>NC_138311.1:46392500-46992500 GCF_965601325.2 Salmo salar
TTTTTACTGGTGACCAGCCTCCGCTGTGTTTTTACTGATGACCAGCCTCCGCTGTGTTTTTACTGGTGACCAGCCTCCGCTGTGTTTTTACTGGTGACCAGCCTCCGCTGTGTTTTTACTGGTGACCAGCCTCCTCTGTGTTTTTACTGGTGACCAGCCTCCGCTGTGTTTTTACTGATGACCAGCCTCCGCTGTGTTTTTACTGGTGACCAGCCTCCGCTGTGTTTTTACTGGTGACCAGCCTCCGCTGTGTTTTTACTGGTGACCAGCCTCCGCTGTGTTTTTAATATAGGCATAAGCCTATAGAAACCTATTAGGTGTTTTAACGTAGTTCACAAGGCTAGTTAGACGTACACTACCGTTCAAAAGTTTGGGGTCACTTAGAAATGTCCTTTTTTTTAAAGAAAAGCACAGAAAAGCATCCCGGAGTCGCCTCGTCACTGTTGACGTTGAGACTGGTGTTTTGCTGTTACTATTTAATGAAGCTGCCAGTTGAGGACTTGTGAGGCATCTGTTTCTCAAACTAGACACTCTAATGTACTTGTCCTCTTGCTCAGTTGTGCACCGGGGCCTCCCACTCCTCTTTCTATTCTGGTTAGAGCCAGTTTGCCCTCTTCTGTGAAGGGAGTAGTACACAGCGTTGTACGAGATCTTCAGTTTCTTGGCAATTTCTCGCATGGAATAGCCTTCATTTCTCAGAACAAGAATAGACTGACAAGTTTCAGAAGAAAGTCTTTTGTTTCTGGCCATTTTGAGCCTGTAGTCGAACCCACAAATGCTGATACTCCAGATACTCAGCTAGTCTAAAGAAGGCCAGTTTAATTGCTTCTTTAAATCTGCACAACAGTTTTCAGCTGTGCTAACATAATTGCAAAAGGGTTTTCTAATGATCAATTAGCCTTTTAAAATGATAAACTTGGATTAGCTAACACAACGTGCCATTGGAACACAGGAGTGATGGTTGCTGACAATGGGCGCCTGTACGCCTATGTAGATATTCCATAAAAAATCTGCCGTTTCCAGCTACATTAGTAATTTACAACATTAACAATGTCTACACTGTATTTCTGATCAATTTGATGTTATTTTAATGGACCAAAAAAAAAGTGCTTTTCTTTCAAAAACAAGGACATTTCTAAGTGACCCCAAACTTTTTAACGGTAGTGTAGTTCACAAGGCTAGTTAGACGTATTTCACACTACCCAACAAAATACTCACAAGAGATGTCGTCACACTTCCATAAAAAGTGAGAAGCCTATCCTATCCTATTTATTTATTCATTATTTATTTTGAAGGCATTAAAGGTTTCGATGACGCATACACCAGCACCTAGACCTAGTGCTGTTCATGTTTGTGTGTATTTGGTTCACTAAATGTCAGCAGAAAGAAACCGTCACTTTTGTGCCCCTCCTAACAAGTCCTGGATCAAAGACATTCCCAGAAACCATCACTTTAGTGCCCCTCCTAACAAGTCCTGGATCAAAGACATTCCCAGAGTTATTATAAACCTGGCCCAACGGCGTAAGTGTTGGCATCTGCACCGCAGCTTGCTTTTTATGGAAGCCGTGCAGTGGGCTGGAGAGAGGATGGGTGCAATACTGCATTCCTTACTGTCAACTGAGCCCCCAAAACCAATGTAGCCCTGTAGAATAGCTGTCCCAGTGCTGTACAGCTGCCACAAGCCTTGGCTAACATGGTGGGGCATTTCAAAGGATAGGGTTAATAGCAACAAGTTTTGGTAAAATGGCTTTTGTTTTATATATATATATATACTGTGTATATATGTTATATATATAGTATGTGTGTCTGTATACTGTGTGTGTGTTTTCTGGTTTTAACTGTACCCGAAATGAAAACAAACCCAGGCCCTATTTCTGTGTTAGAGCTGTGACATGAGTGCTGTGGCATGATCTGTGCCCTGCACGAATTCCCCCAGATCCATTTTGCTCCGCTCCCTTCCAATGGCAGTTAGCACCAGTCTACACCCTCACTGTTCAGACACACTGATCATCTGTTCCAATGGTTAGGGTAGTGACGATAGTGGGATCCCAACACACAAAACTGAGTTATTCCTTGACAACCATACAGCAAACCCTATACAGGTCTACTGATGTGAGCCAGGCAACGCAATCCGTAACTCCCTGTGAGTCTGGAAAACATGTTCTGCATAGGATTTTAAGGCTGAAAAGGCGGTCTCTTTATCAGGGGAGAGCTGGCTGGTTGAAAACCAGCGATGACTCCTATGACAAGCCCACAAGACACACAAGGACCCACCCAGTGTCAGATTCACCCACACGCCAGCCGTCTCCAGACTCAGAAAATGCTTACATCCCTGGAAGAACAACTCATCTGGACCATGTTAGTTACTGTACCTGGAAGAGGTCCAGACTGGCAGCATAGGGAATATCCTAATCCCCACAAATACTTATCTTCCACACTCACGTTCTACCAGTATATTTACTGAAGAGAAGAACAGCTGCTGCTTTGGAGGGGATAACATGTTTTGATCATTTTCTTCCCAAATTCATAAATCTACAATGACTTGCTACAGTAACATATGGCAGCCTAATCAGTCACAAGGGATTTTCTAATATTTTGTAATCACCGATTTGCCCATACTATGTGTGAGCAACCTGACCCAAGGTTGTAGGTAAGCAACCTGACCAAAACTTAAAGTAAAGATAAAACCCAGTGACTGAGTGTTGGAAAGTCCGGGACTAAAAATGCACCTTTCCCCACACTCTTGTAGTAGGGAACTTTCTCTTTGCCAGAAGTCTGAAAAACACACTAGTGATGCGTTGGCCTGTGAGTTACTGCCAGAGTTGTAGAGTTTATTCAAGTTTAATTGAGGGACTCTTGCCAAGGTTTTCTGGTAAAGAGTTTGAAGCGATGGAGCAATATCCTGTTTTCTGGGTGAGGGCTTGATTTCATAACCTCAGGTCAACACACTGAAATATAGCTCTACGTAGGAAAACAGTCCACTCTGTAGAATTTAACCAAGTATCAAGGGGGAATTATTTGTTTTTCTTCTGTGTATTGAGGTAGATTTGTCCTGAGACATACAGTGTGCAGTCACAGGTTTAATGAAATACTGTTATTATTAAAAATATGAATGGATTCTGGAGTGTGAGGGATCATGTACACATAACAGTCATCTTTACAGAACAACACAATTTAAGTTGTTTAATACTCTATAATGTTCTGCAGATACAGTACAGACATTTTAAATGTTCACCTTTGGTCTGATGATTTATGTCAGAGGCTGGTACTATACACATAACGTTACACTCATTTACTCAACTTCCAATCTACTGTACAGTCCTGTCAACATGTCTGTATGACACTTTTATATGACATCGCCTCCATCAGTCATTAACGTTAGCCAGTTGATGTTTAGTTTGCTGGATATTTAAGGTTCACATCACCATATCAACGTATGTAAGAGATTTCTCTACATGGACACGAGACTCTTCACCTGAGGGCATTTTCCAGTAAATGCTGTTGCCTCGGTCCTGATGAGTCATTTACATTGAGTAATGTGTTAAAAATAGATTTGCAGAGGTTACTAGATCCCTCTGTGGCGCTCAAGGCCCTATTCTATGCTATGGTGGGACTTGTTTGATGATCCAGTCCCTTAACAGTGAATTAAGAGCAGAATGTCACTGATGCCTTTTCCTTCCATCCCCAAGACACATTACATAACATACCTGCTGCATGTTGGAACAGCCTGGTCCCAGATATGTTTGTGCTGTCTTGTCAACTCCTATAGTCCTTGTCAAGCTATGTCACAATGACCAAGGAGTTAGCAAGATGACACAAACAGATCAAACAGGCTGGTGTTGGAATTCCATGATTCCACAATGATTCCGTAATGCCCCTCCCATGATAATCATGTTGTGGGGTAATGGGTATTGAAGGCCCTCTCTCTTCCTAGAGGGACACAGGCAGTGGCTTTCCAAGCTGTCTGAGTGCCTGGGAAATTCAGGACTCACTTGGAGATTCTTCTCTCATCCCAGCGATGATTTCAACCTATTACATCCATTCATATTACTCTCTCAGGACCTGCATTAACCACCATTTGAATAAATGTGGGCTAGAATTAGGTAAATGGAAGGAGAACGTTTTTAAAATATTATATTAAAATGGAGAAACTATTGAAACTAAGTCAAACGGAACTCTTACAAAAGGAGCAAGATCTGTCTTAACCTCCTCTTCATCACAGTGCCTACTATGATATAGACAAGGTCTCGATGGCGATGCATATACTATGATACAGAGACGAGGGGTCAAAAGCTAAACGTGAGCATTATGGATACATTGAGGGGGCATATCAATCACTGAAATACACAGGGCCTGTCGTAGCGCCATAGCGAGAGTCCAGGCTGGCAGAGCTGAGGTCATGTGTTATTTCATGTGTGTGAGGTGGTCCCGTCCCATTGGAGGGCTCATGTTTCAATAATGACATGACAGCTTGATTTACTTCCTGTTGCCAGGGGTGATCACGAACGTTCCATGGGACATGTTAATGTGGCACGCTGAACCCATTGCTCTTGCTGAAGTTTGATGCTAATCTAAGGCTGGTTGATACCTAGATAATGAATATCAATTCAATGTCTCCAAGACATAGTTCTGAACTGAATGTGAAATTCCAACAGTTACTTAAATGCTATAAAGTCTTATGATTATCCATGTGCAAGAAATCAAAACATTGTAACTAAAACTCGCTAGTCTGACAAGAACTGACTCATATCAACCTCTAATTTTCCTACTGTAGCTACTGTACTACAGACTCCGCCTCTTTGTCAAAACCAGGAAGCCCATGCCAACCTACTGGAAACCCAACAGATAATGAAGTTGAATACCGATCGTGGTCAACCATGTTGACACTTATGGATGGTTCATAGTTCCTAATTACCTAGCGGGGAGAGAAAACGAAAGACACAAAACACTGTCATTACCTAGTTTCTTTTGCAGTAGCTGACAGAGGAGATAACTACCCTGTTGTGCAGGAGGCTGATGATGCAGGCAGCCATATGAACTGTGATAACCACTGGTCTGTTAGCGCTCCCATTATCCCTGATCTGATGGTTGAAAAGAGATATAACATGCTGTGTTATACTGTATATACATAACAATGGACATATACTGCGTTATACCTACAGTAGAGAATCATAACATGTTTAGTTGAACGATTCTGATGGTAGGACTAGATCTTTAAATGATGACATCTGGTCATGTAAATATTGAATTCTAGGCATCTGTTTAAAGTGATTAGAGTGGTATGCTCATGAAGCACACAGTTTATATTGATCCGCAGTGCCATGGGTTTGTGTGCTCTGTTCTGCTCTGTTTGTGGTAGACTGGTGTCGTTGGGCAGTCAGCAGAGGGCTCAATGCGAGGGTTCAGAAGTCAAAGGTCAGGATGCCGCAGGAGATGAGTTTCTCTGGGCTAGACGATGGGGACTTTGAACTTAATGTACAATCTTGTGATTTTTATATAAATATCATATAAAATCGTATTCAATTGTCAATCGTATTCAAACAAATGAACGCCAACTGAAATGTAAAGCTCATGATGTTCTTCCCAATGATTTTAGTGCTCCTCATACAATCTCTCCCTTTCATACAAAAGGGAGAGGAGTGGCTCTTCAGCTAGACCTGAGTCACGATAAAGGAAGATGGTCCTCCAGTCCATTACAACTCTGAAAAGAGCAGCTGCAATCAAAGAAGGCTCAGTGGGTAATGGGATGGCTATGGGCCTGGGTCTCTCTGGGAAATGTTGTCTCATGACAGACTGGGCAATCCTCCCTGTAGCAGAGATCCAATTAGGATTGAGCCCGACGCACCTGGCCCCTCATCATGAGGGAAGTCATTAGCAAACCAATCCTATTCACTGTATCCCTTTAACATGGTAGATGGCACTACACGATGCTATACTCTCACTAAAAGCATGAACAGATGGAGAGAGAGATTGTATTTTTTTACAGTGTTATGTAAAGTGGGGAGAAGATGGTAATTGTGGGGCTAGCAGACATAACCCACTGGGCACAGACTTCAGTTCAATGCCTAGTTTTGATTTAAATTTGAAATCAACAAAAAGTGTCACCATGACGTTGGATTTAGATCAAACGTTATGAAAAAAAGATACAACGCCCTTATGCTGATGACTTTTTGCAAATCCAATCAGTTTTCCACATTGTTTCAACGTCATCACATAGATTTCTTGAGGTTGCAATTACTTGGAAACAATGTTGATTTAACCAGTTTTTGACCAGTGGGAATATGGCTTTTAACATACTTTTCACCGTCTTAAAAGAAAGTTCCATCTGTGGAAGAAACTATTTCTAATATGACTTCGCCTGAAACTTTCCAGCTAATGAAGGTGGTTTATTAAACGTAGCTCCACTCATTTGCTCTATTACAAAAGCCAACAGACTCACTTCCTAGAGTCTTTTATTGTTAAGCCAAATGACTTATCAAAGAAATTGTAGAGTGCCGTCGGAAAGTATTCAGACCCCTTTACTTTAACATTGTTACGTTACAGCTTTATTCTAAAACTGATTAAATCGTTTTTTCCCCCCTTATCAATCTACACACAATACCCCATAATTACAAAATAAAAACAGGTTTTTGCTAATTTATAATAAAAAAACAGATATCAAATTCACATAGGTATTCAGACTCTTTACTCAGTACTTTGTTGAAACACATTTGGCAGCAATTACAGCATCGAGTCTTCTTGGGTATGACGCTACAAGCTTGGCACACCTGTATTTGGGGAGTTTCTCCCATTCTTCTCTCAAGCTCTGTCAGGTTGGATGGGGAGCATTGCTGCACAACTATTTTCAGGTCTCTTCAGAGATGTTCGATCAGGTTCAGTTCCGGGCTCTGGCTGGGCCACTCTAGGACATTCAGAGATTTGTCCCAAAGCCACTCCTGCGTTGTCTTGGCTGTGTGCTTAGGGTCATTGTCTTGTTGGAAGGTGAACCTTTGCCCCAGTCTGAGGTCCTGAGTGCTCCGGAGCAGGTTTTCATCAAGGATCTCTCTGTACTTTGCTCCGTTCATCTTTCCCTCGATCTTGACTAGTCTCCCAGTCCCTGCCGCTGAAAAACACCCCCACAGCATGATGCTGCCACCAACATGCTTCACCGTAGGGATGGTGGCAGGTTTCCTCCAGACGTGACGCCTGGCATTCAGGCCAAAGAGTTCAAACTTGGTTACATCAGACCAGAGAATCTTGTTTCTCATGGTCAGAGTTTTTAGGTGCCTTTTGGCAAACTCCAAGCGGGCTGTCGTGCCTTTTACTGAGGAGTGGCTTCCGTCTGGCCACTCTACCATAAAGGCCTGATTGGTGGAGTGCTGCAGAGATGTGAGAACCTTCCAGAAGGACAACCATCTCCACAGAGGAACTCTGGAGCTCATTCAGAGTGACCATCGGGTTCTTGGTCACCTCTCTGATCAAGGGCCTTCTCCCCTGATTGCACAGTTTGTCCGGGTGGACAGCTCTAGGAAGAATCTGGGTGATTCCAAACTTTTTCCATTTAAGAATGATGGAGGCCACTGTGTTATTGCAGACCTTCAATACTCCAGACATTTTTTGGTACCCTTCCCCAGATCTGTGCCTCAACACAATCCTATCTCGGAGTTCTACGGCCAATTCCTTCGACGTCATGGCTTGGTTTTTTCTCAGACATGCACTGTCAACTGTGGGACCTTATATAGACAGGTGTGTGCCTTTCCAAATCATGTCCAATCAATTGAATTTACCACAGGTGGACTCCAATCAAGTTGTAGAAACATCAAGGATGATCAATGGAAACAGGATGCACCTGAGCTCAATTTCAAGTCTCATTGCAAACGGTCTGAATAGTTACGTAAATAAGGTATATCTGTTTTTATAAAATGTCTAAAAACCTGTTTTCACTTTGTCATTTATGGAGTATTGTGATGTCATTATGGGGTATTGTGTGTAGATTGATGAGGAACATTTTGTTTTATCCATTTTATAATAAGGCTTTAACTTAACAAAATGTGGAAAAAGTCAAGGGGTCTGAATACTTTCCGAATGCACTGTATGTGTACCGTACGAACGCTGTAGGTTACATAATTGTGTGGCTGGTAGTGTTTACTTCTGTATGGATCAGGTAACTTTTCAAGATGAAGCACTGTAACCTGAAGGTCCTGCCACGGTCAGTCTCCAAATCTAAGGATTAGTGAGGTCTGTAACAGAGAACCAGTTAGGTGAGGTAGGGGCATGGGGTTAAGGGAAAAAACATATATTTATCCTCTGTTCTGTCACCCATTTTAAGATAATCCTATATTCTCATTTTTTCACCACAACACAAAGCCCAACTACACAAACTCACTTGCTTCCAGAAAAATCTGTCGAGACAGGTTAAATCCTTGTGTGGATCCTGTCCATTTGTCCCTTCTTGCTCTATAAAAGTAAACATAACGCTAGGCAAATGCCCCAACTCTAGCTTGGAGAACAAAAGAGCAAATGTGAGGCCTTATCCCAGACAATGCATCTCTCTGACTCAATGAGCTCTGACATTACCGCTGTGTGGGGTGAAGACAAAGCTGACATTACCACTGTGTTGGGTGGAGACAAAGCTGACGTTACCACTGTGTTGGGTGGAGACAAAGCTGACATTACCGCTGTGTTGGGTGGAGACAAAGCTGACATTACCGCTGTGTTGGGTGGAGACAAAGCTGACATTACCGCTGTGTTGGGTGGAGACAAAGCTGACATTACCGCTGTGTTGGGTGGAGACAAAGCTGACATTACCGCTGTGTTGGGTGGAGACAAAGCTGACATTACCGCTGTGTTGGGTGGAGACAAAGCTGACATTACCACTGTGTTGGGTGGAGACAAAGCTGACATTACCACTGTGTTGGGTGGAGACAAAGCTGACATTACCACTGTGTTGGGTGGAGACAAAGCTGACGTTACCACTGTGTTGGGTGGAGACAAAGCTGACATTACCACTGTGTTGGGTGGAGACAAAGCTGACATTACCGCTGTGTTGGGTGGAGACAAAGCTGACATTACCGCTGTGTTGGGTGGAGACAAAGCTGACATTACCGCTGTGTTGGGTGGAGACAAAGCAGACATTACCACTGTGTTGGGTGGAGACAAAGCTGACATTACCGCTGTGTTGGGTGGAGACAAGAGCTGACGTTACCGCTGTGTTGGGTGGAGACAAAGCTGACATTACCGCTGTGTTGGGTGGAGACAAAGCTGACATTACCGCTGTGTTGGGTGGAGACAAAGCTGACATTACCACTGTGTTGGGTGAAGACAAAGCTGACATTACCACTGTGTTGGGTGGAGACAAAGCTGACATTACCGCTGTGTGAGGTGGAGACTAAATTCTCCGGGTATATACCAGGACCTCACAGCAGCTGAGCAGCTCTGAGTAGATCATCCATGTGATTCACTGATATGAAATGAGAATGTTAATATAAATGTTTGTAAAGCAGGGAAAACGAGTGATGTTGATGTTTAATATTACCTGGAATCATTACGCATGAGATGATATTGTTATTATAGTAGTAGCTGAAATACAATGTTACATTCTCTATAATTATGTAGCAGAATTTTAAGTGTCTCATCATTCTGAATAATAGTGTGACTACTTGTCCTAGCCTACTAAACCTGCTATTTCAGAATGTAATTTAATATCTGTGCTCTCGCATTGTCTTATATTTGAGTTTCTCATAATGTATTCATGGCTCATTTTCAAATTACACTACATGACCAAAAGTATGTGGACACCTGCTCTTTGAACATCTCATTCTAAAATCATGGGCATTAATATGGAGTTGGTCCCCCTTTGCTGCTGTAACAACCTCCACTTTTCTGGGAAGCCTTTCCACTCGATGTTAGAACATTGCTGCGGGGACTTGTTTCCATTCTGTCAAAAGAGCATTAGTGAGGTCGGGCACTGATGTTGGGCGATTAGGCCTGGCTCAGAGTCGGCATTCCAATTCATCCCAAAGGTGTTCAGTGGGGTTGACGTCAGGGCTCTGTGCAGGCCAGTCAAGTTCTTCCACACAGACCTCAACAAACCATTGCTGTATGGACCTCGCTTTGTGCAAAAGTGGAAATGTTATACTGAAACTGTAAAGAGAGTTCCCCAAACTGTTGCCACAAAATTGGAAGCACAGAATCGTCTAGAATGTCATTGTTTGCTGTAGCGTTAAGATTTCCCTTTACTGGAACTAAGGGGCCTAGCCTGAACCATGAAAAACAGCCCCAGACCATTATTCCTCCTCTACCAAACTTTACAGTTGGCACTCCTGGCATCTGCCAAACCCAGATTCGTCCATCGGACTGCCAGATGGTGAAGTGTAAATCATCACATCAGACCGCTCCAGAGTCCAATGGCGGCGAACTTTACATCACTCCAACCGACGCTTGGCATCGGGCATGGTGATCTTAGGCTTGTGTGTGGCTGCTTGGCCATGAAACCCATTTCATGAAGCTCCCGGCGAACAGTTCTTGTGCTGACATTGCTTCCAGAGGCAGTTTGGAACTCAGTAGTGGGTGTTTCAACCGAGGACAGATCATTTTTACGCTACAAGCTTCAGCACTCGGCTGTCCCGATCTGTGAGCTAGTGTGGCCTACCACTTCGCGGCTGAGCCGTTGTTGCTCCTAGAAGTTTCCACTTCACAATAACAGCACTTACAGTTGACCGGGGCAGCTCTAGCAGGGCAGAAATTTGACCAACCGACTTGTTGGAAAGGTGGCATCCTGCCAAAAGCTTCCTTTCTGAGCTTATTTCATGTCTACGAAAATAAATAAAAATGGCTGCCATCAGATATATTCACCTGAGAGTTTTCTGTCTCGACTCATTCCTCCATGATGACCACTACAAAACCCTGTGACCCTCCATACCTGACTATCCAGATATGAACAACAACATTACTATTCTCAGTTGGTGCAACTTTGTTGAGCAACGATGAGATGGTGGTGAGTTCCATGTGTGAAGAAAGTGTAGGGAAGACCTAGGAAAACATGGGGGGTAATTGTTGACTTGTGAAAATCCAGCTGTAATCCACCTGCTGTTAGAGGAACATCAGCATGCATATAGTGATTATCTTGACATACTGCTATACAACATACAGTTACAATACCAGAACAGCCAGAATATGGAATATATTCATACTTACCACCTTCCCTTCTCCCACATGGATTACATTGTAATACCAGGGATTTGCTTTCTACGCCACTGATAGAATTAATCAAACCTGGCATGAAATTGCATATCTCTTTTCTTACCTTTCTTTTGCATAATTTGCTGTTTTTTGTGTTCATGCACACGGCTGGTTGAATATCATAATACAGGAGTGAAGTACAGTGTGATATGTAAGAAAAACGTATCTGCTGATGTCAACATTTGTTCTTGCATCTTTCATTCCATTCTCTGAAATCTGAATCTTTGTGACATTTCACAACACCTCTCTTCTCTCAAACAGGTGAATATTACACATTAACAAGTTCCATTACAGACCCCAGTGCCTTTGCCAAGTTACACCAGTGAGACAGGCAGGTACCTTGGAAATAGTGACAGCAATCACTACAGACATGGATGAACCAGACTCTACTGTGCAGTTGGCCTACTGTCATCGTCGTGTGTGTAGGTGGCAGGGAAGTCAGGCGCAGGAGAAACCAACTTGGTATCACTGGAGTTGTTTTAATAAAATTATAAACTCCAAAATCAAAATGTACATAAAATAACATGGGCAACAATACCCGTTGCTCACTACTACAAAATACACGACACAAAATAACATACAAACAATCTCAGACAAGGACATGAGGGGAAACAGGGTTAAATACACAACAGGTAATGAATGGGATTGGAACCAGGTGTGTGTGAAAACAAGACAAAACCTATGGATAATGAAAAATGGATCAGTGATGGCTAGAAGACCGGTGACGTCGATCGCCAGGCACCACTCGAACAAGGAGGTGGTTGGAGACATCCCTCTAGTGGTGTGGGGGCTGTGCTTTGGCAAAGTGGGTGGGGTTATATCCTGCCTGTTTGGCCCTGTCCGGGGGTATCATCGGATGGGGCCACAGTGTCTTCTGATCCCTCCTGTCTCAGCCTCCAGTATTTATGCTGCAGTAGTTTATGTGTCGGGGGGCTAGGGTCAGTCTGTTACATCTGGAGTATTTCTCTTGTCTTATCCGGTGTCCTGTGTGAATTTAAATATGCTCTCTCTAATTCTCTCTTTCTGTCTTTCTCTCGGAGGACCTGAGCCCTAGGACCATGCCTCAGGACTACCTGGTATGATGACTCCTTGCTGTCCCCAGTCCACCTGGCCGTGCTGCTGCTCCAGTTTCAACTGTTCTGCCTGCGGCTATGGAACCCTGACCTGTTCACCGGACGTGCTTGTTGCACCCTCGACAACTACTATGATTATTATTATTTGACCATGCTGGTCATTTATGAACATTTTAACATCTTGACCATGTTCTGTTATAATATCCACCCTGCACAGCCAGAAGAGGACTGGCCACCCCTCATAGCCTGGTTCCTCTCTAGGTTTCTTCCTAGGTTTTTGGCCTTTCTAGGGAGTTTTTCCTAGGGAGTTTTTCCTAGCCACCGTGCTTCTTTCACATGCATTGCTTGCTGTTTGGGGTTTTAGGCTGGGTTTCTGTACAGCACTTTGAGATATCAGCTGATGTACAAAGGGCTATATAAATCAATTTGATTTGATTTGATTTGAAGGAGGGGCATCGACTTCGGGAGAAGTCGTGACACCTACTGTATGTCTTCAGGCCAAAACGTATCCCATCATTAGCCACTTCAAAACTCCAAATCATGACTTCTTCGTTTCTCTAGCAGAACAGATTGAAGGTTTGAGGGAACCAAAGATTAGTCTCCTCTGAACAAAAATATAAACGCAACATGGAACAATTTCAGATTTTACTGAGTTACAGGTCATATAAATTGTAATAAATGAATTAGACCCTAATCTATGAATTTCACATGACTGGGAATACAGATATCCATCTGTTGGTCACAGATACCTGAAAAAAATAAGTAGGGCCATGGATCAGAAAACCAGTCAGTGTCTGTTGTGACCACCATTTGCCTCAGGCAGCGCGACACATCTCCTTCGCACAGAGATGATCAGGCTGTTGATTGTGGCCTGTGGAGTGTTGTCCCACTCCTCTTCAATGGCTGTGTGAAGATTAGCCTCCTCTTGTAGGTGTAACTTTCTAGTGAGGCATGGAGAATGTCAGTTTACAATGTCATTATTGACAGGTTACTGCATTGCAGCTTTGCAGTTTTTTACATTATTTAAATGAGTTTACGGCATTACAAAAGCACAGGTACCAGAGACTAGAACGCTGTTCTATTTTCTCCTTCCTCTCTTATAATTTTAAGGAGGTCGTTCATTTCTTCCGCAGATGAATAAAGAGGGCAATTATGCCTTCTGGTCTGCTCTGATGCATACAAGAGCTTATTTGCCGTAGTTAAGGACTGACGCATGCACACATACAGGTTTCCTTAAAAGGGAGGCTGAACAAATGCGACCTTCAAGTAAACATCTGCTCTGGGATTTGATCTCTGAGAGATGGAGACCTACCTCCTTGTCCGGCTCCTGCCATGTTAAATAATAAATACATACAGAACAGTTACAATGAGATCAGCGGATCCTTTTACATTCAGACAAGTAGGCATTTTAGCTGCTTTGTCATTTTACCGTATCTGGGTTGACCTTTTAAAAAAATTCATCTAGCCATTGTTTTTCAGTACACCAGTTTGTATGTAGCCTACTTATGAACACTACTCGTTGCAATAATTTGTCATTTTGAGCAAATGAAGAAAACAAAAACAAACACTTGGATATTACAGAAAAGCAATCTGAAATACACCAAACCATACAACAAGCTAAGGCTGTCTATGGGTCTGGCCAATATACTGTGGATAGAGAGGAGTTGTTGTTCTATATATTGAATTTAGACCAGGGTTCCAGGTCTGGAAGTCAGACCAAAATGTTTTGTTGTGATATACTGTATTGGGTGCCTCTGGCTAAAGGGTAGAAGCTATTGTTAATTGATTTCCCTCTAACCTGTCCAGTAATCCTATCTTTCTGTACGTGCTGTATTTTGTATTGAGGACCAACCAACCAGTGGTGGACCCTTACTGTATTTGATCGTCCATATGGCTCACAGGACTCCTGCAGTCAGTCATTGGTAGCTTTGCTTTAAGACTGGGTGGTAGGGTCTATAGCACATTCACAATCCTCTCTTCAACAAACCTCCTCCATCTACTGAAATCAGCTAAAAGAGAGATGTATGTTTTAACAGTCTTTGGGTCAATGAAAAGCTCTATATATAAAATCCATGTATTGTGTATAATCTAACCACTTTCTCAATTTTCTTAAATCCTCTATGTGCTATTTTCACACTTTAACTAAGCTAGAGAAAACATGGTTGTTATGGTTGAGAGATGGGGTGACCTAGGAATAATGATGTGATCACTAATTTTGATGTATTTATTTAACCTTTATTTAACTAGGCACTCATAAGGCTGTGTGAGTAGGATATCAAGGCGTATGACCTTGCCTCCACACAGCTCAGGCTCTGACGGGCTTGACTTTATCACTCCAGAAATCCCATAGATTTTTCCAACCTCGTTAAATTTTAATGTCTGAAAATATTGAGTGAAAGTCCTTTGAAAATAGCACTGCTAATCCATAGATCAGAATGGATATGCCAATGGATTAATTACTTTTCATTTTACCTTAATGAAAAAGTGAGGATTTATGTCATCAACCTCCACTCCCATAGCCTCACCCTATTAAATACCCAACCAAACGATGCCATAAATATCAAACCCATCTCAAAAATCACCATTTTGATTTTCCATCGCAGAAAAAACATCATAATTAGCAATAACCTTGGTAACTTCCAGACACATCATGTTGTACAGCAAGTGACTCCTTATCAACAGTAACTATGCCTTGTACATAGGGTTCAACTTTAGTCTACTTGACCCCTCTGTCACTAGGGCTACATAAAACAGCCATGGCCATTTATGACATCTGCCATGTCATTATCATGACAGTTTTACGTAACTCAAGTTGTGTTACCCAACAAGACTAGGCTGACATGATCACGAGGCCCAAATGTCAGACCACACAACATCGGCTACTCTTCTGTCTTTATGGAGTTACCTTCACCAGAGCACTGGGAAAATCTAAAAACTAATTCTGCCTCAATTTAGCACTAGGGCTTTGAAGTGAGGTGGGTTACAGAGAGAGAAGAGGAAGGAAAAGAAGCTTCCAGAACAACAAGAGATTCTTTGGAAAAATGGAAAGGAAACATGAGATCAACAGACATCGCTGTGGTTACTACTGAGTACAGGAAATTCCCCATCTAATTTGTACATGTACTGTAGGTAGGGGTGAAATCACTATGCATAGATAATAAACAGTGAGTAGCAGCAGTGTAGAAAGCAAATGGAGGGGAGAGGGGGTAGAAGCTGTTAAGGAGCCTTTTGGACCTAGACTTGGCGCTCCGGTACTGCTTGCCGTGTGGTAGCAGAGAGAACAGTCTATGACTTGGAGGACTGGAGTCTGACAATTTTATGGGCTTTCCTCTGACATCGCCTATTATATAGGTCCTGGATGGCAGGAAGCTTGGCCCCAGTGACGTACTGAAAAGATTTGGTATGGGTCCCCAGATCCTCAAAAAGTTCTACAGTTGCACAATCGAGAGCATCCTGAATGATTGCATCACCACCTGGTATGGCAACTGCTTGGAATCTGACCATAAGGCGCTACAGAGGGTAGTGGGTACGGCCCAGTACATCACTGGGGCCAAGCTTCCTGCCATCCAGGACCTATATAATAGGTGGTGTCAGAGGAAAGCCCATAAAATTGTCAGAGACTCCAGCCACCCAAGTCATAGACTGTTTTCTCTGCTACCGCATGGCAAGCAGTACCAGAGTGCCAAATCTACCCCCAAGCCATAAGACTGCTGAACAATGAATCAAATGGCTACCAGACTATTACATTGACCCCTCCCCCCCATTTGTTTTGTACACTGCTGCTACTCACTGTTTATTATCTATGCATAGTCACTTCACCCCTACCTACATTTACATTTACGTCATTTAGCAGACGCTCTTATCCAGAGCGACTTACAAATTGGTGCATTCACCTTATGATATCCAGTGGAACAAACACTTTACAATAGTACATCTATATCTTTTTTTTTTTTGGGGGGGGGGGGGTAGAAGGATTACTTTATCCTATCCCAGGTATTCCTTAAAGAGGTGGGGTTTCAGGTGTCTCCGGAAGGTGGTGATTGACTCCGCTGTCCTGGCGTCGTGAGGGAGCTTGTTCCACCATTGGGGTGCCAGAGCAGCGAACAGTTTTGACTGGGCTGAGCGGGAACTGTGCTTCCGCAGAGGTAGGGGGGCGAGCAGGCCAGAGGTGGATGAACGCAATGCCCTTCTTTGGGTGTAGGGACTGATCAGAGCCTGAAGGTACGGAGTTGCCGTTCCCCTCACAGCTCCGTAGGCAAGCACCATGGTCTTGTAGCAGATGCGAGCTTCAACTGGAAGCCAGTGGAGTGTGCGGAGGAGCGGGGTGACGTGCGAGAACTTGGGAAGGTTGAACACCAGACAGGCTGCGGCGTTCTGGATGAGTTGTAAGGGTTTAATGGCACAGGCAGGGAGCCCCGCCAGCAGCGAGTTGCAGTAATCCAGACGGGATATGACAAGTGCCTGGATTAGGACCTGCGCCGCTTCCTGTGTAAGGCAGGGTCGTACTCTGCGAATGTTGTAGAGCATGAACCTACAGGATCGGGTCACCGCCTTGATGTTAGCTGAGAACGACAGGGTGTTGTCCAGGGTCACGCCAAGGCTCTTAGCACTCTGGGAGGAGGACACAATGGAGTTGTCAACCGTGATGGCGAGATCATGGAACGGGCAGTCCTTCCCCGGGAGGAAGAGCAGCTCCGTCTTGCCGAGGTTCAGCTTGAGGTGGTGATCCGTCATCCACACTGATATGTCTGCCAGACATGCAGAGATGCGATTCGCCACCTGGTTATCAGAAGGGGGAAAGGAGAAGATTCATTGTGTGTCGTCTGCGTAGCAATGATAGGAGAGACCATGTGAGGATATGACAGAGCCAAGTGACTTGGTGTATAGCGAGAATAGGAGAGGGCCTAGAACTGAGCCCTGGGGGACACCAGTGGTGAGAGCACGTGGTGCGGAGACGGATTCTCGCCACGCCACCTGGTAGGAGCGACCTGTCAGGTAGGACGCAATCCAAGAGTGAGCCGCGCCGGAGATGCCCAACTCGGAGAGGGTGGAGAGGAGGATCTGATGGTTCACAGTATCAAAGGCAGCAGATAGGTCTAGAAGGATGAGAGCAGAGGAGAGAGAGTTAGCTTTAGCAGTGCGGAGAGCCTCAGTGACACAGAGAAGAGCGGTCTCAGTTGAATGACCAGTCTTGAAACCTGACTGATTTGGATCAAGAAGGTCATTCTGAGAGAGATAGCAAGAGAGCTGGCCAAGGACGGCACGCTCAAGAGTTTTGGAGAGAAAAGAAAGAAGGGATACTGGTCTGTAGTTGTTGACATTGGAGGGATCGAGTGTAGGTTTTTTGAGAAGGGGTGCAACTCTCGCTCTCTTGAAGACGGAAGGGACGTAGCCAGCGGTCAAGGATGAGTTGATGAGCGAGGTGAGGTAGGGGAGAAGGTCTCCGGAAATGGTCTGGAGAAGAGAGGAGGGGATAGGGTCAAGCGGGCAGGTTGTTGGGCGGCCGGCCGTCACAAGTCGCAAGATTTCATCTGGAGAGAGAGGGGAGAAAGAGGTCAAAGCATAGGGTAGGGCAACGTGAGCAGGACCAGCGGTGTCGTTTGACTTAACAAATGAGGATCGAATGTCGTCAACCTTCTTTTCAAAATGGTTAACGAAGTCATCCGCAGAGAGGGAGGAGGGGGGGAGGAGGATTCAGGAGGGAGGAGAAGGTGGCAAAGAGCTTCCTAGGGTTTGAGGCAGATGCTTGGAATTTAGAGTGGTAGAAAGTGGCTTTCGCAGCAGAAACAGAGGAAGAAAATGTAGAGAGGAGGGAGTGAAAAGATACCAGGTCCGCAGGGAGGCTAGTTTTCCTCCATTTCCGCTCGGATGCCCGGAGACCTGTTCTGTGAGCTCGCAATGAGTCGTCAAGCCACGGAGCAGGAGGGGAGGACCAAGCCGGCTGGGACGATAGGGGACATAGAGAGTCAAAGGATGCAGAAAGGGAGGAGAGAACGGTTGAGGAAGCAGAATCAGGAGATTGGTTGGAGAAGGATTGAGCAGAGGGAAGAGATGATACCATCTGAGTAGGGGCAGAGTGAGTAGTGTTGGAGGAAAGCGAGAGGGAAAAGGATACAAGGTAGTGGTCGGAGACTTGGAGGGGAGTTGCAGTGAGATTAGTAGAAGAACAGCATCTAGTAAAGATGAGGTCAAGCATATTGCCTGCCTTGTGAGTAGGGGGTGACGGTGAGAGGGTGAGGTCAAAAGAGGAGAGGAGTGGAAAGAAGGAGGCAGCGAGAAATGAGTCAAAGGTAGACGTAGGGAGGTTAAAGTCACCCAGAACTGTGAGGGGTGAGCCATCCTCAGGAAAGGAACTTATCAAGGTGTCAAGCTCATTGATGAACTCTCCAAGGGAACCTGGAGAGCGATAAATGATAAGGATGTTAAGCTTGAATGGGCTAGTGACTGCGACAGCATGGAATTCAAATGAGGACCTACATGTACAAATTACCTCAACTAACTTGTACCCCGGCACACTGACACGGTACCAGTACTCCCTGTATATAGCCTCGTTATTATTACGTTATTATGTTATTGTGTTACTTTTTATTTTTTTATTTTGTTTATTTGGTAAATATTTTCTTAACACTTCTTGAACTGCACTGTTGGTTAAGGGCTTGTAAGTAAGCATTTCACGGCATATGCTCGGTCTGTACACACCATGCCTATTTTACTTGGTTTTTCAAAAACCTGTTTTACAGCCCTGTGCATGCAGTTCAAATGTACTTCAGGTTCCGCCACTGATCATGTCATGCTGTTAGTAATTCAAAGAACTCAAGCAAACACACCCTAATAAGTAAAATCACAGCGTCATTGTAGATATTGGGCAGTTCTATAGTGGAGTTTCCTACCCTGCTGGCCTGTTAGCCATAACGGCCACACATTCCAGAAAGAGTGAGTCAGAGCGGCCGACACATAAGGAGGAATTACACAGGAATTACCTCACCAAATAGATCCACCCCAGGATGACAGACTGCTGTTAAAAAAAGAAACCCATATTGTGTGTGTCTGTCTGTGTCTTGTCTGTGTGTTTTGTCTGTGTGTTTTGTCTGTGTTTGTGTGTGTGTGTTTTGTCTGTGTGTTTTGTCTGTGTTTGTGTGTGTGTGTTTTGTCGTTGTGTGTGTCTTTGTTCGTGCGTGCATTGCTAACATGCATCTGACATGACAGGCCTACTGGACTTCACAGCCTGGCTGACCAATCAAATACACACTCACTCACACACTACACTGACACTAAACCCACACACATTCACATACAGTATATACGTACACACACACGCATACCGACACAACACAAACACACACAGTTTTACACTCATCATATGCTGCTGTCCTCCTGCCCCACTTCATCTCTTCTTCCCTTTTCCGTTGTCTTTGTCTGTATCCTCTCTCTCTCCCTCTCTTCTTACCACTCCTTCCTCCCCCACACCATCTCAGAGGAGTCTCTCTTCTTGCTCTCTCTCTCTCTCCCTCTGTGTGTGTTTGCACACTCGCACAGTGCCTGCAGACACCCAGATTCTAATCTGCGGTCACTTGATCCATAGCTGTGATAGCCCCACCAGGACCCTAAGCTAGTCTGCAGCCCACCAGTGGGTCTCTCTGTGGAGGCTGACCAGCAGCTGACTGGTGTCTGACTAGCAGCCAGACAGGAGTAGACCCTGTGGCTGCAGTCATTTTAAGCTAGTTCCAACACATGGAGTGTAATTGAGAATACATATGGGGTGTGAAAATAACAGGCTACCAAGTTAATGTGGTTTAACAACACAACTATTGATCTGGTTTATGGTAATATAGGGTTTATTTTCCCTGAGGTGGTTCATTTAATGTTGGACAGTAGCTTAAAGAGCGCTTTGAAGAAGCTTAACCTTCTCAACTCAACCTTCCTCAGTCTGTGAGCAAAAACATAAAGCCAATTTAATATAATAACACCTGAGAAGGTTGGGGAAATGGAAAAGCAGCATTCTTCTCCTCTACACCGAAAGCCCAAAACACACAGCACAGGTACTCACACGCACCAACGGACATAGTAACAATAATCAACCAAGACAAATGGAACAGAGGGCACATATATACAAATACAATCAGTGGGAATAGGGGCCAGGTGTGCGCAATGAAAGTTCCAGAGGGATCTGTGACAGTGACAGTAGACCGGGGACGAAGACCAAACAAACACTATACAAAACACAGGGTTGAAACCCAAACAAAAGAGCGAGGAGTACCTCGAATAAATAACACGCACAATGATTAACACACGGGACGAGACCCGTAATCATCTGTACAATCCACAATGGCACGAAAGCCCAAAACACACAACACAGGAACTCACACACACCAACGGACATTGTAACAATAATCAACCAAGACAGAGGGAACAGTGGGCACATATATACAAATACAATCAGTGGGAATAGGGGCCAGGTGTGCGCAATGAAAGTTCCAGAGGGATCTGTGACACGTCCGTCCTAGCTCTCTCATTAATGTCTTAATCACAATTACGGATTGCCTCTTATCCGCTTGTCATCCCCTTATGCCATAGTTTGTACATCTCAATTGTCATTAGAAACCACATTTGTTTAAGCAAGTCAGCCATATCAGCTACATTTTTTGGCCAATATACCACGGCTAAGGGCTGTTGAAATGCACAGCTTCCCACCGATGAAAATCAATAGCATCAAACTATGAAGTGCATTGCAGTAAAATGTATCATAATTCTCCTTTTCTCACAGTTAATTTTTTTGTGCGGTAGTTTGGTCAGTTCATGTTCTTCAGTGATTTTGGAAAGGGGGATACCTAGTCAGTTGTACAACTGAACACATTCAACTGAAATGTGTCTTCTGCATTTAACCCAACCCCTCTGAATCAGAGAGGTGAGGGTGGCTGCCATAATTGACATCCACGTCTTCGGTGCCCGGGGAACAGTGGGTTAACTGCCTTGCTCAAGGGCAGAATGACAGATTCTTACCTTGTCAGCTCGGGGATTCAATCCAGCAACCTTTCGGTTACTGGCCAAATGCTCTAACCACGGTGGTGGTGGTGAATATTCCCAGCTCTCAGCATCTAATCACACACACTAATATTTCTTCATATTTATATCCCCGTTTACAACGATTAGCATATTCAGGAAATGACAGCATGTGAGACCGCATGGTTAACGTCATTAGCAGTAGTCGACACCATTAGTGGCTCATTTTAATGGAGAGGAGGGGAGGGAGGGCTAAATGTTGGGGCCCCGGGCCCTGGGGCAATGCTGCAGAATGAAGTGCTTTCCTTCACCCAAAGCAGAATCCTCTCCCTTATTTAGAGCCTCATTGTGTGTTTACTATGACGAACAGCTGCAGGGCAAAGTCAAGGGAACTCATCATATCTCACAATAAGTGCTGCTCAGAGAGCGAGAGTGTGTGTGTGTGTGTGTGTGTGTGTGTGAGACGTGCTTTCCTCCATCGTGCTACAGTAGAACACACTGACTGATGGTGAGATAGGTGAGAGACAGCAGATGTTGCCTATGGGCTCTGTCATCATTCATATTCATCTGCTCTATGCACAAGAACACACAGTCCCAGGAAAGGTCCTTTAAAAGAGTAGACCTTTAAAAGAGTAGACCTTTAAAAGAGTAGACCTTTAAAAGAGTAGACCTGCTGTGGTTGTTTACATTTTACATTTACATGTTAGTCATTTAGCAGACACTCTTATCCAGAGCGACTTACAGTTAGTGCATTTATCTTAAGATAGCTAGATGGGACAACCACATATCACAGGCATAGAAAGTACACTCTTCTTCAATAACGTAGCTGTCAGTAGTTTAGTCAAATGATTTTTTAGACACGTTCGGTGATATTTGAGTGACTGGCTCAGAGGAAGATAATGAATTCCCTGTTGTAGCCTACTTATGGTGAAAGACATTGTGAAATAAAGGTCCCTGCACATTTTTCTCATGTTATTTATTAATGTGCCCTTTCATTCATACACTGCATTCAAAGATGTTCCATTCTCTAATTACATTCATCACCCATCTCATCCCTGATGGGCCTACTTAACTCAAAACAAATGTAATTTCCCTCCCTCTTAATCTTGAACTATTCCAGTGTCCTTCATCTCAAAGTGAATTGAATTAATCTCACTGTTTTCCCTTGCCCAAGCCCAAGGGAGGGGTGGGAAAACACAGGTTTAGCCTGTTGTTACCAGATGCAGAGGCAGACCTACCAGAAGTTAAGAAAAGTCTCTCCATACATATGCCTGTTTCGCCCTGGGGGCAGCCACATGTTCTAAACACGAGTTATGTGTGCATTAGTTCACCAGATGTTGAACAGACACCTTGTTCCAGCCTTCCAGGTATTTCTGCTGAATTGCATAATGGACCATTTAGCTAATTAACTTTATTAATACCTTCATCTTGAGGTGTCCCACTTATTCAGCCACAATGATAATGACTTTTATTTTTACTATCAGGGAAATAAACTTGCTGTCTTCTTTTCATCTCTGAACATGTCTCGATTTTCTGCTCCTCTGACATCCTGAAATACCAAGAAATAGAGGGCGCTGTCCTCGTGGTAATGCTGATTGCCTCCACGAGGGAGAAAGGGGCGGACTACTGCTTCACAAAATTACCGGGGAAAGCGATTGGTTCACCGGCGGCCCATATATACACCCCCGTACGCATCACTGGGCATTAGCCACAGTAGTTTTTCGGTGCAACGACGAAGCGTGTGAATTAAAGGCTAAACAATATCACAGGACAGGAGCAATTGTTATGTGGGATCTGATTTCTGTGCGGAGCTTTTCTCTTTGAAGTCGGCAATCTACATACATTTTAATACAAGTCAATGAAGGATACAGGATCCAGTCCAAAGCTTTCACCGATATCCGGGATGGATCCTAACCAGAGCGTGAAGCGTAAAATCGTGGTCGTTGGGGACAGTCAGTGTGGAAAAACTGCTCTACTTCACGTCTTTGCGAAAGATTGCTTTCCAGAGGTATGTTGAATGTGGTTTGGGTAAATAAAAATAAACTTGCGTGTTTGCGCTTTGTAAGGCGTTACTTGGAAGTGTTGGAAAATAATATTGTGAACTTTCTTGTGCGCTTTTAGCACATGCCAAGTCTTCCATTATTCAAAGGATATGCTTGCAGCGTTAAGGATCAAATTGTGAAACTGTTTTTGTGGGTACAATTCATTTTAGCATTGTTGGACAATTTTGTGTGTGATCGACAATGACGCGTTGTACATTCTTTGTTATAGAATTATGTTCCAACGGTGTTTGAGAACTACACAGCCAGTTTCGAAATCGACACGCAAAGAATAGAACTCAGTCTCTGGGACACTTCAGGTGAGTAACTTCTCATTACAATGTTTTATTTAAAATCTCCATAGAATTTCTTAAATAGAACAGTGCCACAGGGAACGAGTCCGACTGGAATTTGGAATGGAACAGTGAGCGTTCGGATTAGTCCACATTTCTTAACATTTCAACTTGTGGGGAATCAGACTGCGCTCTGCCTGAAGTCGTAATTTGACGGGTCATTAATATATGAAACAAGCCCAGTGAGTGCAGAGACTAGAGATTGAACTGTAGCACGAGGATTTGTCTTCAATGTGCAGTGTTTACATCCACACCTGTCTCGACGCATCTTGGTCCAGAGCTGAGTAAAAACAGATGAAGCCATTTGGCTCTCAGTTGAGGTACCAGCTAAGAAAACAAACGCAATACGTTTGCAAATGAATGATTTATATTGTGAGTTTTGAATAGCATTTAGAAAAAGGCCTGATTGGTGACAGCAACAGGCTAACTGAACTTAATCACTCGGCTGCCATTTGGAGTAGTTTTTGATGACTAGATAAATGCTGACATTCCTTACATGACCTGTTCTCGCTACAAACATTTCCCCCATAGAGGCCCCGGGAGATCTAACCCTAAAGGCGTTTGCATAGTAGGTAGTTTGCCCCTTAAACTCGACTAGGCCAAGTGAACGTATGTGCCTCACATACTCTTAAAATATCTTTGCTTGAAAAACGAGAGAAGCGGCAGTAGTACTGTCTGTCCGTCTTAATACACCGTAGCTATTTAATTAAGTGTAAATTAATATAACTTCAATTTATTACAGGTTTCTTGAGTTACCGAGGAGGTCTTAGTCGTTAAATTTTACGTTAACTAAGATGTTTGGTCCATTATTTCTCAAGTGAAATAATTTATGAAAACGAGCAGTCTCGTTGGTAACGAACACTGAATCTCCTCCACTGTTGCACAATAACTCACTGTAGGATCTGGCAGCCGAATTTAGGCTTGCCTGAAGAAAACCCTGGCCAAAGACCAAAATATAACTGTTTCGGATGGGAAGCATGTGGACACCCGTAAGGCGTCAGTATGCTTCAGTTCGGCTGGTGTTCGCATGCTCTCTTAAAAAAAAAAACGTAGTTTGAAAAACAAGAAAAAAGCGGCAGTAGTACCACTTGTCAATTTTGAGACGCCATAGCCAGGATACGCTTCCTCAAAATAGTCAGAATTAAGATTTAAACTAGATCAAACTTGCGCAATTTACATCGAACGAAGGACTTGGTGCAGTATTTGTCAAAGAAAATGTTCATGAAAACATGTCATATCATTGAATGACCAGACTCTATTGAATTCCTACTGTTGCCCAATAACCGACGAACGGCCGTAGACTACCGACGTCTGCTTGCCTCGAGCCGGAAATAAAACCTTACCTGAGTCCAAAACGAACGAAACGTAACAATGTCATAAAGTATACATGAAGTCTTCCGAACTGTTTCAGCTGGGAAGCATGCGGACGCCTTTAACCCAGCCCCAGGTGGTAATTATTTCCTGTACTACAGCCTCTGAATCAGCCTGGACTGACTAGGGGATTGGGCTGCCTGCTGTAGGGGGAGGAAGAGCTGTGGGGAATAGGAGAGCTCTGGGCAGCCTCCCCTCCTATGTCCACCAGCTGATTGGAGCTTCCTGTGTGTCTGTCCAGGACATTACCCCTGACTACACCACAGCTTCAGGAAAAGCTCAGCTCACCACACCAGGGCTGATATGGGTCATGTTGGGGACTGCCTTAGCTACACTGGGAAATATTATTTTACAAATGTAATCTTATAGCAGAAGCTGTTCATGAGGGATGTTTCTGTCCAGCATTACGAGAAGCCTGATGTTTTAGTGTCTTGTGCTAATGTTAAAGCTGTTTTTGTTTGGAAGCATCACTATATATTGTATGTTGCTGGATCTCAGGTCTAGCCATTTGAGCACATGGTTGCAGGTACCTGGCGCTCAGCAAGTGTAGGTTTCTCAGCTGTCAGTTGTCTCACCTCTTAGCCTCAGGCTCACCACTACACTGTTACTATCTGTGCATAATAAATTAGGTCATGTTTGTTATTGAACCCACCTTTATCACCCAGTGTAATGAATGGGATGGTTTGTAAAGAGACTGACTCGCAATCGGGTACAGGAAGAAAGCGGGGCACCACCCACCCTCTATTGCTGACTGGGTCCATCTTTATAGTCTTTATGCAGTGGTGTTCGGGGTTTTTGATTTAGAGGCTTATTTCAAACTTGAGGTCCATGTAAGGTGACTCATTAGACCTCCCACTGACATCCACCCCTGTTTCATGTAGATGCCCCCCAGGCTCGTCACTTACCTCTTGGAGGAGCAGGTCAGAGAATGAGTGCCTGGGGGGCAGGTGAGGGGCTGTTGCTCTGGTGTTTAGGTAGGGTGTAGTAGTCAAGCACACAGCATTTGGTCATTGCTGTCACTTGTTTGCAGCTTCTTGATGCCTTTAGTCTAATGAGACAAAGGACTGTTTTGTTTATAAGGCCTATCTGGCTTTTTAAGGATTTCATGATTTTGTAGTTCAGCCCTTGATATGACTGGCTGGGCTGCCCTCTAATATGGTAGCACTGGCAGAGCTCTTGAATCTGGGTTGAGTGAGTTTGAGCTGCATGCCATTCACTAGAGGCTGGATTTTTCTATTCACAAAGACCCCATTGTTTGCAACGCTTTTTTTATTTATTAAGCTCATTTTCAAAACTCTGCCTATATTGTGAGCAAAACCTCACATTTTATATCTGAAGTACAGTGCCTTCGGAAAGTATTCAGATCCCTCAACTTTTTCCACATGTTACATTTTTAGAGTAACACTGTAATGTATTAAATAAGAAATTCTCAGCAATCTACACACTACCCCATAATGACAAAACGAAAACAGGTTTTTAGACATTTTTGCAAAAGTGTTACACATACCTTTTTATATAAATAAGTATTCAGACCCTTTGCAATAAGACTTGAAATTGAGGTCAGGTGGATCCTGTTTCCATTGATCATCCTTGAGATGTTTCTACAACTTGATTGAAGTCCACCTGTGGTAAATTCAATTGATTGGACATGATTTGAAAAGGCTCACGCCTGTCTTTATAAGGTCCCACAGTTTGCAGTGCATGTCAGAGCAAAAACCAAGGTATGAGGTTGCAGGAATTGTCTGTAGCGCTCCGAGACAGGATTGTGTCCAGTCACAGATTCGGGGGGGAGAATGTCTGCATCATTGAAGGTCCCCAAGAACATAGTGGCCTCATCATTCTTAAATGGTTTGGAACCACCAAGACTCTTCCTCGAGCTGGCCACCCTTGGTCAGGGAGGTCACCGGTCAGGGATGGTCACCTCAGTGTTTTTAGAGGTCCCTGGAGACCCTTCTGTGTAGAAACATGTCCTCCATCATACAGGGATGGCTAAGGAGGTGGTGGGTATGTGGCTGTCGGAGTCAGGGGACTGAACAAGCCTCAGGGCTGCACTGAAATGGGGCTAATGAGCTGTCTGTCAGCAGTGCCATCGACCAGCCTCTCCTTTTCCTGTGCTCCTGTATTATCAGTGTCCCTATTTGAATTTTAACTAGGCAAGTCCGTTAACATTCTTATTTATCCCCAGTGACTACTGTTTGTTTCTTATAGTACATTTAACAATCAGTCTCCATGAGCAATGTATACTTTTGCTGAATCTATTCAATGCCGTTCAACATTCTTATCTTCATTCTTTAGCTGATCGATGAGCAGTCCCATTGTTCAGAAGGGTAAAGTCCAGGGAAGGGCCACGTGTCATCACTGAGTTATCAGGTTAGACAAACCAACCAGGGTGGTCCCCCTAACAGACCAGTTAGGGGTTTGATTGTATGCTGGAGGGCACCCGCAACTCTTCTGTTTGGCCTTCTCAAAGGATCTCCCAGACATGCTTGTCATCTTGCGAAAAACAAATATTCCTAGTATTCTTGGCATAGCATTCCACATCTGTAAGATGTGACTGTACATGTATTGTTGGGCTTTAATGAGGTAGTCACTTTAATCTGTCCTATTCCAAATTCAGTTTGTGGAATCTGTTGTCTTGCTTTTTACATGTGGCATACCACCTCTACTGGATAATAAGTAATACAATTTGCCTTGTGTCCTTACCTGACTCTTTGTTGGTGACTCCTCCAGGCATTATTGTATTAGTGTGCAGTAGAATTGAGGAAATTAAAATGCATGTGGAAAGATGCTTCAAAGACATGCAAAAAAAATGATCATGCCATATTTAGATTCCAATCCAGCCTGCTCCTAATCAGTTACCCAGTCCCCCTTTTTATGTTGAGACACTCTGTTGGGGATAACTGGCGGCAGCTTTTATGTACTGTACAGCAGTGACCAGGGACGGTAGTGTCTAATTTTGTTTCTTAGATGAAGCTTTGAATAGCTAGAGTAATCAGTGAAACCCTCCCCCCTTATCTGCTCCATTTAGAAGAGGTCTCCTGTCCTAATTCTGACGTGAGGGCTCTGGGCTGGGTATGAATGGACGCCAGAGCTCCGAGCAAGGAGAGCGTGTGTGGGAGAGGGACCCACGAGCATATTAAATGATTACACAAGCTGTTACTAATTTATGGATGTCCCTAGGTGTTTACTCGCACAGTAGCCTACAGTGACATGGTGTCAGGGAGTAAGTTTGCTATCCCTGGGTCATTCTAACACAGGCGCTGTATAAAATCTATGTCTAACTGATGGAATGTTAGTTTTTAGCTCAGTTACAGAGCTGAGGAGATGTGATGGTGTATTATTTTGACCTTGCTCTTACGCTTGTCTTTGCAGGTTCACCATACTATGACAACGTGCGACCTCTCTCCTACCCGGACTCTGACGCAGTCCTCATCTGCTTTGACATCAGCAGACCAGAGACCCTGGACAGTGTACTGAAGAAGGTGAGTGTTTCAGGGCTTGTATGTCCTGTATGTTGTAAGCTACCTCTGCTTTGCCCCTGAATTATAGTAGGAAGTGGCCTGTCCCATAAGCATTTTCACTCAGCCCCCTTGACCCTCTCTGAAAGGCTTCTTTGTTACTGGGTCAAGTGGCTTTTCAAAAACCCCAGTGCTCCAAATTACTTTACCGGGCTGTACCAATGAGGGGACTAGAACTAGGGTTGTACCATTTGAGAGGGATGTGAAAACAAACTCACGTGAGGGTCAGTAGTCCAGCCGGCCTTGTTCACACATGGTCGCCCAGATTCAACACGGCTATTGTTGGTCTCAGTGCCCTTTGACCTGTGATGTCACCAACGCTCAGTATTGCACCAGCTGAGAGGCGTGTGGTACTGTGTGTTGAACAACTCTGAGCAGCCGTGGCAATGTGAGGGGAAACATGATGTTCAAGGCTCTGAATAAGCCTGGGAAAGTTGAAGAGGGTGTTTCCCATTACTTAAGTTGCGCGACACAGAGCTAGCGCTGTCAGAGCGACCTCTTTTTGTTTTCAACGCATGATAGAAAGAATGAGAGGGTGGGTGGTTGACTTGTTGAGATGTTCCAGTTTCCATCAATACAGCCCTTTATGCACATGCTTTACTCACAGAAGCCCAAGTCTTAACTTGATCTGTGGGCATAACGAAAAGTCAAGTTATCCACACGAAACTCATGTTGGGTTGTCTGACGCTGAATATAAACCAATCCTGTAAAAGCACAACTTTTTTGTACTAGAAGTGTTGCTGATCTCTCCCGTTCTCTTTCCTCTGTATAGTGGAGAGGAGAGATCCAGGAGTTCTGTCCCAACACCAAGATCCTGCTGGTGGGATGCAAGTCAGATCTCCGCACAGACCTCACCACACTGGTGGAACTATCCAATCACAGACAGACACCCGTGTCATACGATCAGGTAGGCGCTACATGCATTTTGCTCGTACTTTGACACTCACTTACTAAGATGCAGTTCGTACTTTTTATTGGACTTGTACTGTACGTCTTTCACTTGGCACTATTAATTAATAAATGTGGCATCTGTTTACAGCTTTTTTTTTTTTTATCTGCTAAATTGCATAGATTTTCAATACTGAAATATGCTTGAGTTCCAGACTTTGTTCCTCTCTCACACTGATTCTCTGTCTCAGGGCTCTAACATGGCCAAGCAGATCAGTGCTCCGTACATGGAGTGTTCGTCTCTGCAGTCTGAGAACAGCGTCAGAGACCTCTTCCACGTGGCCACGCTGGCCTGCGTCAACAAGGGCAACAAGAACGTCAAACGCAACAAGTCCTCCAGGACCACCAAGAGGATCTCGCACATGCCCAGTAGGCCCGAACTAACCGCTGTCACGTCAGACCTTCGCAAAGACAAGGCCAAGAGCTGTACAGTCATGTGATTGCCCTAGACTAGGGCGACTGACTGTTGTGGACTGTGGGAGGAGCAGGTGGGTGGTGAGGACTGTGCATAGAGCCCCTCCCCCTCCTTCTAGACATGCATGCAAAGCAGTGAGAAGGCGGGTTATCGCCGCACATTAAATCATCAGCCCCCCCCCCCCAAAAAAAAACGTACCAATCTACATCTAGCTGCCCTACTCTGTCATAGAAGTCCACCGGAGGGACTGAAGACTTAAAGGATGGGCTTTAGTGTATTTTTTTTAAAGGTCAATAAAATAATCCACAAGAAAGAGGTGCTGACTTCTTGTCAACATTTCTTCACCCGCGGAAATGACATGCACTTTTTTGGTCCGGTATCTGGACAGCAAATGCGCTAATGTGGTGTCAGGTTTTGACTTTTGTCCTCAAAGAGAAAAGTGTACTGTGGATTCACCACTGAGTGAGAAGATCCTTGTTCAGATGCGAGAGACCGCTGCTGTGTTCTGCTACAGTAAAATGGTTTACGAAGAGAAATGGAGCTCTTGCGCTGGCCCCCAGGTCTCGCACTTACAGCCAGAAGTTCAAAAGGACTGCCTGTTTGAGTTTTGTTTTGTTACTGCCTTGATGAGTTTGCCAAATGGGATGTTTGTATGTTTTTGTTATAAGCTGTTGCACAGTTACGACAGAGCTGAATGCCTTTTTAATGTGTTCTAGTATGTTGCATATTGTTCTAGAGCTGTTTTTGATCCTCAGCATTGCCTGCTTCCCCCTTGTTTTGCTGTCTTTTATAATTTTACAACCAAAGAAGCTTGACAGTGGCGATATCGCTCAGAGTAACAGTTGCCGATTACTGTTGTGATTGGCTGCATAACGATCATAGCCAATGATTTGAAAGGATGTGCTACATCTCTTTTTGAGAACATATCCTACACCCTGGCTCCTCTGTCACTGGGTAGATTTCAGCTGTGGTGTCTAGCCCTGAAGCCAGTCCCTCTAACTGTAGGGGTGAACACCCATGCCAAGTTTTACATGCAGGATGGAGTTAACGATGCCAGTGCTGAGAAGGTCACTGAGCTCAAATCCATTATTGTACTGATTCTTTTCATGGATGTCCTCAGCTATGCAATGCATGGATTCTGATGACCAATGTCTAGTTTTCAATGTTTGCTGGTTGAAGGACTGTACAGCGCTGTTTGATTTGTGTGGCACTCTAGTGCAGGCTACACATTACTCAGTCGATCTCTGGTGCAAGTGCACCAAAATCCATAGCCTACTTTAATTCAAACGCATCTCATAGCTAGTATCATTGTTTGGCCATGGGCTTTGACTAGTTCACTGGGTCAGTAGGCTAAGTCAAGTAGCTAAGCAGAACTAGCCTGCAGACGCTGTAGCTATAGGTCCCGCCGCCCTCTCCAAGCAGCTGCTGGTAAAGTAGTTCTAAATCTAACAGCTGCAATTTATTTTCTGTTCTGTCATCATGCGTGTTTTCCAATTTCTCATAACTGGAGAAGTCTGAACTGCTTTGAGAATAGTATTATCAGCCAGCGGGTGTAGCCTACTCTGTATGAAAATTGTTTAAATTAACAGTCAGTGTTAGCTGTAGGATATCAACCTCTTTTGAATGTTAAGTCCATTTGTACGTCTGAATGATTGTTACCACAGTATTTATTGAAGTTATCTATTTTCCATTTGACAATAAAGTTCAGTGTACAGTACAAGGTCCATTTCTGTCTTGACTAAGACTTGATTTATTTTTGTCAAACTGTCTGGAATACCACAGATTCTGCCTGGATATTTTATCAGAACACATTTCAGCCATTTTGTTTTTCTTACTGCATCCTCAGTCTCCTTGCAGTAAAATAATTGTGTCGCTTGGGATAATTAAAACATCTGATTAATATTCAATTAAATATTTCATCCTTCTGGCATATTAATAATCTGAGAACATCATGGACATGGTAACCGCACTCTTTTCAGAAATAGAAATGCTGTTCGATGAAATTGTTCTCATCTACTTGGCCAACTTGCACATTCTCACCAGGTTCAATCGACTGCCTATTAAGATGTCAATTAGGTTCGAATCTGTAGATATGCTTTCACTCGCAATTGAACAGAATTAAGGCAAATGTATCCAGTTTAGTCAGATACTCCATGATAGATTAGTCAGTTTCTAGTTTGAGTTTTGCATTTTGTATAACATCTGACTTATTTCAAGACTGGCTGTAAGCCTACAGTGTATTACTTTGTGTCTAGGTAACCACGATCACCCTGGAAATGTTTTCATCTAACAACCTTCCCTGAGATGTGATAAGTAGCTATGTTTCCATTACATTTTTTTTGCTAAAACCGAATGTTGACTAAATGGAGTGTTACCCCCCCCCCTCCATCTGTTACATGTCTCGGGTAGACCACGAAAGCCAGGATGGATAGAATGCAGTAACTAAGACTTGCCATTCTAATAAATTGGCTGCCTAGGCTAGTCCGTGCCATGGTGGAACATGCACTCCTGTAGCTCTGAAACAATTGGCTGGTGAAAGTTGACAGCCAACCAGAAAAGCAAGGTGAAGCATTCTTGAAAGTCAGGAGAATCCTTGTCCTGCAAAGAAACAATATTTATTGTTCATACATTTTTTTTAAAAAGCAGTAGGCATTTAGAATGAAATGGAGTGACGCTTAGCTATCACGTGGCCTGCATGCTTTAACTTTAAGGTATTTATTTGTCAAATGGTTTCAATTTTTCTCAATTAAGTTCGACAAAAGAAAAATCTACCCCTGTCGAACGAATGTCGATCTTTAAATGTTTAATCTACCATTTCCATTACATGTTGCAATGATTTCTTTTTTTGAGCCATTGCTTTTGTGGAAACCTACCTACTGAATGCGATTCAGACATTCTACAGAACCATGCAGGACAAAAGTGGCTGTTCTGCTCATCAGATCAGAGATGGAAGCGTTGATCCAGTAGGTGTGCATCAGTCTTCTCTGGTGAAAGAAGTTGGACCTGTTCCAAAAAGAATCGTGGATTTCCTCCCTGGACGCTACCCAAATAAATTGTATGTTTTAAAGGGAAATGTAAAAAAAAAAATTCTGCTTCATATTCCTCTCTAGCACCACATCAACATGTGAAAATGGCATGTTTTGTAGTAATAAAGATGGGAGAGAAGTGTTTCCAATGACAACCAATTAGTTGGCAATGCCTAGTCAAAATTGGTTAAAATCACACAACGATGTCATTGGAAACGCATCTTCTGCCATCTTTTGTACTAAGCGTAAATGTGTAATTTTCACATTTGTTGATGTTGGTGGTGCTCTAATGAATATGAAGTAGATAATTTTTTTTTCTCACATTTCCCTTGAAATATGGAGACCCTGTCCGAACGAACCCGAGGACAACCAGACCCGGCACCGTATAGACCCGGTGTGATCCAATCCGAGTCAGGGAAGCAGCTGAAGATATATCATTTTTAGATATGTTATTAAAACTGCTAATGCACGCATCGAGAGAAAGAGGAACAGAGCTGGCAGCAGGCCAACTTTTGTGAAAAGAATCAGCATAAATGAGTTCTCTTTATACTGCAGCATTCAGGTTCAGGTCTGTACAGGTCCTTACCGGCAAATCAGTTCTAATTACACATACCTAAGGCCCGTGACAATCAAATCTGATCCGACCCGGATCCGAGGGTCAACTACAGAATTTCGGACCCGTCCCGGGTCAACACTGGGTAATCAGGTTCGGGTGGACCCATGAAGACCTCTACTGTGTATGTCTGTGTGTGGAATGCACAGCATCATCCAGCATCATGATGGATTACGTGCTGATATCGCAGTTGTTTGCCAAGCTGAATTTTTTTCTCTCCGACCCCCCCTCCCTTGCTTCCCCAGTGAGCAGTTTGTCAGGCAGAACCTCTGGTAAATTTGTGACACACAAGTATAACACATACATTTGTCATCAGCAGCAAGGCATGTTGATTGCAGACAATTTGCCACGTGCATTGTGAATGCATAGTAATTATATCTGTAGGGGTCTTGACACATGCACTAACTCCATGAAAGTCCCCCTAACCATGTTGTGCTTAAGATTTTTATTTTTACAATCTTATATATCACCTGCTGGTCAATCAAGGTTACAGCTCAGATGACCCCTTTCCCTACAGCCCCAGTAGTCCCTAAAGAACCTGTGTCCTTGAACCCTAGAACATCTGCTGTACAGTCATTGGCCTATCCTGTAATATTCCACGAGGTATAGGGAGCATTATGCATGACAGTTCCTCAAGTAGTATGAGCTACACTACAACAATCTTAATGTGTTGTGAAAAGTGTTATTAAATGTAATGTCATGTAATATTGTAAATTGTATACAACTGCCTTAATTTTGCTGGACCACAGGAAGAGTAGCTACTGCCCTGGAAGCAGCTAATGGGGATCCATAATAAATACAAATCACCCTTCGACCTCCTCCACCTGATAAACTTTTGGCAGTTCAACATAGTACTGTTTTTCAGCTTGTGTAAAAAGTGTTTGGGGATAAAGAATGTGTATTTTGGTTTAGTGTATGCATGGTACTTGGTTTAGTAATAAACTAAGCAAATATTTTTGCCCTGCTTTCCCTCCAGCTGCGCATGGCGCCTAATGAAAGAAAACTTGTGCATCAGTAGTTACGTCCCAGGAATCCTATAGAGACAATGAATTTCTATTATCTTTTGGTGTGTGTGTGTGTGTCTGTTACTAGCTTGTGACAAAGTGGCCCCCGCTTGACTATAGAGAGAGAGGAGTGGAGGAGGGAAATAGGCTTTAGGGAACATTCTAATCCCCAGAAACAATTGGCCAGATTGTGAAGACGGCTACACACCAGCTCAAGTAAAGAATATTAACAGACGTCTAAAGTGCTTTAGAAAGAGACAGTGAATTCAAAACAGTGTATTCCTCCGTTGTTCTATATTCAGCTTGATGGCAATTTCATTATTTTTTTATTTCAGGGTTCAAAGAGAAGACATATTCAGTGTTTCTGCACATCAGCTTTGATCATTTAGTACACTTCACAAACACAGGTTGGTGGCACCTTAATTGGGGAGAACTGGCTTGTGGTAATTGCTGGAGCAGAATAAGTGGAATGGTATCATTCCATTTGCTTCGTTCCAGACATTATTATGAGCCGCTCTCCCCTCAGCAGCCTCCTGTGTCGCAAAGATTCAAAAAATGTATGCAAAGTTGAATCACAGACTTTCTAAACCCAGAGGCACAACATCACGAGACTTCCGGAAACGCTTGCGAAACAGAACAGGCGACCAAGTAAAAAATGATTCCTTAGTTGTTTCTATAGTCTGGCTGACACCAGCTCTCGAAGTATTCTCGCTGTCTGGTCACGGGTCCGACAGGCTACATTTTTCTTGAAATACAACCTGCGAAATACTAAGCTGCGTTTCAAATTCAAAGTAGATAGCCCTCGGCCCTAAACCCTCAGCCCTTGAATGACGTTTTACATTGTCACATCCGAGTGTACCTTAAATGTCCCTTGCCCAAGCGAGGGAAAGTGATGAATGGAGAGGCAACATCCTTGGTGGAAATCTTCAAGTTGAGCTTAAAAACAACCAACATAAAGCTATTAATGTACCTAGTAAGCTAACATATCTAGCTAGCACTCCTGTCAGATAGCTAGCTACAGTTACCCATAGCTGGCTAGCTAGTTTTATAGTTTGGTAATTTATTCCAATACATTTCAGAATTGCAAAAAAAAACATGTTTATGAATCTAGCAACATTTTATAGGCTCCTCACTACGAGACTAAGCCAATTTGCCAACGCTAAAATCAATGTATATATATTTTTTTAGCAAGCTAGCTTCATTCTTTTTTCTGACATGCTGAAAATGCAGCCTTGTTGATTACATTTGACATTTCACGGCCACCAGAGTTTGATATGTTACTACAGTTTGAATTGAATTGTGGGTCATATCCAGTGGTGGTTTTAGCCTGTGAATCTTGGTGGGGCAAAAATAAAATTGTGGTATGCATGCCAGCAAAGCCACAACACTAAACAATACATTAATTGCACTATAACGGTGACAAACGGTGCCCACAAACTGTTATGGCCTACATAAAGCTGTCCCAACAGCAGAGTCCCAACACCTTACCACTGCTACACCTGGCTTTCAGCAGAGCCTTGTCTGGCAGCGAAACAGTTCATTCGGCATCATTTACTGCCTTTTAAAAGTTTTTTTTGTTGATATGGCTGACTTGTTTAAACAAATGTGGTTTCTACTGACAGTTGAGATGTACAAACTATAGCATAAGGGGATGACAAGCGGATAGATCCGCAATCCGTAATTTCGATTAAGACATCAAGGACGTAGTCAACATAACTATTTGTTTTGCACTTTTGAAATGTACAGCGACAGAATTCAGAACATGGGCCATTCTTACAGTGTACTACTATCAGTAGCACTGTCAAAGCTATACGCAAAAAGTTTGCAAATAAGCACACACCGGCCACGAACGATCTGTTTACAATACCGCGTTGGTGAAAATAGACCAAATTATTAGGGTGAGGCACATGGGCTACTAACAGCTTACTACTAACAGCTTACTACACAACATACACTTAGTATTACTTTCTTAGCTACAGTATACATATCTCCCTGGCATCCTACATATTTTATGAAGCAGCATAAGGCATTTTGGACTCACGTTGTTGTGATGTGCTTGAACAGGAAAGTGGCGCGATGGTCCTTTGTGGGCACATTTTGTCATGAAATATGCCGGATTTACAATTCCGAGTTGAATGACCATTCAGAACGTATTATTCCCGACTTCCCAATGCTTGCAGTTAGCCACTGTTACCAATTCCTTACAAATCACTCATTGTTGAATTTGTGATCTCCAAATTGTTGTGTAATGTTTATGTCCAATGGCTGATGAGCACCAATACGTTTTATCTATATTTTCTCTTCATTATTTCTCTTCATATGACAACGATTAAAAAGGATTTGCCAGTAGACTTGATTCATGATGATGACTGCTAGCTAAGATTGTGAAGATAAGATGTTGACATGATAAGTCCAATTAAAGTTACATATAACGTGATTTGACATCATTTCTGTGGCCAATAACTTTGAGCCTTCTTGGAAGGGTACTTCTATTGTAACTCGATGGCAGCACCCAAAAGGCTCACATTCTTGATGTCTACCCTTACTAAAGGCGGGTGACAAGTGTCCCCATGAGTGACAGAACACTGAGCCAATCATGGTGCAATGCTGAGCCAGTCACGGTGCAATGCTCCTATTTTCTGCTGGCCTTCCCCACCACCACAGAAAGCACTGAGCTAGGCTGAAACACCTGCATTTTGGAGCTGCCTGTTTGTATATTTTCTACATTGTTTGCAAACTGATATGTGATACGTATTAATGCCAAAATAACATGCAAAACAGGCAACCCCACCCCCCAAAAAATATTTTAAAAATAATATATATATATATATATATATATATATATATATATATATATATATATATATATATATATATATATATATACTGCTCAAAAAAATAAAGGGAACACTTAAACAATACGATGTAACTCCAAGTCAATCACACTTCTGTGAAATCAAACTGTAAACTTAGGAAGCAACACTGATTGTCAATAAATTTCACATGCTGTTGTGCAAATGGAATAGACAACAGGTGGAAATTATAGGCAATTAGCAAGACACCCCCAATAAAGGAGTGGTTCTGCAGTTGGGGACCACAGACCACTTCTCAGTTCCTATGCTTCCTGGCTGATGTTTTGGTCACTTTTGAATGCTGGCGGTGCTTTCACTCTAGTGGTAGCATGAGACGGAGTCATGCTCATCCAGGATGGCACATCAATGCGAGATGTGGCAAGAAGGTTTGCTGTGTCTGTCAGCGTAGTGTCCAGAGCATGGAGGCGCTACCAGGAGACAGGCCAGTACATCAGGAGATGTGGAGGAGGCCATAGGAGGGCAACAACCCAGCAGCAGGACCGCTACCTCCGCCTTTGTGCAAGAAGGAGCAGGAGAAGCACTGCCAGAGCCCTGCAAAATGACTTCCAGCAGGCCACAAATGTGCATGTGTCTGCTCAAATGGTCAAAAACAGACTCCATGAGGGTGGTATGAGGGCTCGACGTCCACAGGTGGGGGTTGTGCTTACAGCCCAACACCGTGCAGGACGTTTGGCATTTGCCAGAGAACACCAAGATTGGCAAATTCGCCACTGGCGCCCTGTGCTCTTCACAGATGAAAGCAGGTTCACACTGAGCACATGTGACAGACGTGACAGAGTCTGGAGATGCCGTGGAGAACGTTCTGCTGCCTGCAACATCCTCCAGCATGACCGGTTTGGCGGTGGGTCAGTCATGGTGTGGGGTGGCATTTCTTTGGGGGGCCGCACAGCCCTCCATGTGCTCGCCAGAGGTAGCCTGACTGCCATTAGGTACCGAGGTGAGATCCTCAGACCCCTTGTGAGACCATATGCTGGTGCGGTTGGCCCTGGGTTCCTCCTAATGCAAGACAATGCTAGACCTCATGTGGCTGGAATGTGTCAGCAGTTCCTGCAAGAGGAAGGCATTGATGCTATGGACTGGCCCACCCGTTCCCCAGACCTGAATCCAATTGAGCACATCTGTGACATCATGTCTCGCTCCATCCACCAACGCCACGCTGCACCACAGACTGTCCAGGAGTTGGCGGATGCTTCAGTCCAGGTCTGGGAGGAGATCCCCCAGGAGACCATCCGCCACCTCATCAGGAGCATGCCCAGGCATTGTAGGGAGGTCATACAGGCACGTGGAGGCCACACACACTACTGAGCCTCATTTTGACTTGTTTTAAGGACATTACATCAAAGTTGGATCAGCCTGTAGTGTGGTTTTCCACTTTAATTTTGAGTGTGACTCCAAATCCAGACCTCCATGGGTTGATAAATTGGATTTCCATTGATTATTTTTGTGTGATTTTGTTGTCAGCACATTCAACTATGTAAAGAAAAAAGTATTTAATAAGATTATTTTTTTCATTCAGATCTAGGATGTGTTGTTTAAGTCTTCCCTTTATTTTTTTGAGAAGTATATATATACATGTATTTGATTTTTTTGAAAAAAATATGGGGCTCAAAACAGGTGTGGCTCTGCAGGCCAAATGTAGGGCCGCGGTGGCAACGTTAGTGAATTGGACCTCCACTTAAGATTGCAATCAAACTTCATCTGGTTTCGATGGGGATTCCCCCGAGGGAAAGTGGATAGCGCATGGGCTAAGGGGGTAAAAATAACGTGTTTGGACTGCAGCCCTAGATTCGAACCAATGTCTTATGCCGCGTTCAAGTGCTAGTCGGAACTAGGAAACTCGCATCAGCAAGTCAGAAATGTCAGAGTTTCCTAATGCAGCATTAAGTAGTTGAATATGTTATTACTCCAACCTTGTGAAAGTGACAAACTGACACATATACATTTTCATCAAAATCAACTTTATATCGAACGAGTGCCTTTGATTTGATGGCCTGCACATGCACAGTCTGGCTCGAGATCACTATTAGACCCGGTGACTTGTTTCTCTGAACATGAGCTTAGCTACAAGCATGATCAGGGATTTCCATGTTTTGGTTAATGTTATACTTCATCTTATGTCTTTTCAGGATCTTTGTGAAGGAGTGTGAGCTGGAGGGGCAACTGTCACCTGCATGGGTGAAGAAGAAGTGGAGGAACCTTAGGCTTAAACAAAAAATAAACTGCATCTTTGGGCTCCTCTCCCTCCCAGAAGGGTCCAGATGTGGAGGCTGGAGAAGGAGGTGACTGCCAGGGAGGCCTTGATTAAAAGTAGTTTTATGTAGTTTGTATGCATTTTATTTATAGCTATTAATGTATTCATGTTCTACTATTTTTGGTGAAGTCCACTTTTTTTAAACACACATTTAGATTTCTGTTTTCTCATTGAAAAGTGTTTCTTGTAATAAACATTTTTATTTGATATTGGCACATCTCCTGTTGGTGTTTTACTTTCAACATAAAAAATTCACTCACACATCTGAGCTATCTTGTTGCAAACACATCAACCACGTTTGATTCCATTGACTCCATTCCAGCCATTCCTATGAGCCGTACTCAATTCAGCAGCCTCCACAGGTAGGCAACTACAACACCCGACAGTGCAAGAAAGCAAACAATGAGGGGAAAGGGGTTATATCCTGCCTGTTTGGCCCTGTCCGGGGGTATCATCGGATGGGGCCACAGTGTCTTCTGATCCCTCCTGTCTCAGCCTCCAGTTTTTATGCTGGAGGTCTGTTACATCTGGAGTATTTCTCTTGTCTTATCCTGTGTCCTGTGTGAATTTAAATATGCTCTCTCTAATTCTCTCTTACTCTCTTTCTTTCTTTCTCTCGGAGGACCTGAGCCCTAGGACCATGCCTCAGGACTACCTGGCATGATGACTCCTTGCTGTCCCCAGTCCACCTGGCCGTGCTGCTGCTCCAGTTTCAACTGTTCTGCCTGCGGCTATGGAACCCTGACCTGTTCACCGGACGTGCTTGTTGCACCCTCGACAACTACTATGATTATTATTATTTGACCATGCTGGTCATTTATGAACATTTGAACATCTTGACCATGTTCTATTATAATATCCACCCGGCACAGCCAGAAGAGGACTGGCCACCCCTCATAGCCTGGTTCCTCTCTAGGTTTCTTCCTAGGTTTTTGGCCTTTCTAGGGAGTTTTTCCTAGGGAGTTTTTCCTAGCCACCGTGCTTCTTTCACATGCATTGCTTGCTGTTTGGGGTTTTAGGCTGGGTTTCTGTACAGCACTTTGAGATATCAGCTGATGTACGAAGGGCTATATAAATAAATTTGATTTGATTTGAAAGCAAAGGGGGCTTCAAAATGTCCCTCTTTTGTCCTATCTGTTGTTTAAACCAATGTGTTTTCCTCAAATACAACATGCAAGTTAATTATAGTGATTCAGTATGCTGCTACCAATCCAGTGATTTAGACCATGTGGTAAAGTGGTAGCATACCAAATCATAAAAAAATGGGTAGGCTACATAACATTCTCTCCACAGTTGTAACTCACATGCCACTTTCCAGATACTCAGTGCTGTAATCAGTAACCATGGTATATAGAGCTTCCTAGCAACAACGGCCTTGAGGCATCAAAAACAGTAACCATAATATCCTCTATGATTAAAGCAGTAATGTGAGAAAAGCTGAATCTTATTTGAACTGTATTCGGCACGGATGCAGCAATATTCCACCCATCACATATTTCCACTTCACTGTACCCCTCCAGACCTCTTCTCTTCCCTACTGCTCTGCTTTGGTGAAATCTCCCAGGATCCTCCACTGCATGGCTAAATTGCACTGCAGGCTCCTGTTCCTCTGGCTGGGAGACTGGAGTTTAATCAGACTGTACCAACAGAGAGAGGCTACAGATCTGCTGTACACATACACACACACACACACACACACACACACACACACACACACACACACACACACACACACACACACACACACACACACACACACACACACACACACACTAACACAAAAGCACACACATAAACTAACCCTTGTTCTATCGAAACAATCACATTTCTTTTCACATAGTCACATACACTTTGAGGCAAATTCCTGACTGGAGTAGCCTTCCCGCCTCCCAGTCTGTTTCATATGGGATTGATGTCATAAACCAAAGGTCTGTTAGTGATTATATGTCAGCATCTCTCTGTAGGGAATCCTCCTCATCTCTGTTGGAATCAACAGCAACACTACAGAAGAATAGAATCTCTCTGCAGCCATCTGCAGACAACGCAGTGTCTCCTTATACCACCAACAGATATTACACCAGGCTGAAATAATGAGGCAGATTTTTTTTAAAGAAACTCCAGCTCATAACAGTATGATCGATATAGAGATGTATCTCTTTGTGACAGGGGATGCAACCGCAAGTGGCTGTGCCACTGAAATATAAGGCAATGGAATATGATATGAGTGTTGCTGGCAATACTGACGTTATTCACCTAGTCATTGAGATTGTGCTCGGATCAAATCAAATTGTATTAGTCACATGCGCCGAATACAACAGTGAAATGCTTACTTACAAGCCCCTAACCAACAATGCAGGTTAAAAAATATGAATAAGAATAAGAAATAAAAGGAACAAATAATGAAAGAGCAGCTGTAAAATAACAATAGTGAGACTATATACAGGGGGTACCGGTACAGAGTCAATGTGCGGGGGCACCGGTTAGTCGAGGTAATTGTGGTAATATGTACATGTAGGTAGAGTTATTAAAGTGACTATGCATAGATAATAACAGAGAGTAGCAGTGGCATAAAAGAGGGGGTGGGGGGTGGGGGCAATGCAAATAGTCTGAGTAGCCATTTGATTAGATGTTCAGGAGTCTTATGGTTTGGGGGTAGAAGCTGTTGAGAAGCCTCTTGGACATAGACTGTTGCTCCGGTACCTCTTGCTGTGCGGTAGCAGAGAGAACAGTCTATGACTAGGGTGGCTGGAATCTTTGACAATTTTTAGGGCCTTCCTCTGACACCGCCTGGCAAATAGGTCCTGGATGGCAGGAAGCTTGGTCCCAGTGATGTACTAAGCCATATGCACTACCCTCTGTAGTGCCTTGCGTTCGAAGGCCGATCAGTTGCCATTCCAGGCAGTGATGCAACCAGTCAGGATGCTCTCTATGGTGCAGCTGTAGAACCTTTTGAGGATCTGATGACCCATGCCAAATCCTTTCAGTCTCCTGAGGGGGAATAGGTTTTGTCGTGCCCTCTTCATGACTATCTTGGTGTGCATGGACAATGTTAGTTTGTTGGTGATGTGGACACCAAGGAACTTGAAGCCATCAACCTGCTCCACTGCAGCCCCATCGATGAGAATGGTGGCATGCTCGATTCTCCTTTTCCTGTAGTCCACAATCATCTCCTTTGTCTTGATCACATTGAGGGAGAGGTTGTTGTCCTGGCACCACACGTCCAGGTCTCTGACCTCCTCCCTATAGGCTGTCTCGTCGTTGTCGGTGATCAGGCCTACTACTGTTGTGTCATTGGCAAACTTAATGATGGTGTTGGAGTTGTGCCTGGCCGTGGAGTCATGAGTGAACAGGGAGTACAGGAGGGGACTGAGCACGCACCCCTGAGTGGCCCCCGTGTTGAGGATCAGTGCGGCGGATGTGTTGTTACCTACCCTTACCACCTGGGGGGTGGCCCGTCAGGACGTCCTGGGTCCAGTTGCAGAGGGAGGTGTTTAGTCCCAGGGTCCTTAGCTTATTGATGAGTTTTGAGGGCTCTAAAGGTGTTGAACGCTGAGCAGTAGTCAATGAACAGCATTCTCACATAGGTGTTAATTTTGTCCAGGTGGGAAATGGCAGTGTGGAGTGCAATAGAGATTGCATCATCTGTGGATCTGTTAGGGCGGTTTGCAAATTGGAGTGGGTCTAGGGTTTCTGGGATAATGGTGTTAAGGAGAGCCATGACCAGCCTTTCAAAGCACTTCATGGCCATAGACGTGAGTGTTACGGTTTGGTAGTCATTTAGGCAGGTTACCTTAGTGTTCTTGGGTACAGGGACTATGGTGGTCTGCTTAAAACATGTTGTTATTACGGACTCGGACAGGGAGAGTTTGAAAATGTCAGCGAAGACACTTGCCAGTTGGTCAGCGCATGCTTGCAGTACACGTCCTGGTAATCCATCTGGCCCTGCGGCCTTGTGAATGTTGACCTGTTTAAAGGTCTTGCTCACATCGGCAGCGGAGAGCGTGATCACACAGTCGTCCGGAACAGATGGCGCTTACATACGTGTTTCAGTGTTATTTGCATCGAGGCGAGCATAGAAGTAGTTTAGCTCGTCTGTGTGGGCTCGTGTCACTGGGCAGCTCTCGGCTGTGCTTCCCTTTGTAGTCTGTAGTGGTTTGCAATTCCTGCCACATCCGATGAGCGTCGGAGCCGGTGTGGTACAATTCGATCTTAGCCCTGTATTGACACTTTGCCTGTTTGATGGTTCGTCGGAGTGCATAGCGGGATTTCTTATAAGCTTCTGGGTTAGAGTCCCACTCCTTGAAAGCGGCAGCTCTAGCCTTTAGCTCAGTGCGGATGTTGCCTGTAATCCATGGCTTCTGGTGGGGTATGTAGGTACGGTCACTGTGGGGACGATGTCATTGATGCACTTATTGATGAAGCCAGTGACTGATGTGGTGTACTCCTCAATGCCATCGGAAGAATCCCGGAACATATTCTAGTCTGTGTTAGCGAAACAGTCCTGGTGCACTGGATGAGAAAGCTTGTGAGTTATGGGCATGGTTCGAGAAAACATGCTCATGTTCGTTAATGTCGTTTGCCTTTTATTAAAAAAAAAAATGTATTTCACGTTTATTTAACCAGGTAGGCTAGTTGAGAACAAGTTCTCTCGTTTGCCTTGTTAGAAGGAGATAATATATTACCACTGAAGTTTAAGATACAATCTGCTTGTATCGTAATGTTTAATTCCAGAGGTTGGAGCCAGTGGAAATATAACGTGGGACATTTCTTAAGGTTATCCAATGAATAGATTTTTCACAACCAGTTCTATTGGAAGCGAGCCGTCTTGTGGAGATGGAGACAGATTGTTGAAGATGTATGTATTCAAACTGAACCGATACAAAATATAGAAAACGTAGCAGCAACCCCTGGACCAAATATGGTAATTTGCATACCATTATACTACCCTCTCCCACACAAGAAATTAGCTGGAAGATCAAACCCATTTTCAAGGAGAATTAGCCTTTTATTAATATTGTAGGCAGCACGAGAACTTGAGGAATACCCATCAGAAACCATGTCTGTGACACAAATGGCACCCTATGCCCTATATAGTGCACTACAATTGACCAAGGCCCATTGGGCTCTGGTTCAAAGTAGTGCACTATTTAGGGAATAGGGTACCATTTGGGATGCACCCCGTGTTAGATCTCAATGTACAGTACTCTCTGTTCCAGACCAAGCTGAGCTGTGCTGACGGAGCTGTCTGGCAGAGAGAGGATCTCTAGATCTGGAGCAGAAGCTCAGTCAAAATCATGTCTTGTAATGTCCTGCATTAGACAGACAAAGGCTCTGTGTCCCAAATGGCACCCTATTCCCTGTATAGTGTGCTACTTTTTACCAGGGCATTATAGGACCTGGTGAAACGTAGTGCACTTTCAAGGGAATAGGGTGCCATTTGGGACGCGGTCGGTCTGAGCAGGCCTGGAAGTGAGATCATCAACACGGACAATGCAGCTGTGGATCAACCAGTATCGATATCACCCCAGGGCAGGGACTAACAGGAGAGGCTCTAGCACAGGACAGAACTGTACACATTAGAGATATACTGAGTAAACATTATCCGTCAAGCCTGGACCCAGAGGGCAGGGTTATTGAACTCCATTCAGAGTATTTGGAGAAAGGAGAAAAAGAAAGAACAGCCAATAGGCTGTGGTAAACAGCCATGTTGAACTGGTCCATGTTGAACTGGTCCATGTTGAACTGGTCCATGTTGTTGTTGCCTACTGCTCTGTGTGTCAGTGTTTTCTTCTGACGAGCCCTGCCTGGGGTGACTGACTCAGCGGTGATGAATGTCAGAGTGTGAGGGCAACATTAGTCTCGTAACACACCCTGTCTTTCTAGTCTTGACTGTCGTGTTTAGACAGAGCCTCCTCTTAGTGCAGACTTGACCTGTCTGAGCACCATTTCATTTCTGCAACAGACCTGCAACACTTCGGGATGGGTAGCATTCTCCTGGAGCCCCCACAAATTCACCCGTTTCACTCACACACCCCACCACACTACTCCTTGACCCTCCACCCTGACCTCACCACCTCCTTCCACTTGAATTAGCATCACATCTAACCCGTGTCGTTTGTCATGATGAACCACCGGACTACTTTGTCATCCGGGAGTGGAGAGTTGATTGAAATGCTGGCCTCATCCCTTGGTGTCAAAGAGGTCACGGTGTTATGGAGTAATGGTGATTATCAGGGGACAGAGGCTCCACTGAGGAGAGAGGAGAGAGAAAGAATGAGAGAAAGAATGAGAGAGAGTGATAGTGAGAGAGCGAAAGGGAGAGGTAAGGAGAGAGAAGGGGGGGGTCTGTCATCGAGAGGTAGGAAGAGAGAGAGAGAGAGAGAGAGAGCGAAAGGGAGAGAGAGAATGAGAGAGAGGGGGGAGTCAGTCAGTGAGAGGTATGGAGAGAGAGAAAGAGAGAGAGAAGGTCACAAAGAGATAGAGCGGGGTAACCAACGTGTTACTGACCTGTCCAGATTAACCTCCCGGTCATGACGCTGGCCCTCCTCCACAACAGGGGGCGTTGAATGTAAATTCACACTTCATGTTGGGGTCAATGCTCTCTTTCATCTCAGAGCGTCCCTATGGACAATTAACCTGACAGGGTGTCACTCTGAGGAGCATCAGACTCTGTGAGAGATGGCATTTCCTGTCCACTCCTGACCAGTGACCCATAAGTCCTTATAGGAGCTCATCTAACTCTAATGACCAGGGCCGGATTTAGAAATCATAGGCACCGGGGCTTTGTTTTTTTTTATATCAAATTGGGAGTTGTTGAGAAAATAATTTTTCTGTTGGTTCTACAGACAGACTAGTCTTCTCTTATCAGCAGTAGGCATTTGATTTCCAAAATGTGCGTTTTTCCCTCGATTGTATTTAGACATCTGCAAACGGCAAATTGACAGCCACAACCAACCATTGAAATATAATCCATAGATGGTAGTTCCCATTCAAGTCATGAATGGCATTGTTTGCTAGTGTCCCCATGAGTTTAACAGACAAATTGCCAGGGTAAGAGGTTACAGAACCTGTCTATAGATTATGTCTATGGCCACAACACAAAAGCTGTAGCCTGTATTTGAAGCTCATGCTGCCCAAACTGCGGCTTTCCTGACTGTAGGCATACCGTAGTTGCCAAAATAAAGTAAACACTTCAGTAAATGTTCTTGGCATGGTTTAGGTCCACTTGTAGAATCTATGCCAAGGTGCATTGAAGCTGTTCTAGCAGCTCCTGGTGGCACAGCATCATTTTAAGACACTTTAGGTTGTTTCCTTAATTTTGGCAGATACCTCTATGCGCTTGTGATAAAACTTAATCCACAGTTATTATTTATTAACTATTGATCCTCTGCAGCTAAGTTATACCCTCTGGTGTATTTTGAACATTGAGAGCGGGCTCCTGTGGTTGGATAATATATATAATATTATTACATACTTTAATTAAATTTTTGCCCGACTCACACAATTAACCAGTCACATGTATGTATTATGCTGTTCATTTTTTATTTATTTTATTAATCAGTTACCCAATGAAGGCAGGGCCCCCCAGTTACCCAATCTAGGCAGGGCCCCCCAGTTACCCCATCTAGGCAGGGCCCCCCAGTTACCCAATCTAGGCAGGGCCCCCCAGTTACCCAATCTAGGCAGGGCCCCCTAGTTAGCCAATCTAGGCAGGGCCCCCCAGTTACCCAATCTAGGCAGGGCCCCCCAGTTAGCCACTTGGCACCCCTACCTCCTCACCTCCCCATCTGATGATTAGCAGAACATCAGCAGGCTGCAGCAGGCTGTCTATACTCATTGAGAGCAGGCACATGAGTCTTCCTGTGGTTGGCGGTTACAGTAAAAAATATATAAAATATATACAACATATATAATATATTGTGTATATATTTCCTTCATATTTATTTTTGTTGTTACTTTTTTGTTGTTGCTGCCTCATAGGCCCCCCATGGGGACTGGGCTCAGTGGCTTTCAGCCCTGGTAAACCCCTGCATTAATCTGACCCTGCTAATGACTGAAGGGGAGGAGGGGAGGATGTCCTTGTAGTGATGGGCGACCAAAGGTCAGGTCTTCTTGAATGGAAAAGAAAACACTGTCTTACGTCCCACCCTTCCACCTTTTAACCTCCTGTAACAGACACACATTAATCACTTTGACGTAGGCTACTAACTGTTCTATAATTAAGAAATAAGGCACAAGGGGGTGTGGTATATGGCCAATATACCACGGGTTAAGGGCTGTTCAAATGCACAACGCAACGTGGAGTGCCTGGATACAGCCCTTAGCCGTGGTATATTGGCAATGTACCACAAACCCCTGAGGTGCCTTATTGCTGTTATAAACTGTTTACCAACGTAATTAGACCAGTAAAAATAAATGTTACACGGTCTGATATGCCATGGCTGTCAGCCAATCAGCAGCATTCAGGGCTCAAACCACCCAGTGTATAATGGAGTCTAGAATCGACTGAGAAAGGAGTCCAGTGGAGTGAAGGAAAGTTTGACTGGATTATTATCAATGTGTTGAGCTCCCCCCTAGTTATGAGCATTTAGATGGAGTCAGATCCTTCATTTCCTCCGTGGTGGGTGTCCTTATCTCCTTTGCTCTCTGCTGGAGTCTTGTCTCTGGCATGTACACCTCCATTATTCATCTCCCCGACACAGCTGCGGGGGGCCCATGAGGGAGGGACGCTGGTTTCTGGTTCCCTCTGACAACACACACACACACACAGACACATATGGATAATGTTGCCATGACAACGTGTACAACAGGCACTCTTTATATTTGCAGGAGAATGAATGTGAATTGTGAGTGTCCCCCCCCCCTTCCGCTTTTACCTCAGTTCAAATGGGGTTGTTGATGGAGGATAGTGAATGAATTACACACTTAGGAAGATAAAAGCTTTTTGGTTCTGTTTCCCTGTTTTGCCCCCCTGTGTTGGCTGTGCTTTTACTCACAATATTTATGGTGCTACCTCTTCAAGGCCTCCAAAATGTTTGTGGCCCAGAGTGTATTCATTTTTAGAGTAAAGAGCTGTGCTGTTGCTACAGTTACTGTGTGAGCACTCTGAATACAGTATTAGGCCTATAATGAGTGACTGGGGGGCGGTCTCTTCATGATCAACTATTGTACTTGTACGGTGTCTGGGAACAAAGAGGAGATGCTATTGAGTATGTGTCTGCTACTGAGAGTTCCTCCTCTATGGACTAACTACAGCCTTTGGTTGTTGCTGGGAAGAACAACCATCCTCCCCAAGCTCCTTATAGGAACACATTTAATACTGTATGTGACATTAGGCAATATCCCATCAGCGACTTGAATGATTTTTGATACATTAGATACGCGTAATAGAACACACTTGATACAGTACTTCAATATGTTCGGGAAAATAGGGTTTTCATGGAAGATAAGATTTTACCCAAGGTGCAGATTTAGCCCACCAACGGTGTTCAAATTAAGTTAGAATACAGTACATGATCATTTCGTATGAGAAATGTTTGTAAATGATATTTCAGACGGCTACCATAATTTTTTTTATCATGTTAGCCTTAACATGTGGCTGAAATTAGTCTTCACACGTGTGTAACTAAATCCCATCTCATTCAAATGTATTACATGTAAGGAAATACGTGAATGAGGGCTTCAATGTTCTCAAATGTTTTGGGGAAAGACCAGGTGTGTAAAATCAGCACAAATCTGCAGCAGCCTTGAGCCAACAGGATATTACATAGCAGCCCTCCAAACACAGGAAGCTGGCTGTGTGAGTATAATTTATTATAGCCTGTTTTCATCAGTCTATATGGGTTTGGGTTATATTTAGTTTGGACTAATTCAATCCACGGGTCTCTGGTTCTGCTCCACCTGTTGAGTGACTCACAGAGGTTCTGAACCTGAGAGGAGATGACATCATTCACCTGCATTCACTCACCATGCTTTCCTAGCGAGTCAACACAGTGGCAGGTTACGTTCTACAGTGTGTAGACATGATTATGTTACTGCACTCTACATTTAATATACTCCCGATGTTGTAATGAGTCATTTCCATAACATAGTCACAATCACAATAGTAGTTGTTGACCTTCGAAACGATGCTGAAAGTAATTAAGCCAACACATTGGTCTGATTTCACATGGGAGGGGGGGAAGTAGGAAGGGAGAGAGAGAGAGAGGAAGGGAGAGAGAGAGAGAGGAAGAGAGAGAGAGAGAGGAAGGGAGTGAGAGAGAGGAAGGGAGAGAGAGAAAGCATGCTGGGGTGGACGACATACCATATGGTACGATATATTGGAAATTGAAAAATTGAGAGTCTGTCAGCGTTAAATTGATTGAGCATGATGGGGAGTTTAATTGCGTTAGAGGACTAACCTTGTCATACAGTACACCATTGTTACTTTACATTAATTTAAGATGGTACATGTAGCACTAGGCATTATTTGTAGCTGATGTAATCTTATTTTATACACGTTGAAGTACATTCTGTAACTGCATGTCACACTTGAAGAGAACTTGAGTCGTGCATGAACGACCTGATTCTCTTTATAGCTATACTGCTCTGTCAATGTAATTGTTTTCACCAGTACACGGTTTGAAATTAACAGCCCATTTCCCCATTTATAGACATGGTCCAATAGAACCATACAAACCTTCCTGCTGTTGTTGAATACCTGCTTCTTTCTGTCTTATTGCTCATTCATAGAAGCTATGTTTATACCTGGTGCTAACATGTGTCCTTTGTCCTGATCTTGTCAACATTCTGATTATGCCCTGATTATGCATATACACATGGTATTAAAATGTGTCTTTTATCCATCCACTGTGTCCACATTGTGACCAGATTTAATGGTCCCTTCCTGTATTTGCATGTGTAGGCGGATATTATTGCGTCATGACTGCAAGGTGTCCCGATATCTATTTAAATTCTCCTGTTATCTGGTTTTAATGTCCACTCTAAAATGCCCTTCCAGCCAATCAGAAACTAATATTCAGCAATGCTGTGGTATAATTTAAAATCATATTTATTTATTTTAAGACACAATTTCATGCCATAAATCAATGGTGCCACCTGCCAATGATTTTAGATGGTGGGATAAGGATGTTTTAAAGGGTTTCACTGTCCAGATCCGTCCTAACTAGATATCCAGACAAAATGTGTGCCTGACTACCTCCAGTTGAGGTCAAGAAGATCTGACCACATTTAGATTTAAGTCATTTAGCAGACACTCTTATCCAGAGCGACTTACAGTAATGAATACATTTCATTTCATGCATTTTTTTGTACTGGCCCCCCGTGGGAATCGAACCCTCAACCCTGGCGTTGCACACACCATGCTCTACCAACTGAGCCACACCTGTCCGAAGGTTTGGGCACCGTAATGATGTGGACAAAATCAGGACAAAGGATACATGTTAGAACCAGGTATAAACAGGGCTAGTGTCTCATGTATATATATATATATATATTTTTTTTTAACCTTGAGACACAGGAGCAGTCTGTGTTTTCTCAGTAATTACCCTATGTGTGATGGATGTCTGAGAAATGAGTGGGACTAGATTGTGAATCTACCTCTAATTGGTTTCCATGTTAAAACATTCCTCTGGGACTGGAGTCACTATGCAGAGTGATGTCCAGTTTATGGACATTCCTTTTGTCATTTTTAAATAGAATTAACAGTTATTTAAAAATAAGTCAACCTTAATTATAGAGGAATTGCCTCTGAAAATAGGGGTATTGTTTTTACATCTAAAGATTAAACAAATCATTTTTCTTAATTGACTATGAATACATATACGTAAAGTTCAACATTTGTAATAAAGAAAGCTGAGTAGCTAAGGTAATGTTGAACAAACGTGTTTAGTCTGACCTGCCTAAATGTTTTGGGACCAGCATTACTTACACACACAGTCAGACCAGTGGTTTCCAACTCCAGTCCTCGTGTGGAATCAGGTTTTTTTTTGTCTGCGGCTACAACAAAAAGGTGTGTGGTTCAGGTACTCGAGGACTGGAGTTGGGAACCACTGCTTTAGACACCCACACACAGACAGGACCCAAGCCCACCTCCTCCTCCTTGCTGTTGAACCATGATAATTAATGACATTTGGCTTGTGGACCAGCCAGCTACTCAGCCACCCCAAGCTGACCTCCATGGTACCAATGACCAATGGCTGGTCTTTACTTTCTACTTCCTGTGCCGACCCATACTTCCTGTTCTGACCCAATGGGGGCAAAGGTCATATCTCTGGAGGTCTGGAGGGGTGTGCTGTCCCTCACTACCTAAGCCAAATATAATTTGCTGTTGGATTGGATCCCCGCCTCCCTGTCTTCCCCCCTGTCCTCCTCTCCACCTCTACCATCAGCGGTCTATGGTGTAACTGTGTGAGATCCTCTCTTTCTGCTCCCAGCCCTGGGCCTTTGTCCTCTCTGTGTGGAGTCTGTCTCTTTCAGATACTCCGCTGGTAAATTAAGATGGGAAATTGAAACCACAGATGTATGATAAGTCTCTAAGGATGAAAGAAATATGGACACCAGCACACTGTTGAATGCTCCCACAGTTTTATTGAGTGCAATGTTTCAAGCCAAAGGTCTTCATCAGGCCACGAAGGATGCGCTGGGGAAGACCAGTCTCAACAGCCTCCACCTCTGTCCAGTGTCCACATCTCCAGGCTCTGTGTGTGTTGCTTGGCTCTGTCCCTCTTCTCTCCTCTCCAGTCTCCTCTCTCTATATGCTGGGTTTTCAGGCTGCACTGTGCTCAGACCAGGCTCTGTCTTCTATCTCTGGACCCATCTGGTCCCCTACTTTTTGTTTTCTTTCTCTCGCTTTCTCGGAGGAGCTCCGGTTCCTTGCGGTCCTCCATAGAAATGGAAATTATTCCAGGAAAGTAGAAGCCACAGGAAGCCCACAGGCCTCAACACGCCTGTGTCTGTTAATGTGCCTGTACATAACCATCCCTACACACCACAAAGACATCAGTGTGTATGTTGTCACTGTGCTCATTTCGCAGGCTCCCACCCTTGTGCACCAACTGGGCGTGAGTCTTAGCGTGAGACCGTGAGCTATCCCTCTCTCAGTGTGTTGTTATTCAACAAATCCCCTCGGCCAGACGGAGTAAGAGTGAAAAATGGCGTCACCTCTCTGTAATGGCCCCAGCAACAGTCTATAGAAGGGCTTTATCTCTGTCTCATCTGTTTCTACTTGTTTCTATAAAAACACACCCCTACTGTGAGTCTTTACCCACAGACTGTAATTTATTTAGATTTATTTGCAGGACAAACAGCCAGCCAGCACCCAGACCCTCACAGCCACTAAAAGGCAGATAGCTTGGATGGGGGGAGTGAGGGGTGTGGTGGGGAGGGGGGGGAGATACTTCTATAGCGATTAGACCCCTGTGGGGGCACAGCTGGGGTGGAGAGGTGTGTGGGAGGGGTGCGGGTGCTGCATGTGACGATTGTTCAGCGGCAATCCGATTATGCAGAATTGCAGGGGTGATATCGTCTCTGACATCGCTCCACATATGAAGCCTCAGCATCCCCATGCATCTTGTCATGCCCTGGCCATAGAGAGTGTTTTATTCTCTATTTTGGTTAGGCCAGGGTGTGACTAGGGTGGGCATTCTATGTTCTTTATTTTCTGTTTTGGCCGGGTATGGTTCTCAATCAGGGACAGCTGTCTATTGTTGTCTCTGATTGGGAACCATACTTAGGTAGCCCTTTTCCCTCCTTGTGTTGTGGGAAGTTGACTTTGTTTAGGGCACATAGCCTTTAGCTTCACGGTTTGTTGGGTAGTGTTATTGTTTTGTTCGGCGTCTTTCTAAATAAAGAATATGTACGCTCACCACGCTGCACCTTGGTCCTCACCTTTCAACCAACGTGACACATCTCTATGTATCCACCAGTATAAATACACTTCCCACGTGGCTATCTGTTTTTTAACCTGTTAGAGCTAGGGGGCAGTATTGACACGGCTGGATAAAAAACGTACCCGATTTAATCTGGTTACTACTCCTGCCCAGTAACTAGAAAATGCATATAATTATTGGCTTTGGATAGAAAACACTCCAAAGTTTCTAAAACTGTTTGAATGGTGTCTGTGAGTATAACAGAACTCAAATGGCAGGTCAAAACCTGAGAAGATTCTGTACAGGAAGTACCCTGTCTGACCATTTCTTGGCCTTCTTTGCCATCTCTATCCATTACAAAGGATCTCTGCTGTTACGTGACACTTCCTACGGCTCACATGGACTCTCAGAAGGCGGCAAAAAGCTGAATCGTGGCTTTGCAGGCTCTGGCTGAAAAAAAGTAGCGCGTTTGGGTAGTGGCTGGTTACAGTACTGGGAGACTCAGGCGCGTGCCCGCGTCGACCAAATGCTTTGTTTTCTTTCCTCTGTTTACCGAAACGCAGATTCCCGGTCGGAATATTATCGCTTTTTTACGAGAAAAATGGCATAAAAATGGATTTTAAACAGCGGTTGACATGCTTCGAAGTACGGTAATGGAATATTTAGAATTTTTCTGTCACGAATTGCGCCATGCTCGTAACCCTGATTTACCATTTCAGATAGTGTCTGGAACGCACGAACAAAACGCCGCTATTTGGATATAACGATGGATTATTTTGGACCAAACCAACATTTGTTATTGAAGTAGCAGTCCTGGGAGTGCATTCTGACGAAGACAACAAAGGTAATCAAACTTTTGTAATAGTAAATCGGAGTTTGGTCAGGGCTAAACTTGGTGGGTGTCTAAATGGCTAGCCGTGATGGCTGGGCTATCTACTGAGAATATTGCAAAATGTGCTTTCACCGAAAAGCTATTTTAAAATCGGACACCTCGATTGCACAAAGGAGTTCTGTATCTATAATTCTTCAAATAATTGTTATGTTTTTTGTGAACGTTTATCGTGAGTAATTTAGTAAATTCACCGGAGGTTTGCGGGGGGGTATGCTAGTTCTGAACGTCACATGCTAATGTAAAAAGCTGGTTTTTGATATAAATATGAACTTGATTGAACAAAACATGCATGTATTGTATAACATAATGTCCTAGGTGTGTCATCTGATGAAGATCATCAAAGGTTAGTGCTGCATTTAGCTGTCTTCTGGGTTTTTGTGACATTATATGCTAGCTTGAAAAATGGGTGTCTGATTATTTCTGGCTTGGTACTCTGCTGACATAATCTAATGTTTTGCTTTCGTTGTAAAGCCTTTTTGAAATCGGACAGTGTGGTTAGATTAACGAGAGTCTTGTCTTTAAAATGCTGTAAAATAGTCATATGTTTGAGAAATTGAAGTAATAGCATTTCTAAGGCATTTGAAAATCACGCCACGGGATTCAACTGGCTGTTGCGTAGGTGGGACGAATTCCGGGGAATTCCGGGGAATTCGCTAACATTTTACTAAATTACTCATGATAAACGTTCACAAAAAGCATAACAATTATTTTAAGAATTATAGATACAGACCTCCTCTATGCACTCGATATGTCCGATTTTAAAATAGCTTTTTGGTGAAAGCACATTTTGCAATATTCTAAGTACATAGCCCAGGCATCACGGGCTAGCTATTTAGACACCCGGCAAGTTTAGCACTCACCATAATCATATTTACTATTATAAAAGTTTGATTACCTTTTGTTGTCTTCGTCAGAATGCACTCCCAGGACTGCTACTTCAATAACAAATGTTGGTTTGGTCCAAAATAATCCATCGTTATATCCGAATAGCGGCGTTTTGTTCGTGCGTTCCAGACACTATCCGAAATGGTAAAGAAGTGTCGCGCGCATGGCGCAATTCGTGACAAAAAAATTCTAAATATTCCATTACTGTACTTCGAAGCATGTCAACCGCTGTTTAAAATCAATTTTTATGCCATTTTTCTCGTAGAAAAGCGATAATATTCCGACCGGGAATCTCCTTTTCGGCAAACAGAGGAAAAAATCACAAAGACGGGGGCGGTCAGGTCACGCGCCTAAGCCCAGAGTCCCTTGATCGGCCACTTGAGAAAGGCGATAATGTGTTTCAGCCTGGGGCTGGGATGACGACATTCAGGTTTTTCCCGGGCTCTGAGCGCCTATGGACGACGTGGGAAGTGTCACGTTAGAGCAGAGATCCTTAGTAAATGATAGAGATGGAAAAGAAGTTCAAGAAATGGTCAGACAGGCCACTTCCTGTAAAGGAATCTCTCAGGTTTTGACCTGCCATTTGAGTTCTGTTATACTCACAGACACCATTCAAACAGTTTTAGAAAATTTAGGGTGTTTTCTATCCATATGTAATAAGTATATGCATATTCTAGTTACTGGGTAGGAGTGGTAACCAGATTAAATCGGGTACGTTTTTTATCCAGCCGTGTCAATACTGCCCCCTAGCCCTAACAGGTTTAAGGAAATTGAAAAAAATGTGCCCCGATGTTCAGGGACCGGGAGTGTAGGGATGCCTTTTGTTTGTTATTCAACTACAATAAAACAAAGATAATACATAAAAGATGAGCAAATCGTTTGTGACAAATAGTTTTTCATCTGGAGATTAAACAGATTAATCTACATGGGTGATTTCTGCGGTGGAATAATGCAGTAATGAGCACTTCTACATCATTATAATGGCTATTGATGAGAAATATAACCTTCATTTAGCTGTTGGAAAATGTAACAGACTGACCCCATCGCTCAATCCCAGGCCAAACACCTGAATTGATCCTGAGGTAGAATGAATTGCGTGTGATTGTTATGGTCAGTGTCTTTGTATGGATCAGTTGGGACTTGACCTTTTCCCTAAGGAGATAGGGGCAACTTACAAAGACAATCAATCCCCATTAACTCTGTTCTACTGAGATGCCTTCACCACTTGATTCCACATCCCTGGAAAAAGTAATGCAGTAGCCAAAATCTACATCAACCAACAGCTGTGATAGCATCAAATGCAATTTACATGATCTACAGTTAAAACACTGTTCATGATAGCCTGGATTCAGATCTGTTTGTGCTGTATTGACAACTGTTTGGTATGACAGTGACCGCAGGGGATGGCAAGACTAGGGGTTACATTTACATGTCAATAGTTGTGCATACATATTTAATTTGTGAATGTTTTAATTTATTTCACCTTTATTTAACCAGGTAGGCTAGTTGAGAACAAGTTCTCATTTACAACTGCGACCTGGCCAAGATAAAGCAAAGCAGTGCGACACAAACAACAACACAGAGTTACACATGGAATAAACAAACATACAGTCAAAAACACAATAGAAAAAGTCTATATACAGTGTGTGCAAATGAGGTAAGATGAGGGAGGTAAGGCAATAAATAGGCCATAGTGGTGAAATAATTACAATTTAGCAGTTAAACACTGGAGTGATAGATGTGCAGAAGATGAATGTGTGGGTAGAGATACTGGGGTGCAAAGGAGCAAAAAATAAATAACAGTATGGGGATGAGGTAGTTGGATGGGCTATTTACAGATGGACTATGTACAGTATAGGTGTAATGATCTGTGAGCTGCTCTGACTGCTGGTGCTTAAAGTTAGTGAGGGAGATATGAGTCTCCAGCTTCAGTGATTTTTGCAATTCGTTCCAGTCATTGGCAGCAGAGAACTGGAAGGAAAGGCAGCAAATTAGGAATTGGTTTTGGGGGTGACCAGTGAAATATACTTGCTGGAGCGTGTGATACAGGTGGGTGCTGCTATGGTGACCAATGAGCTGAAATAAGGAGGGGCTTTACCTAGCAAAGACTTATAGATGACCTGGAGCCAGTGGGTTTCGCGACGAATATGATGCGAGGGTCAGCCAATGTGATAGACTGCATCCAATTTCCAGAGTAGAGTGTTGGAGGCTATTTTGTAAATGACATCGCTGAAGTCAAGGATCGGTAGGATAGCCAGTTTTACGAGGGTATGTTTGGCAGCATGAGTGAAGGATGCTCATTGCGAAATAGGAAGCCAATTCTAGATTTAATTTTGGATTGGAGATGTTTAATGTGAGTCTGGAAGGAGAGATTATAGTCTAACCAGACACCTAGGTATTTGTAGTTGTCCACATATTCTAAGTCACAACCGTCCAGAGTAGTGATGCTGGACAGGCGGGCAGGTGTGGGCAGCGATCGGTTGAAGAGCATGCATTTAGTTTTACTTGCATTTAAGAGCAGTTGGAGGCCACGGAAGGGGAGTTGTATGGCATTGAAGCTCGACTGGAGGTTAGTTAACACAGTGTCCATAGAAGGGCCAGAAGTATACAGAATGGTGTCGTCTGCGTAGAGGTGGATCAGAGAATCACCAGCAGCAAGAGTGACATCATTGATGTATACAGAGAAAAGAGAATTGAACCCTGTGGCACCCCCATAGAGCCTGCCAGAGGTCCAGACAACAGTCCTTCCGATTTGACACACTGAACTCTGTCTGAGGCAATCATTTGAGAAACCAAGGCTGTTGAGTCTGCCGATAAAAATGTGGTGATTGACAGAGTCGAAAGCCATGGCCAGGTCGATGAATACAGCTGCACAGTAATGTCTCTTATCATTGGTGGTTATGATATCGTTTAGGACCTTGAGCGTGGCTGAGGTGCACCCATGACCAGCTATGAAACCAGATTGCATAGCGGAGAAGGTACGGTGGGATTCGAAATGGTCAGTGATCTGTTTGTTAACTTGGCTTTCGAAGACCTTAGAAAGGCAGGGTAGGATAGATATAGGTCTGTAGCAGTTTGGGTCTAGAGTGTCTCCCCCTTTGAAGAGGGGGATGACCGCGGCAGCTTTCCAATCTTTGGGGATCTCAGACGATACGAAAGAGAGGTTGAACAGGCTAGTAATAGGAGTTGCAACAATTTCGGTGGATAATTTTAGAAAGGGAGCGTCCAGATTGTCTAGCCTGGCTGATTTGTAGGGGTCCAGACTTTGCAGTTCTTTCAGTACATCAGCTATCTGGATTTGGGTGAAGGAGAAATGGGGGAGGCTTGGGCAAGTTACTGTGGGGGGTGCAGGGCTGTTGACCGGGGTAGGGGTAGGGGTAGCCAGGTAGAAAGCATGGCCAGCCGTAGAAAAATGCTTATTGAAATTCTCAATTATTGTGGATTTATCAGTGATGACAGTGTTTCCTAGCCTCAGTGCAGTGGACAGCTGGGAGGAGGTGCTCTTATTCTCCATGGACTTTACAGTGTCCCAGAACTTTTTGGAGTTTGTGCTACAGGATGCAAATGTCCTACTTTTAGTTTTTCTCCTCTGTACTGGTCCCCCCGTGGGAATCGAACCGACAACCCTGGCGTTGCAAGTGTCATGCTCTACCAACTGACGGGTTGCATGTCATTTAGTGGCGGAGCATCTGGTTGTGTTTTCAGTGTAGACATGTTTAACCATGTGCTCTACCCACAATGTCAACAGTAGAAACCACTGAATGGTGTGAGAGCCACCAAACATCACTTAATTAAACAATAACATCAGTCACGTCTGGTCAACACTGTCTAGTTGTCTTCATTGTGGTGAGCTGCAATACACTTTTGTGGTGAAGGAAAACAAAAAAAATGTATCATGAATTCAAAGTTGCCCAGATACAGTGTTTACCTAAACACGTCATATTAAGTGTTATGGTTGACACAGTGTTGGGTACTACTGTTCAACTATTCTACGGTACCTCATTCACGTTTACATATCTGGCATTACTCATCTCATATGTATATAGTGTATTCTATACTATTCTACAGTATCTTAGTCACTTAATGTTTACATATCTGGCATTACTCATCTCATATGTATATACTGTATTCTATACTATTCTACTGTATCTTAGTCCGTTCCACTCTGACATCGCTCATCCATATGTATATAGTCTTAATTCATTCCTACTTACATTTGTGTGTATTGGGTATATGTTGTGTAATTTGTTAGATATTGTTAGATATTACTGCACTGTCGGAGCTAGAAGAACAAGCATTTCGCTACACCCGCAATAACATCTGCTAATCACATGTATGTGACTAATATAATTTGATTTGATTTGAACAGGGTCCTTCAAGGTCATTTTTCCATTCAATCACCTCTATACTGTATCAACTATTGACAGTCTTTATTGTTTATCCTCTAAAGAAAATCTGTTTCACTGGTTGTCAAGGGCTTGTCTTCCACTTCGACATACCATTGCTCTGTTAGTGTCCTGACGCCATTTTGTCCTCTCCTCCATTATGGGCCAGTGACCAAATCCGCTCTCTGAGGAAATATGTCTTTCCATTCCTATTTACTACAGGATTCCTCTATGTCTCCTTCTGTTTCTGAGACCTATCTAACGTCTCCCATCCCTGGTGAGCTCAGAGAATATGCAAACCTGTCCCTAGGCATTGAATTCCATTACCAAGAAGCCCCTTGTTTATCAATGTAATCAACGGCACTAGATTCAATGGGCACATAGCCTAGCCCATAGCTACAAGGGCTCTCTCACTCTGACAACGACCACAAGCAGAAACCCTGTGACAGCCATGTTGTCACTAATGGAGTGTGTTCACTGTTGTTCATGGCAACAGTGGCCTTAGGTTATGTGGCGATGTTCTTACTGCAGCTCTTTGACTTGCTGTTTGGAATCCATTTTGTGGTAAATGCATTTAGGCGACTGCAGGTATGAGATGCTCTTTTCAACATTCTTTTCAGCTTCACCAGGCCTTGCGCCTAAGGACAAACGGTCCATTTGACTAGTCAAGTGAATTTCTCTGTTTCAGCATGGTTGGTTGTGTGCTGGGGATATGTCCCGCCCCCCAATGTGTGTTGTCATTCATTGCAGACGTAGGCCTAGATTCAATGCGATCAAATGTTAACCGGCGATAGCCGACACCTTCATAGCTGATGTTTTGGCGGTGTCGGAGGTGTAACTGCATTGTAGCTGTCAAACCGGTGAGCAGCTGCTCTTCTGATCGTTGTCACAAAGCCACACCCCTCCCACTCATGTTAGAAGTTCAGAACTAGAAAGTGTAGGCTATATAGAAGTAATGACACTCTAATTGAAAATCACTAAACAAAATAATGATTTCTATCAGCTGAATCGAGGTGTAGATTACATCTCGCATTCCAGTGTAAAAACTTGTAAACAAGGCTGCATGGGATTTCTCTTAATGCCACTCAGTGCAGCCAAAGACAATGTCCCCTGGTGGATTTGACAGCTCAAACACAGTTCCACCTCCTACACCACCAAAACAACCGCTTTGCGGATGTCGGCTAAAGTTGATCTGATCGAATAGAGCCCTTCGCTTGATCCCAGAACAAATTGAATGACTTAATATTTGAAATTGCTCCGTTTTTAAAGCAACAAACGATACATCATCTTGACATTTTGTCAAATGTATTTATTTACACAATTAAGATAAAAGCGTTTACTCTGTGAAATCAGAGGAAGTGATGAAAAGCCATAATTTAGCAGACAGCTCATTAAATTGACAGCGAGAGCTCATATTTAAAACAGTACAGTAACGAGCACTTGATAATTTTAACAATGATGGGAATGTGTATGAATAGTAATGATTGGAATGTCTCAGTGTTATTCTAAAATACATGAGTGAAATGCATAGAGAAGGGGCCTCACATTTGCTGTCTGAAAATGGTCTTATTGAAACATCATCCAGTTGCTATGGAAGTATCCCGAGCTTGTTCATTTATGTTCCAGTCCTCCCCACATGAAGAAATACTATAGTTTCCATAGAATACTACACTACCTATTCTAGAATTCTGTAGTAAACTGTAGTATACTGTAGAATACTATACTACACGATGTAACATACCTTCATCATGTGTAGTTCTTACCAGAGTTGGGACCAAGTCATTGTTTTACAAGTCACAAGTAAATCTCAAGTCATAGCTGTCACGTCCTGACCATATACTTAGGTTTTTTTGTATTATATTTGGTCAGGACGTGGCAGTTATGTTTGGTTATGGTATAGTGGGGTTGTGAGTGTTGGGGTAGGTTCTAGGTTAGGTATTTCTATGTGGAGTTTGGTGAGTGTATGTCTGTTGGGTTAATTGGGGTTGGGACTCTCAGTTGAAGGCAGGTGTTGTCTATCTGCCTTTGATTGAGAGTCCCATATAGTGGGGTGTGTTTGTGTTTGATTTTTGTGGGTAATTGTAATTTTGCACTGTGTTTCGTTTCACCTGTGAAACTGTCACCTTTCTCCTCTGCGTGTTTATTTTGTTTTGTCGTTTCCATCTAAAATAAATATGATGTGGAACAGTCAACCTGCTGCGTATTGGTCATCGAGTGATTTCGACATATCTTCCGATGAGGGAGAATACGAGGAACGTGACAGAATTACCCACCAACAACGGACCAAGCAGCAGAGGAAGGAGCAGCACAAGGAGAGGCACCAGGAGAAAAGCTATCTGGAGTCATGGACTTGGGAGGAAATCCTGGACGGGAAAGGACCATGGACTCAAGCTGGCGATTATCGCCGCCCACAGTGGGAGATCGAGGCGGCGAGAGCTGAGAGGCGCTGGTATGAGGAGAGGGAGCGCAACGGACACGGGAGGCAGCCCCACAATTTTTTTGGGGGGGGGCACACGGGGAGATTGGCGGAGTCAGGTGGTAGACCTAAGCCAACTCCCCGTGCTTACCGGAAGCAGCGTGGTACTGGTAAGACACCGTGTTATGCTGTGGAGCGCACGGTGTCCCCAGTGCGCGTTCAAAGCCCGGTGCGCTACATACCAGCCCCCCGCAAGTGCCATGCGAGTGCAGGCATCGAGCCAGGGCGGATGGTGCCAGCTCAGCGCGTCTGGTCTCCAGTGCGCCTCCTCGGTCCAGGTTATCCTGCGCCGGCGTTGCGCACTGTGTCTCCAGAGCGCTGGGAGGGTCCAGTTCGCCCAATGCCTGCTCTCCGCCCGTGCCGGGCCAAAGTGGGCATTCAGCCTGGAGTGTGGGTAAAGAGTGTCCGTACCAGAACTCCAGTGCTCCCCCACAGCCCGGTTTATCCTGTGCCTCCTCCTCGGACCAGGCCTCCAGTGGGTCTCCCCATCCTGGTTCATCCTGTGCCACCTCCCAGGACCAGGCCTTCAGTGGGTCTCCCCATCCTGGTTCATCCTGTGCCACCTCCCAGGACCAGGCCTCCAGTGGGTCTCCCCATCCTGGTCCGTCCTGTGCCACCTCCTCGGACCAGGCCTCCAGTGGGTCTCCCCATCCTGGTCCGTCCTGTGCCACCTCCTCGGACCAGGCCTCCAGTGGGTCTCCCCATCCTGGTCCGTCCTGTGCCACCTCCTCGGACCAGGCCTCCAGTGGGTCTCCCCATCCTGGTTCATCCTGTGCCACCTCCCAGGACCAGGCCTTCAGTGGGTCTCCCCAGCCTGGTGAGTCCTGTGCCACCTCCCAGGACCAGGCCTTCAGTGGGTCTCCCCATCCTGGTTCATCCTGTGCCACCTCCCAGGACCAGGCCTCCAGTGGGTCTCCCCATCCTGGTCCGTCCTGTGCCACCTCCTCGGACCAGGCCTCCAGTGGGTCTCCCCATCCTGGTTCATCCTGTGCCACCTCCCAGGACCAGGCCTTCAGTGGGTCTCCCCAGCCTGGTGAGTCCTGTGCCTGTGCCCAGGGCCAGGCATCCATCATGTCTCCCCAGCCTGGTGAATCCTGGGTCAGGGCCGTCGGAGGATCCGACACCGGGGTGCGGCCCAGAGGATCCGACACCGGGGTGCGGACCAGAGTATCCGACAACCTCTTGCGACCCGGGACTGAGGGGAGCTGCCTGTGACCCAGAACCGGGTGAGTCTGGTCACAATTCTAAAATAAAGTTGATTAACTATGACTGTGATGATTCTGCCTACAACCCAGAACCGAAGGAGTCTGCTTACAGCCTGGGACCGACGGAGTCGGCCCACGAACCAGAACCAAAGAAGTCTGCCTACTGTCCTAAGCCCAACAGGTCTGTCTACGGTCTGTTGGACAGTAGGCCAGAACCGGAGCCACCTCCAATATAGGTGGGTTGGGGAGGGGGGGTGTAGCACTGTGCCGTCGTTGACGGCAGCCACCCTCCCTTCCCTCCCTTTAGTTAGGAGGTTAATTGTGTGTTTTTTTTTTTGTTTTGTTTTTTTCTGTTGGTTTTGTGCATTCAGTGTATGCACCTTTAGGGGGGGGTAATGTCACGTCCTGACCATATACTTAGGTTTTTTTGTATTATATTTGGTCAGGACGTGGCAGTTATGTTTGGTTATGGTATAGTGGGGTTGTGAGTGTTGGGGTAGGTTCTAGGTTAGGTATTTCTATGTGGAGTTTGGTGAGTGTATGTCTGTTGGGTTAATTGGGGTTGGGACTCTCAGTTGAAGGCAGGTGTTGTCTATCTGCCTTTGATTGAGAGTCCCATATAGTGGGGTGTGTTTGTGTTTGATTTTTGTGGGTAATTGTAATTTTGCACTGTGTTTCGTTTCACCTGTGAAACTGTCACCTTTCTCCTCTGCCTGTTTATTTTGTTTTGTCGTTTCCATCTAAAATAAATATGATGTGGAACAGTCAACCTGCTGCGTATTGGTCATTGAGTGATTTCGACATATCTTCCGATGAGGGAGAATACGAGGAACGTGACAATAGCACTCAAGTTCCAAGTCAAGTCCCAATTCAAGACAGGCAAGTCCGAGTCAAGTCTCAAGTCAAGACCGCCAAGTATCAAGTCAAGGTGTGGACTCGAGTCACATGACTTGGACTCGAGTCTGACTCGAGTCCAAGTCATGTGACTCGAGTCCACACCTCTGGTTCTTACTATAGAATGTTATAGTATACTGTAGTGGATTTGTGGTATATGGCCAATGTACAGCAGCTAACGGCTGTATCCAGGCACTCCGCATTGCGTTGCGCTTAACAACAGCCCTTAGCCTTGGTATATTGGCCATACCACACCCCTTAGTGCCTTATTGCTTAAGTATATTACAGACCGCAAAACACTACAGTAATTACTTTAGTATATTCTTCCTCAAGGACAAAGCCCCCACTACTATGTCAAAAATAATAAAACAAAAACACTATAATAAATACTACAGTAATGTCTGCAAAAAATACTACAGTAAATACTACAGTATACAAAAACACTACAGTAAATATTACAATCCCCAGAAACACTACAGTAATGACAATATACACTACAGTTTTTTTCTCATACAGTATTTATAGTATAGTAAACTGTAAATACTACATTATAAACTGGGTGGTTCAAACCCTGAATGCTGATTGGCTGGCAGCCGTGGTATATCAGACCGTGTAACATTTATTTTTACTGGTCTAATTATGTTGGTAAACAGTTTATAATAGCAATAAGGCACCTCGGGGGTTTGTGATATATGGCCAATATACCATGGCTAAGGGCTGTATCCAGGCACTCCGCATAAGAACAGCCCTTAGCCGTGGTAAATTGGCCATATATCACACCCGCTCAGGCCGTACTGCTTAAGAATACAGTATTCACTGTAGTGTTTTTGCGGACTTTAGTCCACAAAAACACCAGTGAATACTACAGTAAAGTCAGTAAAATACTATAATATTTAACCATAGTATACTATAGTATTTTTTCATGTGGGTCCCCTTTTCTGTCCATTCTCTCTGTCTGGTCTCACCACTGTCTGGTTATGCCAAGGATAAGGAGGATGAGGAGGAGAAGAGGAAATGGAGGAGAAGGAGGAGGAGTCGGGTGTCACTTCTTGAAACAGGACACACCTCAGGACCCAGAGATTGAACCAAACTCTCATTTGCCAGAGCAGAACAGCAGAATGTCAGAAGAAAAGAGAGATTGAGAGGTTTGACAGAATGTCGAAGGTTCATTTATTTGCTTAGCAGATGCCTCAGCTTTTACAGTCAGCAGAAATCCATCTTTATCAAGTCTCCTGATATGTCTTGTAGACCTTTATTTGTTAATATACACTGAGTGTATAAAACATTATGCTCTTTCCATGACATAGACAGACCAGGTGAATCCAGGTGAAAGCTATGATCCCTTATTGATGTCACTTGTTAAATCCACTTCAATCAGTGTAGATGAAGGGGAGGAGACAGGTTAAAGAGCGGGGGTGGAACTCAATGTTAGGAAGGTGTTCCTAATATTTTGTACACTCAGAATATATTTTCTTCCAGATTGTGAAGGGGTATGAAAACGCTACTTTTTACCCATTAGAAGATCCTGTGCTTTCATCTGAAGATTAGTCAGCTGCTGCAGGGGGAAAGGACTCATGGATTAAACTCACTTGATCCTGTAATAAAAGGAAGTTATTTCTAGAGCAGCACTGAACCCCCATGGCAACACATTATGTTCAGCACGTGCGGCGTGCTCTATAATTATACCATTGCATTGTCTGGCAGGGACCTATAGGCTGGCTAGGACTGACTGTTGTGTCCCTCGTGTGCACATTTTCATTGATCATGTAGCATGCTGCTATGCATGGATTGTCACACTCCAGGGCAGTTCCTTTTATTTGTTTGCTGAGCATTTCAAGTCCTTTTTCAGCTAAAAAACTGCTTTGTCAACAGTTAACTTTGTTTATCTCTGCTTACACAAACATTGCAATGGCTCAACAAATAAGTTGTTATTCAAGTAAAGATATGGCAGAAATGCTGGTTTACTAGAGAGACATTTTATTTTGTTTACATAGCTTACACTTGAAAAAGATGAGTATCAACTGTGAGTTTGAAAAAGCTACATCTCAAAGGAAGCATCTACTGCTATAGCAGTAATAGAAACACATCAACAAACTGTATGCCCTTGTTAGTTCTGTTGGTGAGAGCTGGTAAGGAATGTTGCTGAAAAACTTGACACAGAATGAAGGAGAATTTCGGGAGATTCTCAAGAGTTGTTGACTCTCGAAAGACATTGCTGTAATGTAACGTCACACTGCTCCCGTTACTGTTGTCAATGAGAATAGCCTGTTAGCCTGAGGTTGGAAATAACAAAGCCTTTGTGCTCAGCTACTCAGCTAAAGGCTTCCAGATAAGATTGAGCAAACATTTTCAGACACAGAGTGTGTGTGTGTGCACATACAGTACCAGTCAAAAGTTTGGACACATCTACTCATTCAAGGGTTTTTATTTATTTATACTATTTTCTACATTGTACAATAATAGTGAAGAAATCACAACTATGAAATAACACATACGGAATCATGTAGTAATCCCAAAAAGTTTTAAACAAATCAAAATGTATTTTATATTTGAGATTCTTCAAAGTAGCCAACCTTTGCCTTGCTGACAGCTTTGCACACTCTTGGCATTCTCTCAACCAGCTTCATGAGGTAGTCACCAGGAATGCATTTCAATTAACAGGTGTGCCTTGTTAAAAGATTATTTGTGGAATGTCTTTCCTTCTTAATGCATTTGAGCCAATTGGTTGTGTTGTGACAAGGTAGGGTTGGTATAGAGAAGATAGCACCATTTGGTCCATATTATGGCAAGAACAGCTCAAGTAAGCAAAGAGAAACAACACCATCATTATTTTTTTCATTTAACTAGACATGTCAGTTAAGAACAAATTCTTATTTACAATGACGGCCTACCAGGGAACAGTGGGTTAACTGCCTTGTTCAGGAGCAGAACGACAGATTTTCACCTTGTCAGCTCGGGGATTCGATCCAGTAACCTTTCGACTACTGGCCCAATGCTCTAACCACTAGGCTACCTACCGCCCCATGAAGGTCAGTCAATCCGAAAAATTTCAAGAACAGTGAAAGTTTCTTCAAGTGCATTCGCAAAAACCATCAAGCGCTATGATGAAACTTGCTCTCATGAGGACCGCCACAGGAAAGGAAGACCCAGAGTTACCTCTGCTTCAGAAATTGCAGGCCAAATAAATGCTTCACAGAGTTCAAGTAACAGACACATCTCAACATCAACTGTTCAGAGGAGACTGCATGAATCAGGCCTTCATGGTCAAATTGCTGTAAAGAAACCACTACCTAAGGACACCAATAAGAAGAAGAGACGTGCTTGGGCCAAGAAACACAAGCAATAGACATTAGACCGGTGGAAATCTGTCCTTTGGTCTGATGAGTCCAATTTAGAGATTTTTGGTTCCAACCACCGTGTCTTTGTGAAACGTACAGTAGGTGAATGGATGATCTCCACATTTGTGTTTCCCACCGTGAAGCATGAAGGAGGATGTGTGATGGTGTGGGGATGCTTTGCTGGTGATCCTGCCTGTGATTTGATATGGAATTCAAGGCACACTTAACCAGCATGGCTACCACAGCATTCTGCAGCGATACACCATCCCATCTGGTTTGCGCTTAGTGGGACTATCATTTGTTTTTTAACAGGACAATGACCCATCACACCTCTAGGCTGTGTAAAGGCTATTTGACCAAGAAGGAGAGTGATGGAGTGCTGCATCAGATGACCTGGCTTTCACAATCACCCGACCTCAACCCAATTGAGATAGTTTGGGATGAGTTTGACAGCCGCCAACAAGTGCTCAGCATATGTGGGAACTCCTTCAAGACTGTTGGAAAAGCATTCCAGGTGAAGCTGGTTGATAGAATTCCAAGAGTGTACATAGCTGTCATCAAGGCAAAGGGTGGCTACTTTGAAGAATCTCAAATATAAAATATATTTTGATGTTTAGCACTTTTTTGGTTACTACATGATTCCATATGTGTTATTTCATAGTTGTGATGCCTTCACTATTATTATACAATGTATAAAATAGTCAAAATAAAGAAAATCCCTTGAATGAGCAGGTGTCTCCAAACTTTTGACTGGTACTGTATGTGTTTCCACTTACAGTTGGTGTGTTGATCATATTTGTGCATATGGGAGGAAAAGGATGCTTGCTGCAATGTGCGTTTCACACACACCATTGAATTCTATTGGGAATGTAAAGTATAAAACACCCAAAGAGATACAGTATCATGCATATATATTTATATTCCGGACTCTGACATTACTAATTCTGATATTTCTTAATTTCTTAATTTTAATGTTGTGGATTTATATTTCTAGATTGCTGCACTGTTGGAGCTAGAAACAAGCATTTCTTCTGCCAGATATGTGTGTGCAACCAATTCATTTGATTTGATTTGAATACCACTATAGCCTCACAGTAATGTATAGAGAATGACTAAATTGAGAGAAGCATCTCATTTCTTACAGGCCCGTGTGGGGGTCCTATATCAGATTCCTCAATGACCCCAATTTTTCAAACACTGAATTGTGTCACACTGTGACATTAATTGCATTTTGGAGTAAATCAAGGCCACAGTTGACTAGAGTTCATAAAACGCCCATGAAAGATGTACGGTGTAGCTGTTATCTAGCATGGTGCAGGCACATGTTGACACATGACACCTTGAGGATTCATGTCATAGAGCTGGGTAATCTGAGGGAGTTTGGATTTGGAAGAGGGTTATTTCAGTGAAATGCTTGATATTACAGATTGACAGCAGTGCTGAGCTCCTGTGCTGGGCCTGGCATCCATCTAAACCTCAGGCGGTTGGTGGCACCTTAATTGGGGAGGAAGGGCTCGTGATAATGGCTGGTGCGGTATTAGTGGAATGGTATCAAATACAGTGAGGGAAAAAAGTATTTGATCCCCTGCTGATTCTGTACGTTTGCCCACTGACAAAGAAATGATCAGTCTATAGTTTTAATGGTAGGTTTATTTGAACAGTGAGAGACAGAATAACAACAACAAAAAATCCAGAAAAACGCATGTCAAAAATGTTATAAATTGATTTGCATTTTAATGAGGGAAATAAGTATTTGACCCCTCTGCAAAACATGACTTAGTACTTGGTGGCAAAACCCTTGTTGGCAATCACAGAGGTCAGACGTTTCTTGTAGTTGGCCACCAGGTTTGCACACATCTCAGGAGGGACTTTGTCCCACTCCTCTTTGCAGATCTTCTCCAAGTCATTAAGGTTTCGAGGCTGACGCTTGGCAACTCAAACCTTCAGCTCCCTCCACAGATTTTCTATGGGATTAAGGTCTGGAGACTGGCTAGGCCACTCCAGGACCTTAATGTGCTTCTTCTTGAGTTTTTTTTTTTGGTCATTGTCATGCTGGAATACCCATCCACGACCCATTTTCAATGCCCTGGCTGAGGGAAGGAGGTTCTCACCCAATATTTGACAGTACATGGCCCCGTCCATCGTCCCTTTGATGCGGTGAAGTTGTCCTGTCCCCTTAGCAGATAAACACCCCCAAAGCATAATGTTTCCACCTCCATGTTTGACGGTGGGGATGATGTTCTTGGGGTCATAGGCGGTGTTCTTGGGGTCATAGGCAGCATTCCTCCTCCTCCAAACACGGAGAGTTAAGTTGATGCCAAAGAGCTCCATTTTGGTCTCATCTGACCACAACACTTTCACCCAGTTGTCCTCTGAATCATTCAGATGTTCATTGGCAAACTTCAGACTGGCATGTATATGTGCTTTCTTGAGCAGGGGGACCTTGCGGGCGTCGCAGGATTTCAGTCTTTCACGGCGTAGTGTGTTACCAATTGTTTTCTTGGTGACTATGGTCCCAGCTGCCTTGAGATCATTGACAAGATCCTCCCGTGTAGTTCTGGGCTGATTCCTCACCGTTCTCATGATCATTGCAACTCCCCGAGGTGAGATCTTGCATGGAGCCCCAGGCCGAGGGAGATTGACAGTTCTTTTGTGTTTCTTCCATTTGCGAATAATCGCACCAACTGTTGTCACCTTCTCACCAAGCTGCTTGGCAATGGTCTTGTAGCCCATTCCAGCCTTGTGTAGGTCTACAATCTTGTCCCTGATATCCTTGGAGAGCTCTTTGTTCTTGGCCATGGTGGAGAGTTAGGAATCTGATTGATTGATTGCTTCTGTGGACAGGTGTCTTTTATACAGGTAACAAGCTGAGATTAGGAGCACTCCCTTTAAGAATGTGCTCCTAATCTCAGCTCCTTGCCTGAAAAAAGACACCTGGGAGACAGAAATCTTTCTGATTGAGAGGGGGTCAAATACTTATTTCCCTCATTAAAATGCAAATCAATTTATAACATTTTTGACATGCGTTTTTCAGGATTTTTTTGTTGTTATTCTCTCTCACTTTTCAAATAAACCTACCATTAAAATTGTAGACTGATCCTTTCTTTGTCAGTGGGCAAACGTACAAAATCAGCAGGGGATCAAATACTTTTTTCCCTCACTGTACATCAAACACATGGTTTGATGACATTCAATTCGCTCCGTTCCAGCCATTATTATGAGCCGTCCTCCCCTCAGCAGCCTCTCTACTGATCTAAACCCAACTACCACAATTTCACTTTGTTTCAAAGAGCAAGTAGTGGAGCAAGTTTTGAATGATAATGAGCCTAGACTTTTGTGAGAGCTTTAGGTTTTATTTTAGTTGAATTTTATTTTATTTAACCTTTTTCCTTTACAGGATTGGTGGGTGCCCCACGGGACAGTTAAGCTAACGTAGGCTATTGCGATTAGCATGAGGTAAGTAACAAGAACATTTCCCAGGACATAGACATATCTGTTTCTATGTTGGTAGAAATCTTAAATTCTTGTTAATCTAACTGCACTGTCCGATTTATAGTATCTATTACAGTGAAATAATACCATGCTATTGTTTGAGGAGAGTGCACAGTTATGAACTTGAAAATGTATTAATAAACCAATTAGGCACATTTGGGCAGTCTTGATACAACATGTTGAACAGAAACACAATGGTTCATTGGATCAGTCTAAAACTTTGCACATACACTGCTGCCATCTAGTGGCCAAAATATAAATTGTGCCCGGGCTGGAATAATATATTATGGCCTTTCTCTTGCATTTCAAAGATGATTGGACAAAAAAAACACAAACACATGTTTTTTCATTGTATTATCTTTTACCAGATCTAATGTGTTATATTCTCCTGCATTCATTTCACATTTCCACAAACTTCAAAGGGTTTCCTTTCAAATGGTATCAACAATATGGCTATCTTTGCTTCAGGTCCTGAGCAACAGGCAGTTAGATTTGGGTATGTCATTTTAGGCGAAAATTGAAAAAAAAAGGGGCGGATCACATTATTTAACTAGGCAAGTCAGTTAAGAACAAATTCTTATTTACAATAACGGCCTACGTATAGGCAAAAGTCCTCCTGCGGGGACGGGGGCTGGGATAAAAAATAAATAAAAAATATAGGACAAAACACACATCACGACAAGGTCAAGTGTCAGTTTCTGAAAGGATCAGTAAATTTGTGGAGAGAAGACTGTTGATAGGTAGACACGGGGTCATTCAGTCACCACTTGGTGAGAAAATAAAGACGTGAACAACATGACTGCAAAATCTTCTACAAATATTTGAGTTCCTCCTAGGTCTGTTTCCTGTGTCTGCATGAAGCAGAACATTTAGGTCAGAGAGAAGGGAAGGTGACGGTGGGGCGTAACTCAGAGTTTGTTCCCATGCAGTGTTTTGGAAGCAGAGCAGATCCCATGAGCCAATTCCCAGGTTAGCGCAACTAGCTGTACTGTAGTGGTTTGACAACCATCAGAAAGTATGGAAGAAATTGAAGTTCTTGGACTTGTACTTTGCTTGGAAGACTATATACATTCTTGCTTTTAGAACAAGTTATGCAATGTATTTGTGAATTGTAGGAATGATGTTGGTCTACAGCAGTGGAGGCTGGTGGGAGGAGTTATATGAGATGGGCTCATTGTAAAGGATGGAATGGAATCAATGTAACGGAGTCAAACATGTGGTTTCCATATCTTTGATGTGTTTGATACCGTTCCATTTACTCTACTCCTTCCATTACAATGAGCCCATACTCCCATAGTTTAGGGCTATTCGAAATGATGGACAACAATTCCCAGAGAGGGGAGGGTTACTCTTGCGGTGACAGTTTTAAATGTTGAGGTGGAATTCCCTCCTGTTGCCAAACCATGAGGAAGTGATTAGTCTGGAAGTTAGCAGACATTGATTTCTCCGAAACATGCCATTTTCAGCATTTCAATATCTGAAAGTTCCCCGCAAGCACATTTTTCATAGACCGCTGCGAACATGCATACTAGTTGTAATGACAGATCACACTGTGAGCAGTGCCATTAGAACAGCAAAAGTGTCTCATGCTCAGGATTTGATGGGTAGTTAAACCTGTTGCAAGTCCCCCTCACATCACCTTGTGTGGCCAAAAGAGCCATGAACTAAAATAACATCCTCACACAATCAGTACATTCAATTCAGAGTGATCCAAAATTAGATACGGGGTAATACAGGAAATACTCAACCACATAAACAATATTTTCATCAGCTTTTGAGAGTTATTTTTGTGATCATTTTAGGTTTCATATTAGATGCGTTCCCTAATTGACTAAATATCCATCCACACCAGTGACTAAACTGCAGACAGTCACTGTCACAAGTGTAGAGAGGACTGGGCAGGAAGCAGTCGCCGGTTTAGATCTACTGAATTTATTAAATGCACCACATACAAAAGCGGGACGAAACCCAAAGTGCAAAATAATAAAGTACTCAGGAAATAGTAGGAGCGATTCCTCTCAGGACATTTTTACAATGACCAACAAAGAGAAATGACAGAGGGAGTATATATACAGTGATAGAGTGGGGATTGGAACCTGGTGTGTGTAATAATGACGAGACAAGTCTGGGGTTGATGAGTGAAGGGCGTTTGCCAGCAGCAGGTTCGGCAGCAGCTAGAAGGCCAGTGATGCCTGAGCTGGACAGGAGGGGAAGCCAAAGTGACCTTGCATGGATTTCTCCCTATGGGATTAAGGTCTGGAGACTGGCTAGGCCACTCCAGGACCTTAATGTGCTTCTTCTTGAGCCACTCCTTTGTTGCCTTGGCCGTGTGTTTTGGGTCATTGTCATCCCAAGATTTACATGGCCCCATCCATTGTCCCTTTGATGAGGGGAAGTTGTCCTGTCCCCTTAGCAGATAAACACCCCCAAAGCATAATGTTTCCACCTCCATGTTTGACGGTGGGGATGGTGTTCTTGGGGTCATAGGCAGCATTCCTCCTCCTCCAAACACGGCGAGTTGAGTTGATGCCAAAGAGCTCCATTTTGGTCTCATCTGACCACAACACTTTCACCCAGTTGTCCTCTGAATCATTCAGATGTTCATTGGCAAACTTCAGACGGGCATGTATATGTGCTTTCTTCAGCAGGGGGACCTTGCGGGCGCTGCAGGATTTCAGTCTTTCACGGTGTAGTGTGTTACCAATTGTTTTCTTGGTGACTATGGTCCCAGCTGCCTTGAGATCATTGACAAGATCCTCCCGTGTAGTTCTGGGCTGATTCCTCACCGTTCTCATGATCCTTGCAACTCCACGAGGTGAGATCTTGCATGGAGCCCCAGTCCGAGGGAGATTGACAGTTCTTTTGTGTTTCTTCCATTTGCGAATAATCGCACCAACTGTTGTCACCTTCTCACCAAGCTGCTTGGCGATGGTCTTGTAGCCCATTCCAGCCTTGTGTAGGTCTACAATCTTCTCCCTGACATCCTCTGGTGGCTCTGGTGGTCCGTCCAAACCAAGAATGGGTGTTGAGCACCCTCCAGCCAGTGCCGCCATTGTTTCAGCGCCTTCTTGACAGCCAGCAACTCCCAATCCCCCTCACCGTAATTCCGCTCCGCGGGAGACAGCTTCTGTGAGTAAAAGGCGCATGGATGGAGTTTAACCAGGGTAAACCTAAAACTACAGGGTGTGCAGGAGAGTCTAAGATGAGGAAAGTGATGCGTTCATGGTGGTTGTGAGCAACTGTTAGGGAAATGGGAATCGTGGTCTGGCACACCAGTCCTGTTTTTGGGGACGGTTGTCTCGGGAATGAACTGGGATAGGGGTTTGTAAAGGGACTAGAGGAATAACGATAAGGTCACTGACCGGTCTAGGAAATTGCCTGCAGAACCAGAGTCTACTAGGGCAGGACTTAGTGGGGGGGCCAGGATAGTCCGGGAAGGTGACAGGAAGGAGGACGGGCTGGGTGGACAGAGAAAAGCAATGCTCGTCCACGCCTACCTGGGAAGGTGCAGGAGCGCTCCTCGGCATGTCGCTTTCTCGCCTGGTTCTCCTTCTGGGACAGGTGTTCCAGGGGTGGTCCCACTCCCCGCAGTAGAAGCAGAGACCCTGTTGACGGCGGCATTGACGTTCCTCGGGGGGGAGGTGCATTGTGCCCACCTCTATGGGTTCAGTCTCGCTGGAGGTTCCTGGGAGAGACCCTCATCACGACAGGCCAGCATGACTATGAGCAGGTCCAGCATGAGATCCTCATCACGACAGGCCAGCTCGGTCTGGATGTCCGCCTGTAACCCGCCGCGGAAAACCGTCAACAGGGCCTGGTCATTCCAGCCAGTGGACGCAGCAACCGTCCAGAAATCCAGAGCGTACTCAGACGCTGTCCTGGACCCCTGGCGTAGACCCCTGTAGGGTGGTCGAAAATGGCACGGAAGAGTTTGGTGAAGTGCTCATAGGACTGCACTTCTGGACCGTCCCTCTCTCAGATGGCGTGCGCCCACTCCAGAGCCCAGCCTGTCAGCACCGAGATCACCAAGGCCACCTTGTCCCTCTCGGAGGCCGTCCCAGCATAACAGGCAAGGTGGAGGTCACACTGCAGGAGAAACCCTCCCGGTGGACCAGGTGATGTAGATGGTGGTGGCTGATGACCTGCTGCTTCCTGTTCTCTTGGGTCAGTCATTCTGTCACAAGTGTAGAGAGGAGTAGGCAGGAGGCAGTCGCATGCTTAGAACTACTGCATTTATTATAGCACCACATATAAAAGCGAGACAAAACCCAAAGTGCAAAATAATAAAGTACTCAGGAAATAGTAGGAGAGATTCTTCTCAGGAAAACAAGCAACATTTACAACGACCAACAAACACAAATGACAGAGGGAGTATATATACAGTGATAGAGTGGGGATTGGAACCAGGTGTGTGTAATGATGACGAGACAAGTCCGGGGTTGATTTGTGAAGGGCATTTGCCTGCAGCAGGTTCGGCAGCAGCTAGAAGGCCGGCGACGCCGAACGTCTGAGCTGGACAGGAGGGGGAGCCAAAGCGAAGGCTGGTGTGACAGTCACCAAGCAGTGATGATATTACAGTAACCAAGCAGTGATGATATTACAGTCACCAAACAGTGATGCTATTACAGTCACCAAGCAGTGATGATAGTCACCAAGCAGTGATAATATTACAGTCACCAAACAGTGATGATATTACAGCCACCAAGCAGTGATGATATTACAGTCACCAAGCAGGGACGATATTAGTCACCAAGCAGTGATGATATTTCAGTCACCAAGCAGTGATGATATTACAGTCACCAAGCAGTGATGATATTACAGTCACCAAGCAGTGATGATATTACAGTCACCAAGCAGTGATGATATTACAGTCACCAAGCAGGGATGATATTACAGTCACCAAGCAGGGATGATATTAGTCACCAAGCAGGGACGATATTAGTCACCAAGCAGGGACGATATTAGTCACCAAGCAGGGACGATATTAGTCACCAAGCAGTAATGATATTACAGTCACCAAGCAGTGATGATATTACAGTCACCAAGCAGTGATGATATTACAGTCACCAAGTAGTAAAGATATTAGTCACCAAGCAGTGATGATCTCATCACTGCTTGGTGATTGTAATCTCATTACTGCTCGGTGACTGTAATATCAGTGAAGATATTACAGTCACCAAGCAGTGATGACATTAGTCACCAAGCAGTGATGATATTACAGTCACCAATCAGTGAAGATATTACAGTCACCAAGCAGTGATGACATTAGTCACCAAGCATTGATGACATTAGTCACCAAGCAGTGATTACATTAGTCACCTAGCATTGATGATATAAGTCACCAAGCAGTGATGATATTACAGTAACCAAGCAGTGATGATATTACAGTCACCAAGCAGTGATGATATTACAGTCACCAAGCATTGATGATATTAGTCACCAAGCAGTGATGATATTACAGTCACCAAGCAGTGATGATATTACAGTCACCAAGCAGTGATGATATTAGTGACCAAGCAGTGTTGATATTACAGTCACCAAGCAGTGATGATATTAGTGACCAAGCAGTGATGATATTAGTGACCAAGCAGTGTTGATATTACAGTCACCAAGCAGTGATGATATTAGTGACCAAGCAGTGATGATATTACAGTCACCAAGCAGTGATGATATTACAGTCACCAAGCAGTGATGAGATTACAGTCACCAAGCAGTGATGATATTACAGTCACCAAGCAGTGATGATATTAGTGACCAAGCAGTGATGATATTACAGTCACCAAACAGTGATGACATTAGTCACCAAGCAGTGATGAGATTACAATCACCAAGCAGTGATGATATTAGTTGCAACCTGGTCGTAGACAGACATGTATTGATCTGGCAGCCCTGGGGTCCTCATACAGTACATGACCAAAGGTATGTCGACACCTGCCCATCGAGCACCTCATTCCAAAATCATGGGCATTAATATGGAGTAAGTCCCCCATTTGCTGCTACAACTGCCTCCACTCTTCTGGGAAGGCTTTCCAGTAAATGTTGGAACATTGCTGCGGGAACTTGCTTCCATTCAGCCACTAGAGTATTAGTGAGGTTGGGCACTGATATTGTCCGATTAGCCTGGCTCGCAGTCGACATTCCAATTCATCCCAAAGGTGTTCGATGGGATTGAGGTCGGGCCAGTCAAGTTTCCACACAGTTGGAAGCAAAGATTTGTCTAGAATGTCATTGTATGCTGTAGTGTTAAGATTTCCCTTCACTGGAACTAAGGGGCGTAGCCCGAACCATGAAAAACAGCCCCAGACCATTACTCCTCCTCGACCAAACTTTACAGTTGGCACTGTGCATTGGGGCAGGTAGCGTTCCCCTGACATCCGCCAAACCCAGATTCGTCCGTCAGACTGCCAGATGACGAAGAGTTATTTCCACACACTTCCACTGCTCCAGTCCAATGGCGGCAAACTTTACACCACTCCAGCCAACGCTTGGATTGCACATGGTGATCTTAGGCTTCTGTGTGGCTTTTCGGCCATGGAAACCCATTTATTGAAGCTCTTGACGAACAGTTCTTGTGCTGATGTTGCTTCCAGAGGCAGTTTGGAACTCGGTAGTGAGTGTTGCAACTGAGGACAGACACGCTTCAGCACTTGGCGGTCCTGTTTTGTGAGTTTGCAATCCCTTTAGAGTTGCTTGCTAGCTTGCTGGCTAGCTACAGAGGTTAGCTGGCTAATTAACTACAGTAGTTAGCTACTGCCATCAGTTGTAGTGTTATCTTATTTAGCCTATTCCACCATTTATAGAATGTTTACTGGCATTTGAATATAGCGCGGGAAAAGGGAATCAGGACACACTGGACACAGTAGACACATATACATGTAGGTGTAGATGCATGACGTGTCCCGAATTCCATGATCAGAACTCTATGATCAGCATACTAAAGCTGCATGAACTGTCAAGTCTAGACACGGCCTAAGAGAATGTGGGACAGGAATAAGAGGAACTGGCTGGTGAGGCAGTGTTAGATGCTGAGTCTGAGAAATAGTATTCATGGCACAGTCCACCATGGCCTGACCTGTTTGTGTTTTCCTGGTATAGTTTATGGATAGCAGCATGCACAAAGTGCAAAGGCTTTTGGCTTGATGCCAGGCTTTCATAGAATGCTTTCATTGTTTTATTTTTATTGGACTAGTACAGTGCTCTAGAATGGCCCTAGAATGGTACCCCTACACTGTGTACATGGTTGTTTTTCCTTCATTAGCAATGGATACGATCCAAAGTTCTTCCTACACTCTTAGAAAAAAGGCTTCCTATAGGGTTTTTTCGGCTGTCCCCATAGGAGAACCCTTTTTGGTTCCAGGTAGAATCTTTTTGGTTCCAAGTAGAACTCTTTCGGGTTGGAACCAAAATGGAACCAACATGTGTTCCTCAAAGTGTTCTCCTATGGGAACAGCCGAAGAACCCTTTTAGTTTCTAGATAGCGTAACCGATGTGAAATGGCTAGCTAGTTAGCGGTGGTGCGCGCTAATAGCGTTTCAATTGGTGACGTCACTCACTATGAGACCTTGATGTAATTGTTCCCCTTGCTCTGCAAGGGCCGCGGCTTTTGTGGCGCGATGGGTAACGATGCTTCGTGGGAGGCAGTTGTTGATGTGTGCAGAGGGTCCCTGGTTCGGGGCGAGGAGAAAAAACGGAAGCTATACTGTTACAATAGCACCTTTTTTTCTTAGAGTATATAGTCAGGTCACATGGTCAGGAAAATCTTAAGGGCCCAACAGCGGATGATACACTCCTCCTTATTGTAGATTAACTTTGGCTGCAACTTCAGTCGAGCCACAGCACCAGGCCAACCCATCTGCAGACAGCATATTTCCAGCTGCCATCAATAGGAGTCGATGGTTTAGTCTTTATGGGGATAGTTATTTGACTTCCTGTCTTCCCTCCACACTTTGAACACCAAACACACTCACTCTGTCTGCAGCCCTGAGGGAGGCATGTCAACATCTCTCCTCCATGATAAATCACAGTGCAGCCAGAACCTGAACCTACACACAGCACAATAATGCTTTAACGAGCAAACAATGACAAAGTAAATCCTAGTTAATCCTTCTAGGTCTCAGCCCGCGTTCTCCTCCCCTCCCACTGTGCTGGAGCCATTATCAGCTGAGAGTCCTTAATACTATAGCTGACAGATTCATTATTTTTGTTCTAGTGGTAAGGGGATATAATGGAAGGGTCTGGGAGGGTTGCTACCCATGCAACCTCGTAATCCTAACCCCTAGCTTCATGTCTACATCCCGGTTCAACCCTAGCCTTTACCCTAACTCAAATTTTCAAATGGACCATTTGTTTAGAGAAGCAAGACTTTAACACTGACGATGATGGTAACCTATTTCAAAGAATGGAATTGGTCCATCAGAGCACTGCAATGCAATGGCTTTTCTTCCAAACAGTCACATCAAACACAAATGTATTCAATGAGGATTTATACTGAGGCTTGTCGCAACTCGTAGGTCAAATGTTATCTCTTGAAAAAGAAAACAGGCTAGATTAGATTACATGTGAGGGGAGTTGGCATTTCAAAACGATTCAGCTTTAATTTGAGAATGTGAAACGGCAGCGTTTAGAAATGTTAATTCTTTCAGCGGGTGAGCACACAAATTGAGCACCGTATTGTCGAGACTGTATCCTTCATTAGAAAGTAATTACTGAGTTCCAGCTCAGTGCACCACAGCGCTGGACCATGCAACGATAGCACACACACACACACACACACACACACACACACACACACACACACACACACACACACACACGCACACACACACACGCACACACGCACACACGCACACAAACACAGGGCCAACTCACTCAATTTGTATTCCTGCAGCCCCATATGTGCTTTAGAAAACTCATTAATTAACAAACTGCCCATTTAATACCAGGTGTTTGCCATCTGCTGTGCATGATGTGTCCATTCACATGCTCATGTGTCCCTCTGCCAACCTGCCAAGGTGGATACAGTGCACTGTTAGATTAGAAAATATGAGTAGACCTCTCGGCAATTGTTGGGCATTATTGCCATCAATCTTGGGACATATTGGGACATACAAAGGTAATGAAGTGGTGTTTTTTGCCTTTCTCCACCCAAACATTATAGAGAAAATCTCTTCAGTGTATGATCAAAATGAAAACAAATTGCCCCTGGTTCCTTGCATGCAAATGATGTAATCACAGTGTTGGGGAAGCCACTCTGAAAACATAGCTTACCAAGCACAGGAGGTTGGTGGCACCTTAATTGGGGAGACTGGCTTGTGGTAATGACTGGAGCGGAATTAGTGTAATGGTATCAAATACATTCCATTCCATTAGCACCGTTCCAGCCATTATTATAAACCGTCATCCCCTCAGCAGCCTCCACTGTTACCAAGCTACCAATTACTTCACACTGGATGAACTTCAGCTACACTAAAGCTATCCTTATAAAAAATATAGTTTACTGAACTAAAGTTACTTTGAAAAAGTAGTTCACTACTGTCAAACGACTTCGCAGAATTTTTTTTATGTAAATCTGAAACGTCATAGATTACAAATTACAGATCACTTTGGGGTTATATGTTAGCATAATGTGTAATCTAGCCTATTAAACACAAAAACAATGTTTCAAGTGAGAATTACGCAGGTCTGATACCGAAAATAAAAGGTGATTATTGCCTACTTCACCCATATTAAGGAGTATGTAGTTTCAGTAGTAAGCAATAAAGTCATTATCTACTGAGAACACTACCTAGATTTAAAGTTAGGGTTCCACTACCACCAAGCTACGGCAACATTTAGTTAAATTACTACTTGAGCTACATGTAGTTCAATACTCCCCAACACTGTGTGATGAATATACATGTTGGTCTGTTGGGTATTTATTCATGCATCTCCACCATCCACCTGATAGTCTGTTAGGTCTGTGTTCCACCATTTTAGAGATGACCTCCTTTTACTTTACCCTCGCTGTACTTTTAACAGGAAGATGCACGCAATCTGTTTGATAAGATCTATCCTATTAACGAGTTACTAAAGGGATTACAAACTGTTTCCCAGCTGTGTAGCTGATGCAGGATATCATTAGTTCAGTTATAGGAACACCAGATTTAAACTGTTTCTCAGCTGTGTAGCTGATGCAGGATATCATTAGTTCAGTTATAGGAACACCAGATTTAAACTGTTTCTCAGCTGTGTAGCTGATGCAGGATATCATTAGTTCAGTTATAGGAACACCAGATTTAAACTGTTTCCCAGCTGTGTAGCTGATGCAGGATATCATTAGTTCAGTTATAGGAACACCAGATTTAAACTGTTTCTCAGCTGTGTAGCTGATGCAGGATATCATTAGTTCAGTTATAGGAACACCAGATTTAAACTGTTTCTCAGCTGTGTAGCTGATGCAGGATATCATTAGTTCAGTTATAGGAACACCAGATTTAAACTGTTTCTCAGCTGTGTAGCTGATGCAGGATATCATTAGTTCAGTTATAGGAACACCAGATTTAAACTGTTTCCCAGCTGTGTAGCTGATGCAGGATATCATTAGTTCAGTTATAGGAACACCAGATTTAAACTGTTTCCCAGCTGTGTAGCTGATGCAGGATATCATTAGTTCAGTTATAGGAACACCAGATTTAAACTGTTTCTCAGCTGTGTAGCTGATGCAGGATATCATTAGTTCAGTTATAGGAACACCAGATTTAAACTGTTTCTCAGCTGTGTAGCTGATGCAGGATATCATTAGTTCAGTTATAGGAACACCAGATTTAAACTGTTTCCCAGCTGTGTAGCTGATGCAGGATATCATTAGTTCAGTTATAGGAACACCAGATTTAAACTGTTTCTCAGCTGTGTAGCTGATGCAGGATATCATTAGTTCAGTTATAGGAACACCAGATTTAAACTGTTTCTCAGCTGTGTAGCTGATGCAGGATATCATTAGTTCAGTTATAGGAACACCAGATTTAAACTGTTTCCCAGCTGTGTAGCTGATGCAGGATATCATTAGTTCAGTTATAGGAACACCAGATTTAAACTGTTTCTCAGCTGTGTAGCTGATGCAGGATATCATTAGTTCAGTTATAGGAACACCAGATTTAAACTGTTTCTCAGCTGTGTAGCTGATGCAGGATATCATTAGTTCAGTTATAGGAACACCAGATTTAAACTGTTTCTCAGCTGTGTAGCTGATGCAGGATATCATTAGTTCAGTTATAGGAACACCAGATTTAAACTGTTTCCCAGCTGTGTAGCTGATGCAGGATATCATTAGTTCAGTTATAGGAACACCAGATTTAAATGGCTGCCTGCTGAAATTGGCCAAATACCAACCTGGTAACATAGTAAACGTACATTTGTCACCCTCCTTTTTAGTGAGATATGTTATATTTCATATGGTATGTATTCATTTGTGGATGTCCATCATCCATTTCTTTCAATATGTTACGGATTTGCAAAACGCATGATATGTTCAAATTAAATCACATACACATGGTTAGCAGATGTTATTGCGAGTGTAGTGAAATGCTTGTGTTTCTAGTTCCGACAGTGCAGCAATATCAACAAGTAATCTAACAATTCCTCAACAACTACCTAATACACACAAATCTAAGTAAAGGGATGGAATAAGAATATGTACATATATATATATATATATTACAAACATGGGCTCTTGAGTGGTGCAGCAGTCTAAGGCACTGCATCTCAGTGCAAGTGGTGTCCCTACAGTCCCTGGTTTGAATCCAGGCTGTATCACATCTGGCTGTAATTGGGAGTCCCATAGGACCCAGCGTTGTCTGGGTTTGGCTGGGGTAGGCCGTCATTGTAAATAAGAATTTGATCTTAACTGACTTGTCTAGATAAATAAAGGTTAAATAAAAAATAAGTGTAATGACATTCAGCCTACAAAGTGGTGTGTATTCATGGATGCCAAGGAAAGCCAGGCTTACCCAAAAATAAGAATGTCTAAAATTGGTTCTCATTCGTGTCTATTCTTGTTTCATAGTTGTCCTTCAGAAGGCTGAATCTATTTCACCAGAGAAAGCATCCTTCAGGAGGCTGAATCTATTTCACCAGAGAAAGCATCCTTCAGGAGGCTGAATCTATTTCACCAGAGAAAGCATCCTTCAGGAGGCTGAATCTATTTCACCAGAGAAAGCATCCTTCAGACGGCTGAATCTATTTCACCAGAGAAAGCATCCTTCAGAAGGCTGAATCTATTTGACCAGAGAAAGCATCCTTCAGAAGGCTGAATCTATTTGACCAGAGAAAGCATCCTTCAGAAGGCTGAATCTATTTCACCAGAGAAAGCATCCTTCAGGAGGCTGAATCTATTTCACCAGAGAAAGCATCCTTCAGGAGGCTGAATCTATTTCACCAGAGAAAGCATCCTTCAGAAGGCTGAATCTATTTCACCAGAGAAAGCATCCTTCAGGAGGCTGAATCTATTTCACCAGAGAAAGCATCCTTCAGACGGCTGAATCTATTTCACCAGAGAAAGCATCCTTCAGGAGGCTGAATCTATTTCACCAGAGAAAGCATCCTTCAGAAGGCTGAATCTATTTCACCAGAGAAAGCATCCTTCAGGAGGCTGAATCTATTTCACCAGAGAAAGCATCCTTCAGAAGGCTGAATCTATTTCACCAGAGAAAGCATCCTTCAGAAGGCTGAATCTATTTCACCAGAGAAAGCATCCTTCAGAAGGCTGAATCTATTTCACCAGAGAAAGCATCCTTCAGAAGGCTGAATCTATTTCACCAGAGAAAGCATCCTTCAGGAGGCTGAATCTATTTCACCAGAGAAAGCATCCTTCAGAAGGCTGAATCTATTTCACCAGAGAAAGCATCCTTCAGAAGGCTGAATCTATTTCACCAAAGAAAGCATCCTTCAGAAGGCTGAATCTATTTGACCAGAGAAAGCATCCTTCAGGAGGCTGAATCTATTTCACCAGAGAAAGCATCCTTCAGAAGGCTGAATCTATTTCACCAGAGAAAGCATCCTTCAGGAGGCTGAATCTATTTCACCAGAGAAAGCATCCTTCAGAAGGCTGAATCTATTTGACCAGAGAAAGCATCCTTCAGGAGGCTGAATCTATTTCACCAGAGAAAGCATCCTTCAGAAGGCTGAATCTATTTCACCAAAGAAAGCATCCTTCAGAAGGCTGAATCTATTTGACCAGAGAAAGCATCCTTCAGGAGGCTGAATCTATTTCACCAGAGAAAGCATCCTTCAGAAGGCTGAATCTATTTCACCAGAGAAAGCATCCTTCAGGAGGCTGAATCTATTTCACCAGAGAAAGCATCCTTCAGAAGGCTGAATCTATTTGACCAGAGAAAGCATCCTTCAGGAGGCTGAATCTATTTCACCAGAGAAAGCATCCTTCAGAAGGCTGAATCTATTTCACCAGAGAAAGCATCCTTCAGGAGGCTGAATCTATTTGACCAGAGAAAGCATCCTTCAGGAGGCTGAATCTATTTCACCAGAGAAAGCATCCTTCAGAAGGCTGAATCTATTTCACCAGAGAAAGCATCCTTCAGGAGGCTGAATCTATTTCACCAGAGAAAGCATCCTTCAGGAGGCTGAATCTATTTTACCAGAGAAAGCATCTGAGTGAGGAAAACAGTGCCCCTCTGTCTTGCTATCTGTAGCCTATGTACAGGTATCTGATACTGTCTGGCTAAAAAGAATATGACATGTCATACTCTTTTTGTCCAGACAGTAATATTTAGGGCAGCATCAGATACACTACTAAGACAGATGGGAGCTGTTTCGCTTGCTCGGATGCTTTTTCCAGTGAGATTGATGAGTGAGTCTTGCTGTCAGTGCGCGACTTTGTAAAAGTTATCAATATATTTAGAGATGACCAACCAGATCTTGGGGGGGGGGGGGGGGTATATACACCCCCTAGACACGCCGCTGGTTGGGATTGGAGGGAAATCCAATTTAAGTTTACTATGTTACGTTTAGTCTTTGAGACAAGGCTGAAAATACTAATGAAAACAGATCAATCCAGGTGTTCCATTTCCTGTAAAAATCAGTGGACCTATTGGTGCACATCCGTAACTGTAATAAGTATAGTTCCCATAATAAAAAGCCATACTTATATGCTTACCACTTAAGTCTCTATGCATAGTCTCCATGGTCCTTCTCCAACCTGTGTCTTGGTTCTGATTAGTCTGATTAGTCCCATGTGCACCTGGTAATAAAAAGGAACAGGGTGTCGCCAGGGGAATGGCCCTTTAACAGAACTAGATGTTGCCACAGACCCAAATTGAACCTACCTTCCCTGGAAGACTGAGAGTGCGTCCTAAATGGCACCCAATTCCCTACATGGTGCCCTATGAGCACTGGTCAAAAGTAGTTCCCTATATAGTGCCCTATGGGTCCTGGTCAAAAGTAGTGTCCTACATAGGGAATAGGGTGCCATTTGGGATGCAACCTGAGGGAAATGCTCTCTAATATGCCGCTCTGCCGTGGGAAAGTCTAGAGCTTCATGATTCTTTAATTACATTTTTATGTTCTGGAGGTTCTGGCACAAGAGGTTTCCATTTCTGAAGACCTTTGTCTCAGATGTACAGGGTGTTTACAGACGGGTATTTCACGCCGAGCGGTGACTTGGCCAAACCGATGAAATGATACAAAGTTCTGTCCGAATCTCTTTGAGGAATGATACAATATTTATCTTCTTAGCTTCCTGGTTCATGACTCTTAAATTGAAAGATTTTCTCTTATGAGAAGAGTCAGTCGGTTGAGTACTCAACAATATTTTCACAAATTGAGTGTAAAGGCTGTAGAATGGTTGATTGACCGGTTGCACTAATCCAAGTTAATCCTGGACACAGATAATTTGCTTGAGTAAGGTTGAGACAATACTATCTACGCACCGACGAGGCTTAGATCAGATTTCATAACTCATCATTGTCATTGCGGGTCATGTGGGATTGCCTTTGAACTGAGGCAGCAAATTTCACATTTGAATATGTGGAATGCTTGTGACGACAGGCTGATTGTAATTTGATTATCAGACACTTATGTCTGTCCTTTCAGCTTTGAAAAAAAAACTGCTCAATGATGTAAAGATGAAATATTTCAATTTTGACTTTGTCCAATGACTCATCCCTAAAAGAGGCAGCGAGGCATGGACAAGCATGATCAGCCTCATTCCATCCAGCCCTGTTGTTAGCTAAGCCCCATAGCAGAAGTCTGTTTGAGTGGACAGCGTATCTTTAGCTAAAGCACCTTAAACACTTAGATTACCGCTGTCTGAATAATTCAGATGAGATCACTTAATCCTCTCATCCTCGACCAAGCATTCTCCTACGAGAGTCATGTAGCACGTCATGTCCTCATTATTTCAGAAACACAGAACATGGACAGCCCCAAGGTCATTATAATGGACAGAAAGAACAAGATGAAGAATGAGAGGAGTGTGAATTAGAGAGAGAAAGAGAGAGAGAGAACATGGACAGTTTATTTATTTAGAGAGAGACACAGATAGAGACAGAGAGAGACAGAGACAGAGACAGAGACAGAGAGAGAGAGAGAGAGAGAGAGAGAGAGAGAGAGAGAGAGAGAGAGAGAGAGAGATAAACCTTTATTGGGTCTGGGAACCCATAACACAATAAACACTCAAACAAATGTTCCTCCACAGTAACTAAACACAACAACCTCTGAATACCCCATATGCTCATAAACAGCCCAATGTTATTAACCAGTTTGTAATAGGCAAACTCAACCCTCAGTCTTGCTGCCAACATCCCCTCCAGCATGCCCACCACGTCTACAGACCGCTGTTCCCAAATACTGTTATTTTGTGTCTTCCAAATTGCTAATTTAGCTGCCCCTGACACAAAGTGAATCAAGAGACACTACACACCTTCGACTAAAATTGTACTTTGGCCCAAATATACACAGTAGGAAAGAGAAAACCTCTCCCAGAGCTGAGAACCAACCAGTGATCAGGTTAATCATCCCGACCAACCGGGGACACTGTAAGAATAGATGTGCTAGAGTTTCAGACTCAGCACAGAATGGACACCCCTCCCCAACAGTAGGATCCAGGTGTACCAGATGCATGTTGGTGGCTATAGCTCCATGTATTATCCTCCATTGGAGGTCAGCTGTCCTCGTTTCAATAGGCAGTTTAAATAAAGACCGCCAACAGTCTTTTGGGGAGGCACCTGGACCAAACACAACCGTGCACCTCGTTGATTTTACTCCTTCCAGGGAAGAAGCATAAGACACTTTTACACATATTATGTGCATAGCCTTCTTTCCCACCGCCTTGAACTCCCCCAGCTCCGGGGTATGGAAGGAAAGCAGCATCCCCACATCCTCCTCTAATGCCCCTGCCGCAGCACTAACATTCAGCACAGGGAACACATCATCCAGACCCTCCATCCTCCTCTAATGCCCCCCACCGCAGCACTAACATTCAGCACAGGGAACACATCATCCAGACCCTCCGTTCTCCTCTAATGCCCCAGCAGCAGCACTAACATTCAGCCCAGGGAACACATCATCCAGACCCTCCATCCTCCTCTAATGCCCCCCACCGCAGCACTAACATTCAGCACAGGGAACACATCATCCAGACCCTCCATCCACTGATCAGAATTGGAAGTATCAGTCACATTTTGCCGATGAAGTGCTGGCAAGTAATCACAGACCTCAGCGGCGACCTTCCTCAGTCGGCGAGATGATTGGATCCCCACTCTTTCTCCCAGCAATTGTCAGACAATATAACTGTACTGAAATTGGGCATCCCTGCCTGATACCCCTTTGGACGGGGCTGGAGCAACTCAAACCACGCCCCACCTTCACCATACATGAGGCCCCAGCATACAGTAAACTCATCCAAGACAAAAAAACATCCCCAATTTCATTGTTTTGAACAAGTACTGGTGGTTCACACGGTCAAAAGCCTTCTCCTGATCCAAAGAAAGCAAACCCACATTCACATCATACAGTTCCTAAATGTCTAAAACATCTCTTATTAGAAACAATCGAGCGGTCAGGTACACAGTAAGGCTGGTCCTTGTGGACCAACAGCCCCAGATGTTCTTTCAACCTGTTTGAAAGACACTTAGATATTATGTTATATTCTGCACACAGCAATGCAACAGGTCACCAGTTTTTTTAAGGAGACAAATCCCCCTTTTCATGGCAATAATGAAACAGCACGTTGACAGGATACAGGAACAGCACAGCACGTTGACAGGATACAGGAACAGCACAGCACGTTGACAGGATACAGGAACAGCACAACACGTTGACAGGATACAGGAACAGCACAGCACGTTGACAGGATACAGGAACAGCACAACACGTTGACAGGATACAGGAACAGCACAGCACGTTGACAGGATACAGGAACAGCACAACACGTTGACAGGATACAGGAACAGCACAACACATTGACAGGATACAGGAACAGCACAGCACGTTGACAGGATACAGGAACAGCACAGCACGTTGACAGGATACAGGAACAGCACAACACATTGACAGGATACAGGAACAGCACAACACATTGACAGGATACAGGAACAGCACAGCACGTTGACAGGATACAGGAACAGCACAACACGTTGACAGGATACAGGAACAGCACAACACATTGACAGGATACAGGAACAGCACAACACGTTGACAGGATACAGGAAGAGAACCCTCATGAAAAGACTCACACACCACTTCATAAAAATCCCCCCCAATAGACCCCCAAAAGTGCTTATAGAAATCAGATGGTAAACCATCGATGCCAGGGGCTCAACCTGATGAGAACTGTAGTGGACAGCTCCTGCAGAGTAGCTCTCTGCTCAGGGCCCAATTGAGGAAGTCCATGTAACAACTATTCAGCAACCAGAGGATCACAATCCTCCGCCTTATAGAGGGCAGAGTAGAAATCCACAGCATGTTGGCGCATCTCACCGTCATTCCTGGTCACCTTCCCATCAGGGAGACGAAAGCAGATCATCTGTTTGCGCTGCAATGTAAAAACAAGCACCAGGAGTATCCATATCCTTGAGGGTAGCAAAGCCAGACTGTCACGTCCTGGCCAGTGAAAGGGGTTATATGTCATTGTAGTTGGTCATGGCGTGGCAGGGGGTGTTTGTTTTGTGTGGTTGGGTATTGTGGGTTTAGGTTCTAGTTTTCTTCTATTTTTATCTAGCTTTTCTAGTTCTATGTGAGTTTTGTCAATGACCTCCAATTAGAGGCAGCTGATTGTTGTTGTCTCTAATTGGAGGCCATATTTAGTTGTGTTTGTTTTCACTGGGTTTTGTGGGTGGTTGTTTCTAGTATAGTCTATGCACCTTACTGGAGTGTTTTCGTCGTTTGTTTTGTATTTGATTAAGTGTTTTCTTTAATAAATAAGAGGATGAGCACTTTACTCGCTGCGTTTTGGTCCCCTTCAACGACGAATGTTACACAGACCTAATCAAGGCACCCTTCACCCTTTCATGTAAAAACGACCTCAGTTCATGTCTCTTGTCCTGTAAGTTCATGACTAGTCCGGGGTTATTCTGAGTGAGAAACTTCAATTCAATAGATGTGATGTCCTGTTCAAGGGCCTTGATAGTCTCTTTAGCTTCAATGCTAGACAGAGTAGTATACTGTTGACAAAACACACATATTTGGGCCTTCCCAACCTCCCGCCATTGTCTCAAGGACTCAAAATTCCATTTAATAACCCTAATTTTGTCACAAAACAACAAACTTTGTTACTTCTAATACCCAAGCCCTCTGATTCCTGTCCCTTCCCCCATTAATATTTAGAGTACCTACCCTTAGTATATCCATAGAGAAAAGAAAAACAGAAGAAACCACAAAGAAACCAGACAAAGATAAAAGCACCCTATGAGGCATGATAATCCTCATTGTTTTCATTTTCTCTTAACCTTACCATGTTTCCCATTGCCTTTTGCTGCTGTGACAACAGTAACACATTCCATCAAGCGGAAACGCTTCTTCACACTCAACTGGTCTAACCCCACCGTCTTCTGTGACACCACAGCTGACCTCACAAATGTATCAACATAAAAAAAAATGCCAATTTAACAGATTTGCCAAAAGTTTGGTACAGGAACCCATTTACCTCATCTAGATTATAAATTGAGTCATCACCAGCTGCTATAATATCAACAGGGATATCAGAAAAATGTCCATATCCTTCTCCTGATCCTCCTCAACTGAGGTCACAGAACCCTGACTCCCCTCTGCCACATCCCCCTCAACACTCCCCACTTGCACCCCATCACTCGTACCAGGCATCTCCTCCACTGCCTGGGAGACTATCCCCACCTGAACCCCTCCTGTACCCCATTACTCATAATGGACATCTTCTCCACTGCCTGGGAGACTATCCCCACCTGAACCCCTCCTGTACCCCATTACTCGTAATGGACATCTTCTTCACTGCCTGGGAGACTATCCCCACCTGAACCCCTCCTGTACCCCATTACTCGTAATGGACATCTTCTTCACTGCCTGGGAGACTATCCCCACCTGAACCCCTCCTGTACCCCATTACTCGTAATGGACATCTTCTTCACTGCCTGGGAGACTATCCCCACCTGAACCCCTCCTGTACCCCATTACTTGTAATGGACATCTTCTCCACAACCTGGGAGACTAGCTCCAGCTGAACCCCCTCTTGTACCCCATCACTCATACTGGGCATCTCCTCACCAGTCTGGGTAAATGGCTCCCCAGATCCATCCTTACCTCCTACAACAATATGTTTCTGCTGTACATCAGACGCTATGTTCCCCTCTGGTACAAGCTGCAACTCAGTACCCTCAACACGGATAAATTGTTCCTCAGCAACAGGTGCTTTAGGCTGCTCTATCACTGTCGGCCCACCCCTCCCTAAATCAGTGGGCCCAGGCATTATGAGGACCACCTGCGCCCCTCCCTCCGCCTTCTCCCTTTTCGGGCAAGCATGTCGCTTATGGCCAACATCACCACACTCAAAACACTGTTGACTACCTGTACTAGCATAAGCCATATACAGCCTGTTGTCATACTTGACTTTAAACGATAACTCCAAAGTCTGCTCCAGTGAGTCCAAAAACATAAACACATAACTCTCATAACTCCGCTCTATTGTCGCCGAAACCACATAAACTGTTTCAGAGCCGGGTGTTTGCAACCCAGCGGGACAGTTTTAATGGAACTTGCCAACTTCCCAAACCGCAATAACTCGTGCTTCAATAGCTCATTGGGCATAAAAGGTGGTACATTCAAAATCGTTACCCTTGTTGAAAAAAGCAGCATAACTTGAATAAAAATACCTTTCAGAATTACGCCATGCTCAACCATCCAATCGACAAAACGCTGTTCTTTAAGAAAAAACACCACCTCTTTATTAACCCCCGACACAAACCACATAGTCTACCTTCTTTCCTACGGTGACCAGAAAGTCCTCCAAAGTCCTCGCCTTATTTCCCAATTCTGATTATCTTCTCTGTGTGTGCGCGTGTCCATGTGTCTCTGTGTGTCCATGTGTCTCTGTGTGTCCATGTGTCTCTGTGTGTCCATGTGTCTCTGTGTGTCCATACGTCTCTGTGTATCCATGTGTCTCTGTGTATCCATGCGTCTCTGTGTATCCATGTGTCTCTGTGTATCCATGCGTCTCTGTGTATCCATGTGTCTCTGTGTATCCATGCGTCTCTGTGTGTCGTTGTGTCTCTGTGTGTCCATGTGTCTCTGTGTGTCCATGTGTCTCTGTGTGTCCATGTGTCTCTGTGTGTCGTTGTGTCTCTGTGTGTCCATGTGTCTCTGTGTGTCCATGCGTCTCTGTGTGTACATGTGTCTCTGTATGTCCATGTGTCTCTGTGTGTCCATGTGTCTCTGTGTGTCCATGTGTCTCTGTGTGTCCATGTGTCTCTGTCTGTCCATGCGTCTCTGTGTGTGTGTGTTGTTACGTCTCTGTGTGTGTGGGTGTGTGTGTATGTGTGTGTGTGTGTGTGTGTGTGTGTCCATGTGTCTCTGTGTGTCGTTGCGTCTCTGTGTGTCCATGTGTCTCTGTGTGTCCATGCGTCTCTGTGTGTCCATGTGTCTCTGTGTGTCCATGCGTCTCTGTGTGTCCATGTGTCTCTGTGTGTCCATGCGTCTCTGTGTGTCCATGTGTCTCTGTGTATCCATGTGTCTCTGTGTGTCCATGCGTCTCTGTGTGTCCATGTGTCTCTGTGTGTCCATGTGTCTCTGTGTGTCCATGTGTCTCTGTGTGTCCATGTGTCTCTGTGTGTCCATGCGTCTCTGTGTGTCCATGCGTCTCTGTGTGTGTGTGTTGTTACGTCTCTGTGTGTGTGTGTGTGTGTGTGTGTGTGTGTGTGTGTGTGTGTGTGTGTGTGTGTGTGTGTGTGTGTGTGTGTCCATGCGTCTCTGTGTGTCCATGTGTCTCTGTGTGTCCATACGTCTCTGTGTGTCCATGCGTCTCTGTGTATCCATGTGTCTCTGTGTATCCAGCGCCGGTGCGGGTCTCTGTGTGTCCATGTGTCTCTGTGTGTCCATGTGTCTCTGTGTGTCCATGCGTCTCTGTGTGTCCATGCGTCTCTGTGTGTCCATGTGTCTCTGTGTGTCCATGTGTCTCTGTGTGTCCATGCGTCTCTCTGTGTCCATGTGTCTCTGTGTGTCCATGCGTCTCTGTGTGTCGTTGTGTCTCTGTGTGGCCATGTGTCTCTGTGTGTCCATGTGTCTCTGTGTGTCCATGTGTCTCTGTGTGTCCATGAGTCTCTGTGTGTGTGTGTTGTTACGTCTCTGTGTGTGTGTGTGTGTATGTGTGTGTGTGTGTGTGTGTGTGTGTCCATGTGTCTCTGTGTGTCGTTGCGTCTCTGTGTGTCCATGTGTCTCTGTGTGTCGTTGTGTCTCTGTGTGTCCATGTGTCTCTGTGTGTCCAGTGCCGGGTCCTGCGCCTGTGTGTCCATGTGTCTCTGTGTGTCCATGTGTCTCTGTGTGTCCATGTGTCTCTGTGTGTCCATGTGTCTCTGTGTGTCCATGCGTCTCTGTGTGTCCATGTGTCTCTGTGTGTCCATGTGTCTCTGTGTGTCCATGTGTCTCGTTGCTCCGTGTGTCCATGTGTCTCTGTGTGTCCATGTGTCTCTGTGTATCCATGCGTCTCTGTGTATCCATGTGTCTCTGTGTGTCCATGTGTCTCTGTGTATCCATGCGTCTCTGTGTGTCCATGTGTCTCTGTGTGTTGTTGCGTCTCTGTGTGTCCATGTGTCTTTGTCTGTCCATGCGTCTCTGTGTGTGTGTTGTTACGTCTCTGTGTGTGTGTGTGTGTGTGTGTGTCCAGTGGTCGTGCGTCTCTGTGTGTCCATGCGTCTCTGTGTGTCCATGTGTCTCTGTGTGTCCATGCGTCTCTGTGTGTCCATGTGTCTCGGTGCCCTGTGCCGGGCCATGTGTCTCTGTGTGTCCATGTGTCTCTGTGTGTCCATGTGTCTCTGTGTGTCCATGTGTCTCTGTGTGTCCATGTGTCTCTGTGTGTCCATGCGTCTCTGTGTGTCCATGCGTCTCTGTGTGTGTGTGTTGTTACGTCTCTGTGTGTGTGTGTGTATGTGTGTGTGTGTGTGTGTGTCCATGTGTCTCTGTGTGTCGTTGCGTCTCTGTGTGTCCATGTGTCTCTGTGTGTCGTTGTGTCTATGTGTGTCCATGTGTCTCTGTGTGTCCATGTGTCTCTGTGTGTCCATGCGTCTCTGTGTGTCCATGCGTCTCTGTGTGTCCATGTGTCTCTGTGTGTCCATGTGTCTCTGTGTGTCCATGTGTCTCTGTGTGTCCATGTGTCTCGTTGCGTCTCTGTGTGTCCATGTGTCTCTGTGTGTCCATGTGTCTCTGTGTATCCATGTCTCTCTGTGTGTTGTTGCGTCTCTGTGTGTCCATGTGTCTTTGTCTGTCCATGCGTCTCTGTGTGTGTGTTGTTACGTCTCTGTGTGTGTATGTGTGTGTGTGTGTGTGTGTGTGTGTGTGTCCATGTGTCTCTGTGTGTCGTTGCGTCTCTGTGTGTCCATGTGTCTCTGTGTGTCGTTGTGTCTCTGTGTGTCCATGTGTCTCTGTGTGTCCATGTGTCTCTGTGTGTCCATGCGTCTCTGTGTGTCCATGTGTCTCTGTGTGTCCATGTGTCTCTGTGTGTCCATGTGTCTCGTTGCGTCTCTGTGTGTCCATGTGTCTCTGTGTGTCCATGTGTCTCTGTGTATCCATGCGTCTCTGTGTGTCCATGTGTCTCTGTGTGTCCATGTGTCTCTGTGTGTCCATGTGTCTCTGTGTGTCCTTGTGTCTCTGTGTATCCATGCGTCTCTGTGTGTCCATGTGTCTCTGTGTGTCCATGTGTCTCTGTGTGTCCATGTGTCTCTGTGTATCCATGTGTCTCTGTGTGTTGTTGCGTCTCTGTGTGTCCATGTGTCTTTGTCTGTCCATGCGTCTCTGTGTGTGTGTTGTTACGTCTCTGTGTGTGTGTGTGTGTGTGTGTGTGTGTGTGTGTCCATGCTTCTCTGTGTGTGTGTCGTTGCGTCTGTGCGTGTGTTTGTGTGTCGTTGTGTGTCTGTGTGTGTGTGTGTGTGTGTGTGTGTGTGTGTGTGTGTGTGTGTGTGTGTGTGTGTGTGTGTGTGTGTGTGTGTGTGTGTGTGTGTGTGCAATTGCGTCTCTGTGTGTGTGTCGCTGCGTCTCTGTGTGTGGTTACATCTCTCTCTCTCTGTGTGTGTGTGTGTGTGTGTGTGTGTGTGTGTGTGTGTGTGTGTGTGTGTGTGTGTGTGTGTGTGTGTGTGTGTGTGTGTGTGTGTGTGTTGTTACGTATCTATGTGTGTGTTCATGCTTGTGTGTGATTCTTTAATAATGTGTTTGGCGCGCTGACAGCACAGCTGGTGATGTCCACATGCGGTGATGTCCACACCTCTGGGAATGTCACGTCCAAGCCACAGAATTCTGTAGTCTGCCCTTGTCAGAATACGGGTCACCCCTCTTTGTCATTCAGTTCAGTCTTTGTCACATTAAAACCAGAACCCTTCTAGTAAATTCTAAACCTCACACCCGCTGATCTGGTTTGTCTGGCCTGTTGTATTATTACTGTAATGACATCGCTGGAATTGAACCTGGCTGGAGAGTATGGCAGATCACATTCGCCATGGGTGAGAGGCAGAGCCATTCGTCCCGAATTGAGATTTTTTTGGTCACTGGCCTACGTAAATACCCCAAAATGTCAAAGTGGAATTATGTTTTTCAAACTCTTTACAAATTAATAAAATTGAAAAGCTGAAATGCCTTTAGTTAATAAGTATTCAAGCCCTTAGTTACGGCAAGCCTAAATACGTTCAGGAGTAAACATTTGATTACCTAGTTACATAATAAGTTGCATGGACTCTGTGTGCAATAATAGTGTTTAACAGGATTTTTGAATGACTACCTCATCTCTGTACCCCACACATAAGGTCAACCACAAAGACCAGGGAGGTTTTCCAATGCCACGCAAAGAAGGGCACCTATTGGTAGAAAAATAAAAAAAGATGACATTAAATATCCCTTTGAACATGGTGAAGTTATTAATTACACTCTGGATGGTGTATCAATACACACATTCACTACAAAGATGTAGGCGTTCTTCCACACTCAGTTGCCGGAGAGGAAGGAAACTGCTCAGGGATTTCACCATGAGGCCAATGGTGACTTTAAAATAGTTACAGAGATTAATGGCTGTGATTGGAGAAAACTGAGAATGGATCAACAGCATTGTAGTTACTCCACAATACTAACCTAAATGACAGAGTAAAAAGAAGGAAGCCTGTACAAAATACAAATATTCCAAAACATGCATCCTGTTTACAACAAGGCACTAAAGGAATCCTGCTAAAAATGTGGCAAAACAAGCCTGCTTTCCACCAGACATTGGGAGATGAATTCACCTTTCTACACAACAATAACCTAAAACACATGGCCGAATTAACACTGGAGTTGCTGACCAAGAGGACAGTTAGTGTTCCTGAGTGGCCAAGTTACAGTTTTTATCTAAATCAGCTTGAAAATATACGGCAACACTTTAAAATGTTTGTCTAGCAATTTGACAGAGCTTGAAGAATTTTGAAAATAATAATGGCCCAATATTGTATGTACAGTCCAGGTGTGCAAAGCTCTTAGAGACTTACCCAAAAAGACGCACAGCTGTAATCACTGCCTCATTGACTCAGGGGCATGAATACTTATGTAAATGAGATATTTCTGTATTTCATTTTCAATACATTTGCTAAAAACATGTTTTCACTTTGTCATTATGGGGTATTGCGTGTAGATGGCTGAGATTTTTATTTTGTATTTAATCCATTTTGAATTCAGGCTGTAACACAACAAAATGTGGAATAAGTCAAGGGGTAGGAATACTTTCTGAAGGCTCTGTATGTGCTGCTCGCTGGGTATACTAGACTGACAAATAAAACAAGCAACATAGACTGTGCTCCAGTAGGTGGAGTTGAATAAAGATATATGTTTGTGATGTTATGAAGAATTGTCCTGAATCAAATTGTCACGGTTGTCGTAAGAACGGGACCAAGGCTCAGCGGATGTTGAGTTCCACATATTTATTACAAAGTGAAACTTTTAGCAAAAACAATAAATCAATAAACGAACAACGAAACATGACTACGTGGTGCACATGCACAAACACAAAACAATATCCCACAAACACAGGTGGGAAAAATAGCTACTTAAATATGATCCCCAATTAGAGACAATGATTACCAGCTGCCTCTAATTGGGAACCAAACCAAAACACCAACATAGAAATGTTAAACTAGAACACTACCTCGTCACGCCCTGACCTACTACACCATAGAGAAACAAGGGCTCTCTATGGTCAGGGCGTGACACAAATGCCATGTATTTTATATTACCTAAATGTACAGTAGTCTAGTTCGCTGGGTGCAATACAGTAGCCTGAAACTGCAGTAGTCCTCTTTTATGTCTGTTTTGACCTGTTTTAATTACTGTACATTAAGACTCTCGGCTACAGAAAAGCTTAGGTTTCTATTAAAAAATTCATTAACCAACCTTGAGTATAATGAACTTGAGGGCTTTTTGTGTCGAGGTCCCATGAGAAGCAACTAACCATTGTCTGAATTTAGCTTCATCATCAGAAGAGTGTTATAGCAGTTCCTTGATGAAATGTTTTTTTTGTGGGGGGGGGGTCGTTTGGGGTGAAGAATATGACTATATAAATTCAAAGAATTGTTAAAGATGACCTGTCTCAAGACAATATTTCCGTGTCAACATTCATTAACACATCCCGCTTTTTCAATTTTCTTCATCTTCTATAGCCCAGTTTTGCACACACTTTACAAGGTGTAATAAAGGAAGTAGACATATAGAGAGAAGCTGTGAGGCTGAAATGGTTCCTGACAGGCTCATTTGGCTCAGATGGACAGTTTACCTCTATCTCTGGCAAGGTCATCCAACAGCCCGCTGGGTAATGCTATGAATTTAGCCTCACTGCGTTTCAAATGGGAAAATACATGTCTGTCTCTGAACTATTATGGCATCCGTATTAACCTGTAATATTGATCCTGATGTTGTGCTGGTGAGATAACCATGTGTTTATACTGGTAGACTGCAGAAAGATGTTATTTACCATGATTATAGCTATGATTACACAATATGCTGAAGGGCGGGTAAAACAAGTGAGGGAAACCAACAAATGCCACTGATTTATATAATCCAGATATTTTTGGGGGGTTTTAAGGGCTGCAAAATAATCCCCACCCTCTTAAAATGTTGTTTTTGTTTTTAATATAAAACAAACATACGCCAACAAAAAAACATTCTTAAACTGGCTCCTATCGAACAGAACAATGACTTTGTTTGCATCCGTGATCAAACAGAGTTTTCCTGGAATGTCTGTTTAATCTCAACAGGAAGGGATGGGCCTGAATGGTGAACATACTGTACGTTGAGATGGAAATGTCATCTGTCCTCCTCTGTGCTAAAGTTGAAACCTGGTGCCTGTCCAAAATGGCACCCTTTTCCCTACATAGTGCACTACTTTTGACCAGGGCTCATAGGGAATAGGGTGCCAGTGGGGACTCAGTCTAGGGCTGGTTTTGTAGTCCTTGTCCTCCCCCATTACCTGTCAGTCAGCCTCTGTCTGCTTCAGACTTGAAACCGTCATTATCACTAATGTCACCATCTCTGTCCTTATCTTTGTCTGTCCCCATGACAGGAGTTGAACCAGCAACTGTATCATCCCACATACTGTATGTTTGATCAATTTACTTCATGTTTTTTATATGCCACAAGTCACCATACAACAGCATATGACGTATGCTTAGTTTACTCTATGTCACTGATCAACTAATAAACATTTATTGTCTAGACTACATTTAAGAATTGGATTTAACTGATTTCACATTCTGAATCCAATTGACTGTATGGCGGTCCATAGATAATAACAATGAAAGGGTTTTATGAATGAGAACAGCCAGTGGAATACAGATGAAGGACTTTAATTTGACCAATAATGTCACAGCAAAATAATCCTGCAGCAACAGGAATTCAACATTTAATCTATAAAGTTGCTTGATTAGTGGTTAGGCTATTAGCTGGCCAAAAGTAAGCTACATGAAAGTGCAATACTGTTAAAAAAAATGAAGATCTTACATCTGTATTTACAGTAACCACTGATGTGCCCAAACTTCGATGAGTCCTTCAAGTGCAATTTAGGCATCCGACTACAAAGGGAAGATGGGTCTAGCTACAGTAGCTAGACTAGGTCCATATTGATTTTCCCATTAGGCGGCAACCCCAGATAAATGAACAAACCGTCTCACTGCTCATCCTATGGATAATAGATACTAATGAAATTCTATATTTTTTTGTTTTAGTGACAGCTGACCTCAATCTGCTAAAACGGCTTGCCGACGTATAGTCCCTACACAGGCCCAGTACAGTCTACAAACTAGGAATAGCTTTGTTATTAATTTATGGCTGGTTTCTATTACATTTCACCATCTTCTCATAATCCACTCATTGTAACTACTATATATTGGTTTCCTGCCCATCGGCCAATAGCTTAGTGCATCAAATAGAGAGTTGTATAGTAGTGTTTTTGTGTGGTAAACCAGGCGTACTGTAAGGCAAGGAGTCGTCTTATTCAAGCCCAGTTTCGGTCTCCTTTCTGTGGAGATGATACCACTGTACTTGCTGTCTGTATCCCATTACAATGAGAAATAAAGAAGAGTGGGGAGGATTGAAAAGAGTCAGCTGCTTTACTTTCACCGCTGGTATTCTATTCTGTCTGTGGACTTGGGTAGTTTGCCAAGGGACTTCCCAGAAAGCCGGTAGTGATTTGAATAATCTTCAGGACTTCTCTTCAGTATAAGAAAATCAGATTGACAGCTGTGGTGAACGCTGGGCTGCTAGGAAATGACAGACATGCTATTTGTGTGTGTGTGTGTGTGTGTGTGTGTGTGTGTGCTGTGCGTGTGTGTGTGTGTGTGTGTGTGCGTGCGTGTGTGCGTGTGTGCGTGTGTGTGCGTGTGTGCGTGTGTGTGTACGTGTGCGTGTGTGTGTGTGGATGTGTTTCACTATACTTGGTGGGACCAGAAGTCCCCACAAGAATAGTAAACAGACAAATATTTGACCGACTGGGGACATTTAGTTGGTCCCCACAAGGTCAAATGCTATTTCTAGAGGGTTTAGGGTTAAGGTTAGAGTTAGAGTTAGTGTAAAGGTTAGAGTGCGTGTTTGGGTGTGTGTGTGTGTGTGTGTGTGTGTGTGTGTGAGAGAGAGATCTGTCGATGACAGGAATAGCCTCCCAGTCTTAGCCCTCATCTGATCGAACACTCCCTCCTGGAGAGAACCTCTTATCTTCCTCCATCCCAGTTAGAGTGGGATCCATCCCTCCATCCCTCCATCCCTCGGGCAGCTGCACATTTTCCCCTAATCTATATCCACTTCCTCCATGCCCCATGGAGAAAGCCCATCGCAGAAACCAGAAACACATCAATAGACCCCAGTCCTGTGGCTGAGGTGACAGGCAAGACAGGGAGACTGACACTCTCTATCTATGTATGTCTTGTCTGTTTGTCACCTCTGTTGCTACAGTAACATATCTGTACTGTGTATCCTCTGTCTAAACATTAATAATATAATTGTTGAATAATTGTTAAATAATCATAAAATTACATAATTGTGTACAATGGCGCCGGAGAAGAAGGCTGACGTTTTACATTTTACGTTGTTTGTAACTTATTTTTTTACTTATTTTGTACATAATGTTGCCACTACCGTCTCTTAAGACCGAAAATAACTTCTGGACAGCGATTACTCACCACGGACCGACAGAATCTTTTTTTCCCTTTAACAAATCTGACGAGCCCGACTCGAATGATACACTACTTTCTCAGGAACGGGCCTAGAACCCTGTGATATGCGTGAAGAGGAGGCGGAGAAAAAGGGGCCAGAGGGTGGGCTGCCTTCTGAGAATCCATAGGCAATCGAATAAACCCCCACTTTCTTCCATTCTGCTAGCAATCGTGCAATCTTTGGAGAATAAAATCTATGACCTACGCGGAAGATTAAACTACCATCGAGGCATTCAAAACTGTAATATCTTATGCTTCACGGAGTCGTGGCTGAAATACAACACTATCAACATACAGCGGGCTGGTTATACGCTGTTACAGCAGGATACAACAGCGGCGTCTGGTAAGACAAGGGGCGGCGGACTATGTATTTTTGTAAATAACAGCTGGTGCACGATATCTAAGGAAGTCTTGAGCTATTGCTCGCCTGAGTATCTCATGATAAGCTGTAGACAACACTATCTACCTAGAGAGTTTTCATCTGTATTTTTCATAGCTGTTTACATACCGCCACAGATAGAGGCTGGCACAAAGACAGCATTAAATGAGCTGTATTCCTCCATAATCAAACAAGAAAACGCTCTACCAGAGGTGGCTCTCCTAGTAGCCAGGGACTTAAATGCATGAAAACTTAAATCCATTTTACCTAATTTCTATCAGCATGTTAAATGTGCAAGCAGAGGGAAAAAAACTCTGGATAACCTTTACTCCACACACAGAGACAAATACAAAGCTCTCCCTCGCCCTCCATTTGGCAAATCTGACCATAATTCTATCCTCCTGATACCTGCTAACGAACAAAGATATGTCATGGGTCCTCAGATCCTCAAAGGTTCTACAGCTGCACCATCGAGAGCATCCTGACTGGTTGCATCACTGCCTGGTATGGCAACTGCTCGGAGTCCGACCTCAAGGGACTACAGAGGGTAGTGCGAACGTCCCAGTACATCACTGGGGCCAAGCTTCCTGCCATCCAGGACCTCTATACCTGCCGGTGTATGTTGAAGGCACAAAAAATTGTCAAAGACTCCAAAGACAGGTGCGCCAAGTCTAGGTCTAGGAGGCTTCTAAACAGCTTCTACCCCCAAGCCATAAGACTCCTGAACATCTAATCAAAAGCCTACTCAGACTATTTGCATTGCCCCCCCTCCTCCTCTTTTACACCACTGCTAAGTCTCTGTTATCATCTATGCACAGTCACTTTAATAACTCTACCTACATGTACATATTACCTCAACTAATCGGTGCCCCAGCACATTGACTCTGTACCGGTACCACCCTGAATATAGTCTCGCTATTGTTATTTTACTGCTGCTCTTTAATCACTTGTTACTTTTATTTGTTTTTCTTATCCATCTTTTTTTTTAACTGCATTTTTGGTCAGGAGCTCGTATGCAAGCATTTCACTGTAAGGTCTACACCTGCTTTGATTTGAATCATATAATATAGCCTATCACAAAGGCACCTTGGGGCAGCCAGTCTATAAAGTTACTGATGTATAATAGTTTATTTTTCCACTCATGGCCTTTACAATAACCTTGCTGTATTAGAAGGCCATAGAAAACAGAGACCTTTATCTTTGTAATACAGCTTAATACACAAGCTTCCTTCTCCAGGTTCTTCTACTAACGTTAATGTTACCTGCCTTACAATAAGGACATGTAGGGATGAATGGTGTAATGTAGCTAATGCCGCTTTGTATGCAGTCAAGATGCCATTCCACGGATTGTCTGAGGGTTTTTTCGCTCCTCCCTTGCACTTGATAGATGAATTTAGGTCACTAATTAGTAAGGAGCTCCCCACACCTGGTTGTCTAGGTCTTCATTGAAAAGGGACAGTAGGCCCTTCATGGAATGAGATTGCCAGTCCTGGTCTAAGAGGTCTGTGTTACTAAAGCCCGTTACTGTTGTCAGGAGGAGAGCACTTTCTCTACTGAACCCTTCACAGATAGACTTGCAGGTGATTGGAATAGATAGAAGCAGGGTACCCCCCCATGATCTAGGATCATACATCAATGTCTTTGATCAATGACAACAACAGTCAGGTGAGACTCAGCAGCACTCTGGGAGAATTGTTTCATTAACTCCTGGAGTACAACACAGTTGGTGAAAATACCTTACTGTACCTATTTGCAGTCTGGAATTGATGACGTGAACTGTGTTAAGAGAGTCATCATGACGTGCATAAGGTGTAACAGTCCTAGAGATTAGAGTACCTGAGGACATTCATCATTTCAAATGCCTCTCCAGGGTTGTATAAGATTGGATCACAGCCATATTGACCAAGCCCTGAGTTCCTTGTTACACCCTCTGATTCATTGGCCTTGCGATAATGGGTTTGGCAATAAGCAGCAAACAAATAGGTCACCGTTCCTCAGAATGGAGATGTAAGGTGTGATGACACATGTTAACCAGAACACCAGTCTGTTTGGTCTACAGCTGCTGGTCACCACATGTTCATCTGAATGCGGCGGCTGGCAGGTGGGCTGAGGCACTTTAGATGAGCAAGAGGCAGCCCAGCTAGACAGTATAGTGAGACCCGGCAGACAAACCAACTCACTGATAACAGATGCATGATAAGCACAGCCAGCTGAGCTCACCCAGGGGCAATTTCTCCACCAGGCTAAAGAAAGAGAGGTTTACTTCAGAGCCTGCTGGCTTTTGTCTGCATCCTAAACGGTACCCTATTCCCTATATAGTGCACAACTTAGGACCAGAGCCTGGTGCGCTATAAAGGGAACATTTAGGATGTAAACCATATCCACTGGTAAACTGTCAGCATTAGGCAGCCAGGCTTGTCTTACTGTACTGTAGGGCTTTGCTTGTTTTGTGACCACACAACTCTCACCACCACAACAGATGGACTATTGTACTATTCAAAAAAGTTGTGCGATAGTTACATCATGCAGGAAGTAACCCGCTTGAAAGAAAATGTGATTGTTTTGATAGAAACAAGGGGTAGGTTATGTGTGTGTGTGAGCTTGTGCGTGTGCGTGTGAGTGTGTGTGTGTGAGTGTGTGTGTGTATGCGTGGATGTGTGGGTATGTGTGTGTGTGTGAGAGAGTGTGTGTATGTGTTTATGTGTGTGTGTGTGTGTGAGTCTGTGTTTGTGTTTGTGTGTGTGTGTGTGTGTGTGTGTGTGTGTGTGTGTGTGTGTGTGTGTGTTTGTGTGTGTGTGTGTGTGTTTGTGTGTGTCTGTGTGTGTGTCTGTGTGTGTGTGTGTGTGTGTGTGTGTGTGTGTGTGTGTGTGTGTGTGTGTGTGTGTGTGTGTGTGTGTGTGTGTGTGTGTGTTCTCCGCAAAATCCCCAAAAGACTTGTGTGAATATTTACTTGACAGTGTTTGTTCTTATAATCCCTATAAAGATAACCTAAACAGTAAACATTTAATGCAACTTTTTCTTACGTGTTGTGTTATTGTCTATGGCTTCATGGCCTATAGCATTTCAGGTATATTATTACAAAGGTAATGTATGTGGTCCCTGGCCCCATAGTGAGTTCCTAGACCGGAAGTCTTTTATGGCTAATGTATAGCCCAAACAAATAACCCTCCTTTACAAGGCCTCCCCAGACCATGGGGCCTATGTTCTGGATGTGACCTGTAGCAGCCAGGCCTGTTGACATGTTTTAATGTCTTGCCTGGCTCTGTCTGTGAGTGTGTGTATGTGTTTTTGGTTTTACTATCCTTGTGGGGACCAGAAGTCCTCACAAGGATAGTAAAACAAGGAAAATTCAGACAAGTGGGGACATTTTGCTGGTTCCCACTAGGAAAAAGGGTGTTTTAGGCTTAGAGGTTAAATGTAAGGTTAGGGTTAGAATTCAGGATAGAATTAGGTTTAGAGGTTAGGGGTTAGGTTTAAGGTTTGAGGTTAGGTTTAGAGTTATGGGGAAAATGGGATTTTGAATGGAAATAATTTGTTTGGTCCTCACAAGGATAGTAAAACAATTGTGTGTGTGCATGTGTGAGTGAGTGTAAGCGAATGTGTGTGACCTGTAACAGCCGGCCCTGTTGAAACATTCTAAAGGCTAGCCTATAGGTCTCAGTGGGGGACTTCCCATGTGTCTGCGCTGCAGGAATGTCTTCTGTTTACTGGAGATTGAAATCTCTTGGTTTTTACCTACCCAAAGGAACTGAGCAAATTTGAATTTAGGACAGGGTGACAGGGGCCTCCGGTCTTCATTATCTTCTGAGATGGGAGCAGTAGGACAGTTGAATTGTCTCTCTCTGGAGGGAAGCGGCTGGGTGATGTTTAGCAGCTGTGCTTTAGATGTAGAAATGAATCTGGTCTGTTCCAGCGGGAGAGGAAGTGTTGAAGGGCAAATAGTTTCTCCCCAGAGGAGATCTGTAGATTTATTGTATGTGTTGCCATGTTGACTGGACCATGTGGACCAGTGGAGGCTGCGGAGGGGAGGACGGCTCATACTAATGTCTGAAACGCAGTAAATGGAATGGTATCAAACACATGGAAACCATATTCCGCTCCAGCCATTACCACAAGCCCGTCCTCCACAATTAAGGTGCCACCACCCTCCTGTGGTGGACTCAGGTGCAGAGTGTATACTCAGGTTCAGAGTGTATACTCAAGTGTGTATTCACATATGCAGAACACAGACAGGAAGACACACACATCAAAGTAATGTGATATCTGACAGTGTTAGTGTTTGTCCCTGTCCAACAGTGAAATCAATGTTACAATTCAGTTTTTATTCACCCACAAGCAAGAATACTGTAGAGGTTAGACAACAGATGTCAGAACTCTTTTTTATTTGGTGGAATGTAATGTAGAGTAGACTATAATCTTCGTATTGTGCAGAATGGATCCTAGGGTAATAAACAATATAAAGAATCTAGGCATCACGCTGTTGTTGTAATTACCTATAGCCCTCAAACTCAACTCTAGCCCTCAAACTGCATGTTTTCAATGTTCCCCTCTAATCAGGGACTGATTTAGACCTGGGACACCAGGTGGGTGCAATTAATGATCAGGTAGAACAGAAATCCAGCAGGCTCTGAACCTCATAGGGTAGGAGTTGAATACCCTTGTCCTATACACGCTTAGAATAAAGGGTTCTTTGGCTGTCCCCATAAGAGAACCCTTTGAGGAACCCTTTTTGGTTCCAGGTAGAATCCTATTGGATTCCATTTAGAACCCTCCCCCCAGAGGGTTCTACATGGAACCCAAAATAGTTCTATCTGGAACCAAAAAGGGTTCTACCTGGAACCAAAAAGGATTATCCAATGGGGACAGCCGAAGAAGCCTTTTTTCTAAGAGTGATTTTACTATAGCACGGTGTGTCCTGAACTGAGTCCGGAGGACCCTAAGAGGTGCACGTCTTGTACTGAACAGCTTATTCAAATAACCAACTCATCATCAAGCTTGAATCAGCTGTGTAGTGCTAGGGCAAATCCCAAAACATGCAGCCCTTGGGGTCCCCAGAACCGAGTTTAGGAAGCGCTGCTGTAGCAGCATTGCTAGATAAAACAGTGTTTTTCGGAGTAGGTTGGATCCCCCTGAGGAATCCTTCTTAGCACTGCCTCCACCTGCTTAATGAACTGGGTCATGTTTTGAACACAAACACCTCCTATCAGCAACTCTGTGAATATGAATGGGCTGTGTTTGAACAGCACAACTTTGGGACCGCACTAGCCCTCTCTGTAACAATGGTCCCAGTCTTATCATAACATTTACCTGCCTTTACAGCTGAGTCTAGTCACACCTGGGGATGTGTGTCCTGAATATCTCTAACTGGGCGAGGTTTTCTTTCCTTTGGGTGGCGATGGTTTATCATGATTATATAGACAGACACCCATTCGCATCAGTTTGCTTGGAGAGGTGTGTTGATTGAGGTATCAACAGTGACACACCAGTCAGAGCACTCATCCCTCTGACCCCATGCATTTCATCTTCTAAATAGGTTTTAGAGCTCACATCTAGATCAACAAACTACGTTCCTGAAGTACATTTCATTGAATAAATATTTCATCCTGCCATCTGAAATAATCCCATATGGATTGACATTTTCCATTGGGGTCTCTAAATGTTGTTGGGAAGTAAGTAAGCATTTCACTGTTCATCTACACCTGTTATTTATGAAGCATGTAACAAAAAAAAAATGGATTTGATTTGAGTATCTGGTATAGATAGTCCTCTGTTGGTGGTAACCTGGGAACATACAGTAACAGCTCACAGATCTAGTCGTCGGTTGTGGTGGAGCTCCCTGGAGCACATGAATAGCACCCTAAACTAGTTAGTCTGCAGGCCAACTGGAAGGTGTGTGGTTTACGATGCATCCTTACTGGGTCACTGGTCTGGAGAGGAAGAGAAAGCCCTCATGAAATGTACAACTTCTTCTCTCGCTCTCTCGCACTCTCGCTCTCTCATTATATGGGTTCTTTGTTTTTGTATTTTTGGCCCATCCACCACCCCCCACCCTCTTCGGAGGACAAAAATAAACATAGTTTTTATAGCTTTTTATTTTGTTGCAACATGTACATTCAACACACATTTTACATACATGGTTGTTTTGCATATCAGTTCATAAACCATGTGCTACGGAATCGGCACATTGAAAATATTGTTTTATTTATGTCAAAAAATGTTTGGTCGATTATGGTCTTTAATAAAGGACAGACAAACAAGTTCCCTACCTTCTCCCCATCCACTTGCCTCCTCCATTTTTGCAGTAATGCTACAATCAGTTGTTTGTAATTTTGGATGGAGCAAACATTTCCATATATGTATTTTTATTTTTTTAACATTTTTTCATCATTTAGCAATTGCTCTTATCCAGAGCGACTTACAGTAGTGAGTGCATACATTTCATACATTTTTTATATTTTTTGTACTGGCCCCCCGTGGGAATTGAACCCACAACCCTGGCGTTGCACACACCATGCTGGCATTGCAAACACCATGCTCTACCAACTGAGCCACAGTTAACTGTTAACTGAACATGTGACATAACAATTATACATAACATTATGCATAAACAATGTTTTTTTTTAAAGTACATTAGTATATTTTAACAATAATATTAGTTGTAATATTTGTTCTGTCTTTTCCGGAGGATGAAACTGGAATTGCAACCAGCGATATTTTGAAAAGGTTTCCATTTTCAGTTAATTGAAAGTGAGAGGTTGTAATCTCCTGGAGAACCAGTTTGGGTTTAAGAATAACTTTTGTATGACTGATGCTTTTATTGAGAGTTTTAATGCTTTAATATTTAATCATTTTAGCCACCCGAACTCATAGTCATTATATAAATAAGCATGTTAAATTTTGGCTGGCTTGCCTTTCCAAATAAAGTGAAATATTCTTTGCTCCAATAATTTCAAAACAAATCGTCATGTTTCAGTTTGGTCATGTGTTATTGCTTGAGAGGGTTTTAGTTCTCTCCTGGTTTGACATGAACTTCTCTCACGGTGTTGGAGTGTCCCTTCGATGCTATGGTGGATATCTCCTCCCTAGGGTAGAAATTCCTCCAGTTTGTCCCTTGATCACGAGTAAATTCAATCATTAACTGGAGTTACAGACTCTTCTTGTCATAGTGTCTTGCTATCTGAGCTGTGACTTTGCTTTCACACTTTGTTCACTCTCCTTCTCTGTTCACATGCAGTAGGATCTGAGGCCAAGGGATGCTTGAGTGATGATGGATGGTTCACACAAAGTGTGCTCTACTTAACCAACTTCCAGTATGACTGAAGCCTGTAGAATAATGTATTAATAGAACAGTGATAGGGAATGGATAAGATTCTTGCATGGTATAATCTGTCACACGGTTCTATAGAGCATGTGAAATCATGAACACCTCAATACAGGAAGAAAATGATAGAATGAATCTGTAAAACAATGTTGTCATTCCCTCTACAAAAGGAGAATTGCAGATCTGTAGTCTCTAGCGGTCTCTGTGTCCTGTCTTCCATCTTCGCTCTGGTCAATAGCAGTGTATGATTGACAGCTGCCTTCCAACTCCCCTGTTTCTCCCAGAGGCCTTATGGGTACCAGCTGAGTCCCTGCCCTCCCAGTAAGATCACAAGTGACTCTGGATACGTCCCAAATGGCACTCTATTCCATATATAGGCCACTACTTTTGGCTCAGGGCTCTGGTCAGTGCACTATATAGGAAATAGGGTGCCATTTGGGGTCAAAAGTAGTGCACTATATAGGGAATAGGGTGCCATTTGGGGTCAAAAGTAGTGCACTATATAGAGAATAGGGTGCCATTTTTTTATGCATGTTCTATACTGCCCAAAGCCCTCTGCTACTGCTACCAGCATCTCACTGGAGACCAGTAAAGAATAGTGAATTTCCAACCCACAAACATCCAACACAGTCTTTGATCTGGTGATCCCGCAGTCGGGCTAGAATCCTAGCCTTCTGATAATAAAGACTTAGAGATATGCATCCCCACTGTTGTCCAGTATTGTGCATAGTGCCTGTTTAATGAAGGATGGATGCTTTGGGGAATCTTCCAGGGAGAAGGAACAGCGTATTGTCTTGGGGTGAGAATGGGATTAGGGCCACAATCTTGTGAATGGATTCTTACAATGGCCACATTCTCCTCTCAATAGACAGAGCACAGTGAACAGAGAAGAAAATTCCAGGAAAGAATAGAGAATATTAATCTCACAAAGAAACACCGGGATGGTCAAGATATTAAAGCATGCTAGAAATGATAAAAAATTGACAAAGAAAAAACATTGTGAAAGGACTGTGCATTTCACAAGATTGTTTTGATGTAATATGTAGGCCTACCCCTTCAACATTCTTTATCTTTAGATTTTTGGGTATTTGCTGTTATTCATTAGAGTAAGATCACTATCAAAACCTTCCTGTCTCTGTGAGTACAGAATGCTTGCATTGGCATTTTCAAGCAACACAAACAAGCACAGCAGCAAACCCTTACATGTAGTCAATCCCCCGACATTTTGATAAAGAAAACCACATTTGAATTACATTTAGGTTGGATGCAAAATGTATCATACATTTTCTCCTCACTGTTCTCAGCTTAAATTGGTCTGCAGACACCTTTTCCTCTGGCTGGGAGACTGGAGTTGAATCAGACTGCACCAGCCAAGAACCTACAGCTCTATACATACACATGAACACGAACAGAGGTACAGTACAGGTACATGAGCTTCAAACTTTCAGTCAAAGGAGACTGTTTTCTTAAGGACAAAGTTCTTTGCCTTATTAGAAGCATAACGAAATGTAAAAATACATGTGGGATGCAATGAAATGTTAAGGATTACAGTTATTTTCATCACTTATGAGGACACCCAGATACTACATAGTCTGCCTATCACCATCATGAAACATTGTTATTAACAATGTAGACACACTTTTTTGACAAATGGAGTTGTTGAGCATTTAGCAAATTAGGTTAAGAGCGTTGTCAGCTCGGATATTCGAACCAGCAACCTTTTGGTTACTGGGCCAACGTTTTAATCGCTAGGCTACTTGCCACCCTAGAGGTCAGGCTCCTTCAAAGGCAATCTGATTTGTATTAAGGTCGTGGTGGAAAAGTTTGAAACTCTCCTGACCTGGTCAAGTCCTTAGACAGTGCGGCATTTCCCATATGCTCCAGGGCTGGGCAGGGCGGGTTCTGTGGCCCCAGACTCTCTCTGGCAGTTAGAGGAGCTCTGGTCTGGAGCTCAGTCAAGTCGTCATATAATGTCTTGCATTATGCAGACAACAGTTATGTAAGATATGGAGTGAGATAATGAGCCCAGAGCAGCTGTGGGGGCTTGTGGTTGGTTGAGAGACCTGAAGGGTATGGCAAACTCTCAATAACTCACACAGGAATACATACAGAACGCAGATTCATTGAGTAAGCAGATAGTCCAGTAGCCAGTTAGCCAAGTCTTTTCAGAGGTTAAAGAGAATATAGCTGCAATGTAATTTTCTTTGAAAGATTTACTCAAATTACTCAACTTTTAATGAAGTGTCAGCAAATCAAGAATAGACCCCTAATGGATTCGCTAACAGAGAGAGAAATATTATATATATATACTGCTCAAAAAAATAAAGGGAACACTTAAACAACACATCCTAGATCTGAATGAAAGAAATAATCTTATTAAATACTTTTTTCTTTACATAGTTGAATGTGCTGACAACAAAATCACACAAAAATAATCAATGGAAATCCAATTTATCAACCCATGGAGGTCTGGATTTGGAGTCACACTCAAAATTAAAGTGGAAAACCACACTACAGGCTGATCCAACTTTGATGTAATGTCCTTAAAACAAGTCAAAATGAGGCTCAGTAGTGTGTGTGGCCTCCACGTGCCTGTATGACCTCCCTACAACGCCTGGGCATGCTCCTGATGAGGTGGCGGATGGTCTCCTGAGGGATCTCCTCCCAGACCTGGACTAAAGCATCCGCCAACTCCTGGACAGTCTGTGGTGCAACGTGGCGTTGGTGGATGGAGCGAGACATGATGTCCCAGATGTGCTCAATTGGATTCAGGTCTGGGGAACGGGCGGGCCAGTCCATAGCATCAATGCCTTCCTCTTGCAGGAACTGCTGACACACTCCAGCCACATGAGGTCTAGCATTGTCTTGCATTAGGAGGAACCCAGGGCCAACCGCACCAGCATATGGTCTCACAAGGGGTCTGAGGATCTCATCTCGGTACCTAATGGCAGTCAGGCTACCTCTGGCGAGCACTTGGAGGGCTGTGCGGCCCCCCAAAGAAATGCCACCCCACACCATGACTGACCCACCGCCAAACCGATCATGCTGGAGGATGTTGCAGGCAGCAGAACGTTCTCCACGGCGTCTCCAGACTCTGTCACGTCTGTCACGTGCTCAGTGTGAACCTGCTTTCATCTGTGAAGAGCAAAGGGCGCCAGTGGCGAATTTGCCAATCTTGGTGTTCTCTGGCAAATGCCAAACGTCCTGCACGGTGTTGGGCTGTAAGCACAACCCCCACCTGTGGACGTCGGGCCCTCATACCACCCTCATGGAGTCTGTTTCTGACCGTTTGAGCAGACACATGCACATTTGTGGCCTGCTGGAGGTCATTTTGCAGGGCTCTGGCAGTGCTTCTCCTGCTCCTCCTTGCACAAAGGCGGAGGTAGCGGTCCTGCTGCTGGGTTGTTGCCCTCCTACGGCCTCCTCCACGTCTCCTGATGTACTGGCCTGTCTCCTGGTAGCGCCTCCATGCTCTGGACACTACGCTGACAGACACAGCAAACCTTCTTGCCACAGCTCGCATTGATGTGCCATCCTGGATGAGCTGCACTACCTGAGCCACTTGTGTGGGTTGTAGACTCCGTCTCATTCTACCACTAGAGTGAAAGCACCGCCAGCATTGAAAAGTGACCAAAACATCAGCCAGGAAGCATAGGAACTGAGAAGTGGTCTGTGGTCCCCACCTGTAGAACCACTCCTTTATTGGGGGTGTCTTGCTAATTGCCTATAATTTCCATCTGTTGTCTATTCCATTTGCACAACAGCATGTGAAATGTATTGTCAATCAGTGTTGCTTCCTAAGTGGACAGTTTGATATCACAGAAGTGTGATTGACTTGGAGTTACATTGTGTTGTTTAAGTGTTCCCTTTATTTTTTTGAGCAGTGTATATATATCTATATATATATATATATATATATATATATATATATATATATATATATATATATATATAGAGAGAGAGAGAGAGAGAGAGAGAGAGAGAGAGAGAGAGAACTAGAGGTAGAGGAATATATATATATATATATATATATATAGAGAGAGAGAGAGAGAGAGAAATAGAGGTAGAGGAATATATAGAGAGAGAAAAAGAGAGAGAGAAATAGAGGTAGAGGAATATATAGAGAGAGAAATGGAGAGAGAAAAAGAGAGAGAGAAATAGAGGTAGAGGAATATATAGAGAGAGAAATAGAGAGAGAAAAAGAGAGAGAGAGAACTAGAGGTAGAGGAATATAGAGAGAGAGAACTGAAGAGAGAGAAATAGAGAGAGAGAAATATAGAGAGAGCTAGAAATAGAGAGAGAGAAATATAGAGAGAGCTAGAGAGAGAAATAGAGAGAGAGAACTAGAGAGAGAGAAATACAGAGAGAGAAATACAGAGGGAAGGAAAGCAAAGGAACACTGGAGGGAGAAATAGAGAGAGAGAAATACTGTAGAGAGAGAGAGAAATAGAGAGCGAGATAAATACTGTAGAGCGAGAGAGAGAAATAGAGAGCGAGATTAATACTGTAGAGAGAGAGAGAAATAGAGAGCGAGATAAATACTGTAGAGCGAGAGAGAGAAATAGAGAGCGAGATAAATACTGTAGAGAGAGAGAGAAATGGAGAGAAAGAAATAGAGTGAGATAGACAGAGAGAGAGAAATAGAGAGAAATACTGCAGAGAGAGATAAATAGAGAGAGAGATAGAAATAGAGAGGGAAGGAAAGCAAAGGAACATTAAAGAAGGTGGAAATGGGTTATTTCTATATTTCACAACTAGCAGTGGACCGGAAGAGAACACTTCTCTTGGAGCAGCATCACTCAAATGAAAACATGACATCTGTAATTGGCCTTTTTACTGTGTTGAAAATTGCAGCCTGTATGAGCACTGTGCTGATCTGGAATAAATCTATTCAACTTTTCAAGAAATGCAAATTATTACAGTAGTATTGTAGCCTACTATCCAGTTCATTTCTAAATACTTAGTGTTACTGTTCTCCTTTACATTTAAATTCACTGTTCTCCTTTACATTTAAATGTACTGTTCTCCTTTACATTTAAATGAAAATATAAAAGGTTTCCTGTGGCCAAAGGTTATAATATAAGTGTCACGCTCTGACCTAGGAGAGCTGTGTTTTCTCTGTTTAGTTAGGCCAGGGTGTGATAGGTGGGTGGGTGGGCATTCTATGTTTTGTGTTCTATGTTTTGGTATGGTTTCCAATCAGAGGCAGGTGTCTATCGTTGTCTCTGATTGGAAGCCATACTTAGGCAGCCTGTTTTTCCGTTGTAAGTACCTGACGGAACTGTCAGCTGTCATCTTTGTTATATTTGTAAAGTGTTCATTTTTGGCATTAAAATACAAGATGAACATATTCCACGCTGCACCTTGGTCTACTCATGTTGACGCCTGTGACAATAAGGTGCTTTAAGAGAGTTGGACATTAATATTTCAGGGTTGATGGCACATTCCAACTTCCTGATGATTTGTACTGTATGCTTACTATAGAGCCCCTTAGACAGCACACTCTCATTTCCCATAAGCTTCAGCTCCTCAGACTCCCATGGTTCTTTGGGGCCTGGCTGAGATTAGCCTAGACATCTCTCTCTCTTCTCCTCCTTAGGATCATCAATACCATGACCCAGAAAATGCCTCTAGGAGGTTCACTGAGGTCGGCACACACACACACACACACACACACACACACACACACACACACACACACACACACACACACACACACACACACACACACACACGAACACACACACACACACACATACGAACACATACACGCACACCCACACACACACAAACACACAAACACACACACGTACGAACACACACGCGTACGAACACACACGCGTACGAACACACACACACGTACGAACACACACACACACAAACACACACACACGTACGAACACACACACATGTACGAACACACACACGCACACTGAAAGAGGGACAGGGCTAATTGGCTAATAATGTTAACAACTGTTAATGTGTTTCCTCTTCCTGTGAATACTTAAAGGTATATGCAGATAAGAGCCAAACTTATGATGGAGATTTCCCCTTCTGGTCTGCTGGTCCCAAATGGACCGTATTTAGATAATATCCCACTAAACACAGGCTTATAACCCCATCGGACACACGTGAAAATACAATGATTGTGGAAAGTATTCAGACCCCTTGACTTTTTCCACATTTTGTTAAGTTACAGCCTAATTTTCTAAACACAATACCCCATTGTGACAAAGCAAAAACAGGTCTTTAGAAATTGTAGTAAATTTATTTAAAATAAAAAACTGAAATATCACATTTACATAAGTATTCAGACCCTTTACTCAGTACTTTGTTGAAGCACCTTTGGCAGCGATTACAGACTTGAGTCTTCGTGGCTATGACGCTACAAGCTTGGCACACCTCATTCTTCTCTGCAGATCCGCTAAAGCTCTGTCAGGTTGGACGGGGAGCGTTGCTGCACAGCTATTTTCAGGTCTCTTCAGAGATGTTTGATCAGGTTCAAGTCCAGGCTCTGGCTGGGCCACTCAATGACATTCAGAGAATTGTCCCTAAGCCACTCCTACGTTGTCTTGGCTGTGTGCTTAGGGTCATTGTCCTGTTGGAAGGTGAATCTTCGCCCCTGTCTGAGGTCCTGAGCGCTCTGAAGCAAGTGTTCATCAATGCTCTCTCTGTACTTTGCTCCGTTCATCTTTCCTTCAATCCTGACTAGACTCCCAGTCCCTGCCACTGAAAAACATCCCCACAGCATGATGCTGCCACCCCCATGCTTCACCGTAGGGATGGTGCCAGGTTTCCTCCAGACGTGACGCTTGGCTTTCAGGCCAAATAGTTCAATCTTGGTTTCATCAGACCAGAGAATCTTGTTGGCCGGGTGGCCAGCTCTAGGAAGAGTCTTGGTGGTTCCAAACTTCTTCCATTTAAGAATGATTGGGGCCCCTGTGTTCTTGGACACCTTCAATGCTGTAGAAATGTTTTGGTACCTTTCCCCAGAACTGTGCCTCGACACAATCCTGTTTCGGAGCTCTACGGACCATTCCTTTGACTTCATGGCTTGATTTTTGCTCTGACATGCACCATCAACTGTGGGACCTTATATAGACAGGTGTGTGCCTTTCCAAATCATGTCCACTCAATAGAATTTAGCACAGGTTGACTCCAATCAAGTTGTAGAAACATCTCAAGGATGATCAATGGAGTCGAGTCTCATATCAAAGGGTCTGAACACGTATGTAAATAAGGTATTTCTGTTTTTTATTTTTTATAAATTTGCAAAAATGTTTAAAAACCTGTTTTCACATTGTCATTATGGGGTATTGTGTGTAGGTTGATAAGGCCCTAGGGAGCTGAAATGGTTCTATTACTCAAACAATGTTTATCAATAGATCCAATTTGGGTTTCCCCCATTTCAACAATAATGTTGAGGGTGCTAATTATTTACATTTGTCCATGTCAATAATTCCACACTACACACATTAGATTGAACATGGTCTGAACATGGTCTCACTAGAGGTGCTGCTCAGAATACTGCTGCACCACTTTGTGCCATGGAGGAATGCCATGGAGGAATGCCTCAGTAATTATCATTTGACAGTGGTGGAGATTGATGTCATTACAGTGGTTCTGATGGAACAAGCCCATTCAGATGCCCCCAATGTTTCTCTGATGGCATTGTCTCGTGTCAGTTTGCGTCACTCCTATGCGATGCTCGTCCCTCAAACAATCTGTCTTGTAGGATGTGGAACCCATTAAATAATAAATACATTTTGGTCATCCGCCTAACACTAGTTCCTAATTCTGAAAATCACTCCACTCTCGGTAGCTATGACACACTGGCTACTATGACAAAACATTCTCCATTAGCTGAGCAAACTTGCTTCAGCTAGAGCCTAGTGTGAGCTAGTTTGAATATCCATATGGTAGCTAGTTTGAATATCCATATGGTAGCTAGTTTGAATATCCATATGGTAGCTAGTTTGAATATCCATATGGTAGCTAGTTTGAATATCCATATGGTAGCTAGTTTGAATATCCATATGGTAGTTAGTTTGCCAGCTTGTTGATGAAGTTGTACGGCGCCAAAGTTATCGCACTGGGCACAGATGTAATTTAAACGTTTAGTTTTGATTTACATGTGCTTGAGTTCTCAACTTATGTGAATTTAACGTGGAATCAACAACAAAAATGACCATGTCATTGGATTTAGGTAAAAATAATTGGGTGACAAAAAATAGAAATGCCCTTACATTGATGCCTCTTTGCTAATATAAATCGTTTTACATGTTCTTTCAACATCATCACATATGTTTTTGTTGTTGAAATGACCCGGAAACAACATTGATTCAACCTGTTTTTGTCCAGTGGGATGGGATTGTTCTCAGAAATCAGCCTGTATCTGACTCTGACACTGTGCCTCGCTAGTTTGTAACATTTGGCCAACGTGATGACATTGCGGAGAGCAGTCAGTTGTGCTGTACAGCTCGGCACACTAATCACAGCAGAACTGATATCATGAAAACGAATTTGTGCATTAGCTATAATATCACTACACTAGCTAGCTAGCATTAGCTAGCTGGTTTTTGTGCATATTTAAAATGTCATAAATATTGATGCTATCACCACAAAACACCTTAGCTAGATGTAGAATTAGGTAGTGAAGACTTGCTCATGAAGAAAACATAAATATTAGTTACAGGTTTATAGTTTATGGTAAGATTATCTCTTACTTTTTTGAGGATGAAAGGAGGTTCCGTGGACGATATCACCTTGGTAACATTTTAGAATGTTAGGAAGGCGTATTGTAGCCAAACTTCTTTTTAGCTATCTAGTGTTTGCTAGTTATCAGACAGAACAGTGCAGACCTATAATGTACAGTGTATCTGTGGACTGCGGTTACTACATTCCCCCCACACTGCATGCCACGCCCACTACGCATCACTACATGCCGCGCCCACTGCCATCTAGTATTTGTGTCACGGATTCCCCTGGTACTGCTGCTCATTCCATGCACCAGCTCCAGAGGTCTACGTTACCAGCCTCTACGCGTCACTGAACTGGATCATTATGCACACCTGGTTCCCATTCCCCTGATTAGTAATTGTATATATGTGCCCTCTGTTCACCATTGTCTGGTCGGTTATTGTTACCAAGTCCGTTGTGCTGCGTGTATTGTGTACTTGTTATTTTGGGTCCTGTCCCGTGTATTGTTATTACGCGTCTCATCCCGTGTATTTATTAGAGGTTTGACCTCGCTCTTTTGTTTGGGTTTTTGTATACGTCTTTGTTTTGGGCTTCATCCCTGTGCCTTTCATGGCATGTTGTATTTGTTGGTGGTGAATTAAAACCCCCTGTTACATACTGTATTCCTGCGCCTGTCTCCAATCCTTCATACAACATGACAATTTGTTCTGATGTTTTATGATGTTAATAAGTTCATGAACCTTGTTTCTCAGGCTACACACAGTATATTAATATGGGCTATTTTTTTGTTGTTGTCCTTTCCTGGGTTGCTTGTTTTTAGTGTTATTGAGGCTGCCAGTGTGGTCTCTGGCCCACACTCTAGCACAATAGGTGGCAGTATTGCACCAATAATGTTGGACGCCAACCACCAAAAATCCCCACAGAAGGAGTATGCTAGCTAGGCTAGGGGACCGGCACACCAGTACAGTGTCCTTCGGCCCTGCCTGCCGTTCACTGCTTTCCCGCAGTTCTTTAACATTACAACAAGGGAAATAGCCAGCTAGCTAGCCAGAGTAGCCAACCCAATTATCGCGTGGCACTATTTTGTGGGCGCGTTGTGTAATCGGTCATCACACAAATGGTATTGAAATAAATAGCTTGTATAACTCAAACATACCAAAACATGCAATGTATAGGATCAATTAATTTAAGTATCATATTGTCACAATAGAGTCTCTCTAAGTAACTGTGGTGGAGTGGTAACTGTTTATTGGATTTCACTGTTGAAGCCATTTATGGCCTTTTTGGAAGATGCCAAATCTCCGCACTGTGGAAATGCACAGTTGACTGAGCCTATCTATTTACTCAGCCTGAAAAGATCATATAAGGGAATGTTGATTTATCCACCATAATTGCTCCTCAACCCCCCCCCCCCCCCCCCAAGAAACATCAAATTGGTACTTTTGTGGATGGGAATGTGCTTGACATTTGCAGTTTGGACATGTGCTTGAGCACCCCCTTCCTCACTAAACATGTTTTTCTTGGATTGACTTGAATGTAATAAATTGATTCAGACTCATTATAATGCCATACCAATGGACATGTCATTGCAAAGCGAATGATAATTGCAATGCATAGACTGAATTTACTTTCGATAGCATATGTGTGTTATATATTTTAAATCCATAAAGCTGTCAAAGTTGTATTTGTTTATTTTGGACTAGGGGGTTATGGGATTAATTAATCAATAGTCTTTGTCTGAGCTGGGTTTTAGACTGATCTGTCGACCTCCAAAAATGCCACTGACCCTTTTGCATTTAAGCAGGCAATTTAGATGGTACTCTTGGGAAAGGACCAAAAGCAAACATACCAATTCTCTGTTTGAGGATGTTGTTCATCTGTGTTTAGTCTGAAAACAATCCTGTCAAAACAGCCATCTTGATTTCGATATAGAGATCTACCTATGTTATGAGTCAGGGAATGTACGTGAGGTTAGTCTATGAAAATGTTGATGATCAAGCTATACATTTTTTTTGTTGATATTTCAAGGATTTCTTTCACGATCTCTCACATCTGTGAAATAGGATCTGTTATCCACAAGTGTTAGATTCTCGATCTAATGAGCCTCTAAACTATGTCCATCTAAAACCACTTTTCTCACAGAATTGTGCACTGCTTTTGCTCAAGAGTTCTTGATCTTGTCTGTTAGACGCATGGAGAGACCGCTGAATGAAAGATGAATGGCTCTTGACTGGTTTATGATGGCAGTGTGTCTTAAGAGTGCAGCAGCAGCCTATAGAAAAGCCTTTCAAACAGACTGCGAATTATATGGGAATGGCAGGTTTTGTTTGAGAAGGGGCATGAGATCGTGACCAGAATTTCAACCTCCTGTTTCTCAACACATATATTATACAAATATTATAGCCTTATTTCTATTACAGCATATTGGATGACTGTCATTCATATTCCATTCACCCAGTTCAATGTAACATTGAAAGTTTCAGGCTACTATACAAAACTCACATTTTCCCTATACCCATCATGAGGTTGCTACAACCTAGCCTATGAATGAAAGTTTACAACGTAGGTGCACACAGGTCACAATACCGCCTTGCACACTCTTGCCTGCATCTAGCTGATATAGGGTGTAATCATTAGTCCAACAGTTGCAGACGAGAGTTTCTATTGGACAAATTCAGGTATGTTTATCCTCGTTTTGCTTCCGTTTAAGACAAGTTTTGCAACAGAATCGGCAGAATGAATACATCCGATCACACGTAAACACAGTTCACTTTCATAGCAGCCATGTTGTATTCCGTCTTGCATCTACTTGCTCTCCTCTCACTTTTTCCCTTCGCTTGTAGACTTCAATGCGCAACACATCAGATGTCTGTAACTAGGTGAAAAAACTTTCCAAGCCAAACCATATAACTGCTGACCGCTTTACACAGCCTACGTCATTCTCACCATATTAGCTAAAGTAACGTCTTGGTCAACTTAGCTAATAGAACTAACGCATTAGTAGACCTGCTACAATCATGCAATACAGTCAGTTAGCAGTTACAGCAGCGGGCCCCAGTGGCAATACATTTGTAAAACCAAGAGTTCCAGTGTTGGATAGTCATAAAATTGCTTCTTCATTTTTGAAGAAATTAATTTGTTCAAAACTGTTCAACTATTGTCGTTATCTCTCTTTGAGTCAACTACTTGACACATTTCATGCACTGTAGTGCTTGCTAGCTTATGCTTTCAGTACTAGATTCATTCTCTGATCCTTTGATTGGGTGGACAATATGTCAGTTCATGCTGCAAGCCTTCTGATATCATGGGTTGGAGGACGTCCTCCGGGAGTTGTCGTAATTACGGAAGGGGGTGTGAACCATGAGCCTCCTACAGTAGGTTTTGTATTGAAGTCAATGTTCCAGGAGGATGGAAGCTAGCTGTCTCCGGCTACATCATGGTGCTAACCTACAGAGTGCTGTTGAGGCTACTGTAGACCTTCAATGCAAAACTGTTTGAATCAATTATTTGCTGACGTGAATATATTTAGTCTATATTTTTTTATATGAAGGATACCATTTTAAATGTTTCTTTTTTTGGTATGAAATTCACTGAGGATGGTCCTCCCCTTCCTCCTCTGAGGAGCCTCCACTGATGAAGAACCTTTATCCACATTGCTTCAAAATGATCAGATCAAGTTTCACATGATGATAGACGATTGTACTTCATCAAATGACTGAGTTATTACGTGTGAAACATCATCCATCCATTCATCATCCATTCGGAAACAATAGATGATGCAATTATTATAAATGTAATAATGATCATTGTTATTTAGATATTTTAGTAGAGCATTCAGTAAAAGCTGATTGTCTTTGTTTACAGAATGTGACAAGTCATTCTAAAGAGCACCAACCAGGGAGAATTGTCACTTTACTGTTTGCTTGAATTCTAATGCTGTCCAGTGAGAAATATTTTCTCCAACAGATCATGTTTATTTGACATATCTAGGTCTCCACTGTGGAAACATTTCAGAATTGTCAACCCACTAAATTGCTACTGCAAATCTGTATATTAAAACCACCAAACGTCAAATGAAAGGATGTGCTTTTGGAATGTATTAATCTTCGGCTTTTTCCTTTAGAGATTTTATTGTGCTCGTAGTTTGATAAAGGTTGAGCATTTACAAAAAAGAAATGTACTGTATAGTCCTCTGTAAAGTATAAAATAAAGGACTATTTAAAGAACTTGTCTGAGACATATCACCTTTATTTTTTTTACTTAGAAAATAACTACACTATGTACTGTTTCATCCTAGTCAACCTCAATTTCCTCCCAGGTCCTCCTAAGACATGTTGATGACAGCAAAGTGGCCTTTTTTACATCTGAGAAGCAGGAACCGAGGTACATGGATTTAGATCTAGTAACACAGGCAAACCTATTTTGTTCTTTTGATGATGAATGCTGATGGGATATGGCTTGTCCTTTTGATCCCCCAAGCAAGCATCCCATTTCCCCTAAGCTAATAGGGTCATCATTATAGGCAAAGGGTTACCTCCAATTTAGGGGTCGAGTCAGAGTACATTATTCTATGTCAACAGATGGGAAAAGAGGCTGCCTTGGGCAACGATTTAAAGCAAGCTTTTGTGTCTTGGTTCAATCTTTTAAACAAAGAATCAATATTTATGCATTCTGCCTAAGAAATGTGTGAGCTAACAAAGCCAATAATGGAGGATATGGAGCAAGCTGGCAGATTCACAAGGCTATAGATTGAATAATATTGTAAATGTTTTTATTGAACCTTTAACTAGGCAAATCAGTTAAGAACAAATTCATATTTACAATGACGGGCTACCCCCGGCCAAACCATAACCCAGACGACACTGGGCCAATTGTGCACCACCCTATGCGACTCAATCACAGCCGGTTGTGATACAGCCTGGAATCAAACCAGGGTCTGTAGTGACACCTGTAGCACTGAGATGCTGTGCCACTCGGGAGCCCATTACATGTTACAGAACTGAAAATATGGTGACATCATCGAGTACCTTTAACTAGGCCAGCCAGTTAACAAATTCTTATTTACAATGGCGGCCTAGGAACAGTGGGTTAACAGCCTTGTCCAGGGGAACAGTGGGTTAACAGCCTTGTCCAGGGGAACAGTGGGTTAACAGCCTTGTCCAGGGGAACAGTGGGTTAACAGCCTTGTCCAGGTTGCAGAATGACAGATTTTTACCAAGTCAGCTCAGGGATTCAATCTAGCAACCTTTCGGTTACTGGCCCAACGCTCTAACCACTAGGCTACCTGCCGCACCTTTACATGCATACTACTAATTAGACAAACTGATGGCAGTACGCCGAGTATTTTTACCCAACTCAGAATCAAATAGGCTTTGCAAAAATAACATGGTCACTGTGGCATAATCTTTAGTTTGATTGGCCATTTTCTGCATTTATCAGAGTGCCATCAGTAGCCTGATTTCAGATGTGTCCATGTAAACATGATTGGTTTTGCAAGAAGGATTTCCCTAACAACGTAAACGTTTTACAAACTATTATATTAATATGACTAGCACACAATACAATTGTGGCATGTACAGTAAACTGTCACAAACCGTCTCGAAGTTCGTAACAAAAAGGGAGACAACGTGGAGATAATTACTAACAAAATATATTACCTGAAGTAAACTACATACAATTAACAATGGTGTGTGTAGTCAGTAATCAGTAGTGCAAGTGAGTGTTTGCGTGCATAAATGTGATAATGAGGGGTGTTGAAAGGTGCCAAAGCAAACAAATGGCCACAACCAAACGCTATAAGTGTTTCTGCATGGAGAGAGTCTCCTCAATGAACGGGGAAAGAGGTGCATTTATCCCAGGACATGTTACTGACGACCCTCCGAGCTCTGCCCGCCGACATCCTAATAAGGAAAACAAGAGCAAAGAGAAAAATACAGCAGACAGTGGCAGGGTCTTCACCCCCCCATAAAACCGGGGACCAACAAGGACCCCGGAACACCAAACAAATTGACCCAGCTTGCGTCCAAAATTGATACAGGGGTACATGTTCACACTTCCACTTGACCCAGCAACCTTTGCGCACAGGAAGCAACCTTTAAGAGGAAAGAAGAAAACGAGACCAGAAGAGAACAGACAGGAGTGACAGAATAGGACAATACCAAACAAAATAAACAATGGCCAGTCATGTAGACATTCAGGAACAGAGCGCACGAGCGAGCGTGTCAGCAAGCTAGCGACAACAAAAAGAAGGTCTCAGGGTCCTTATTACATTTTGTCAACATACATAAGTTTCCAACAATATCAAATGAGTCCGGGGCACGACCGAGAAAGGAGCGACCACTAGGTAAATCTGGGTCACCTTCCCAGAGCAAACTCTCCCGAGAGCTTTCCTTCCCTAACCAACTGTAGCCACTCTTGTTGCAACTTGATTTTTGCGCGCTCCAAATCCTGTTTAAATTCCAATTCCTTTTCATACTTTACACAATCATATTCTAGTTGTAACAGAAGTAGTTCTTTCTGTTGTTCAAGAGACAGACCACTAGGTCTAACAGATGGGGCGGCCATTGTAACAAAACAGGGAGAAGGGGAGTCCTTGGCAGAGGCTGCCACAGTGGTAACTTCAGGAATAAATACCACTCTCCATCAAGATTGGCTTTCAATGTCACAATTTAAAAAAATCTTGCTCTTCCCTTCTGCTGAGCAGACCACAAGAGAAATGACAATCACACTGGACACCACAGAAGAGAGATGAGATATGGAGCTTCCCCAAAACCTACAATAACTCAACCCTAGTCTTCGTGCGGATGTGCGGTTTGTAATTACACACTGTAGCCTGCTGGCAAAGAAATAAACCACCCAGAAAGCTGGTAGATTCCCCCGAGACAACAGCTCAGTCCACAGTCACCACACAAAAATAACAAACATGCCCAACGTAGTCCAAAGTGAAACCTCCCTAAGCCCACTGAGGTACACAGCCCATTGTACTCACCTCCTCAGACCGATGTCCCAAAAGCGAGTAGAGCAAGAGTCTCCAGCCTGGGCAGGCAGGGGCCTGGAAACTAATCAATGTACTCTCTCCAACGCAGCACACAACCAACTATCCACCGCAGTGGCAAGTTTACCAAACAAACAGAGGCAACCAATACTGGACACCAAACATTACAACTCAAACAAGCTGTAACAAAAGATGCAAACAAAGCACCCACAGAGTTCTCAAACATTAACGCCACGTTTTCTCCCAAACACAATACCGTCAAGATCCCAGACGAGCCCCCATTTGTCACGAACTGGCTCGAAGTTCATAACAAAAAAGGGAGACAATGTGGAGATAAGGAATAACAAAACATATTTATTAACTGAACTAAATACAATTAACAATGGTATGTGTAGTGTAAGTGAGTGGTTGCGTGCATAAATGTGATAGAGGGGTGTTGAAAGGTGCCAAAGCAAACAAACAGCCACCAAAAAAATAAAAAATCTATAAGTTTGTCTGCATGGAGAGTGTCTCCTCAATGAATGGGGAAGAGGTGTATTTACCCCGGGACACACCCAGGCCCAGGTGTATTTACCCCGGGACACACCCGGGCCCAGGTGTGTCCCATGTCGCTGACGACCCTCCCAGCTCCGCCCACCGACATCCTAATAAGTAAAACAAGAGCAAAGAGAAAGAATACAGCAGACAGAGTGGGAGGGTCGTCACAAACCGTACTCATTATCTTCAAAAACATGCACACATCCACAGAACATGCAGGCATGTACAGATCTATACTGCACACTAGTGTAAGGTGAAGGGACTCCAGAATGTAACCGTGGAAAAGCAAAGCAACCGATGAGCATCCTAACACCATTAACTTTAATGGAACACACCGAAAATAATGTTCCTGAGCTATTAGACAACTTGTACGGTATGTTCTGAAACTGCTCTCACGTACAGTTCCTGTACGGCCTCGTTGGATTTACAGTCTCACAGTAGACTACAGTACAGAATGTCCTGAACTCACATAAACATATTGTTTGTTTCAAGTTATGACAGTTCATCTCTACCGGTTTTATACCGTCGGCAGAGCTGGTTTTCAGAAACGCCTGTTTGTTCAGGCAGTTAGTATGGCCATGAATTTCAGACAGTTATGGTTCATCTATATTCAGTATATCTTAATGTAGCCAATTTGGCTATGGTTACTGTCTTCCAAATCATAGCACCTCTGCTGGTATTTGAAGACTATTTTGTTGACCACTTAAATTCATGACAACTCCATGGTCACATGGCAGCCTGGACCCATACAGCCATACTGTACATGACAGTGAGCAAACACAGAAAACAGTTCAAACAAAAGCTAAACAAATGCGTAAAACACCAACAGACTGGACCAACCAGGCTGAGGCTACAATCCAGGGGATCTGATGACCATGACATCCTGTTAGAAACAAACGGCACACAGGTGATTCACATTCCTCTCACATGACGACTGTTTCAGCTTCCAGTCAAACGGCACACAGGTGATTCACATTCCTCTCACATGACGACTGTTTCAGCTTCCAGTCAAACGGCACACAGGTGATTCACATTCCTCTCACATGACGACTGTTTCAGCTTCCAGTCAAACGGCACACAGGTGATTCACATTCCTCTCACATGACGACTGTTTCAGCTTCCAGTCAAACGGCACACAGGTGATTCACATTCCTCTCACATGACGACTGTTTCAGCTTCCAGTCAAACGGCACACAGGTGATTCACATTCCTCTCACATGACGACTGTTTCAGCTTCCAGTCAAACGGCACACAGGTGATTCACATTCCTCTCACATGACTGTTTCAGCTTCCAGTCAATACGGCACACAGGTGATTCACATTCCTCTCACATGACGACTGTTTCAGCTTCCAGTCAAACGGCACACAGGTGATTCACATTCCTCTCACATGACTGTTTCAGCTTCCAGTCAATACGGCACACAGGTGATTCACATTCCTCTCACATGACGACTGTTTCAGCTTCCAGTCAAACGGCACACAGGTGATTCACATTCCTCTCACATGACTGTTTCAGCTTCCAGTCAATACGGCACACAGGTGATTCACATTCCTCTCACATGACGACTGTTTCAGCTTCCAGTCAATACGGCACACAGGTGATTCACATTCCTCTCACATGACGACTGTTTCAGCTTCCAGTCAAACGGCACACAGGTGATTCACATTCCTCTCACATGACGACTGTTTCAGCTTCCAGTCAAACGGCACACAGGTGATTCACATTCCTCTCACATGACGACTGTTTCAGCTTCCAGTCAATACGGCAGCAGTGAGTGGCAGGACGACCATACCAGGAGGACAGAGCGCCAGAGGCTCTACATGTCCTATTCAATACACATTCTCAGGGTTATTGATTCATCTGCTGTAATGAGCAATGTGTTCTGTGATTATTATGAGGATTATGGTTTAACAGGTTGATATTCACAATGATCATGGTGTTATTTCCTCAGTGCTTTGCGCACAACAATTAGCAACTGTCGGTCTTTGATTAGTTTCTTCCTTTTCTTGGCCTGGTGAAGTTTTTATTCATGTTGTTTTTGCAGTTGCATCCCCTGTCACAAAGAGATACATCGCTATATCGATCATACTGTTATGAGCTGGAGTTTCTTTAAAAAAAATCTGCCTCATTATTTCAGCCTGGTGTAATATCTGTTGGTGGTATAAGGAGACACTGCGTTGTCTGCAGATGGCTGCAGAGAGATTCTATTCTTCTGTAGTGTTGCTGTTGATTCCAACAGAGATGAGGAGGATTCCCTACAGAGAGATGCTGACATATAATCACTAACAGACCTTTGGTTTATGACATCAATCCCATATGAAACAGACTGGGAGGCGGGAAGGCTACTCCAGTCAGGAATTTTCAACGTAGTTTGTTCATGTTTTTGAAGACTATTGTCAATTTCATGTACAGAGATTCTGTATGATGTTTTCCCTGACTCTTCTTCCTGCAGTTGCATTCAGAAGACAGCAGCAGTTCAGCTCCTACAGTCCCTCTCTGAAGTCTGACTCTTCTTCCTGCAGTTGCATTCAGAAGACAGCAGCAGTTCAGCTCCTACAGTCCCTCTCTGAAGTCTGACTCTTCTTCCTGCAGTTGCATTCAGAAGACAGCAGCAGTTCAGCTCCTACAGTCCCTCTCTGAAGTCTGACTCTTCTTCCTGCAGTTGCATTCAAAAGACAGCAGCAGTTCAGCTCCTACAGTCCCTCTCTGAAGTCTGACTCTTCTTCCTGCAGTTGCATTCAGAAGACAGCAGCAGTTCAGCTCCTACAGTCCCTCTCTGAAGTCTGACTCTTCTTCCTGCAGTTGCATTCAGAAGACAGCAGCAGTTCAGCTCCTACAGTCCCTCTCTGAAGTCTGACTCTTCTTCCTGCAGTTGCATTCAGAAGACAGCAGCAGTTCAGCTCCTACAGTCCCTCTCTGAAGTCTGACTCTTCTTCCTGCAGTTGCATTCAAAAGACAGCAGCAGTTCAGCTCCTACAGTCCCTCTCTGAAGTTTGACTGTGGCTTAAGGTACTGTTATGCCTGTGTATCCTCGTGTGTGTAATCCTTGTGTGTGTGTGTGTGTGGGAATGTGCGTGTGTGTAATCATTGTGTGTGTGTGTGTGTCGGAATGTGCGTGTGTGTAATCCTTGTGTGTGTGTGTGTGTCAGTGGGAGGAGATCTAAGCCACTCTGCTGGTGCAGTCTGATTAAACTCCCAGCGAGAGGAAGAGGAGCCTGTAGCCCAATTTAGCACCGCAGTGGAGGGTCCTGGGAGATTTCACCAAAGCAAGGCAGTAGGGAGGAGGAAATCAAATCAAAATCTAATTTTATTCGTCACATGCGCTGAATACAACAGGTGTAGATTTTACCGTTTAATGCTTACCCACTGGGCACACACTGGTTGAGTCAACGTTGTTTCCAAGTCATTTCAAGGAAATTACAGTGCAAAAAGGGTCAATGCAATAGTCCGGGTAGCCATTTGATGAATTGTTCAGCAGTCTTATGGCTTGGGGGTAAAAGTTGTTCAGATGCATTATAGTTCCAGACTTGTCGCTCCGGTACCGCTTTCTGAGCGGTAGCAGAGTGAACAGTCTATGACTTGGGTGGCTGAATCTTTAACAATTTTTAAGACCTTCCTCTGACACCGCCTGGTATAGAAGTCCTGGATGGCAGGGAGCTCGGCCCAAGTGATGTACTGGGCAATCCGCACCATCCACCGAAGGCAGTGCAGTTGCCATACCAGGCGATGATGCAGCCAGTCAAGATGCTCTCAATGGTGCAGTTGTAGAACTTTTTGAGGATCTGAGGGGAAAATCTTTTCAACCTCCTGAGGGGGAAGAGGCGCTGTTCGGCCTTCTTCACGACTGTGCTGGTGTGAGAGGACCATGTTAAGTCCTTGGTGATGTGGACACGATCAGCTCCTTTGTCTTGCTGACGTTGAGGGAGAGGTTGTTGTCATGGCACCACACTACTGGGTCTCTGACCTCCTACTTGTAGGCTGTATCATCGTTGTCGGTGATCAGGCCTATCACAGTCGCGTTGTCAGCAAACTTGATGATGGTGATGGAGTTGTGCGTGGCCCCACAGTCGTGGGTGAACAGGAAGCACAGAAGGGGACTAAGCAGAGAAAATGTCTGGAGAGGTACAGTGAAGTGAGGATATGTGATGGGTAGAATATTGCTGTATCTGTGCCAAATACCTAACAAACGAGATTATCTTTTCTCACATTACTTCTTTAATCATAGAGGATATTATGGTTGCTGTCAAGCGCCCGAGGCGGATTACTGAGAAGTTGCTGTGAAATGATGTGCCTCCTGCTCTGATTGACAGATTTACTGTATATGGCAACAGGAATTTGACTGAGATGAGCTTGACCGCAAAAGGCAAGAAGGAAAGTTTATTAAATAAATTTACTGTGATCTTTCAAGCAGGTGATGAAATATAAATCCAGCACCAGACATATTTGCACTATATTAGGTGCACATAATCTCGTTACATAATGTTTTTCATGTCATTTTTTGTTGTTGAGAATTTGAGAATTCAGGCTTATGTAAATATCCTGTCTCCAGTCTTTGTCATGTCTTGAGAAATCTGGGCGTGTCTGTGTGGGATTATTTCCCCATTCACTCAGCCAAGCCTATTCAGAGGAAAGCTCTCTTTTATCAGAATCCATTCACACATCTCCCCTAATGGAATTTGAGTAGAACTCTAGGTCCGACCCTCTATTCGTCCATTTTGCTGACATTGGTAAAAGCTTTACGAGATGTGGCGTTGCTGTGTGAAACATCTGCTCACCAAGTGTAAGTGCATGGCAGGTGGCCTGTGAAGCCATATGCGTTTATAAGGTTGTTATCACTCAACACAGCTTATGAAGGATGGATCCATATCTGACAAAATGGCAAACCCAGAGTGTGACCAATGCATCTTCACATTTAGGGGTATATTCAATCCGTATCGTGGAAATTCAGCGTTATTGAAATTTAAAGGCAATGTTCCAGCGTTAGAAGAAACTGTGTTCACGGTAAACGCTGCCGATGTCATCTCAATATGAAATGACCTTAACATTTCTACCGTGCTGTCTTGTGACGCTTCAATGATTCAGACTGAATAGAGCCCCTAGTCATTGTAACACATTATCAATATCTTTGTAGTGGGATAAATTTGTATATCAATTTGTACATCCAATTAAATGAGGGAGGAGTAAATATCAGCATTTTTTTTATGGCTAACAAGCATTTTATCAGTAGGCCAGAATGGTGGCTTAGTGCTTTAATTAATCTTGCAATGGGGTGTGAAATTGCAAGCTGGCAGTTTAGGCTCAGCGATTAAAATATTTGATCACCAAAAACCTCTGGATGGCAATTCAGTTTCCATATCATTACCTTTCAAAGTAGGCCTACCATTTATAATAACATAAAATATGTACGATTAATGACAACTAATATGAAGTTGAACGTGCTGTTAACAGCTATTGTTATGTGGTTTAGGATCTCTCCACTGCTGAGAAACTACACTGAACAGATACATAACATAGGCACCATGTCAAGCAACCAGAGGTTCTTCGGTTTACGTTATGACACAAGTTAAAAGAGTTGGAATTCTGATCAACCAATCAATTGAACTAATGTGGATAAGCTTGTAAAGCTAGGCTATTTCACAATATTACTACAAGTATCACTGCAGTAGAGGGAAACCGGGCTGGTGGAATAAAGCTTGCAATTTAGACAATCTCTTTCTATTACACTGAATCTAACCACAATGAATACAAAAGCAAGGGTAAATGTATTCTGTTATCACCATAATCTCCATAGCATTAGCTCAACGGCATGGATTTGTATGCTCACAAAAGCCAAATGGGCCTTTGTATTTCAATGAAGCAGAACTGCTATATGCCATTAGGTTTGCTGTAGCATAAAAATAGCCATCTCTTCCATATTATGCAGCACAGATTTCCCTAAGTCACCTTTCATATCACCTTGAATGGGGCAGGGTTAGGGATTTGATTAGACAGCACACCACTACACCGGACCAATCCTGATGAAATGCAGCGATTCTGTGGTGATGAAGCCACTGATGCATGTTACACACTGAGCAATCATTTACCCAATACAATACAATTCAATGACACAGACCACTGGTCCCATCTATGGTACTTGTGTCCTGGTTATTGTAAACTGCTGTTCTGACAAACAACAGCAATATATTGTGCAAAAATAGCAACGCTAAGGATATCCCCATCACGATCTCTTAATATGTTACATCACTGTAGTCTGCTGATTTCAGGAGAACGGTTTCATATCCTCATCTATCATTGAGGCATCTATATCATATTGTTGGACAGAATTGGCCCATGTTTTGACATATTTCAGCACATTAGGTCGCATTTGACGTGATCAAGGTAACTTTCGCATTCATGTAGGTATTGCCTGGGTGTTTTCACAGATTCCTCATTGGGAACAGCAATAATATTGTCAGTAACTCCCTTACAAATACAGTTCCCAAACTACATGTCTGATTTGGCATGGTGACGGTTTTCTCAAGCAAATGTACATAACTTAAACAAATACCCAAATGTCAAACAGAAGGAACCCAACTCTTAATGCTTCTAAAAGATTCAGAAGGGCTGGGGCTGGTAGGACAGACAGCCAGCAGGCAGCTGAGCTGAGGGATAGTTAAGGTTCACCCAGAGTGCGTCATCAGGTGACCAGAACTCCTGCAGCGTGCCAACAGAGGAGAGGCGAGAGTGAAAGACTTAAGCAAAGTCACAGCTCTGATAACGAGGACAGCGTGACAGGCAGAAAGAGCAGGATGTCACTCACTGTAAATGTCTCTCTTCACTAACCAAAGGACAAATCTTATCTACAGTAGTTACTCTTTTCATAGGAAAACCCACGATCCAGAGACTTCAACACTTCCATATATGTCCACAGGAACTGAATGAGCTCCAAGGCCCTAAATATTTAAAAAAATCAAGACCAGTGTCCCGGATAGACCACTAGTTCTCATAAAACTAAACAGGCAAATTCAGTATGAAAGTATGTACTTCCCATAGGTCAATAAATGCAGCACTGAGGCATTAATGATGGGCTTATACGTGTATAAGTATAAATTCAAACATGTACCACATTTACATGACTACAGTACATTTAAACATGGCAAATTGACAGTTCTGAAATGAACTATTTTGACATTGTTTTAGAATAATACATTGTAAGGAACAGATTCAGAAAAGGGCAACATTTTAAGAAAAAGGGAATGTAAATGGTGACATAACGTGACATGCATCAATCTGCTCAGACAACACAGATGTCAGAACGGGTAACAGTATATCTTGGTTGTCATCATTGCTTCTCAGGACATTACACAATCTAACTGCTCTCATATCCTTCATTGTCTCTCCTCACAACAATTTTGGTTCATTACATAGAAGAACACAGGATCCTTGAAACAGCAGACCCCAAAACACTTGTACTTGTAACACTTCAGAAATGGAAGCTTTTCAATAGTCAGGATTCTTCAACCCTGCCTGTGTTCTAAACCATAGGATTCTTCAACCCTGCCTGTGTTCTAAACCATAGGATTCTTCAGCCCTGCCTGTGTTCTAAACCATAGGATTCTTCAGCCCTGCCTGTGTTCTAAACCATAGGATTCTTCAACCCTGCGTGTGTTCTAAACCATAGGATTCTTCAACCCTGCGTGTGTTCTAAACCATAGGATTCTTCAACCCTGCCTGTGTTCTAAACCATAGGATTCTTCAACCCTGCCTGTGTTCTAAACCATAGGATTCTTCAGCCCTGCCTGTGTTCTAAACCATAGGATTCTTCAGCCCTGCCTGTGTTCTAAACCATAGGATTCTTCAGCCCTGCCTGTGTTCTAAACCATAGCATTCTTCAACCCTGCCTGTGTTCTAAACCATAGGATTCTTCAGCCCTGCCTGTGTTCTAAACCATAGGATTCTTCAGCCCTGCCTGTGTTCTAAACCATAGCATTCTTCAACCCTGCCTGTGTTCTAAACCATAGGATTCTTCAGGCCTGCCTGTGTTCTAAACCATAGGATTCAAGTTCAAGCTGAGAATAAAAGTAGAGCTCTTTAGTGACGACTGTCTGGAACACATCTAGTTCATGATGTGTTCGTTCACACCTTGTTTTTATGCTTCCCCTAGCTTGTAAAAAAGCAGGGTATAACATGCAACCACAGCATAGCTGTTTTCACCATCTCAACACCATCCCTCATTCAGTTGGCACACTAATAGTGCATAAAGCTCTTCATGGTTGTCCAAAATTCAAATGCTCATTAGCATGTTCACAGTGTCCCCCAGTCTCTCTAATGACATCATCCCAGTCACATAACAGCACAGGTCTTAGTTTTAGTCTTCTGGAAGTCTGACACCACCGTGGGCAGGTCAGGTCTGCTGTGCGAGATCCTCTTGGTGGTCCTGGAGGACTTGTTGCGTTTGACGTTCTTGTTGCCCTTGTTGACGCAGGCCAGCGTGGCCACGTGGAAGAGGTCTCTGACGCTGTTCTCAGACTGCAGAGACGAACACTCCATGTACGGAGCACTGATCTGCTTGGCCATGTTAGAGCCCTGAGACAGAGAGGAAACAACACTGAAATCAGTCAGGACCTCTGCCTATTACAAATTGTTCCCAGCGCTTTTAATACTGGATCATGTTTAAGTCCATAATCTTGAATGACATTTAGAAAGACATGACACCCACCTGATCATAGGACACTGGGGTATGGCCAGAGTGAGATTTGGTAAAAAGGTCAGTGCGTAGGTCTGACTTGCACCCCACCAGCAGCATCTTGGTGTTGGGACAGAATTCCTCAATCTCTCCTTTCCACTATACAGAGGAAAGAAAAGGGAAAGCATTAGTCCGAGACTGGGGCCCTATTGAGTGGGGTTCGAGAGCAAAAAAGCTTGGTTGGATTATGTTCTCTCCAGGGGAAGAATCTCTAACTGGACCCTACTCCTCTCAGCTGGCACAATACTGAGCCAGGTCAAAGGGCACTGAGACCCACAATAGCCGCGTCTGGGATCTGGGAGACCATGTGTGAACAAGGCCGGTTAGACTACTACTGAGCCTCACGTGAGTTTGTTTTCACATTCCTCCCCGCCACCTCTCTCAATGGTAGAACCCTAGTTCTAGTCCCCCCTCATTGGTACAGTCCTAGTTCTAGTCCTATTTCATTGGTACAGTCCTAGTTCTAGTCTCCTCTCATTGGTACAGTCCTAGTTCTAGTCTCCTCTCATTGGTACAGTCCTAGTTCTAGTCTCCTCTCATTGGTACAGCCCTAGTTCTAGTCCCCCCTCATTGGTACGGTCCTAGTTCTAGTCCTATTTCATTGGTACAGTCCTAGTTCTAGTCTCCTCTCATTGGTACAGTCCTAGTTCTAGTCTCCTCTCATTGGTACAGCCCTAGTTCTAGTCTCCTCTCATTGGTACAGCCCTAGTTCTAGTCCTATTTCATTGGTACGTTCCTAGTTCTAGTCCCCCCTCATTGGTACAGCCCTAGTTCTAGTCCTATTTCATTGGTACAGTCCTAGTTCTAGTCCTATTTCATTGGTACAGTCCTAGTTCTAGTCTCCTCTCATTGGTACGGTCCTAGTTCTAGTCTCCTCTCATTGGTACGGTCCTAGTTCTAGTCTCCTCTCATTGGTACGGTCCTAGTTCTAGTCTCCTCTCATTGGTACAGCCCTAGTTCTAGTCTCCTCTCATTGGTACAGCCCTAGTTCTAGTCTCCTCTCATTGGTACATCCCTAGTTCTAGTCTCATCTCATTGGTACAGCCTTAGTTCTAGTCTCCTCTCATTGGTACGGTCCTAGTTCTAGTCTCCTCTCATTGGTACAGCCCTAGTTCTAGTCTCCTCTCATTGGTACAGCCCTAGTTCTAGTCTCCTCTCATTGGTACGGTCCTAGTTCTAGTCCTATTTCATTGGTACGGTCCTAGTTCTAGTCCCCCCTCATTGGTACAGCCCTAGTTCTAGTACCCCCTCATTGGTACAGCCCTAGTTCTAGTCCCCCCTCATTGGTAAAGCCCTAGTTCTAGTCTCCTCTCATTGGTACAGCCCTAGTTCTAGTCTCCTCTCATTGGTACGGTCCTAGTTCTAGTCCTATTTCATTGGTACGGTCCTAGTTCTAGTCTCCTCTCATTGGTACAGCCCTAGTTCTAGTCTCCTCTCATTGGTACGGTCCTAGTTCTAGTCTCCTCTCCTCTAGTACCCCCTCATTGGTAAAGCCCTAGTTCTAGTCCCCCCTCATTGGTAAAGCCCTAGTTCTAGTACCCCCTCATTGGTAAAGCCCTAGTTCTAGTCCCCCCTCATTGGTAAAGCCCTAGTTCTAGTCTCCTCTCATTGGTACAGTCCTAGTTTTAGTCTCCTCTCATTGGTACAGCCCTAGTTCTAGTACCCCCTCATTGGTACAGCCCTAGTTCTAGTCTCCTCTCATTGGTACAGTCCTAGTTTTAGTCTCCTCTCATTGGTACAGCCCTAGTTCTAGTCCCCCCTCATTGGTACAGCCCTAGTTCTAGTCTCCTCTCATTGGTACAGTCCTAGTTTTAGTCTCCTCTCATTGGTACAGCCCTAGTTCTAGTCCCCCCTCATTGGTACAGCCCTAGTTCTAGTCTCCTCTCATTGGTACAGCCCTAGTTCTAGTCTCCTCTCATTGGTACAGCCCTAGTTCTAGTCTCCTCTCATTGGTACAGTCCTAGTTTTAGTCTCCTCTCATTGGTACAGCCCTAGTTCTAGTCCCCCCTCATTGGTACAGCCCTAGTTCTAGTCTCCTCTCATTGGTACAGTCCTAGTTTTAGTCTCCTCTCATTGGTACAGCCCTAGTTTTCAGCAGAATTACGTTTTTCAGGGGTCACTTGACCCAGAAACACAAATGGAGGCTTTTCTAGAGAGGGTCAAGGGGACTGAATGAAAATGACATTGGGACAGGCCATTGTTTACCAGTTCAAGAGGAGCCGAGGCAGCTTATCTTCCAGAACAAGAGTCCGCTATATCACCCCAAAACACTCACCTTCTTCAGTACACTGTCCAGGGTCTCTGGTCTGCTGATGTCAAAGCAGATGAGGACTGCATCAGAGTCCGGGTAGGAGAGAGGTCGCACATTGTCATAGTATGCAGAGCCTGCAATTCAAACATGTCACCATGTTGTTAGTCAAGTAAAAGTGGGTCTGTGGTAACTGGGTCACGGTACTTCCTCAACTTCCTGTAAGTTAACCAACATGTATCTTTCCATAGATGCGTTGATTTAAACAACGACAATGTTATTTGCAGAGATTGATCAAGCTGCAGTGGTTCCCATTCCAAACAAGAGTAGAAACAAAGTTACAGAATCCAACTAATACAAAATTCTATGAGGTATTTTACCAGTGAAATACACACTTGTGACGTACATACTGCACACTAAACAATCTGTAACATAACCTCATGTCCTGAAGGGTTTCCTGGGACAAACGTGTGTAGTGTGGAATGCAGAGAATCTTTAGGGCTGTTGAAGCTCTGTGGTGGACTGGGTCAGGTTGCATCCCAGGTAAAGAAACCAAACCAACACTAATGTCTGGAAGTTCCCATCTCCCCATTGTGCCTCTGTGAAAAATGGTGGGGATTTTCTAGTTTCCCACAGTAGGGTGGTCTTAGAGTTACAACATGAGGGGGCTCTTCTCCTCACACAGGTTCTATATTACCTTTAATCCAAACTGGCTGCGTGAAAACACCATATCTCACACATACAGTCTCTACTGTAGGAAACAGCTTCTCATTCTCAGAAAGGAGATTTGTGTAATTGTCTAAGGGTTCCATGCCAAAGGGCTTTTTCCTTTAGAATACAAAGCCATGTAGAATAACCTAGGTTCCTGAATTGTGCCATTGAATTCTAAAGAATGCGGGGTTAAAGTCTGCTATTTCACATCATGACTTGAAGTCATAACAATCACTCAAAACCTGATCCATTACTTCTGAAGCTGGCTTTACAACGCCTGCCCCCACCCAAACCAGAAATGTTTTGATTCACAAATGGAATCCAGATGGTCCCACTCTGGACCAACACACGGACCAAAACACCAACCATCACCATCTGTCTTTTTCAATTTTCACTCTAATTTACCTAAACACAATTAAACTCAGTTTGAATTCTCAGGAGTAAACTTCGGTACCAGTGGGCCCATTTGAATATTTGGACACGGTAGAGTGCCTATAAATCATATGCTGTGGTATGACATGGATGCCCCTCCCGACACATTTCTCCACGAACAAATTCACACCAGCAGATGTAAACAATGCAGAAATATTTTCAAGTCTGGCGAGTCAGATTTCTTATGTTAAACAAACAGCCTTGAGGCCCCTATTTTCATAGCCCACCTTAAGGTCTGATAAATGGCTCGGCCAGAACACGTGAGGGATTTGGAATGTTTAAAACTCTGGTATGAAGGATTTTCCATGGGAACATTAAAATAGTGTTGTAGGATTGAGTTGATAAAAATGGGGGAAACCTAACAGACTAAGACATTTTAGGCTCGAAGTACAGTAAATGTATCTGTCGCTGTGAGACGTGAGGAAAAGTGTACATGACAAAACAACGACATCAAACTAATCTTAAGGCATCTTTCCTCATTCAACGTACAACTCATCGATCAGATAGGTGGGTTAGGGGCTCCAGAAATACAGGACACCAATCCAAGTCAATGCACATAACGATTACATACAGTAATAAGTCATAGTTGTGCTTATAGGAGAGTGATGGGAAATCTCCATGAGGATATTTCTCAAGGGGGTGGCTATAACCACTTCACTGACCAATGACATGGTCAGATCACTGGCATTCCACTGGGGGGGGGGGGGGGAATTCCTCTACTAAACACATTGATCCACATATAGGAGTCCCATGCATTTCTAATGACCTTTCAGCTAATTGTGTTAGTTATTCTCAGGTGCTATTCTTCATGCAGGTTGCTCCAGAAAGCTGTAAAATAATGAGTAGGGTACTATGTGATGAGGAAGGAGCTAGACAAGATCATCAGGGTAACCCTATATTTCAGTGAACTCACCAACGGATGTAGGATCTTAATTTGAGCTAGTTTTCTACAGCAGAAAAAAAAATTCGGCAACAGGAAATGTGAATTATTATGTAGATTGTAATCAATGGACATTTTTGTAGTGGTTGATACATTTTTCATAAGGGAAAACCAAGTCTGACATTTCAAAGTGTAAATTACAAACTTCAGAAGTCTTTTTGATACACATTTTAAATTTCCTGCATAGCTGTTCTCCTGCAACAGAGTGATCAAATTAAGATCCAGCATCTTTACTGATATCCCTAGGAGAGATAAACTACTGTACATAGCATGTGCAGTATAACGAGGCTACCATGATATGGAATGATGTTCAATTAATCACTAGAATAGATGTCTACTCTCTTAAGAAAACTAGCACAAGTCTAAGTGGACTACATGTGCATTATAAAGTAGAGAGAGAGAGAGGGTGGCAAAGTGTTGGAGGTTCTTTAGCCATTATACATAGTTGTGTTGGAGGTTCTTTACCCATTATACGTAGTTGTGTTGGAGGTTCTTCACCCATTATACGTAGTTGTGTTGGAGGTTCTTCACCCATTATACGTAGTTGTGTTGGAGGTTCTTCACCCATTATACGTAGTTGTGTTGGAGGTTCTTCACCCATTATACGTAGTTGTGTTGGAGGTTCTTCACCCATTATACGTAGTTGTGTTGGAGGTTCTTCACCCATTATACATAGTTGTGTTGGAGGATCTTTACACATTATACATAGTTGTGTTGGAGGTTCTTCTCCCATTATACGTAGTTGTGTTGGAGGTTCTTTACACATTATACGTAGTTGTATGTGGCTCTTTACCCATTATACGTAGTTGTGTTGGAGGCTCTTTACCCATTATACGTAGTTGTGTTGGAGGTTCTTTACCCATTATACGTAGTTGTGTTGGAGGTTCTTTACCCATTATACGTAGTTGTGTTGGAGGTTCTTTACCCATTATACGTAGTTGTGTTGGAGGTTCTTTACCCATTATACATAGTTGTGTTGGAGGTTCTTTAGCCATTATACGTAGTTGTGTTGGAGGCTCTTTACCCATTATACGTAGTTGTGTTGGAGGTTCTTTACCCATTATACGTAGTTGTGTTGGAGGTTCTTCTCCCATTATACGTAGTTGTGTTGGAGGTTCTTCTCCCATTATACGTAGTTGTGTTGGAGGTTCTTTACCCATTATACATAGTTGTGTTGGAGGCTCTTTACCCATTATACATAGTTGTGTTGGAGGCTCTTTACCCATTATACGTAGTTGTGTTGGAGGTTCTTTACCCATTATACGTAGTTGTGTTGGAGGTTCTTTACCCATTATACGTAGTTGTGTTGGAGGTTCTTTACCCATTATACGTAGTTGTGTTGGAGGTTCTTTACCCATTATACGTAGTTGTGTTGGAGGTTCTTCACCCATTATACGTAGTTGTGTTGGAGGTTCTTCACCCATTATACGTAGTTGTGTTGGAGGTTCTTTACCCATTATACGTAGTTGTGTTGGAGGTTCTTTACCCATTATACGTAGTTGTGTTGGAGGTTCTTTACCCATTATACGTAGTTGTGTTGGAGGTTCTTTACCCATTATACGTAGTTGTGTTGGAGGCTCCTGACCCATTATACGTAGTTGTGTTGGAGGTTCTTTACCCATTATACGTAGTTGTGTTGGAGGTTCTTTACCCATTATACGTAGTTGTGTTGGAGGTTCTTTACCCATTATACGTAGTTGTGTTGGAGGTTCTTTACCCATTATACGTAGTTGTGTTGGAGGCTCTTCTCCCATTATACGTAGTTGTGTTGGAGGCTCTTTACCCATTATACGTAGTTGTGTTGGAGGTTCTTTACCCATTATACGTAGTTGTGTTGGAGGCTCTTTACCCATTATACGTAGTTGTGTTGGAGGTTCTTTACCCATTATACGTAGTTGTGTTGGAGGCTCTTTACCCATTATACGTAGTTGTGTTGGAGGTTCTTTACCCATTATACGTAGTTGTGTTGGAGGTTCTTTACCCATTATACGTAGTTGTGTTGGAGGTTCTTTACCCATTATACGTAGTTGTGTTGGAGGTTCTTCTCCCATTATACGTAGTTGTGTTGGAGGTTCTTTACCCATTATACGTAGTTGTGTTGGAGGCTCTTTACCCATTATACGTAGTTGTGTTGGAGGTTCTTTACCCATTATACGTAGTTGTGTTGGAGGTTCTTTACCCATTATACATAGTTGTGTTGGAGGTTCTTTACCCATTATACGTAGTTGTGTTGGAGGTTCTTTACCCATTATACGTAGTTGTGTTGGAGGTTCTTTACCCATTATACGTAGTTGTGTTGGAGGTTCTTTACCCATTATACGTAGTTGTGTTGGAGGCTCCTGACCCATTATACGTAGTTGTGTTGGAGGTTCTTTACCCATTATATGTAGTTGTGTTGGAGGTTCTTTACCCATTATACATAGTTGTGTTGGAGGTTCTTTACCCATTATACGTAGTTGTGTTGGAGGTTCTTTACCCATTATACGTAGTTGTGTTGGAGGTTCTTCACCCATTATACGTAGTTGTGTTGGAGGTTCTTTACCCATTATACATAGTTGTGTTGGAGGTTCTTTACCCATTATACGTAGTTGTGTTGGAGGTTCTTTACCCATTATACGTAGTTGTGTTGGAGGCTCTTTACCCATTATACGTAGTTGTGTTGGAGGATCTTTACCCATTATACGTAGTTGTGTTGGAGGTTCTTTACCCATTATACGTAGTTGTGTTGGAGGTTCTTTACCCATTATACGTAGTTGTGTTGGAGGCTCTTTACCCATTATACGTAGTTGTGTTGGAGGTTCTTTACCCATTATACATAGTTGTGTTGGAGGTTCTTTACCCATTATACATAGTTGTGTTGGAGGTTCTTTACCCATTATACGTAGTTGTGTTGGAGGTTCTTCACCCATTATACGTAGTTGTGTTGGAGGCTCTTTACCCATTATACGTAGTTGTGTTGGAGGCTCTTTACCCATTATACGTAGTTGTGTTGGAGGTTCTTTACCCATTATACGTAGTTGTGTTGGAGGTTCTTTACCCATTATACGTAGTTGTTTTGGAGGTTCTTCACCCATTATACGTAGTTGTGTTGGAGGCTCTTTACCCATTATACGTAGTTGTGGTACTCCAATTTCCACATGAGACTCGTTTGTGATAACAATAAACAACACTATCATGTATCTCAAAATGCTCCACCCTATCCACAAGGTTATCAAAACAATTCCACCAAATCTACGTTATCACACCATCATGTTGTGATGAGAGGGAGGGGATTGCTGGTCCAGTGGAACTCCTTAGATGTGTGGTGAGGACTGGTGTGTGTGTGTGTGGTGAGGACTGGTGTGTGGTGAGGACTGGTGTGTGTGTGGAGAGGACTGGTGTGTGTGTGTGGTGAGGACTGGTGTGTGTGTGTGTGGTGAGGACTGGTGTGTGTGTGTGTGTGGTGAGGACTGGTGTGTGTGTGTGTGTGGTGAGGACTGGTGTGTGTGTGTGTGTGGTGAGGACTGGTGTGTGTGTGTGTGGTGAGGACTGGTGTGTGTGTGTGTGGTGAGGACTGGTGTGTGTGTGTGTGGTGAGGACTGGTGTGTGTGTGTGTGGTGAGGACTGGTGTGTGTGTGTGAGGACTGAGTGACTGTGTGTGTGTGGTGAGGACTGGTGTGTGTGTGTGTGGTGAGGACTGGTGTGTGTGGTGAGGACTGGTGTGTCTGGTGAGGACTGGTGTGTCTGGTGAGGACTGGTGTGTGTGGTGAGGACTGGTGTGTGTGGTGAGGGCTGCCCTGGTGTATCAGCCCTGGTGTGTCAGCCCTGGTGTGTCAATAATGGTGTGTCAGCTCTTCCTGAAGCTGTGGTGTAATCACTGAGTCGTGTCCTGGACAGACCCAAGGGACGCCACAATCAGCTTAAGGTCACAGAGCAGAGGAGAGGCTGCCCAACGCACTCCCTCACCCCTCTCTACACACCCCTCTTCACCTAGCCCAACACACTCCCTCACCCCTCTCTACACACCCCTCTTCACCTAGCCCAACACACTCCCTCACCCCTCTCTACACACTCCTCTTCACCTAGCCCAACACACTCCCTCACCCCTCTCTACACAACCCTCTTCACCTAGCCCAACGCACTCCCTCACCCCTCTCTACACACCCCTCTTCACCTAGCCCAACGCACTCCCTCACCCCTCTCTACACACCCCTCTTCACCTAGCCCAACGCACTCACTCACCCCTCTCTACACACCCCTCTTCACCTAGCCCAAAGCACTCCCTCACCCCTCTCTACACACCCCTCTTCACCTAGCCCAACGCACTCCCTCACCCCTCTCTACACACCCTTCTTCACCTAGCCCAAAGCACTCCCTCACCCCTCTCTACACACCCCTCTTCACCTAGCCCAAAGCACTCCCTCACCCCCTTACTACCCCCTCTCTACACACACGTCTCCACCCAGCCCAGAGGACTCCCTGACTGGCAGGTAGCCTGGTGGGTACGACCGTTGGACCAGTACCTGAAAGGTTGCTGGATCAAATCCCCGAGCTGACAAGGTAAAAATCTTATGTTCTGGGCAAGGCAGTTAACCCACTGTTCCCCGGGTGCTGTCAATTAAGGCAGCCCCCCGCCCCGCTCTGATTCAGAGGGGTTGGGTTAAATGCGGAAGACACATTTCAGTTGAATGCATTCAGTTTTACAACTGACTAGGTATCCCCCTTTCTCTTTCCCCCTACTACTACCACCTCTCCTCCCAGAGCAGTACACAGACCCAGGGAGGCAGAGCAGCCCGATTACCCAACCAGTCCAGGCTGGAGGCATCCGTAACTGTAGTTTAGCAGGTAATTACCCCCAGACCTGGGGCTGGGTTAAGGTTAGATCCCCCAGACCTGGGGCTGGGTTAAGGTTAGATCCCCCAGACCCGGGGCTGGGTTAAGGTTAGATCCCCCAGACCTGGGGCTGGGTTAAGGTTAGATCCCCCAGACCTGGGGCTGGGTTAAGGTTAGATCCCCCAGACCTGGGGCTGGGTTAAGGTTAGATCCCCCAGACCCGGGGCTGGGTTAAGGTTAGATCCCCAGGGTTAAGGTTAGATCCCTCAGGGTTAAGGTTAGATCCCCCAGACCTGGGGCTGGGTTAAGGTTAGATCCCCAGGGTTAAGGTTAGATCCCCCAGACCTGGGGCTGGGTTAAGGTTAGATCCCCCAGGCCTAAGGGTAGATCCCTCAGGGTTAAGGTTAGATCCCCCAGACCTGGGGCTGGGTTAAGGTTAGATCCCCCAGGGTTAAGGTTAGATCCCTCAGGGTTAAGGTTAGATCCCCCAGACCTGGGGCTGGGTTAAGGTTAGATCCCCCAGACCTGGGGCTGGGTTAACGTTAGATCCCTCAGGGTTAAGGTTAGATCCCCCAGACCTGGGGCTGGGTTAAGGTTAGATCCCTCAGGGTTAAGGTTAGATCCCCCAGACCTGGGGCTGGGTTAAAACCTCTTAAGGATTCGCCGCTTTTTTTCAATTTTCGCCTAAAATGTCATACCCAAATCTAACTGCCTGTAGCTCAGGACCTGAAGCAAGGATATGGATATTCTTGGTACTATTTGAAAGGAAACACTTTGAAGTTTGTGGAATTGTTTTTGTACCATTATCTTTGAAATGCAAGAGAAATGCCATAATGGCCAGGTGCAATTTAGATTTTGGCCACTAGATGGCCGCAGTGTATGTGCAAAGTTTTAGACTGATCCAATGAACCATTGCATTTCTGTTAAAACTGTTGCATCAAGACTGCCCAAATGTGCCTAATTTCTTTATTAATACATTTCATGTTCAAAATGGTGCACTCTCCTCAAACAATAGCATGGTATTCTTTCACTGTAATAGCTACTGGTAATTGGAGTTAGATAAACAAGAATTGCAGTTAGATTAACAAGAATGTAAGCTTTCTGCCAATATCAGATATGTCTATGTCCTGGGAAATGTTCTTGTTACTTACAACCTCATGCTAATCGCATTAGCCTACGTTAGCTTAACCGTCCCGTGAATGGGACACCGATCCCCCCAGACCTGGGGCTGGGTTAGATTGTGCAGACCTGGGGCTGTGTTTGGGTTAGATCCCCTGGGGACCTCTATATGGGATTCCTGTTGAGTGTGTGAGGCTGAGGGGGAGCGGCTTTATAAAACAAATAATGCAAGACGGCCGGCCAGGCCAAGCTCTCAGAGTGAAAATGTGTGTATGTTGGCCAGGGGAAAATAAGGGTCTCTAATTTCGTTACCGCCCTTTAGATTTTCTCTCCTCATAGACAGCTGAAAGAAGGTTTCATAAATGAAGTACAAATCTAGTCCTACAGACTGAGGCATACAAAACAGGTGCCAATGCAAGGTTTGCCTTTATTTCAGAGTGCACAGGACAAAAATGTATGTCAGTAAGTAGCCTATGATGATTTCACAAGACTGATGTACAATTCTATACACACCAGTGTTTGAGTTCCCACATTGTCAGGTGTTCAAGGGTGTGAGGGTCGTTTCAGATGTAGGCTAATGCTGGTGGTGTACAAAAGGTTTCCAGAACTGTTATCCGACTCCTATCTACCCCTTTTCCACATTCCAGAGAGGCAGCGTCAGACCATTCCTCTGAAGGGGCTGGCAGTTACTGTAAAGGACATCATGTGGCCAATACTGCATATCAGGATTTCATGCTTGTCTTCTGTTGTAGAACACTCTAGATGTTTCACGCCTGGTATTTATTAGCTACAGCATGTATGACAGTGACGCAGGCTTTCAGAAGGGTAATAATGTGCAGTGGGGACTCACCTGAAGTGTCCCACAGACGGAGTTCAACTCTCTGCGTATCGATTTCAAAACTGGCCGTGTAGTTCTCAAACACCGTGGGAACGTAGCCCTACAAATGAAAGAAAATGGTGATATCCATGTTTAGACGTAGAAAGAAAAGTTGCAAGCTGATTGATAACACATAATAATCATGTAAAAAAAAAAGCCAACTATGTCACATAAAACTCACCTCAGGAAATGAATCTTTTGCAAACACATTTAGTAGAGCGGTTTTCCCACATTCACTATCACCAACGACAACTATTTTACATTTTACGCTTGGATTTAAATCCATTTTGTAATGATTTGTGATATTGTCCTCCGTTTTTCCATAAAATAGAAAGTGTCCTAAAGAAGAATAAAGTCGGGATCAACAGAATATCCGAACGTTCTGGATTCCCAAGAATGATGAAGGGCGGACTGCATCAGCCAGCTGCACAGAATCATCTATCCTGGATGAGAACGTCGCGACGGGAAAGTAACTTCAAAAATGTAAAAATAGAAAACCTTTAAATAATTAATATGATCCCTTAGGAGAGTGAAAGACTGTGACATCCAAGTAGCGTCCCGTCCTGTATCCGAGAGCTCTAGACCCTTTATAAGACTCAACGGTCCTCAGCCTGGAGTTTGTAGGAGTTTGAGGATTCTCTCCTATTTCTAGTCAGAGAGCGAGGGCGTTGCGCAAGTAGGTCGAGCACTCATGTATCAGACCCGTTTTTCATTTGAGGAGCTGTAATACATATTTGTTTGACAGTGAATTACACAATTTCTGATAAATAATATTAAAGGTCCTATAGTAATTATAATGTTATTGCAATAAAACATTATTTTGCAGTAGGTGTAAGTCAGAATATAATCTACAAACATAAGTAATAATTTTGTCATCCTTTGGAACCTGTAATGTATTCGCATTAGTTTTATTGGTGTTTATTGGACTTTGAATGAACTGTCTGGAATGAAGTCTCAATATTTGTATTTATTTGCTTTTTATATTTATAACCACTTTAAAGGGGTTGAGGGGTTGAAACTAATGCACTCTCCTTTAACGACTGTAGTACTGAAGCCAATGACATGTTTGTCTGCAATGCATATCAATAACCTTGAGAGGGATAAAAACAGCTGGAGTTATGCATGGGTGCTGAGAGGGGAGAGTCTCCCCCACTATGCTGCCATATTGATGTGAAGCAAACACAACAGGAGACTCAGTAAACTCACCTTAATTGTGACTTGAGAGGAGTTACAATCAGCGCTGCGGTATCTTTGGTAGCAGGTATTTAAGATGATATCTCTCCTTGAAGAAGTGGACCATGCAGGGCAAGTAGAGTACATTGTTTTCAACACAGCTTCATAATGTAGAATTATGAGTCCTTTCGACTCACCGCTCACCGCAAAGTAACACTCAATAACACTGTTGTTGTGTGTTGATGGAGTGTTGCTGTATTGTGGTATGTGATAAGGACCTAACGCTGTAAAAGCTCCTGGGCTTCACTGTAAAGGAACATGGTCTTGCATAGTAATGAAGTGATTTGAAGCAGTCAGCTTTTCCTCTGAGGAAAGCTATGACTCAAGCTTCTTTCACATTCTGATTGCTTTTCTGTCAGGTTACATACTAGGCCTTGCTAAGAATCAGCACTTTTTGATGACAGTTTTTTCCTCCCTGAGAGCCTCCATTGTGTGGTCAGAACACATTCTGTGGAACACAAAGGGATTTTGACACAGAACAGCCTTTGTTGTTATCGGTAACCTACCAAGATAGAGGACACCATTGTAGTTTACTGAATTAATGGAAAACTCTCTCTCTCTGATAGTGTCCTAAAATGTGAGTATACTACACACAGATTCAGTGCCATGGATGAAAGAAGCATTTCCATGTTTGTCACAAGGTATCTTTTGTGAAATAGACAAAACATCCAACACTCACTGACCTTTTGACTTTGGCTCTTACATAAGTCATGAAGCTTTCAGTTAATACGTAGGTCCTATAATGTGAATACGGATGTGAGCCTCTACTGTCCACAAGTTCATTGACAACTATCTTTGGCCCAGATCACAGGTCTCAAAAGATGGACTCCTTTGCTTTATCAGCTGGAAGTCTGGACTTGGGGTGAAAGTTTTCCAGGATTTGGGGCTAAACTGTACTCCAAATAAGTCATTCATATGACAACAGTGAATGCTTACAACCAGAAATGTGAAAGAAATTCATAGAACTGAACAATTACAAAAGTTCTTGTCATCAATCAATGCCAATGACTTTCAAATGTATATGCATTGTAAACAACTAAAATTCTATTGTCCAGGTTCATGTTGTTGCCAGCACTGCACACATCTCTATGAAAACAAAACCTCACACTCCAGCCACAACTCTGTCTGGGAATGCTCCAGTGGCTGAGCTTGACCCAAGACAGCAGCCTCCCTGTATTCACACTGAACAAAAATACAACGTCAACATGCAACAATTTCAAAGATTTTACTTAGTTACGGTTCATACTGTATAAGAAATCAGTCAATTGAAAAAAATGTATTAGGCCCTAATCTATGGCACATGAGGTTGGTGGCACCTTAATTGGGGAGAACAGGGTCGTGGTAATGACTGGAGGGGAATCAGAAGAAAATCATCAAACACATGGTTTGATGTCATTCCATTTGCTACGTTTCAGCCATTATTATGATCCGTTCTCCCCACGACAGCCTACTGTGATCTATGGATTTCACATGACTGGGAATACAGATATGCATCTGTTGGTCACAGATACTTAAAAAAAAAAGTAGGGGCTTGGATCAGAAAAACAGTCAGTATCTGGTGTGACCACCATTTGCCTCATGCAGCGTGACACATCTTCTGCGCATAGAGTTGATCAGGCTGTTGATTGTGGCCTGTGGAATGTTGTCCCACTCCTCTTCAATGGCTGTGTGAAGTTGCTGGATATTGGCGGGAGCATCCGAAACATGGTCAATAGGTGACATGTCTGGTGAGTATGCAGGCCATGGAAGAACTGGAACATTTTCAGCTTTCAGGAATTGTGTACAGATCCTTGCAACATGGGGCCATGATTTATCATGCTGAAACATGAGGTGAAGGCGTCAGATGAATGGCACAACAATGGGACTCAGGATCTCATCACGGTAACTCTGTGCATTAAAATGATCATCAATAAAATACAATTGTGTTTATTGTCCATAGCTTGTGCCTCCCCATACCATAACCCCACCGCCACCATGGGGCACTCTGTTCACAATGTTGACATCAGCAAAGTGCTTGCCCACACAACGCCATACACACTGTCTGCCATCTGCCCGTTACAGTTGAAACTGAGATTAGTCCATGAAGGGCACACTTCTCCAGCGTGCCAGTGGCCATTGAAGGAAAGCATTTGCCCATTGAAGTCGGTTACGACGCCAAACTGCAGACAGGTCAAGACCCTAGTTAGGATGACAAGCACGCAGATTAGCTTCCTTGAAACAGTTTCTGACAGTTTGTGCAGCAATTCTTCAGTGGTGCACACCCACAGTTTCATCAGCTGTCCAGGTGGCTTGTCTCAGACCATCCCACAGGGAAAGAAGCTGGATGTGGACACAAGGTGCACTTGTGTAATGATGATGCTGTTTAATCAGCTTCTTGATATACCACACCTATCAGGGGGATGAATTATTTTGGCAAAGGAGAAATTCTGACTAAAAGGGATGTAAACATCTTTGTGCACAACATCTGAGAAAAATACGTTTTTTGTGCGTATTGAACATTTCTGGGATCTGTTATTTCAGCTCGTGAAACATGGGACCAACGCTTCACATGTTGCATTTATATTTTTGTTCAGTATACATATTACGAGCCAATAACTCTCCTGTTTACTCTACCAAGCACCAGCACCAGGGCCTGTTCTGGATAGTTTAGAAAGTCCATGACCGGTCGGGTGGGAAGTCAGTAAAAAACCCTGTCATTGGAATTACACAGCGTGGCCCTAAACACCAGGACCTAAAACTCAGTGTTTGACAAAAATAAATAAATGATAAAATAATGTATCTTTTAGACAAAAGATACATTATCCTGGTGTTTAGGGCCACGCTGAGAAATCATCAGAGCGAGGGAAACAGCGCCCCTCTGTCTCAGTATGGGTAGCCCATGTATCTGATGCTGTCTGGACAGGGAAACAGCACCCTTCTGTCTCAGTATGGGTAGCCCATGTATCTGATGCTGTCTGGACAGGGAAACAGCGCCCCTCTGTCTCAGTATGGGTAGCCCATGTATCTGATGCTGTCTGGACAGGGAAACAGCGCCCCTCTGTCTCAGTATGGGTAGCCCATGTATCTGATGCTGTCTGGACAGGGAAACAGCGCCCCTCTGTCTCAGTATGGGAAGCCCATGTATCTGATGCTGTCTGGACAGGGAAACAGCGCCCCTCTGTCTCAGTATGGGTAGCCCATGTATCTGATGCTGTCTGGACAGGGAAACAGCACCCCTCTGTCTCAGTATGGGAAGCCCATGTATCTGATGCTGTCTGGACAGGGAAACAGCACCCCTCTGTCTCAGTATGGGAAGCCCATGTATCTGATGCTGTCTGGACAGGGAAACAGCACCCCTCTGTCTCAGTATGGGAAGCCCATGTATCTGATGCTGTCTGGACAGGGAAACAGCACCCCTCTGTCTCAGTATGGGTAGCCCATGTATCTGATGCTGTCTGGACAGGGAAACAGCACCCCTCTGTCTCAGTATGGGAAGCCCATGTATCTGATGCTGTCTGGACAGGGAAACAGCACCCCTCTGTCTCAGTATGGGAAGCCCATGTATCTGATGCTGTCTGGACAGGGAAACAGCACCCCTCTGTCTCAGTATGGGTAGCCCATGTATCTGATGCTGTCTGGACAGGGAAACAGCACCCCTCTGTCTCAGTATGGGTAGCCCATGTATCTGATGCTGTCTGGACAGGGAAACAGCACCCCTCTGTCTCAGTATGGGTAGCCCATGTATCTGATGCTGTCTGGACAGGGAAACAGCACCCCTCTGTCTCAGTATGGGAAGCCCATGTATCTGATGCTGTCTGGACAGGGAAACAGCACCCCTCTGTCTCAGTATGGGTAGCCCATGTATCTGATGCTGTCTGGACAGGGAAACAGCACCCCTCTGTCTCAGTATGGGAAGCCCATGTATCTGATGCTGTCTGGACAGGGAAACAGCACCCCTCTGTCTCAGTATGGGAAGCCCATGTATCTGATGCTGTCTGGACAGGGAAACAGCACCCCTCTGTCTCAGTATGGGTAGCCCATGTATCTGATGCTGTCTGGACAGGGAAACAGCACCCCTCTGTCTCAGTATGGGAAGCCCATGTATCTGATGCTGTCTGGACAGGGAAACAGCACCCCTCTGTCTCAGTATGGGAAGCCCATGTATCTGATGCTGTCTGGACAGGGAAACAGCACCCCTCTGTCTCAGTATGGGAAGCCCATGTATCTGATGCTGTCTGGACAGGGAAACAGCACCCCTCTGTCTCAGTATGGGAAGCCCATGTATCTGATGCTGTCTGGACAGGGAAACAGCACCCCTCTGTCTCAGTATGGGTAGCCCATGTATCTGATGCTGTCTGGACAGGGAAACAGCACCCCTCTGTCTCAGTATGGGAAGCCCATGTATCTGATGCTGTCTGGACAGGGAAACAGCACCCCTCTGTCTCAGTATGGGAAGCCCATGTATCTGATGCTGTCTGGACAGGGAAACAGCACCCCTCTGTCTCAGTATGGGTAGCCCATGTATCTGATGCTGTCTGGACAGGGAAACAGCACCCCTCTGTCTCAGTATGGGTAGCCCATGTATCTGATGCTGTCTGGACAGGGAAACAGCACCCCTCTGTCTCAGTATGGGAAGCCCATGTATCTGATGCTGTCTGGACAGGGAAACAGCACCCCTCTGTCTCAGTATGGGTAGCCCATGTATCTGATGCTGTCTGGACAGGGAAACAGCACCCCTCTGTCTCAGTATGGGAAGCCCATGTATCTGATGCTTGTATCTGATGCTGTCTGGATGTATCTGATGCTGTCTGGGTGTATCTGATGCTGTCTGGACAGGGAAACAGCACCCCTCTGTCTCAGTATGGGTAGCCCATGTATCTACTCCTGTCTGGATGTATCTGATGCTGTCTGGATGTATCTGATGCTGTCTGGGTGTATCTGATGCTGTCTGGACAGGGAAACAGCACCCCTCTGTCTCAGTATGGGGCCATGTATCTGATGCTGTCTGGACAGGGAAACAGCACCCCTCTGTCTCAGTATGGGAAGCCCATGTATCTGATGCTGTCTGGACAGGGAAACAGCACCCCTCTGTCTCAGTATGGGAAGCCCATGTATCTGATGCTGTCTGGACAGGGAAACAGCACCCCTCTGTCTCAGTATGGGTAGCCCATGTATCTGATGCTGTCTGGACAGGGAAACAGCACCCCTCTGTCTCAGTATGGGAAGCCCATGTATCTGATGCTGTCTGGACAGGGAAACAGCACCCCTCTCTCTCAGTATGGGAAGCCCATGTATCTGATGCTGTCTGGACAGGGAAACAGCAACCCCCCTGTCTCAGTATGGGTAGCCCATGTATCTACTCCTGTCTGGATGTATCTGATGCTGTCTGGATGTATCTGATGCTGTCTGGGTGTATCTGATGCTGTCTGGACAGGGAAACAGCACCCCTCTGTCTCAGTATGGGAAGCCCATGTATCTGATGCTGTCTGGACAGGGAAACAGCACCCCTCTGTCTCAGTATGGGTAGCCCATGTATCTGATGCTGTCTGGACAGGGAAACAGCACCCCTCTGTCTCAGTATGGGAAGCCCATGTATCTGATGCTGTCTGGACAGGGAAACAGCACCCCTCTGTCTCAGTATGGGAAGCCCATGTATCTGATGCTGTCTGGACAGGGAAACAGCACCCCTCTGTCTCAGTATGGGTAGCCCATGTATCTACTCCTGTCTGGATGTATCTGATGCTGTCTGGATGTATCTGATGCTGTCTGGGTGTATCTGATGCTGTCTGGACAGGGAAACAGCACCCCTCTGTCTCAGTATGGGTAGCCCATGTATCTACTCCTGTCTGGATGTATCTGATGCTGTCTGGATGTGTCTGATGCTGTCTGGACAGGGAAACAGCGCCCCTCTGTCTCAGTATGGGTAGCCCATGTATCTGATGCTGTCTGGACAGGGAAACAGCGCCCCTCTGTCTCAGTATGGGTAGGCCATGTATCTGATGCTGTCTGGACAGGGAAACAGTGCCCCTCTGTCTCAGTATGGGTAGCCCATGTATCTGATGCTGTCTGGACAGGGAAACAGCGCCCCTCTGTCTCAGTATGGGAAGCCCATGTTTCTGATGCTGTCTGGACAGGGAAACAGCGCCCCTCTGTCTCAGTATGGGAAGCCCATGTATCTGATGCTGTCTGGACAGGGAAACAGCACCCCTCTGTCTCAGTATGGGTAGCCCATGTATCTGATGCTGTCTGGACAGGGAAACAGCACCCCTCTGTCTCAGTATGGGAAGCCCATGTATCTGATGCTGTCTGGACAGGGAAACAGTACCCCTCTGTCTCAGTATGGGAAGCCCATGTATCTGATGCTGTCTGGACAGGGAAACAGCACCCCTCTGTCTCAGTATGGGAAGCCCATGTATCTGATGCTGTCTGGACAGGGAAACAGCACCCCTCTGTCTCAGTATGGGAAGCCCATGTATCTGATGCTGTCTGGACAGGGAAACAGCACCCCTCTGTCTCAGTATGGGTAGCCCATGTATCTGATGCTGTCTGGACAGGGAAACAGCACCCCTCTGTCTCAGTATGGGAAGCCCATGTATCTGATGCTGTCTGGACAGGGAAACAGCACCCCTCTGTCTCAGTATGGGAAGCCCATGTATCTGATGCTGTCTGGACAGGGAAACAGCACCCCTCTGTCTCAGTATGGGTAGCCCATGTATCTACTCCTGTCTGGATGTATCTGATGCTGTCTGGATGTATCTGATGCTGTCTGGGTGTATCTGATGCTGTCTGGACAGGGAAACAGCACCCCTCTGTCTCAGTAAGGGTAGCCCATGTATCTACTCCTGTCTGGATGTATCTACTCCTGTCTGGATGTATCTGATGCTGTCTGGATGTATCTGATGCTGTCTGGATGTATCTGATGCTGTCTGTACTAAAAGAGTATAACACGTTGCCGCCGTAGCATTTGATTGATGCCAGCAAGCATTTGGCCTCCCTTGATAAAAAAAAGTATAAAATAATTATCCAATCAGCATTGAGCTGTGCTCAACTGTGGGTTGTCCTGGTGCAGCAAAACGCCCCACAAAGGGAGGCCAGTTTGGATTTGGCATCAAACCAATTAAATTACTTCCTAAGCAAAACATAATTTTCAGAAAAACTTGGCTTTTCCTGGTCTGGTTGTGTTGATGTCCTGCAGTAGCTAGCTTGCTAAATCAGCCCTTTCCTAAGCCATGCATGGAGACGGAGATTTGGACTTGTGATTTTAACTTAATTCTCTGTACAGGCCAATGATTATGACAGAGATTCTGATCTAACCATAAATGAATATATTGTGCCACTGGCCTGAGACGATTGAAGTTCAATATGTAGCCTACATGTGGTGTTCAACTAGTCTACAAGTAGGGTGAGTCAAAACCGGTTGTTTTACTTGTGCAAGCAGGCACACACACACACACACACAGAGAGAGACAGAGAAATCAGTGCCATGGACAGCCACATGATATTTAGCAACATTGATTGGATTAAATTGTTTTTTTTGTATTTTTAAGTTTGTTTTCAGTGCATTAAATTAAGCATATATACAGTTGAAGTCGGAAGTTTATATACACCTTAGCCAAATACATTTAAATTGTCACGGCTATCGTCGGTGAAGTTGGACCAAAATGCAGCAGGACTGTGTTTGTTCATTTTGAACATTTATTAACTTCCCAAAATGAACGTACAAAAAATAACAAAACAAGTGAACGACCGATATACCGACAGTCTGGCAAGGCACAAGGCTAAACACAGAACAATCTGCCACAATTAAACAAACAAACACACCCAACTAATATAGGACTTCCAATCAAAGGCAACACCACACAGCTGCCTTCAATTGGAAGTCCACCCCAATTAACCAAACATAGACATACAACTAACTAGATAAACATAGAAATACGTAAACAAAGATCATAACCCAAAAACCCGGAAATACTAAATCAAACACCCTTTTTCCAAAACACCACCCCGAACCACATAAAACAAATACCCTCTGCCACGCCCTGACCAAACTACAATACCAATTAACCCTTATACTGGCCAGGACGTGACAGTACCCCCCCCCCCCTTAAAGGTGCTAACCCCGGAAGCACCTTAACAAAAATAACCCCAAACAACACCAAAAGAAAAATCCCCCCCTACTAAAGGGAGGGAAGGGAGGGTGGCTGCCGTCAACGACGGCACTGTGCTACACCCCCCCTCCCCAACCCACCTATCTCTGGAGGTGGCTCCGGTTCTGGCCGTTCCAGGCTGTCGGGGCAGTCCGGTAGCTCGGGACGGTCTGGGCAGTCCGGCAGCTCGGGACGGTCTGGGCAGTCCGGCAGCTCGGGACGGTCTGGGCAGTCCGGCAGCTCGGGACGGTCTGGGCAGTCCGGCAGCTCGGGGCGGTCTGGGCAGTCCGGCAGCTCGGGGCGGTCTGGGCAGTCCGGCAGCCTGGGCTGTCCGGCAGCTCGGGGCGGTCTGGCCACTCCGGCAGCTCGGGGCGGTCTGGGCAGTCCGGCAGCTCGGGCGGTCTGGGCAGTCCGGCAGCTCGGGGCGGTCTGGGCAGTCCGGCAGCTCGGGGCGGTCTGGCCACTCCGGCAGTTCGGGGCGGTCTGGCCACTCCGGCAGCTCGGGGCGGTCTGGCCACTCCGGCAGTTCGGGGCGGTCTGGCCACTCCGGCGACTGTTGACTGGCGGACAGCTCTGGCAACTGTTGACTGGCGGACAGCTCTGGCGACTGTTGACTGGCGGGCAGCTCTGGCGACTGTTGACTGGCGGGCAGCTCTGGCGACTGTTGACTGGCGGGCAGCTCTGGCGACTGTTGACTGGCGGGCAGCTCTGGCGACTGTTGACTGGCGGGCAGCTCTGGCGACTTTTGACTGGCGGGCAGCTCTGGCGACTTTTGACTGGCGGGCAGCTCTGGCGACTGTTGACTGGCGGGCAGCTCTGGCGACTGTTGACTGGCGGGCAGCTCTGGCGACTGTTGACTGGCGGGCAGCTCTGGCGACTGTTGACTGGCGAGGCTGGGTTTACGCACTTGAAGCCTGGTGCGTGGTGCTGGAACTGGGCGTACCAGATTGTGAACACGCACCTCCAGGCTAGTGCGGGGAGCGGGAACAGGATGAGTCGGACTGGGTTGACGCACTTCCGGGTCCGCACGAGAGACAGGAGCTGGAAACCCAGGGCTATGGAGGCGCACAGTCGGTCTTGATCTTACCTCCTGCACAACCCGTCTTGGCTGGATGGAACTAGTAGCCCTGTACGAGCGGGGTGCTTGTACAGGGCAGACTGGGCTGTGCAGGGGCCTGATGGTAGCCGTGCGTAGAGCGGGAGTTGGGTAGCCTGGTCCTCGGAGGCGTACCGGCGACCAGATGCGCTGCGCAGGCATCCTCCTACCAGGCTGGATGCCCGCTCTAGCACGGCACCTGCGAGGGGCTGGAATAACGCGCACCGGACTGTGCGTGCGTATGGGTGAGATAGTGCGCTCCTCAGCGAAACATGGCGCTCTCCACCTCATACGCTCCTCCATATAACCACGGGTAGCTGGCTTCCGGCTCTTCCTATGCCTAGCCAAACTACCCGTGTGCCCCCCCCCAAAAAAATTATTGGGGGTGCCTCTCGTGCTTCAACGCCAGTCGTGTTCCTCGGAAACGTTCCCGGTCCATACCAGCCTTTCCTCTTTTCTCTCTCTCTCTTACCACCTGTCCCCATGGAAGGCGATCTTTTCCTGCTTGCATCTCTTCCCAAGTGTAGGAGCCTTCTCCCTTCAAGATCTCCTCCCAAGTCCATCTCTCACCATAGTCCAACTCAAAATCCCACTGCTCCTTCCTCTGCTGCTTGGTCCTGGTTTGGTGGGAGATTCTGTCACGGCTATCGTCGGTGAAGGAGGACCAAAATGCAGCAGGACTGTGTTTGTTCATTTTGAACATTTATTAACTTCCCAAAATGAACGTACAAAAAATAACAAAACAAGTGAACGACCGATATACCGACAGTCTGGCAAGGCACAAGGCTAAACACAGAACAATCTGCCACAATTAAACAAACAAACACACCCAACTAATATAGGACTTCCAATCAAAGGCAACACCACACAGCTGCCTTCAATTGGAAGTCCACCCCAATTAACCAAACATAGACATACAACTAACTAGATAAACATAGAAATACGTAATCAAAGATCATAACCCAAAAACCCGGAAATACTAAATCAAACACCCTTTTTCCAAAACACCACCCCGAACCACATAAAACAAATACCCTCTGCCACGTCCTGACCAAACTACAATACCAATTAACCCTTATACTGGCCAGGACGTGACATAAATTTAGTTTTTCACAATTCCTGATATTTAATCCTAGTACAAAATTCCCTGTCTTAGGTACACCTCCAATTGACTCAAATGATGTCAATTAGCCTATCAGAAGGTTCTAAAGCCATGACATCATTTTCTGGAATTTTCCAAGCTGTTTAAAGGCACAGTCAACTTAGTGTATGTAAACTTCTGACCCACTGGAATTGTGATACAGTGAATTATAAGTGAAATAATCTGTCTGTAAACAATTGTTGGAAAAATGACTTGTGTCATGCACAAAGTAGGTGTCCTAACCGACTTGCCAAAACTATAGTTTGTTAACAAGAAATTTGTGGTTCAAAAACGATTTTTAATTACTCAAACCTAAGTGTAAGTAAACTTCCGACTTCAACTGTAGCCTCGTTGATCTGATGATGTTTAAATGTTTAAGTTGAAGTGGTGCTGGAATAGTGTAGGCAGTGCTCCTGTTGTCTTTGAGCTCACTTGCGGTAACTCCGTGGTTCTAAATCAGTAGTTTAATGAACTGATGAAAACATTAACTTGCTTGACCATGGTGATATAACTTTGTTACATTTATTACATGCAATATTTGCTTTGTTGACTTCACCGGACAGATGTTGCTCTCTGGTTTCGTAATGAAACAAACGTATGTGTAGATGAATTTATTCCGCCACTGTGTGACTGTTGTCTTTTTGTTGTCACGGCATTATTGTAAATCACTGTGGTGTATGAACTAATGGGTTATAGAGCAAACAATGCAATTATCACAACATAGGTTGTAATGTGGCTTTTTTCCTGGCTTGGCTTGGCTTCCTTAGTGATTTTACCCATGTCCTGCTACTGCTAAAACGCAAATCATTCTGTCTTTACTTTCTTTCTGTACATCCTGCAAAGTCATCATGCCAAAGTCTAGCCATGAGTCACTATCGTAGAGTTTTGCTTTAAGATTGAATCTGAGTGCCTATCGCTACTTATCATAGAAGAAGGCTGTTCCTTCTCGTGCTAGAACAAAAGAAGTACCTGCTGCATACCGACCTGGTACCGACAAACCTGTTGTTTCTACTTGTAGAACCGCAATGTTCGGCAGTGGCCGACAACTTGGCTTTGAGCCGATCAGAGAGCACGAACCTCCACGTGGCGGGGCTCAAGCGGCAGAGTTGATATCCGCGCTTATAAACCCAGGGTCGTTACACTACTCCCTCCTTTCAGAGAGCGCGTCCTCGCGCTAGCTTGCGACTCAACGTCTTACAGGAACGCGCTCACCCGCCAAGCATACGCACTGTCGTGGGTGCAAGGTCCGATCACTTCTGACACCAATGTAATGAAACATGCAGGGAGCAGGTCTCGAACCCTCGACCTTCTAGCCCGAAGTCCAGCGCGCTATCGACTGTGCCACAAAAGCATGCTCGAGCGGTAGTCGATATCCGCGCTTATAAACCCAGGGTCGTTACAATATATACTTTTCTTTACATCTTTTACATATAGCTAAGGAGTTTTGTGTTTGAAGAGGGATTTTTTTGGTAGGTTGGACAATGTGCACTAGCTAATAAGTTAGCTTGCTAGCTAACATTATCTTGCTAACTGAGCCAGGCAGTCACACACACTTCATATGAAACGAATGAGGCGGTAAGTGCAGCACAATGTACACAACACATGCATTACCAAGCTAGCTATCTGTCCACTGTAGCTAGTAACATTCTAATTCATTCACAATGGATTTGTTTACATGAAGCAGCTGCCTGTAGCTGGCTGCCGAGAGTCAATGCAGTGTCTTTACTTTACCTAGCTAGCACAACAGCTAGCTAGCGAACCATGCTAACCATTTAGCTAACGTTAGCCAGATGGTTTAAAATGTATCTATGGGCTGTATTCGATTATGGAGTGTGAATTAAATTGTTTCTTTGTCATCTTGCTAGCTAGTTATATAGCAGTGGCCATCTGGCTAGTATCAAGGGCTTTCTACAGGAATAGCAACATTAGCACAGCTAGCTAGCAAACATTGACTAAACCATAAAGCAACACACACGGACATGCATTGCCAAACAACGCTACTGCCACCTTCTGGTTTGGAGTCAGTGTTGCTAACTCCTCAGTATGGAAAGTAGCGATTGGCTGTCCTAAAAGTCACTAGAAGTTGCTAAATGATGTCATTACCTAATTTGCATAATTGGCCATGTGCATGTAATTGTGATGGACGCTGTAGGAAAGAGGAATAACGCCATGGGAGAGACAAAAAGTGAGTAAAAAACACCCTAATTATGTTTAGAACTACAAATTAACTTTCTTCTGTCGATTCTTTTTTTTTTTATGTCACAATTCCAACCTCCTTTATCCGGGCTTGGGACCGGCAAAAGTGACCCAAAAAAGACACCCTGGCGGAATTACTTAGTTTTTTTATTTTTAAATATGTCTTAATTATTATATTTTAATTTTTTTAATTTAGTTTCGTTTTCTTAATTTGGTTTGGTTTTTAACCGTATGGTCCACTCAGGAGCCTACAACAATTCACAGTAAAACAAGAACATTTTTAACCATAACATTTAAAAAAATGTTTTGGATACAATCTAAATGGGCCAAAAAGAGACAATAGAAATGTAACGCTTGATGTAGTGGGTGTGGAGTCAGGCGCAGGAAACAAGAGCATTTGCTATCGTGCTTTAATAAATGCACCATCAAAGAGAGTATACACCCAAAAATAACAACAGGGTGTAATCAAAATACAATGACCCAAAACACGTTCCACTTACACAAAACACAGTGCAAGAAAGAAATAAGCCCGCACACAGAACAGGTGGGGAAACGGGCTTAAATACCCAACTAATCACTAATGGAACACAGGTGATACCAATAAAGACAAAACCAACAGAAAAGGAAAAAGGGATCGGTGGAAACTAGTAGGCAAGGTGACGACGACCGCCGAGCGCCACCCGAACAGGGAGAGGAGTCGTGACAAGAAAAAACTGTCAATGGCAATGTGAGAAAATTATGGTAACTAGTCTGGCCCTAATTCAGGTAAAACATTTTTTTAAAATGTTTATGTAAGCCAGGGCGGGATCAGCCAGCGGTGGCTTCCCGCATGCGCGATTCATTTGCATTCTGGACGCGGAGGGGTGAACATCTCCTGCTCTGACTGCAGCTGGGAGGGACTGTTGCACGAGGACTGGGCCGCCTGTGAGTGCTTTGGGACGGGGGTGGGGCCCACGGCAGCACCTGCTGCTCATTGAGAAGAGTAAGAATGATACGTGCTTTCACGTCAGAGTCTCCAAAAGTCTCCAATAACACCAGAAAAAGTCGCTAGACTTGTCACTAGTCGCTATTTTGAAAATGTGTTGCTAGAGGGGTCTGAATATTCGCTAAATATAGCGTCAAAGTCGCTAAATTGGCAACACTGTTTGGAGTATTTTAACAAGGCTGAGTGGCTGACGACTTCAAAGTCTTTGTTGTTTGAACACGAGATTGACTGCCGACACTCAGTTCAGAGGTGTTAAGTACTGTTGGCAGGGAAACATTTGACAATCCTACCGGTGTGTCTAAGCTCTTAGAGTTGCTAAGGTTTCTGTGTTCTAATAAGGGGTGCAGTGGGTTTGTGTCTTTTCTGCGTGTGTGTGACTTTGTAATGTCTCAGAGAAGTTTTGTTCCCAAGGTGGTGCGAGTTATTCCCAACAGATAGATTCCTTTATGTTTTCCCTTTTCTATTGAAATGTGACAGTTCTCAGATGTAGGATCTTAATTTGATCACCCTGTTGGAGGAGAACTTTCCTGTAATGCATGTATTTGTATTTGAGGTTTAAAAATTCTTCTGAAGTTTGTAATTTTCACTTTAGAATGTCAGACTTGAGTTTTACATTGAAACATGTATCAAATCCTACACAAATGTCCTTTAATTATAATCCAAATAATTATTCAAATTTCCTGTTGCTGCAGGATTATTTTCCTGCTATATCAAACTGGCTCAAATTAAGATCCTATATCTATACACATATGGCTTTGATAATACTGGTATCAGGAATTGTTCCCACCCTGTATTGCAGCCGACCTGTTTCTAATGTCAGCCAGCTAAATCTGCAATAATAAAACCGCAGAGGCAGAAGAATGTCAAAAGCAAAGTCGAATGTGAGCATGTGCCTCCTTTGTGGACATAGCTTTCTTCCCATAAAGAAACTGCTGTCAGTTGGATTTTGCAAGTGTCTGTTTAGTAGATTTCCCAGCAGTCAATTCTTCAGACGAGTGAGGTCCTTTCTTTGTCTGCGTCCCAAATGGTACCTTATTCCCTATATAGTGCCACTACCTCTGATTCAGACAGGTTGGGTTAAATGCGGAAAATACATTTTGGTTGAATGCATTCATTTGAGCAACTCACTAGGTATCCCCTTTCCCTACCTTTGACCAGAGCCCTATGTGCCCAGGTTAAAAGTAGTAAACTATATAGGGACTAGGGTGACATTTGAACTGCAGGCTGTCTTTGTTCTCTGTTTGATACCAGGACCAGGTTGTGTAGCACCTCGCTTGGAGGACACACCTTCAACAGGCACCTCACTATGGGAGACCGACCTTCAACAGGACCTCGCTATGGGAGACCGACCTTCAACAGGCACCTCGCTATGGGAGACCGACCTTCAACAGGCACCTCTCTATGGGAGACCGACCTTCAACAGGCACCTCACTATGGGAGACCGACCTTCAACAGGCACCTCGCTATGGGAGACCGACCTTCAACAGGCACCTCGCTATGGGGAACCCGCCTTCAACAGGCACCTCACTGAGTCCACACAAAGCAACCTGTGCTGACACCGTCCCCCTCACAGAAATTAGAAGACTTCCTCTTTCACCTGTGTGCAAGAGGGGATGCTGGTTGATGAATAGAGTTCATTCAATCAATGTACTTCCACAGGGTAACACTTTTTTTGACAGGGTCACAACCATCTCATAATATGTCATAACAGCTGACATATTTGTCATAACCTGTCATAATATGGTCATAACACTGTCATGACATATATTTAGACCTTTTGTGACATACAGTATATTGCATTATGTTATGACTGGTTATGACCTACATAAGAGTGTCAAAACCCACAAAACCTACCACACAAGGCAAACAATTCCATTGCACCATAGCCTACGATTATGTTATACAGTGCCTTTGGAAAGTATTCTGACCCCTTGACTTTTTCCACTTTTTGTTACGTTATAGCCTTATTATAAAATTGATTAAATCGTTTTTTCCCTCATCAATCTACACACAATACCCAATAATGACAAAGCAAAAACAGGTTTTTAGAAAAACTGAAATGTCTCACTTACATAAGTATTCAGACCCTTTACTCAGTACTTCGTTGAAGAACCTTTGGCAGCTATTACAGCCTTTAGCACTGAGCTAAAGGCTAGAGCTGCCGCTTTCAAGGAGCGGGACACTAATCTGGGCGCTTATAAGAAATCCCGCTACGCCCTCAAACGAACCATCAAACAGGCAACGTATCAATACAGTACTAAGATTGAATCCGACTACAATGGCTCTTGACGCCCATCAGATGTGGCAGGGCTTGAAAACAATTACGGACTACAAAGGGAAACCCAGCAGCGAGCTGCACATTTACTCTGTACCGGTACCCCCTGTATATAAAGCCTCGCTACTGTTATTTTACTGCTGCTCTTAAATCATATTTATATTTTCAATTTTTACTTAACACTTTTTTTTCTTAAAACTGCATTGTTGGTTAAGGGCTTGTAAGTAAGCATTTCACTGTAAGGGCTACACCTGTTGTATTTTGCACATGTGACAAATAATATTTGATTTGATTTGATGCAAGCCTACCAGATGAGCTAAATGCCTTTTATGCTCACTTCGAGGCAAGCAACACTGAAGCATGCATGAGAGCACCAGCTGTTACGGACGACTGTGGACTGTGGAGCTGTTACGGACGACTCTCTGTAGCTGAGCAAGAACATTAAACAGGTCAACATTCACAAAGCTGCGGGGCCAGACGGATTACCAGGACGTGTACTCAAAGCATGCGCGGACCAACTGGCACTTTTCAACCTCTCCCTGACCGAGTCTGTAATACATACATGTTTCAAGCAGACCACAATAGTCCCTGTGCCCAAGAAAGTAAAGGTAACCTGCCTAAGTGATTACCGCCCCGTAGCAATCCCGTTGGTAGCCATGAAGTGCTTTGAAAGGGTGGTCATGGCTCAAATCAACACTATCATGCCGGAAACCCTAGACACACTCCAACTCGCATACCGCCCCAACAGATCCACAGATGATGCAATCTCAATGGCACTCCACACTGCCCTTTCCCACCTGGACAAAAGGAACACCTATGTGAGAATGCTGTTCATTGACTACAGCTCAGCGTTCAACACCATAGTACCCACAATGCTCATCACTAAGCTAAGGACCCTGGGACTAAACATCTCCCTTTGCAACTGGATCCTGGACTTCCTGATGTGCCCCCTCCAGGTGGTAATGGTAGGCGACAACACATCTGCCACACAGACCCTCAACACTGGAGCCCCTCAGGGGTACGTGCTCAGTCCCCTCTTGTACTCCCTGTTCACCCACGACTGCGTGGCTAAGCACGACTCCAACACCATCATTAAGTTTACTGATGACACAACAGTGGTAGGCCTGATCACCGACAATGATGAGACAGCCTATAGGGAGGAGGTCAGAAACCTGGCAATCTGGTGCCAGGACAACAACCTCACTCTCAAGGTGAGCAAGACAAAGGAGCTGATCTTGGACTATATGAAAAAGAGGGTCGAACAGGCCCCCATTAACATCGAAGTGAAGTGGAGCAGGTCAAGAGTTTGAAGTTCCTTGGTGTCCACATCACCAATGAACTATCATGGTCCAAACACACCAAGGCAGTTGTGAAGAAAGCATGACAACACCTTTTCCCCCTCAGGAGATTTGGCATTGGTCCCCAGATCCTCAAAAAGTTATACAGTTGCACCATCAAGAGCATCCTGACCGGTTGCATCACCGTCTGGTATGGCAACTGCTCGGCTTCTGAACGTAAGGTGCTACACTGGGGCCAAGTTTCCTGACAACCGGGACCTATATACTAGGGGGTTTCAGAGGAAGGCCCAAAATATTGTCCCAAAGCCACTCCTGCGTAGTCCTGGCTGTGTGCTTAGGGTTATTGTCCTGTTGGAAAGTGAACCTTCACCCCAGTCTGAGGTCCTGAGTGCACGGGAGCAGGTTTTCATTAAGGATCTCTCTGTACTTTGCTCCGTTCATCAAAATGCATGAAATGAAATGTATGCATTCCCTACTGTAAGTCGCTCTGGATAAGAGCGTTTGCTAAATGACTAAAATGTAAATGTAAATCTTTCCCTCGATCCTGACTTGTCTCCCCTTACCTGTGGCTGAAAAACATCCCAACAGCATGATGCTGCCACCACCATGCTTCATCGTAGGGATGGTGCCAGGTTTCTTCTAGACGTGACGCTTTGCATTCAGTCCAATTAGTTAAATATTGGTTTCATCAGAGCAGAGAATCTGGTTTCTCATGGTCTGAAAGTCCTTTTGTCCAACTCCAAGCAGGATGTCATGCCTTTTACTGAGGAGTGTCTTCCTTCTGGCCATTCTACCATAAAGGCCGGATTGGTGGAGTGCTGCAGAGATGGTTGTCCTTCTGGAAGGTTCTCCCATCTCCACAGAGGAACTCTGGAGCTCTGTCAAAGTGACCATTGGGTTCTTGATCACATCCCTGACCAAGGCCCTTGTCCCCCGAGAGTCTTGGTGGTTCGAAACGTCTTCCATTTAAGAATGATGGCGGCCACTGCTTTCTTGGGGGTCTTCAATGCTGCATAAATGTTTTTGTACCCTTTCCCAGATCTGTGCATAACAGAAGATCACTGTGACTCAGCCGACACATAAAAATGTACTGCGGTCATGACTCATGACTGCCTGTGTGGCGGCAACAGCCCTACCCTGGACAACACCCTATCATTCTCTTTAAACATCAAAGCAGTGACTTGCTCCAGCAGGTTCACGCTCTACACCATCCATAGAGTACAACCTTTCCTCACACAGGAAGCGGCGCGGTACCCAATCTAGGCACTTGTCATCTCCCATCTAAACTACTGCAACTCTCTGTTGGCTAATCTCCTCATTTGTGCCATCAAACCCCTGCAATTTATCCATAATGCCCCGTCCGCCTGATGTTCAACCTTCCTAAATTTTCCCATGTCACCCTGCTCCTCTGCACACTCCACTGGCTTCCAGTCGAAGCTTGCATTATCTTCAAGACCCTGGTGTTGCGTAAGGAGCAGCAAGGGAACTGCCCCTCCTTACATTCGGGCTATGCTCAAACCCTACATCCCAACCAGAACACTCCGGTCCGCCACCTCTGGTCTCTTGGTCCTCCCACGCCTACGGGAGGCCAGCTTCCACTCAGCCCAGTCAAAGCGCTTCTCTGTCCTGGCACCCCAATGGTAGAACATGCTTCCCCCTAAAGTCAGGACAGCAGAGTCCCTGACCATGTTCCGAAAACGTCTGAAACCCTACCTCTTTGAAAAGGATCTTAAATAACTCTCACAACACCCCTGATATTATTTTTATGTTTTTGTCCCTGCCAAGAAGTTTCCTTTCATTTGAAAGTTTGTTTCTGCAGCCTCCCTCAAGGTCTTCACCTCCACTCCTGGATGCAGTAGATGCATTACTTTCTCTGAAAAATATAAGTAAAGACAAAAATCAGAATAGAGTACGCTACAATGCAGTGACACCACTAAAGAAAGCTGAAAACTAAAATGTTATACCAAATATATTATGGCAATAGAAAACACTTTCACACATTATCAAATACATTACAATCCAGTTTTCTCAATGTTTTCATGGCATAGCTAAAGCTAGCTCTCAACTATTCATGTAGCTAGCTAGCTAACAGTTAGCTACCATCTAGTTAGTGTTTTTTTAGCTAACGTTAGCTACCCTATTGCTAAATATGGTGTGCAAAACAATTAAATACACCCATGCTATCACGGCCGCCGTAGTGAGTAGACCAAAATGGAGCGGGTATGTGAATGCGCATAATAACTTTTATTGAACACTTAGCGAAAAAACAAGAAAACGGAAACGAACGACAGCTAAACAGTTTTGCAGGCTAAAATACAGCAGTGCAAAAACAACTTCCCACAAAAGACAGGTGGAAAAAGGGCTACCTAAGTATGGCTCCCAATCAGCAACAACGATGTACAGCTGTTCCTGATTGAGAGCCATACCAGGCCAACACAAAGAAATACACAACATAGAAAGAACATAGAAATACAAAACATAGAACAATACCCAAAAACCCCCGACAACACAAAACAAACACACCCCTACCAAACTACAATAACAAATAACCGCTTATACTGGTCAGGACGTGACACATGCATTGTTGACGCAACAACAGTACATCTGATTCACTCTATATCTACACAGTGCAAATTATACAAACAAATTATAAAAGAGGCCTGTGTATTAAATTAAACAAAAAACATGGTCAGCTAACAACAACTAGCAAGCTATGGTAGGCTAGCTAGCTAATGTTAGTGGAAACATGCCACTGTTAGATACACATTTCATAAAAAGTTACCTTCTAAAATATATACCATTAGCGTGGTTTATATGGCAGAGAGGGCTGCCCGTGTTTCTAGCGCTTAAGAAACTTTGCAGCATTTATTTTTGTATGCATTATTTCTTACATTATTAGCCCAGAATATCACAGTATATTACTCGCTAATGTTCAGTTTCTGGATAATAAAGTTGACGAGCTCAGGGCGAGGATTTCTTTCCAGAGAGACATCAGGGATTTAACATACGCTGTTTCACGGAAACATGGCTCTCTTGGGATATACTGTCTGAGTCCGTGCAACCAGTTGGATTCTCAGTTCATCGCGCAGACAGGAATAAATATCCCTCCGGGAAGAAGGGCGGGTGTGTATGTTTCATTATTAACGACTCATGGTGTGATTGTGATAACGTACAGGAACTCAAGTCCTTTTGTTCACCCGACCTAGAATACCTCACAATCAAATACCGACCGTATTATCTCCTAAGAGAATTCTCTTTGGTTATAGTCACATCCATGTATATCCCCCCTCAAGCCGATACCACGACGGCCCTCAAAGAACTTCACTGGACTTTATGCAAACTGGAAACCACATATCCCGAGGCCGCATTTATTGTAGCTGGGAATTTTAACAAAGTAATTCAGAGAAAAGGGCTGCAGAAGTTCTATCAACACATTGACTGTAGTACTCACGCAACTAAAATACTTGACCACTGCTACTTCGGACAAGCTAAACACCTTCTTTACCCGCTTTGAGGATGACACAGTGCCACCAACGCAGCCCGCTACCAAGGATTGTGGGCTCTTCTTCTCTGTGGCCGACATGAGTAAGACATTTAAGCGTGTTAACCCTCGCAAGGCTGCCCAGACGGCATCCCTAGCTGCGTCCTCAGAGCACGTGCAGACCAGCTGGCTGGTATGTGTATGGACATTCAATCTCTCCCTATCCCAGTCTGCAGTCCTCACATGTTTCACGATGGCCACCATTGTTCCTGTACCCAAGAAAGTATAGGTAACTGAACTAAATGACTATCGCCCCATAGCACTCACTTCTGTAATAATGAAGTGCTTTGAGAGACTAGTCAAGGATCATATCACCTCTACCTTACCTGTCACCTGAGACCCATTGCAATTTTCATACCCCCTAATAGATCCACAGCCATCGCACTGCACACTGCCTTATCCCATCTAGACAAGAGGAATACCTATGTAAGAATGCTGTTCATTGACTATAGCTCAGCATTTAACACCATAGTACCCTCCAAGCTCATCATTAAGCTCAAGGCCCTGGATCTGAACCCTGCCCTGTACAACTGGGTCCTGGACATCCCGAAGGACCGCCCCTAGATGGTGAAGGTAGGAAACAACACCTCCACTTCGCTGGTCCTCAACACTGGGGCCCCACAAGGGTGCATGCTCAGCCCACTCCTGTACTCCTTGTTCACCCATGACCTCGTGGCCACGAACGCCTCCAACTCAATCATCAAGTTTGCAGACAACACAACAGTAGTAGGCTTGATTACCAACAATGACGAGACAGCTCTGGTAGTGTCTCGTCATTTTGAGGGCTCTGGGAGTGTAGTGCCTGGAAAATAACCTCTCAATCAACATCAACAAAACAAAGGAGATCGTGGACTTCAGGAAACAGCAGAGGGAGCATCCCCCATACAACATCTACGGGACAGCAGTGGAGAAGGTGGAAAGCCTCAAGTTCCTCAGCATGCACATCACTGACAAACTGACATGGTCAACCCACACAGACAGTGTGGTGAAGAAGGTGCAACAGCACCTCTTCAACCTCAGGAGGCTGAAGAAATTTGGCTTGGCACCTAAAACCCTCACAATCTTTTACAGATGCACAATTAAAAGCATCCTGTCGGGCTGTATCACTGCCTGGTACGGCAACTGCACCAGCCGCAACCGCAAGGCTCTCCAGAGGGTGGTGCGGTCTGCCTAATGCATCACCGGGGGAAAACTACCTGCCCTCCAGGACACCTACAGCACCCGATGTCACAGGTAGTTCAAAAGATCATCAAGGACAACAACCACCTGAGCCACTGCCTGTTCACCCCGCTATCATCCAGAAGGCGAGATCAGTATAGGTGCATCAAAGCTGGGACCGAGAGAATGAAAAGCAGCTTCTATCTCAAGGCCATCAAACTGATAAATAGCCATCACTAGCACATTAGAGGCTGCTGCCTATATACATATACTTGAAATCCCTGGCCACTTTAATAAATGGAACACTAGTCACTTTAATAGCGTTTACATATTTTCAATTACTCATCTCATATGTCTATACTGCATTCTTTTTTACTGTATCTTAGTCTATGCCGCTCTGACATTGCTCATCCATATATTTATATATTCTTAACCTGTTAGGGCTAGGGGGCAGTATTGACACGGCTGGATAAAAAAACGTACACGATTTAATCTGGTTACTACTCCTGCCCAGTAACTAGAATATGCATATAATTATTGGCTTTGGATAGAAAACGTTTCAGAAAAGTTTCTGAAACTGTTTGAATGGTGTCTGTGAGTATAACAGAACTCATATGGCAGGCAAAAACCTGAGAAGATTTCATGCAGGAAGTGGCCTGTCTGACAAGGTGTCGTTCTTCTTGTCTCTGTTTATTGAAGAGTGAGGATCTTAGCTGTAACGTGACACTTCCTACGGCTGCCATAGGCTCTCAGAAGGCGGCAAAAAGCTGAATCGTGGCTTTGCAGGCTCTGGCTGAAACAAAGTAGCGCGTTTGGGTAGTGGCTGGTTACAGTACTGTGAGACTCAGGCTCGTGCCCGCGTCGACCGAAAGCTTTGTTTTCTTTCCTCTGTTTACCTAAAAGGAGATTCCCGGTCGGAATATTATCGCTTTTTTACGAGAAAAATGGCATAAAAATGGATTTTAAACAGCGGTTGACATGCTTCGAAGTACGGTAATGGAATATTTAGATTTTTTTTGTCACGAATTGCGCCATGCTTGCGACCCTGATTTACCATTTCGGATAGTGTCTGGAACGCACAAACAAAACGCCGCTATTTGGATATAACGATGGATTATTTTGGACCAAACCAACATTTGTTATTGAAGTAGCAGTCCTGGGAGTGCATTCTGACGAAGACAACAAAGGTAATCAAACTTTTGTAATAGTAAATCTGATTTTGGTGAAGGCTAAACTTGCCGGGTGTCTAAATAGCTAGCCCGTGATGGCTGGGCTATGTACTTAGAATATTGCAAAATGTGCTTTCACCAAAAAGCTATTTTAAAATCGGACATATCGAGTGCATAGAGGAGTTCTGTATCTATAATTCTTAAAATAATTGTTATGCTTTTTGTGAACGTTTATCGTGAGTAGTTTAGTAAATTGTTAGTAAATTCCCCGGAAGTTTGCGGGGGGTATGCTAGTTCTGAACGTCACATGCTAATGTAAAAAGCTGGTTTTTGATATAAATATGAACTTGATTGAACAAAACATGCATGTATTGTATAACATAATGTCCTAGGGTTGTCATCTGATGAAGATCATCAAAGGTTAGTGCTGCATTTAGCTGTGGTTTGGGTTTTTGTGACATTATATGCTAGCTTGAAAAATGGGTGTCTGATTATTTCTGGCTGGGTACTCTGCTGACATAATCTAATGTTTTGCTTTCGTTGTAAAGCCTTTTTGAAATCGGACAGTGTGGTTAGATTAACGAGAGTCTTGTCTTTAAAATGCTGTAAAATAGTCATATGTTTGAGAAATTGAAGTAATAGTATTTCTAAGGTATTTGAAAATTGCGCCACGGGATTCAACTGGCTGTTGCGTAGGTGGGACGAATTCGTCCCGCATAGCCCAGAGAGGTTAATTCCATTCCTTTACTTAGATTTGTGTGTATTGGGTATATGTTGTGAAATTGTTAGATATTACTTGTTAGATACTACTGCACTGTCGGAGCGAGAAACACAAGCATTTCGCTACACCCTCAATAACATCTGCTAAACACGTGTATGTGACCAACAAGCCATCGCTTGTAAAAAATCATTTAAGAGCCAGCTAGCTACGTGTTGTTACCTGTCCATGAGTTTTTGTTACATTTAATACACAGTCCTCTTCTATTCATTTGTATAATTAGCACTGTATATATAGAGTGAAATAGATGTACTGTATAAACTATTGAATGTATTATACAAGTGACAAAATTCACAAATTCTAGTGTGTAAAAGTGTAAAATGAATAATGGCTCAATAATCCATGCTTTCTGGGAATGCTATATAGTCCAAAAGTAATGGGCGGAGCTAGAAAGTTGGCTGACATAAGTATTACAATGTAAACATACTTTTTTTAACTTGTCTGTCTGCATATTTCAAGACATGGCATATGGGCTGGACGATTCTCTTTTCATCATTAATCTTGAAAAAAACATATACTAAAAACATACAAATCAATCAATCTGCCATCATGAACACAATGGAAAAAATCTAATGATTTATTATTTTAATATTGAAATGGCATGGGTGACCGAAACAAACGAATTGGTACAATTTAAGACCAAGTGGCAAACAATAATGCAGGCACTAGGGATGGGGGTGTGAGCATGCAGGTCTGGGTAGAGGAGATATTATCGTTGTTTGAGTGCGTCTGTAAGTTGTTGTTTGTGTGTATAAGTTTGTACCTGGAGTGAATTATTATTATTTTTTAAAGATGAACCTTTTAATATTTCAAAAAATTATAATAAAACGTTTATAACAAAAATACATTTAATCCGAGATGCCATCTTGTCTCATTGAAATCTTGTCTCATTGTCTCATTAATTAAAGCTAGCTAGTTTAGTTTACATTTACATTTTAGTCATTTAGCAGACGCTCTTATCCAGAGCGACTTACAAATTGGTGCATTCACCTTATAATATCCAGTGGAACAACCACTTTACAATAGTGCATCTAAATCTTTTAAGGGGGGGGGTTAGAAGGATTACTTTATCCTATCCCAGGTATTCCTTGAAGAGGTGGGGTTTCAGGTGTCTCCGGAAGGTGGTGATTGACTCCGCTGTCCTGGCGTCGTGAGGGAGCTTGTTCCACCATTGGGGTGCCAGAGCAGCGAACAGTTTTGACTGGGCTGAGCGGGAACTGTGCTTCCTCAGAGGTAGAGAGGCGAGCAGGCCAGAGGTGGATGAACGGAGTGCCCTTGTTTGGGTGTAGGGCCTGATCAGAGCCTGAAGGTACGGAGGTGCCGTTCCCCTCACAGCTCCGTAGGCAAGCACCATGGTCTTGTAGCGGATGCGAGCTTCGACTGGAAGCCAGTGGAGAGAGCGGAGGAGCGGGGTGACGTGAGAGAACTTGGGAAGGTTGAACACCAGACGGGCTGCGGCGTTCTGGATGAGTTGTAGGGGTTTAATGGCACAGGCAGGGAGCCCAGCCAACAGCGAGTTGCAATAATCCAGACGGGAGATGACAAGTGCCTGGATTAGGACCTGCGCCGCTTCCTGTGTGACGCAGGGTCGTACTCTGCGAATGTTGTAGAGCATGAACCTACAGGATCGGGTCACCGCCTTGATGTTGGTGGAGAACGACAGGGTGTTGTCCAGGGTCACGCCAAGGCTCTTAGCACTCTGGGAGGAGGACACAAGGGAGTTGTCAACCGTGATGGCGAGATCATGGAACGGGCAGTCCTTCCCCGGGAGGAAGAGCAGCTCCGTCTTGCCGAGGTTCAGCTTGAGGTGGTGATCCGTCATCCACACTGATATGTCTGCCAGACATGCAGAGATGCGATTCGCCACCTGGTTGTCAGAAGGGGGAAAGGAGAAGATTAATTGTGTGTCATCTGCATAGCAATGATATGAGAGACCATGTGAGGATATGACAGAGCCAAGTGACTTGGTGTATAGCGAGAATAGGAGTGGGCCAAGAACAGAGCCCTGGGGGACACCAGTGGTGAGAGCACGTGGTGCGGAGACAGATTCTCGCCACGCCACCTGGTAGGAGCGACCTGTCAGGTAGGACGCAATCCAAGCGTGCGCGGTGCCGGAGATGCCCGCTCGGAGAGGGTGGAGAGGAGGATCTGATGGTTCACGGTATCAAAGGCAGCAGATAGGTCTAGAAGGATGAGAGCAGAGGAGAGAGAGTTAGCTTTAGCAGTGCGGAGAGCCTCCGTGACACAGAGAAGAGCAGTCTCAGTTGAATGCCCAGTCTTGAAACCTGACTGATTAGGATCAAGAAGGTCATTCTGAGAGAGATAGCAAGAGAGCTGGCCAAGGACGGCGCGTTCAAGAGTTTTGGAGAGAAAGGAAAGAAGGGATACTGGTCTGTAGTTGTTGACATCGGAGGGATCGAGTGTAGGTTTTTTCAGAAGGGGTGCAACTCTCGCTCTCTTGAAGACGGAAGGGACGTAGCCAGCGGTCAAGGATGAGTTGATGAGCGAGGTGAGGTAGGGGAGAAGGTCTCCGGAAATGGTCTGGAGAAGAGAGGAGGGGATAGGGTCAAGTGGGCAGGTTGTTGGGCGGCCGGCCGTCACAAGACGCGAGATTTCATCTGGAGAGAGAGGGGAGAAAGAGGTCAAAGCACAGGGTAGGGCAGTGTGAGCAGGACCAGCAGTGTCGTTTGACTTAGCAAACGAGGATCGGATGTCGTCAACCTTCTTTTCAAAATGGTTGATGAAGTCATCCGCAGAGAGGGAGGAGGGGGGGGGGAGGGGGAGGAGGATTCAGGAGGGAGGAGAAGGTAGCAAAGAGCTTCCTAGGGTTAGAGGCAGATGCTTGGAGTTTAGAGTGGTAGAAAGTGGCTTTAGCAGCAGAGACAGAAGAGGAAAATGTAGAGAGGAGGGAGTGAAAGGATGCCAGGTCCGCAGGGAGGCGAGTTTTCCTCCATTTCCGCTCGGCTGCCCGGAGCCCTGTTCTGTGAGCGCGCAGTGAGTCGTCGAGCCACGGAGCAGGAGGGGAGGACCGAGCCGGCCTGGAGGATAGGGGACAGAGGAAATCAAAGGATGCAGAGAGGGAGGAGAGGAGGGTTGAGGAGGCAGAATCAGGAGATAGGTTGGAGAAGGTTTGAGCAGAGGGAAGAGATGATAGGATGGAAGAGGAGAGAGTAGCGGGAGAGAGAGAGCGAAGGTTGGGACGGCGCAATACCATCCGAGTAGGGGGAGAGTGAGAAGTGTTGGATGAGAGCGAGAGGGAAAAGGATACAAGGTAGTGGTCGGAGACTTGGAGGGGAGTTGCAATGAGATTAGTGGAAGAACAGCATCTAGTAAAGATGAGGTCAAGCGTATTGCCTGCCTTGTGAGTAGGGGGGGAAGGTGAGAGGGTGAGGTCGAAAGAGGAGAGGAGTGGAAAGAAGGAGGCAGAGAGGAATGAGTCGAAGGTAGACGTGGGGAGGTTAAAGTCACCCAGAACTGTGAGAGGTGAGCCATCCTCAGGAAAGGAACTTATCAAGGCGTCAAGCTCATTGATGAACTCTCCAAGGGAACCTGGAGGGCGATAAATGATAAGGATGTTAAGCTTGAAAGGGCTGGTAACTGTGACAGCATGGAATTCAAATGAGGAGATAGACAGATGGGTCAGGGAAGAAAGAGAGAATGTCCACTTGGGAGAGATGAGGATTCCAGTGCCACCACCCCGCTGGCTCGATGCTCTAGGGGTATGCGAGAACACGTAGTCAGACGAGGAGAGAGCAGTAGGAGTAGCAGTGTTATCTGTGGTAATCCATGTTTCCGTCAGCGCCAGGAAGTCTAGGGACTGGAGGGTAGCATAGGCTGAGATGAACTCAGCCTTGTTGGCCGCAGACCGGCAGTTCCAGAGGCTGCCGGAGACCTGGAACTCCACGTGGGTCGTGCGCGCTGGGACCACCAGGTTAGAGTGGCAGCGGCCACGCGGTGTGGAGCGTTTGTATGGCCTGTGCAGAGGAGAGAGAACAGGGATAGACAGACACATAGTAGACAAGCTACAGAAGAGGCTACGCTAATGCAAATGAGATTGGAATGACAAGTGGACTACACGTCTCGAATGTTCAGGAAGTTAAGCTTACGTTGCAAAAATGTTATTGACTAAAATGATACAGTACTGCTGGCTGGTGGAGTAGGCTAGCTAGCAGTGGCTGCGTTGTTGACTTTGAACGTGTAGCTGGCTAGGTAACCTCGGTAGTTTCAGTACTACACCTTGTCATGATACAAAGCAACTTTGTAGCTAGCTAGCTAACATAACACTAATCAAGACGTTCCTTGTAGTGTATTTAGTTTCAACAATGCTGCTCGTCGGTAATAGTTGGCTGGGTTAGGAAAAATGGCGTTGCGGGGGACGGAAATAGCTGGCTAGCTAACCTCGATGGCTGGCTAGCTAACAATTATCAAGCTATGACAAAGACAACTAAGTAGCTAGCTAGGTAACATTGCACTAGTCAAATCGTTCCGTTGTAACGTATTAGTATCTACAGCGCTGCTAGTCGGTAACGGTTTGGCTATACTCATGTGAAGGGAAAATCTCACTCGTTTTCCCACTCAGTCAAAACACTTTAATTATACATTAAAATGATGAGAAAAACTCAGCACAGTTTAGATAAACTTGTTATCTCTAGATGTAAAAAACAAACACAATTGACATTTTTCCACTGGGCTTTTCTTCCTATTTACCTTCTCGCAACGTATGAGGTGCGCGTCTGCAGCTAGCAGTTGGAATGTCTCCCCCTAGTGGTAGCGCTAAGTATACATCTATATAAAGCAAAACTATGGAGGACTACAATAATATTGTAGTGAACAAACCAACTTTGATTCCAAAATATGTACATTTATAGAATCTATCACAGAACATTGTTTGTTGTTGTAAGGGTAATAATATACACTGCTCAAAAAAATAAAGGGATCACTTAAACAACACAATGTAATTCCAAGTCAATCACACTTCTGTGAAATCAAACTGTCCACTTAGGAAGCAACACTGATTGACAATAAATTTCACATGCTGTTGTGCAAATGGAATAGACAACAGGTGGGAATTATAGGCAATTAGCAAGACACCCCCAATAAAGGAGTGGTTCTGCAGGTGGGGACCACAGACCACTTCTCAGTTCCTATGCTTCCTGGCTGATGTTTTGGTCACTTTTGAATGCTGGCGGTGCTTTCACTCTAGTGGTAGCATGAGACGGAGTCTACAACCCACACAAGTGGCTCAGGTAGTGCAGCTCATCCAGGATGGCACATCAATGCGAGCTGTGGCAAGAAGGTTTGCTGTGTCTGTCAGCATAGAGTCCAGAGCATGGAGGCGCTACCAGGAGACAGGCCAGTACATCAGGAGACGTGGAGGAGGCCGTAGGAGGGCAACAACCCAGCACCAGGACCGCTACCTCCGCCTTTGTGCAAGGAGGAGCAGGAGAAGCACTGCCAGAGCCCTGCAAAATGACCTCCAGCAGGCCACAAATGTGCATGTGTCTGCTCAAACGGTCAGAAACAGACTCCATGAGGGTGGTATGATGGCCCGACATCCACAGGTGGGGGTTGTGCTTACAGCCCAACACCGTGCAGGACGTTTGGCATTTGCCAGAGAACACCAAGATTGGCAAATTCGCCACTGGCGCCCTGTACTCTTCACAGATGAAAGCAGGTTCACACTGAGCACGTGACAGACGTGACAGAGTCTGGAGACACCGTGGAGAACTTTCTGCTGCCTGCAACATCCTCCAGCATGACCGGTTTGGTGGTGGGTCAGTCATGGTGTGGGGTGGCATTTCTTTGGGGGGCCGCACAGCCCTCCATGTGCTCGCCAGAGGTAGCCTGACTGCCATTAGGTACCGAGATGAGATCCTCAGACCCCTTGTGAGACCATATGCTGGTGCGGTTGGCCCTGGGTTCCTCCTAATGCAAGACAATGCTAGACCTCATGTGGCTGGAGTGTGTCAGCAGTTCCTGCAAGAGGAAGGCATTGATGCTATGGACTGGCCCGCCCGTTCCCCAGACCTGAATCCAATTGAGCACATCTGGGACATCATGTCTCGCTCCATCCACCAACGCCACGTTGCACCACAGACTGTCCAGGAGTTGGCGGATGCTTTAGTCCAGGTCTGGGAGGAGCTCCCTCAGGAGACCATCCGCCACCTCATCGGGAGCATGCCCAGGCGTTGTAGGGAGGTCATACAGGCACGTGGAGGCCACACACACTACTGAGCCTCATTTTGACTTGTTTTAAGGACATTACATCAAAGTTGGATCAGCCTGTAGTGTGGTTTTCCACTTTAATTTTGAGTGTGACTCCAAATCCAGACCTCCATGGGTTGATAAATTGATTTTGTTGTCAGCACATTCAACTATGTAAAGAAAAAAGTATTTAATAAGATGATTTCTTTCATTCAGATCTAGGATGTGTTGTTTAAGTGTTCCCTTTATTTTTTTGAGCAGTATAAGTCAGATAGGCCAGTCATCCCAGTCATCAGCGACAGAACATTTGGCCAGGCAAGTTTGACATCAATGTGTGTACAATTAAAATGGCCAATTTTCGTAAATGTTATAAAATATTGTATTTACAAATAGAAGGGTGTGGTTTCCCTTGTGTAGCAGGATGTGTGGGCTTTGACATTCTGATGTAGGTGTCATAACCAGCCATAAAACATAGCAATATATGTCACAACACGTCTAAATATATGTCTCATGACAGTATTATGACAATGTTATTGCAGGTTATGTCAGCTGTTATGACATGTTCCACCGTGTCATAACATGTTATGAAGCTAGGTGTCAAATAAAGTGTTATTGACAATTACAGCCAATCACAGTTCTGATTGTACAATATCATGATTATTTCCTCATCAGGCATTGTTGAATGGGGATAAATACAGACTTTGTAATGAAGGTTTGGTTCCACTGACTTGAAATACTTGGTTTAAAAAGAAAATGTCACATCCAACTAAGGACACATGCTGCCTTTTTTTCCAAAGAGGGATCCTACAGTAGTATGTATGCTAATTTTGTATTCAAAGGTCATTTGAATTTAATTAGTATGGATTTTTGTTGCAAAGGTAGCTTTTTACAAGCTCTTCATGCAGTATTCCTCAAGAAGAAAATGTCAACACCAGTCTAAGAAGTTATTAATTATATGATAATGTTTTGGGACTTTTGTAGCACCCGAATCATCAACTGTACTGACAGGCTGTGAGGTCTGTGGGTGTCAGAGTGTTGAAGAGAAGTCAGTGGAAGCTGACATAGTGTGGAACACCTCAAGGATACTAACTCACTGGACTGTGAGCAAAAATCCAAGAACAAAATGTCAAGAATGTTACAGCACAGTAAAGGACACGTATGTGCATTGTACAAACTGTAAATACACAATTGAACTTATTAATTCGATGTAGTAGCTGATGCTCAAACTGATTAGTCCACATGAGTTCACTCAGTTACAGAACCATGCAAACAACATTTTCAGAACGCTAACGGCTTGTTAGGGGAGAATAAGTGGCAACATGTGTTTGTGTGGTCACTCATTTTAATTGGTGAATTAAACATTGACTTGTGTTTGGACACGGCTCTGTTGTGAGAAAAGGAGAACTACTCTTTGCCTTTCCCTTTATTGGCTTTTCATGGAACCACTGAGAATGTAGGTAATTACAATGTGACATTGAATCCTAACCTGATAGTTAGAGCAAAGTCATTTTCACAGTATGACATTCAATGATCTTAACCGTATTCTAGAGACTGCCACTGTACCCATGCCCCTCCACCCCCCATCGCTCTCTCTCTTTGTTTGTGTCTCTTCATGTGTTACCAGCACCACTGTCACCCCTCGCCATCACAGTGGCACGCAAAGTCAGCTGACTAGCCTAGCTGCCGGCCAACCCAACCAACCCAAGCGAGGCTGAGAAGTTAAAGAGAAAAAAAAGGGAGAAAATGGGTTGAAAAATAAAAAGGACATTTTTGTGGCCACCAACTCTAAGATTCCCACCACGCTGTCAGGCTGCATTACCGTCATTCAGCCCCAGTTAAGGATGTGAAGTCACGGTATACTGCAGAGGCGCTGGGCACAGGCACAGCAAGACCTTAGGCGTAACTTCTGTCACCTCGTGTGCCCTGCACCGTGCCCCTATGGTGGATTCACAGCCGGAGAGTGTTATAGTGGAAGGGGATGCAACACTGAATGTTTAAAATCGTTGGGAGGTGGACCGGATTTGAATGATAGTGTGAATTTGTGGGTGGTCTCTTGTGGCATTTGCTTGTTGTTTCATATAATCATGAGTGAAGGTTTTGTTGTGTTGGTTCACACCATGAATTCTCACATCTTTCATATTTTCCCTTTTTATCCTGTATTTCTTTCTGGTTCAGGTATTGCAGTCTTATCCAACTCTACTCAGCCATTATGGATCTCCTTTTGCGAGCAATTTACCTTGAAACTGATTGCCATGGAAACTAAATATTCAGGGCTGTCAATTAGACCATATAGCTATTTCCAGCTCCGTTCAATTGGTTAGAAGGTTTATAATGCTAATGAATTCAAAAAGAAATACACAGCAATAATTATTTACCATTTCATGTCCTTAAGCATTATATTTGCTGTTACAAAAATAGCAAACCTACTCACTGGAGGTGAAATATCACACCAACCATTTTAGTGACAACATGTTAACATGAATCTAAATGACAATACTTTATAGTAAACAGGTACACGTCAGCTTGTATTTAATGCACAAAGCTCTGAGGTGATGCATTTATGTGTTACTCCAATGACTTCCTGTGACCTCAGTGTGATGTTGTGTCCTGAGACACCATCAGTGATGGGAGTGTCGTGTGTCCTGGCAGGTACCAATGGGCTCATGTTATCTGTCACCTCAGCTGTGGGTCACGGTCCATTGAACAAACCAATCTGCACCACCACCTTCCTAACACCAAGCCATACCCAACACCACTAAGTCTCCATAAAAAGGTTTCTGTCGTACTCTTGAAATTTTAATAAAAGCCATAGTCAGGAGAAATGGTTGAGTTTCACCCAGCTGCTTTTACAGTAACATTTAAACATCCATAAAACCTCAGCTGCATACATGCACACCAGGTCAATAAAATATGCAACACACACACATGGGCCATTAAAAACGCTTTTTTAAAAGTCTACTATAGTAAAATGTAGTGGTGGCTGCATGTCACTGGTCGCGTAGCATTTACTGTATTCCTCCATATAACACGTTTCGCAATCTCGTCGTAATTTGTTTATTTTCATTACTGCTAATAATTGTAGCTTCTTTCCGGAAGAGGCAGAGACGACTCGTTAAGTTGAAATACGGCTCAACCCTTTCATAGTAGAGTAAACAATGCAGTCTGAGGGCTCGTTTCCCAATCCACTTATTACCCAGGGCTCCAACCCGCTCATCAGGTTTCCTTTTTCCAGAAAGCTGTGTAAATAGATTAACTGGCTGTCTCCTTTCACGGCTCTATTCATCCTTTACTCGTTTATAGGACAACGAGATTGTGATTAAGCCAGTTCTCCTGTTCAACTACTACAGCAGCACATCTGGAATCACTTCCATTTACTTGTAAATCATTCTGTGTCAGTCACACAGTATTAAGGTTTTTGAAAAATTAAGTGAAGAAAAGCTACCGCAAAATGATCATGTAAGAAGCATGTTTCTTCAACGAGGTAAATGTGTTGATGTGTCATGCCCAAAGGGGGCATGTGTCATGCCCAAAAGGCATAAGCAGCCTCGGATTTATTTTGATGTAATTTAAAATATATATTATCATTATTATTTTATATATTTTTTTTCTATATATTCAGTTAATTACTAAACTTCATTTTTAAGCCCACGTTTGATCATCATTATTTATAAAAAGATCTGTCAGCGGTATTTTGCAGGGGGCACAATGACTGGACAAGTCAAAGAGTATGCCGCTGATGGGCAGGACTCTCAAGAGGTATGTTTGTAAATTAATTTGATTAAGCTATGTAGGCTATTGATTCTTTCTTGATGAATAAATAAAACTGAATCATTTTGTTGTTTCTCTGTAATACTAGCCACCTAGCAATTTTATTAAGTTGGCTTTAGCATAAATGGCAAAAACGACAGTCCAAAAATAAATCTTAAGAAACAAGGTTTTGAAGTGTCTGTCCTATATCTAGGAGATATAAGAAAGCTCTGTTAATATATATATATATATAATACTGCATTTAACCCCTTTTTTGGGTAGGCACAAAACTACCTTCATACTTCCATTTGTTTTTGTAAACCAGTACCAGACGAGTCCCGTGATACTTGTTGTGGAAGTAAGTCAATACACAGAAGACCTTGGTGTTTGTGAGAATCTGCCCTCTCCACAGTAGGGTCCTTTTTAAAATAATGGATGCATGACGCCCCTGTCTAGCGGTACCCTGGGACCTTGTCTTGTCTGTCTTTGAAGAGACATGAGCGATCAGAGCCAGGTTAATAGTCAGGCATGCTGCTCCTCGAGCATTGATCCTTCTGTACCGGAGAGGCCATTAAAAATCACCTCCAAGCAACACTCTTAGTTATCTTGCTCACATGCATGGGTTCCTGATAGGGATATTTCACTTTTTCAACTGAATTCTAATGTTGTAGAGGGAAGAGTCAACATCCTCAGTGCTCAGAGTGCAGAAATTGTCTCCATTCTTGCCATATCAAAGCCTCCTCCCAGGCAACGTCTGACCTACAATCAATACCAACGGGTGATTTATCCTGTCCTGTCATGGTTGGCCTACTGTCGAGTCAGCCTCTCAGGTCACTCAGAGGGAAAATACTGTGACAAATCAATAGGGAGAGAAATCTTCGAAACAAAATGGTTGACAGAAACTCACTATAGGATTGTCTCCGTGGCAACAAAGATATCATATCCCTCCCATTGCTGTGGTGTGGGTAATCAAACATGAACATTGACTGGTGTAAAGGGCACAGGTCCAGCAAGGTGATGGCACTGTCATTGGTACATTCTTGGAGTGTTCCCCCTACAATTATTTCAGACGACAACAGGGTGTTCTGTTGATTATGGGCAATACATCACGTCAGCCATGCTATATCCTCAGAGATACAGTGAGGGAAAAAAGTATTTGATCCCCTGCTGATTTTGTACGTTTGCCCACTGACAAAGAAATGATCAGTCTATAATTTTAATGGTAGGTTTATTTGAACAGTGAGAGACAGAATAACAACAAAAAAAATCCAGAAAAACGCATGTCAAATGTTATAAATTGATTTGGATTTTAATGAGGCAAATAAGTATTTGACCCCTCTGCAAAACATGACTTAGTACTTGGTGGAAAAACCCTTGTTGGCAATCACAGAGGTCAGATGTTTCTTGTAGTTGGCCACCAGGTTTGCACACATCTCAGGAGGGATTTTGTCCCACTCCTCTTTGCAGATCTTCTCCAAGTCATTAAGGTTTCGAGGCTGATGTTTAGCAACTCAAACCTTCAGCTCCCTCCACAGATATTCTATGGGATTAAGGTCTGGAGACTGGCTATGCCACTCCAGGACCTTAATGTGCTTCTTCTTGAGCCACTCCTTTGTTGGCTTGGCCGTGTGTTTTGGGTCATTGTCATGCTGGAATACCCATCCACGACCCATTTTCAATGCCCTGGCTGAGGGAAGGAGGTTCTCACCCAAGATTTGACGGTACATGGTCCCGTCCATCGTCCCTTTGATGCGGTGAAGTTGTCCTGTCCCCTTAGCAGAAAAACACCCCCAAAGCAAAATGTTTCCACCTCCATGTTTGACGGTGGGGATGGTGTTCTTGGGGTCATAGGCAGCATTCCTCCTCCTCCAAACACGGCGAGTTGAGTTTTATGCCAAAGAGCTCCATTTTGGTCTCATCTGACCACAACACTTTCACCAGTTGTCCTCTGAATCATTCAGATGTTCATTGGCAAACTTCAGACGGGCATGTATATGTGCTTTCTTGAGCAGGGGGACCTTGCGGGCACTGCAGGATTTCAGTCCTTCACGGCGTAGTGTGTTGCCAATTGTTTTCTTGGTGACTATGGTCCCAGCTGCCTTGAGATCATTGACAAGATCCTCCCGTGTAGTTCTGGGCTGATTCCTCACCGTTCTCATGATCATTGCAACTCCACGAGGTGAGATCTTGCATGGAGCCCCAGGCCGAGGGAGATTGACAGTTCGTTTGTGTTTCTTCCATTTGCGAATAATCGCACCAACTGTTGTCACCTTCTCACCAAGCTGCTTGGCGATGGTCTTGTAGCCCATTCCAGCCTTGTGTAGGTCTACAATCTTGTCCCTGATATCCTTGGAGAGCTCTTTGGTCTTGGCCATGGTGGAGAGTTTGGAATCTGATTGATTGATTGCTTCTGTGGACAGGTGTCTTTTATACAGGTAACAAGCTGAGATTAGGAGCACTCCCTTTAAGAGTGTGCTCCTAATCTCAGCTCGTTAGCTGAAAAAAGACACCTGGGAGACAGAAATCTTTCTGATTGAGAGGGTGTGAAATACTTATTTCCCTCATTGAAATGCAAATCAATTTATAACATTTTTGACATGCGTTTTTTTGGATTTTTTTGTTGTTATTCTGTCTCTCACTGTTCAAATAAACCTACCATTAAAATTATAGACTGATCATTTCTTTGTCAGTGGGCAAACGTACAAAATCAGCAGGGGATTAAATACTTTTTTCCCTCACTGTAGTCTCAGAGGTAACAGACAGTAAGCTGCTCTCCGTCCAGCTGCTGGTACCGGCCAATTACAATAGTTAGTATCCAGTTGTGATGGAACCCTTTCTTATCCTGCCAAGAATATCCTGGGAGAATGGTAAATTACAACGTAGTGGTCAGCCTTTTGGTCTGCTGGGCGAACCCACACCAGTCCTACCGCCACACTCAATTTGTCGCAACATTACCGTGACAAAGCACACTCTCTCTCTCTCCACACGGATATAGAGTTGGCTAGCCTATCTTGATGGGCCAAATATACATGTTCAGTCATTGGACAATGTAATAACACTATAGAGTAGGCCTCCAGTAAATCATCGCCAAGTCTAACAGAGTTATCACAGGCCTTCCAGACTAGCTTCATCACCACTATGGGCCCGTCCCAAATGCTACCCTGTTCCCGAAACCCTGTTACTTGTGTAGTGCACTACTTTACTTTTGACCAGAGCCCTAGGTGCTATACGGAATAGGGTGCCATTTGGGACTCAATCTCTCTCAGCACATTCCCATCAAGCTGCTGAGCCCACTGTTTCATCAAACACATGGGCTGACTGTCCTCCGTCGTTAAAATGAAATGACTCTGGTGATGATTTGCTATTGAATGGTAGAGCACATTTAGAGGTGTAAGAATCTATAAGTAGGTTAGGCTACCACGGCTTTTTCTATGTATCTGACATTGTATATTTATGAGATGAATGAAGCTTAGCATGGAGCTAAGATTGAGATCGTGAACTGGTTTGTTCATTGTCCAGAAATCTTACATGTATTTGTATTTGTACAGTACAAACTCCACAGATCCAGTGATGCTGACTGTGATTTTCAGGAGAATTGGTGTCCCGTCCGCCCGTCATTGTAAATTATATTGCAGGTGTGTGTGGCGTCTTGAGAAGTGGCGGTTATGGACCAATCATTTATCAAGTTCTGTTTATATGGAAATTAGCAATGAGGCAGACACGTTGTCATGTAATTTGGCATTGTCACACACCAGTTTTTCATAATTATTATCTACGACTAAGAAGACGACCAATTACATATTCCAAAAGGAGTAAAAAAAAAATGTATTTGTCTCTCAAGGACCATGTGCTTTTTCAGATGTACAACAGAAGTTTAATTCACCTCGTTTTTTTGTTCGTTTGTTATATATTTTTACGCGCTGCCTTAAAGGCTTATGGTGTTCCTTAGATTTCACATTCATGTAAACATCCATTTACAGAAAACCAATGGAATTGTATCTGTTATTTATGCGAAAATGTACAAACAAACTCTTGAAGATTTGTCAACCATTGAATAATGAGTTTCCAGCACCAGAGGCAGACATTGAGTGGGAAACTGTGTGGAGTAACATAAGTTGAGCGTCTCGGAACCCTGATCACCAAACAATTCATTTCAACTTCATTCATAGAACATCCACATATAAATATATGAAATGTTTTTAGTACCCTCCCTTTTATGTACCTTCTATTCACAGAAGGCTCCAATGGCTCATTTATGCATGTAATGTGGAATTGGCCTCAGGTTTATTGTTTTTGGAAAAAGATATCCAAAATGCTTGGAGTCGATGTATCTTGCTCTCCTCTTCTGTTGCTGTTGAATGACAAGGCATCTACGCACAAAAAGGGTGTGGGTTGCAGGCCTAACCTTGTCTTAAGTGGATGCCCCCACAAACACTGGCTTGGCTCCAGTGGGTCTTCACTGGCCTGGCTCCAATGGGTCTTCACTGGCTTGGCAAAAATGGGTCTTCACTGGCTTGGCTCCAGTGGGTCTTCACTGGCTTGGCTCCAATGGGTCTTCACTGGTCTGGCTCCAATGGGTCTTCACTGTCTTGGCAAAAATGGGTCTTCACTGGCTTGACTCCAGTGGATCTTCACTGGCTTGGCTCCAATGGGTCTTCACTGGCTTGGCTCCAATGGGTCTTCACTGGCTTGGTTCCAATGGGTCTTCACTGGCTTGGCTCCAGTGGGTCTTCACTGGCTTGGCAAAAATGGGTCTTCACTGGCATGGCTCCAATGGGTCTTCACTGGCTTGGCAAAAATGGGTCTTCACTGGCTTGGCTCCAATGGGTCTTCACTGGCTTGGTTCCAATGGGTCTTCACTGGCTTGGCTCCAGTGGGTCTTCACTGGCTTGGTTCCAATGGGTCTTCACTGGCTTGGCTCCAATGGGTCTTCACTGGCTTGGATCCAATGGGTCTTCACTGGCATGGTTCCAATGGGTCTTCACTGACTTGGTTCCAATGGGTCTTCACTGACTTGGCTCCAATGGGTCTTCACTGGCTTGGTTCCAATGGGTCTTCACTGGCCTGGCTCCAATGGGTTTTCACTGGCATGGTTCCAATGGGTCTTCACTGGCTTGGCTCCATTGGGTCTTCACTGGCTTGGTTCCAATGGGTCTTCACTGGCTTGGTTCCAATGGGTCTTCACTGACTTGGCTCCAATGGGTCTTCACTGACTTGGCTCCAATGGGTCTTCACTGGCATGGTTCCAATGGGTCTTCACTGGCATGGCTCCAATGGGTCTTCACTGGCTTGGCTCCAATGGGTCTTCACTGGCTTGGCTCCAATGGGTCTTCACTGGCTTGGCTGCAATGGGTCTTCACTGGCTTGGTTCCAATGGGTCTTCACTGGCCTGGCTCCAATGGGTCTTCACTGGCCTGGCTCCAATGCGTCTTCATTGGCATTGTTCCAATGGGACTTCACTGGCATGGCTCCAATGGGTCTTCACTGGCCTGGCTCCAATGCGTCTTCATTGGCATTGTTCCAATGGGACTTCACTGGCATGGCTCCAATGGGTCTTCACTGGCCTGGCTCCAATGCGTCTTCATTGGCATGGCTCCAAAGGGACTTCATTGGCATGGCTCCAATGGGACTTCACTGGCATGGCTCCAATGGGTCTTCACTGGCCTGGCTCCAATGCGTCTTCATTGGCATGGCTCTAATGGGACTTCATTGGCATGGCTCCAATGGGTCTTCACTGGCCTGGCTCCAATGCGTCTTCATTGGCATGGCTCCAAAGGGACTTCATTGGCATGGCTCCAATGGGACTTCACTGGCATGGCTCCAATGGGTCTTCACTGGCCTGGCTCCAATGCGTCTTCATTGGCATTGTTCCAATGGGACTTCACTGGCATGGCTCCAATGGGTCTTCACTGGCCTGGCTCCAATGCGTCTTCATTGGCATGGCTCCAATGGGACTTCACTGGCATGGCTCCAATGGGACTTCACTGGCATGGCTCCAATGGGACTTCTCGTTTTTAAATATTGTTATTTTTGAATTGTCCACTGCTTGGATGGTGCCAATGAAATAACTTTATGAATGTGGTCAAATGCAGCTGAAAGTATACAATCTATTGATATGAGACGTTAAATCGAAAGGGTTACTCGGGTGGGAGGGGCGAGTTTTATTTTGGGTTTATTTTCTAATTCATCTTGTTTTTTGTTTTACTTGTAATGGTGGAATCAATTAGCGTAGCATTTATTGTTGCTCGGTAGGTGCATGCACTATGAATGTACCTTATGTTATTGATAAGCATGTAATGATTATTATGTGATATGGACGTGCACTGACAAGGTATTTGTAATTGGTCCAGCGCTGCTTATTCTGCCGAGCATTTGAATACATAATAATAATGTGGTGGTTGAGCATCTCTGAGGATGCATAATGTCTTTCTGAAGTGCAAATTAACGTTCTTTGTTTTCTTACACAGTTAGTGAACCAGTATCAAAAGGCTGCCTGGTACATGCATACACTTTGATTTGTCTACTCATCTCTGGCTTCCTGCTGAGTGCTTTCTAGTGTAGTCATCTGTTCAATAACATCTGAGACTTTCATCAGGAAGACAATTAGGAAAGACCTGCAATAGCTTTAGTACAGGTCATGTACTCTAGTGACACCCTTGCTGTAGTCAGAATCTTCTTTCTACAGTTGCTGTGTAAATAGGAATATCGAATGCATTTGCTGCCTAAACCACGGTTTCTTCTTGCCTCCAGGTTGTCGAGAGAGAGAGAGAGAGAGAGAGAGAGAGAGTTGTTTGTTTTGGGTCTTTGACAATTCTGATTGGCAGTGAGGTTTTTTTAAACATTTATTTTACAGAAGGCTGAATGGAAACAGTTAGCCGGCCAGTTAAGTAATTTAGGAAGTGTAGAAGTTGTTGCTTTCAGTGCAATTATTCACTACAATAACATCTGCTAAATATGTGTATGTGACCAATAAAATGTGATTGTATCTGATATGATGTGCTTGACAGCTCCTAAATAAAAGACATGCCTTAATGGTCGGCAGCTCACAGTCTTGGGAAACTAAAGTAAAACTTTGGAGTCTAGACTCTAGACTGCTCAGAGACATTTTCAACTTTAATATGAGCTGACAGTGGAGGCTGCAGTAGCTTTGACATAACTTGTTCCAGGGGAAAATATATTGGATGAAATCATTTTTTGATGCAGCTGTGAACAAATTCAATCAATCCCGTCAATCTCTGAGAAACGAGTCAGCGACCGACCTCATATGCTGCCCCTGATTGAATGTATGTAATTTCTACACTTTAAAGTGATGTTCCCTTTGACAAGTTCAATCAAATGCACTTGCATATAGAATGGAATTTGAGGGAGTGCTGTGAAGATGAAGCTTGTGATAGCAGTTGAGTGAAACATATGGTTAGTAATTAGCAGAAACATATGGTTAGTAGTGAGCAGAAACATATGGTTTGTAATGAGCAGAAACATATGGTTAGTAATGAGCAGAAACATATGGTTAGTAGTGAGCAGAAACATATGGTTAGTAGTGAGCAGAAACATATGGTTAGTAGTGAGCAGAAACATATTGTTAGTAGTGAGCAGAAACATATTGTTAGTAATGAGCAGAAACATATGGTTAGTAATGAGCAGAAACATATGGTTAGTAATGAGCAGAAACATATGGTTAGTAATTAGCAGAAACATATGGTTAGTAATTAGCAGAAACATATGGTTACCAATAGTAGAAACATTTGGCTAGTAATGAGCAGAAACATATGGTTAGTAATGAGCAGAAACATATGGTTAGTAATGAGCAGAAACATATGGTTAGTAATTAGCAGAAACATATGGTTACCAATAGTAGAAACATATGGTTAGTAATTAGTAGAACATAAAATAATCATGTCCTTTCAATTGTCAAGAGCATGGTTGTTCTCTTTCTCTCTCTCCCCCTCTCTCCCTCTCCAAGTGATAATTAGTTAGAGGACCGAGAGGGGGGAAGACTTGTACGATAACAGAAACTGGCTTTATAATTCTTCACTAGCTTATACTGTATGCTCACCCAATCTATAAGTTAGCATGCCACCATCCCACTGGGCACACCACGTCATTTCAACGTGGAGAATTGGGTAATATTTGGTTGAGACGTTGATCAATTCCAACCTATTATCACCCACTCAAAAAGACAGCCAGAAGTTTGTTGAATTTCCAATGTGTTATCACTATGCTTTCAAACATCTAAAAGCTCAACCAAATTCCAATGGAAAATCAATGTCAGATTTTGGGTTTGTTGTCACCTAAATGTGTTATCAGTACGATTTCAACCAAAAGCACAAATTTCAAATGGAATACAATGTCAGATATTTATTTCATTTATACAACAACTTATAGCACAATCAAATTACCTGGATTGCAGTTAGTTGAGATAAGTACATGGTGCAAGTGATCAATGTCGTTTGAGATTCTGTGCAGAATATTATAAGAATTGAAGATTTCCACAGACCTGCGACCCTGAACACTTTATATGATTACATATAAGACATGTATTATTACAGTGTTTGCTTGTCAACAACCTGTACCACTGATGCTATCTTCATTCCAGTTTGTCTACAAATTAATCATTTAGGTTGGATTCACATCTCCATTTCAATCAAAAATCTAAGTTAAACAATCGGACTAAAATAAATCAAACTTTAAATGCACTTTGAATACAGTATGATTTAATTTAATCCTATTCTTTAACTTTTATTTTTGTTTGAGATGTGGAATACAACATATTTGTTTGTATTTGTATACTTGTAGACGTTTGAAATCAACCAAAGCTTGAAACCTTTGGCCCATAGACAGGCTGGCTGACAACGTCATGAAAATGATGCTTGCTCATCAATGTGGCCGGAGACAGGGCGTTGTTGGTTCTGAACGGTCAGATAGATAGCAACAATGACAAGAAGCTGCAGTGTGGGGAATCGTATGTGGCTCGTTTCAGCTTGTTGTATCTTGTTATTGATACCATGTCTTGCTTTGAGGTGTTTTGACTGATTTCATGTCAACGCTAATATGGCAAAACATTTTCTAGCTAGCTAACCAACAAATGTAATGATGAATTTTAGAGACAACAACTGCTCATTGTGTATTTATGTTCTTAATAAATATTTGGATACTAAATATAGTTTACATGTTGTCAACAATCTAAGCCAACCCCATCTGTTATGCCCCATAGTTGCACAACCAACCAGCCTAAACAACCAACCAGCCTATATGTATTGTAACATTTTTGTTGAATCCTGGGCTAAATTTAAACAATAGCTGTTGATGACTTCCCAAAATGCTATATAGGACTACATAGCATCATTGATGTTAAATGAGTGATAAAGTATGGTAACATTTCATTTGCTCTGTTGAACCTACCCTTTGAAATGAATTACATAGCAACAGTGGATATATTAAGTGGAAATTTCTTCACAATCATTCTCACAATAGCACATTGGTAATAGTCATAAAAAAAATATCAAAGTTAAGCTGGGCTTGGTTAAAACCCTGGATGGGAGACCAAAACTCTTCAGTAGGAGGTGCTTTCCAGCATAATTGTTTTTTTCTTATAGTGGATATTTCATTGAAGATCTGACGTTCAACATACAAGGTTTGTCTATGTTGAAAATTGGTTACCACGATGACATAAATCCTGTGGTTGAAATTTTACCCTCAAAACAAGTTTACCTTGATGAAATTTTTCAAATCCAATTATTTTCCATGTAGATTCCACTTCACAATGAGTTGAGAAATTACCTTGAAAGAACGTTGATATAACCAGTTTGAGCCCAGTCGGATATCTCTTTACAGAGGGAAGGTATAGGGTACCTTTCTGAAATGTCAACTGCTCTTGCATCTGATGTCATCGATTTATTGTGGAGTCATTTTCCAGCAATAAGAGAATTACAGACAGCAGCTATCAACCTGGATTCAGGGGTAGACGTAACATAGTAAATGTAAATCTGGGACACTCCAATTAGTATGATATGCATATATTTCTATTTGTATTATTATCTATTATTATTAAATTTGTATTGTTTTATTTGACTGTCTGGCATTGGGCTCCTGAGTGGCGTAGTGGTGTAGTACACTGCATCTCAGTGCAAGAGGCATCACTGCAGTACCTGGTTCAAATCCAGGCTGCATCACATCTGGCTGTGATTGGGAGTCCCATAGGGCAGTATGTAATTGGCCCAGCGTTGTCCGGGTTTGGCCGGAGCATGCCGTCATTGTAAATAAGGATTTGTTCTTAACTGACTTGCCTAGATAAATAAAGGTTAAAAAAAATTGTTGGAACTCAGAGCTCAAGAATATCACTGTAACCTGTAATTACACCTGCAACCCTGTACATGTGACTATTAAACTATCTAATCTATGTTACGTTTCATATGGTATGTATTCATTTGGGGATGTCCGTCATTCACTTCATGTGCTATATTAAAGATTACAATTCGTATGATATGTTACGAACCAAGATGGCGCCGATAGAAATGGCAGCTTCGCCTCAAGTCCTAAGGAAACTATGCAGTATTTATTTATTTTTTTCTTACATTGTTAGCCAAAAAAACCTTATGTGTTATTACATACAGCCGGGAAGAACTGTTGGATATCAGAGAGACGTCAACTTACCAGCAATACCAGCACTACGACCAGGAATACGACTTTCCCAAAGCGGATCCTTTGTCTGCACCACCCAGGGCATTTGAACTGATTCCAGAGGGCGACCCAAAACAACGCCGTCATGGGAGAGGGTTCCGGAGCGGTCTTCTAGTGAGGCTTTGGCGGCGCGCACACCACCCACCGCTTCTGAGTATATTACTCACTAATATCCAGTCCCTAGTTAACAAAGTCGATGAAATTAGGGCAAGAGTTGCTTTCCAAAGAGATATCTGGGATTGTAACATACTCTGTTTCACAGAGACGTGGCTAGCTGGGGACATGCTGTCAGAGTCCGTACAGCCAAAGGGATTTTCAGATAGGAACAAGCATCTCTCTGGTAAGAAGAAGGGCGGGGGTGTACGTTTCATGATTAACGACTCATGGTGTAATTGTAACAACATATAATAACTCAAGTCCTTTTGTTCACCTGACCTAGAATTCCTCACAATCAAATGCCGACCATATTATCTCCCAAGAAAATTCTCCTCAGTTATCGTCACAGCCGTGTATATCCCCCCGCAAGCGAATACCAAGATGGCCATCAAGAAACCATATATCCTGAGGCTGCATTTATTGTAGCTGGGGATTTTAACAAAGCTAATTTGAGAACAAGGCTACCTAAATTCTATCAGCATGTCATTTGCAGTACTTGAGCGAGTAACACACTCAACCACTGCTACTCTAACTTCCGCAATGCATACAAGGCCCTCCCCTGCCCTCCTTTTGGCAAATCTGACCATGACTCCATCTTGTTGCTCCCCTCCTATAGGCAGAAACTAAAACAGGAAGTGCCCGTGCTTAGGTCTATCCAACGCTGGTCTGACCAACCGGATTCCACGCTCAAAGATTGCTTCGATCACGTGGACTGGGATATGTTCCAGGTAGCCTCAGACAATAACATTGACGTATACACTGACTCTGTGAGTGAGTTTATAAGGAAGTGTATAGGAGATGTTTGCATCTTAGATGCTCTGTCACTGCTCATCCATATATTTTATATTTATATATTCTCATCCCATTCCTTTACTAGATTATGTGTATTGGGTTTTGTTGTGGAATTGTTAAATATTACCTGGTAGATACTGCTGCACCGTCGGATCTAGAAGCATAAGCATTTTGCAACACTCTCAATAACATCTGCTAACCATGTGTATGTGAACAGTAAAATTTGATTTGATTTGAATTGCAATCTGTACAATATGTCAAGAGAAGCAATTCATAGAATATGTTAGGCTTCGCAAAAACGTATGATATGTTACAAATTCCAATTTGTTGTGGCTAGGTGGCTAACATTAATATTAGCTAGGTGGCTAAAGTTAGCTAGGCTAGGGGTTAGGAGTTAGGTTAAAGGGTTGAAGATAGGGTTACGGGACCTTTGGGTTGCTACTCTACACCTGTTGTATTCGGCGCATGTGACAAATAAACTATGATTTGATTTGATTTTTAGACGTTTGCATTATACGCATACCCATTCACCCCGACCAACCACCCTACTTTCGTTTTTGCTTTGAATAACCTTCTGTCTAATGGAACCATACCAAACGTAACATATCAGACTAATTTGAGTGTCCCGGATTTACATGTACTATGTTACGTCTAGTATATGAGACCAACCTGCAACTATGGGTGGTGCATATTTGCATTTATATTGTGTACAGGTTGGTTTGGCAGGCTAAAGCAGGCCTTCTATTTTCTTCATAGCTCTGTGTAAGCTAGTTTGTCAACCTATATACCTGACTCAACCCTGCCGTGTTTGACAGCGTCAGCAGTTAGGTAGCGATAAAGATATTTTGATTAGATGCAAACGCCTTTAAATAAGCTGATATTTCATATGTAGCCCAAACGTGTTAACAGGTTTTTCAAAATGAGGGGTTCTGATTTGTGTGTTTTCTTTATTAAATGTGTTTATTTCAGCAAGGCAATTTTAGCCTTATGACACGTACACACACTTTTAACAGTGTGCCAATCAATAACTATGTGATGTGGAAATAGATAAGTTCAACAGAGCAGTAATAATTATATTTTTCCAGAGAGGAACTCTGGCATTTTAGATTCTCTGTATCAGATCCAAACAAGTACATAGGGACAAACACAGGACACTGAAGAGAAGGAAGACACTGAAGAAACTAAAGAGACTGAAGATACTGAAGACAATGAAGAGACGGAAGATACTGAAGACAATGAAGAGACGGAAAATACTGAAGACAATGAAGACACTGAAGAGACGGAAGACAATGAAGAGACTGAAGACAATGAAGAGACTGAAGACAATGAAGAGACTGAAGACAATGAAGAGATGGAAGACAATGAAGACACTGAAGACAATGAAGAGACTGAAGACACTGAAGAGACGGAAGACACTGAAGACACTCAAGACAATGAAGAGACTGAAGACACTGAAGACAATGAAGAGACTGAAGATACTGAAGATACTGAAGACACTGAAGAGACGGAAGACACTGAAGGCAATGAAGAGACGGAAGACACTGAAGATACTGAAGATACTGAAGACAATGAAGAGACGGAAGATACTGAAGACACTGAAGAGACGGAAGACACTGAAGAGACGGAAGACACTCAAGACAATGAAGAGACTGAAGACACTGAAGACACTGAAGAGACGGAAGACACTCAAGACAATGAAGAGACTGAAGACACTGAAGACAATGAAGAGACTGAAGATACTGAAGACAATGAAGAGACTGAAGACAATGAAGAGACTGAAGACAATGAAGAGACGGAAGACAATGAAGACACTGAAGACTCTGAAGAGACTGAAGACAATGAAGACACTGAAGACACTGAAGACACTGAAGACACTGAAGACACTGAAGAAAATGAAGACTCTGAAGAGACTGAGGAGACTGAAGAAAATGAAGACTCTGAAGAGACTGAAGACTCTGAAGAGACTGAGGAGACTGAAGAAAATGAAGACACTGAAGACTCTGAAGAGACTGAAGACTCTGAGGAGACTGAAGACTCTGAGGAGACTGAAGACACTGAAGAAAATGAAGACTCTGAAGAGACTGAGGAGACTGAAGAAAATGAAGACTCTGAAGAGACTGAAGACTCTGAAGAGACTGAGGAGACTGAAGAAAATGAAGACACTGAAGACTCTGAAGAGACTGAAGACTCTGAGGAGACTGAAGACTCTGAGGAGACTGAAGACACTGAAGAAAATGAAGACTCTGAAGAGACTGAGGAGACTGAAGAAAATGAAGACTCTGAAGAGACTGAAGACAATGAAGAGACTGAAGAGAATGAAGAGACTGAAGAGACTGAAGACACTGAAGACAATGAAGAGACTGAAGACAATGAAGAGACTGAAGAGAATGAAGAGACTGAAGAGACTGAAGAGACTGAAGAGAATGCCAAAGTGAAATACCTTTTCTTCAAAACATAAGAATGTGCTTGTTATACACATTCCCAGCAAACATGCCCAACTTGGCACGATGTGGGCCCATTGCGAGCTAAAATATTGGTCCCATGTAGGCTGCCCACAATATGCCAATGTGGCAGAAATGTATTTATTTATTATTTTTTACAATGTATCTTGATGGATAAATTGTATCACTTTCAAGCCTTAAAGATATTTAGTGAATCTGTTACATTGTATCAGAAAGACAACCAAGTTGTGGCTATCATACATATATTTTTATAAAATAAGTTTCTCATATGTCACAGACACTTATTTAAGATAAAGAAAATTTGGCATCACACAACAGAACACTTCAACTGGAATGACACTCTCAATAACAGTAGCACAAAAATAACTGTATGCAAACCATGCCCACAAATATTCTAATAAGCACCCACCTCTACATTATGCAATAGCTGGGTTTGGCGTGGGCTGGCCCGTGTTGGGCTGGCGTGGGCTTGATCTAGGCTAGCCCGTGTTGGGCTAATGTGGGCTTGGTGTAGGCTAGCCCGTGTTGGGCTGATGTGGGCTTGGTGTAGGCTAGCCCGTGTTGGGCTGATGTGGGCTTGGTGTAGGCTAGCCCGTGTTGGGCTGATGTGGGCTTGATGTAGGCTAGCCCGTGTTGGGCTGATGTGGGCTTGGTGTAGGCTAGCCCGTGTTGGGATGATGTGGGCTTGGTGTAGGCTAGCCCGTGTTGGGCTGATGTGGGCTTGGTGTAGGCTAGCCCGTGTTGGGCTGAAGTGGGCTTGATGTAGGCTAGCCCGTGTTGGGCTGATGTGGGCTTGGTGTAGGCTAGCCTGTGATGGGCTAGCCTGTGTTGGACTGATGTAGGCTTGGTGTGGGCTAGCCTGTATTGATAATAGGCATTATTCCCATAGCTGGGCATCTAGTTCCCTCAGACCCAGACAGACACCACTACAGTGTTGTTTAGAGACAGCTAAGCCTGGGCTGGGAATACAAAGGGGTGTTGTTTGTGGATCTCGAAACCCAATGATATGAATCTAATCATATATTTTGGACAGCTCTTAAAGTTTTGTTCCATGTCTCTGCCAACGGACAAGCAATAAAACCAGGAACAGAAGAGAGGGGAACATTGGCTTTCCACTTGTTATTGTATTTACTGCAGTTTTCTCTGTGTGTGTGTGTGTGTGTGTGTGTGTGTGTGTGTGTGTGTGTGTGTGTGTGTGTGTGTGTGTGTGTGTGTGTGTGTGTGTGTGTGTGTGTGTGTGTGGTGTGTGTGTGTGTTTGTGCGCTGCATGCATGTGCGTGTGTGTACTTCTGTGCCAGTGCGTATATGCGTGTGTGTTTGTGTATTTTTCCTCTCAGACAGCTTGCAGGTCATATAACTGAGCAAACAAGGTTTTCGATTCAGTCTTTTTACACTTCTATACTCTTCTACAAACCAGTGTGAATATATTTTTGTTGTTATATTTTTGTTCAGTGTAGTCTGAATAGGACACAGTACACTATCTCAGGGTGTTACATGAGAGGAAAACACAGGATGTCATTCATTGATATTTATGTATGCCATACACACCAATAAAAACAAAAACATGCAGTCAATTCAGAATTCCCCAGAATTAATTATGCCAAAGTCCTAGATTTGAATCAAAAACACATGACTGAGTAGCAAATGACCCAACAACAAAAAAATCTCAGGCAAGAACGCAAAAATAAAATATTTACCCATGATTTTTCTGTTGAAATGTGAGCCATAGGCCTACTTTAGTGGCTTGGAAAATCTGAAAACATTTCCTGTCTGTGAGTTGTGGTTTTCCTTCATACACATTTTAGGATTACCATAGATGAAGGATTGTATTTTTCCAGTCTAGTAATATTCTTGGCGTGCTTCAAGGACCAGGTTTTTGAGCTCTGTCAAGTGCTGTTAAGCAGCAGGGATTTACATAACGTTTCTCAACGTCACCGAGTCGAAATATAAAATACAAAAAACCCACAAAAATGTTTTATTGTCACATACACAGGATAGGTTCCGTGAAATGTGTTTTTTTTACAGGCTCAGAGTTGTACAGCACCCCTGGAACAAATTAGTGTTAAGTGACCTGCTCAAGGGGACTTCAACAGATTTCTCACCTTGTGTATTGGAACCAGTGATGTTCTAACTGTTAGGCTACCTGCCGGTAGATTTACACTGACATGCAGAACCACTCAATACCCCAGGTGTTATTAACCCAGGCTAATTGATAGTTGCACACAGTTCTCCTCTCCTTCTTTCAGTGAACTAGCCTCTTCTAATCCTTTTAAACGTTCCTTTTGCTAAAGGTTTGATGAGGGACTTATTAAACATTTATTTGGTTTGTTTGTTTAGAAATATAAAATATAAAGAAATGAATCAATGCAAAACCTTACAAGTATCTCCAGATTAAAAGGGTCATACTGATATGAAAGCAAAACATCTTTATTTTTGCTCTCCCAGCCCCAACACCAGTCACACATTTATCAGCTATTTATACAGCACCAACCACACGTGTGCTGAACCATTTGTCAATGTGTTGCCAGTGCTGCTCTAGAAATATATTCCTTTTATTACATGATCAAGTGAGTTTAATCCATGAGTCCTTTCCCCCTGCAGCAGCTGACTAATCTTCAGATGAAAGCACAGGATCAGTATCAGTAACACTGAAGCGTTAACAGACACCACAAACAATATTTATACGCTTAGCTTATTAAGTCAACTTTCCATTCCTGGTTTATGAGGCTGTAGAAACTCACTAAACACTTGTTTTGGAGGCTGAGAAAGGAGGTAACTCTCACCGAGCGGGTCATCAGGCTAATTCGTGGCACATTCACACACACACAACACAGTTTTCATATACTTGGAAACAAACTAACCTCAAAGTTTTTAGAGATGTCATGGCAAGCAATGCATATTACACCATCCAAGGAGTAGGTAAAACTACATTAAGTTTTCCCTCTCTTACGTTCGGAACTTTTGAGAGGAATACTTCTCTGGCTGGCCTGAAAAAAGGCTTACACTACCAACAGTCATTTACAGTCAACTATTAAGATGCTATGTACTATGTTGGCTTCAGAGTTCCATAGGCCCCTCAGAACCTACAGTATGTTATATTTCCAGAGTGGGATGGAGGGAAGGAAGGGGAGTAACTACAGTACATTCCGATCCTAAAGAAGTTAAAACACTTCAGAGAATTTTCACCATGGATGAATGGCAACCCCCTTCCCCTCTCCTCTTTTTGGCTTGAAGTATGGTTTTGATATTTACAGTATATCAAAGCTTTACACACACAGAGTTCAGTAACAGGAAGCATCCTTCCAGGAAACACTTGAGACACATATTGCTGTATTTAAAACCAATATGGTGGTCAGTGACTGAGTCTCAACTACACTGAACCAAAATATAAACGCAACATACAACAATTTAAACGATTTTACAGTTCATATGAGCAAATCGGACAATTTAAATAAATGTATTAGGCCCTAATCTATGGATTTCACATGACTGGGCAGGAGCGCAGCCATGGGTTGGCCTGGGAGGGCATAGGCCCACCCACTTGGGAGCCAGGCCCAGCCAATCAGGATGAGTTTAGCCCCACAAAAGGGCTTTCTTACAGACAGAAATACTCCTCAGTTTCATCAGCTGTCCGGTTGGCTGGTCTCAGACGATCCCGCAGGTGAAGAAGCCGGATGTGGAGGTCCTGGGCTGGCATGGTAACACGTGGTCTGCAGTTGTGAGGCCGGTTGGACGTACTGCCAAATTCTCTAAAACTACGTTGGAGGCGGCTTATGGTAGAGAAATGAACATTTAATTATCTGGCAACAGCTCTGGTGGACATTCCTGCAGTTAGCAGGCCAATTGCACGCTCCCTCAAAACTTGAGACATCTGTGGCATTGTGTTGTGTGACAAAACTGCACATTTTAGAGTGGCCTTTTATTTTCCCCAGCACAAGGTGCAACTGTGTAATGATCATGCTGTTTGATCAGATTCTTAATATGCCACACCTGTCAGGTGGATGGATTATCCTGGCAAAGGAGAAATGCTCACTAACAGGGATGTAAACAGATTTGTGCACAACATTTGAGAGAAATAAGCTTTTTGTGCGTGGGCCACATTTCTGGTAACATGGGACCAACACTTTACATGTTGCATTTATATTTTTGTTGAGTATAATAAAAGGTTATTAATACCACCTTGAAGTCAGATGAGTGGGATCCTCTCTCTCCAGGAGGAAGAAGTGGTTTCCTCTCTCTGGAGCTGCTGATTGGCCAGGATCTAGCATGTCCTGTGAGGTCATGGGGACCAAATATTAAAGGAAGGAAGGAAGTGGAGCTTCATCACTTCCTGTCATTACAAAGGTCTTACGTGCGGTGACACACAGCCCGTCTGTCGTCGCTCTATAGAAGGAATGTCCTCTCTCTCCCAGACCACCTTTACTGTTTGATTAAACTGTAATCTAACAATTCCTCTGCGTGCAGAAGGAAGCCAGAAAGCATACATTAATTTAAACAGAGTTTCCATAATAACACTCAGCAGTATCAAAATAGCCTGCAATGAAATTACAATCAATTTTGTCCACCCATAAGCTACATATAAAGGGACTTACATAAGAAGGCATGGGAACCAATGGAGAGTGTTATAGGATGCTGTGATGTGATGACCCGTCACACAGACATACCCTCGCTGTCTCCTTAACCTCAGAACCCTGTGTTTGGCACCGCACAGCGTGGGAGTGAAGCTTTAGAATTACAGAGTGAGCAGAGTGAGCGTGCTCCACAGCGACTGCTGCGACTTTGACCTCCGGGGAGGTCATTCATTTCAACACATCTGACTTGACTGATGATCGCTGGCCCGGGCTGCTGCGAGAACCTCTGCTCTGAAGGCCTGGAGTAAAAATGGAATAGAGCTTTATTAACCATTCTTTAATGTGAGTTTTGGGAACAATGTTTTTTATTTGGAGTTGATTGATGTGGAACTTTATGAAGGCATGGGCTTTACTGGATGTGTCACTTCTGATGCTGTGACTGAAATAGTATGCTGTTATCTATTAGAGTTAGAGGTGCCTCAGAGTTAGTATGGGATCAGTTATTATAACTCTCATTATATCATCCCCCCTGGCATCTCGGTGACACTATGGGACACTATGTGACACTAGGATGCCTTCATTTTAACAATGGGAAACATTGGGTTTGCAAATCTGTTGGCCTTCCACTTAAGACTGTGTCTGGACATTTCCACAGTAACTACTGTAAGTCTCCATACATTTCATGTATCTGTAGTATAAGGGAACCAGGAAAGAGTGACCAGCCCAGGTTGGGGCGAGGAGAGGGACGGAAGTAACACTGTTGCATGTAGTTGTTTTAGATGTAGAATATTTCGACAAGCTGACTCAAAATAACTGCACATAGCGCTGTTGCAGTGACCGTATTACCACCACACTTGTGGTCACGACTCAAGGAAGCAGTCAAATTCCACGTGACTGTTTAGTCAAGGTAAATGGTAACTGTAGTACTCGTTTAGGGAAAACACTAGATCACTGCTACTCGCCTTTTCGAGATGCCTACAAGGCCCTCCCCCGCCCTCCCTTCGGCAAATCAGATCACATCTCTCTTTTGCTCCTCCCTTCCTATAGGCAGAAACTCAAACAGGAAGTACCCGTGCAAAGGTCTATTCAACGCTGGTCTGACCAATCAAAATCTATGCTTCAAGATTGTTCTGATCACGCGGACTGGGATATGTTCTGGGCAGCCTCTGAGAATAACATTGACGTTTACATGGACACGGTGACTGAGTTCATCAGGAAGTGTATAGCAGATGTTGTTCCCCCTGTGACTATTAAAACCTACCCAAACCAGAAACCGTGGATAGATGGCAGCATTCGAACGAAACTGAAAGCGCACGACCGCATTTAACCATGGCAAGGTGACTTGGAATATGGTTGAATACAAACAGTGTAGTTATTCCCTCCGTAAGGCAATCTAACAGGCAAAAATACTTATGCGGCAGGGTCTACAGACAATCAAAGATTACAAAGGGAAAACCAGCAACATCGCAGACACCGACGTCTTGCTCCCGGACAAGCTAAACAACTTATTCGCCCGCTTTGAGGATAACACAGTGCCACCGATGCGGCCCGCTCCCAAGCACTGTGGGCTCTCGTTCTCCATGGCCGATGTGAGTAAGACATTTAAGCGTGTTAACCCTTGAAAGGCTGCAGGCCCAGACGGCATCCCTAGCCGCGTCCTCAGACCATGCACAGACCAGCTGGCTGGAGTGTTTACGGACATATTCAATATCTCCCTATCCCCGTCTGCTGTCCACACTTGCTTCAAGATGTCCACCTTTGTTCTTGTACCCAAGAATGCAAAGGTAACTGAACTAAATGACTATTGTCCCGTAGCACTCACTTCTGTCACTTCAATTTGCTTACCGCTCCAACAAATCCACAGACGATGCAATCGCCATTGCACTGCACACTGCCCTATCCCATCTGGACAAGAGGAATACCTACGTCAGAAAGTGGTTCATTGTCTACAACTCAGCCTTTAACACCATAGTACCCTCCAAGTTCATCATTAATCTCGGGGCCCTGGGTCTGAACCCCGCCCTGTGCAATTGGGTCCTGGACTATCTGATGGGCTGCCCCCAGGTGGTGAAGGTAGGAAACAACACCTCCACTTCGCTGATCCTCAACACAGGGGCCCCACAAGGGTGCGTGCTCAGCCCCCTCCTGTTCACCCACGACTGCGTGGCCACGCATGCCTCCAACTCAATCATCAAGTTTGCAGATGACACAACAGTAGTAAGCCAGATTACCAACAATGGCGAGACAGCCTACAAGGAGGAGGTGAGAGCCCTGGCAGAGTGGGGCCAGGAAAATAACCTCTCTCAACGTCAACAAAACAAAGGAGCTGATCGTGGACTTCAGGAAACAGCACAGGGAGCACGCCCCTATTCACATCGTCGGGACAGCAGTGGAAAAGGTGGAAATGTTCAAGTTCATCGGCATACACATCACTGATAATCTGAAATGGTCCATCCATACAGACAGTGTGGTGAAGAAGGCGCAACAGCGCCTCTTCAACCTCAGGAGGCTGAAGAAATTCGGCTTGGCCCCTAAAACCTTCAGAAACTTTTACAGATGCACAATTGAGAGCATCCTGTCGGGCTGTATCACCGCCTGGTACGGGGCCCCACCCGTAACCACAGGGCTCTCCATTGGGGGGTACAGTCTTCCCAACGCATCACCGGGGGCACACTGCCTGCCCTCCAGGATGCCTACAGCACCCAGTGTCACAGGAAGGCCAAAAAGATAATCAAGGACATCAACCACCCGAACCACGGTCTTTTCACCCCATTATCATCCAGAAGGAGAGGTCGGTACAGGTGCATCAAAGCTGGGACCGAGAGACTGAAAAACAGCTTCTATCTCAAGGCCATCAGACTGTTAAATAGCCATCACTGGCCAGGTACCTAATATTAATCACATTGTTTATTTTTACTACAGGATTATAGCCTACCTGGCTGGCATGAAAATGAACCATGGAAAATGAGTCCTCCATTCTGCTTTTTAAGTTCATAGATATCTTGTATTTTTTCCTGCTGCCCTTGTTTCAAGACAGGTGCATGATAATGGTACATTCTAAATCTAAACAAATTTCACACATATATTATTTAGTATATGTAAAGACAAGATTAAATCAAGAATAGTCTGATATATTATTCACAAGTCATAGCCTATCACTTGTGAATTATATGTATATTATCACTTGTGAATGATGCCCAGCATAAGAAACTGCCCATAGATCTTTATGTTTTGATAAGGTTTGTATCACAACTAATGTGGCCAAATAACTTCTTAAAATTAAGCACATGAATCTGCTTCACAAGGGGTGTAGAGCCTAACTGGCATACATAAGCAGCGTGTGAGTTTCAAGTTTGGGGAAGATAAATTTCACCATAAAAATGCACCTTTATAATAAAAGAATTACATGCATAATCACATTTTCGGTCACTTTTGATAATGGTGTTTTCCATTAATGGAACATTCACGCTTATAGCCTACTACCATGTGCGCATTGCTGTGCTTATAATGTGAAGAAATAGCCTAATAGTTTATTAACATTAAGATAAATGTTATGATCTGTTGCGTCAGCGTAAAAAAATGTTTTGATGCTAGTGGTTGTATTAAATCTATTGCATCCCACAACTGTCCGAGACTATGTTTGGAATATTTATTTCTCGCACATAATAGGTCGACTTTTGTATTATGGGGGATAGTAGATTGACATAGGCTAGTGCTTTTGCTGTTCTTTAGGCCTACTCATCTTGTTGGCTGACTAAAAGTAAATTTGGACCTTTATTCCAATATCTTCAATAGGCACCTCGGAATTGGATAAGGACGTTCGCAGTTGCGTCCCCGATGTGTCTGTCTTCACTTGTAGCCTGTGAAAAAGACCCGATCACGTAATGGAGAGGTGCATCGGAGTGCACAGTGGTGGAAAAAGTACCCAATTGTCATACTTGAGTAAAAGTAAAGATATCTTATTAGAAAATGACTCAAGTAAACATGAAAGTCACCCAGTAAAATACTACTTGAGTAAAAGTCTAAAAGTATTTGGTTTTAAATGTACTTTGGTATCAAAAGTAAATGTCATCGCAAAAATATACTTAAGTATCAACACATTTTTTTAAAGTATAAATCATTTAAAATTCCTTATATTAAGCAAACCAGATGGAACGATTTTCTTGTACTTTTTTAAATTTACAGATAGCCAGGGGCACACTTCAACACTCAGACATAATTTACAAACGAAGCATGTGTGTTTAGTGAGTCTGCCAGATGAGAGGCAGTAGGGATGACCAGGGATGTTCTCTTGATAAGTGCGAGAATTAGACAATTTTCCTGTCCTGCTAAGCATTAAAAATGTAACGAGTACTTTTGGGTGTCAGGAAAATGTAAGGAGTAAAAAGTAAATTATTTTCTTTAGGAATGTAGTGGAGTAAAAGTAAAAGTTGTCAAAAATATAAATAGTAAAGTACAGATACCCCAAAAAACGACTTAAGTAGTATGTTAAAGTATTTTTACTTAAGTTCTTTACAACACTGGGAGCGCATTATCAAGTGCTTGTCAAATTGTGAATGAGAAACTAATGAAGTGTGTACAGCCTGCGCAAAAAACTGTAGAGATCATGCATTTCAAGCGACTTTTTTCAAATCATCATTAGAGTCACATTATGCAGCCTTACAATGTATTAAAAATCTAAACATATAGCCCAACATTTGTAGAATAACTAAAGTTACATTAATAACTCTAATTTAAGCATATAGGAGTACCTATTTGTTTAGTTCATTTAGCAGACAATATTTGCTTAGAATTCCATGGCATTATTTTATAATATGAAGAATACAAACGATTTGAGGAAGTGCGCATATGCGGCTATTCTGTGTTGAGCGGTTAACAGTGTAGCCTACAGCCATTTGGCATAGCCAGATCAGGACCTAACATAAGAACAACTCAGAGTTTGCTATACTGTTCTTCTGAAATAGACTACATTTTCTTCCTATCATTCTTCTTTAGACCTGTCTAAAATAAATAATGGATTTATTGTGAAGGTGTAGGCTATATTACATGGATTTATTTTACTTTTTAAAATGCAGATGTTCCAAAGATCTGCATCATTGGCTTCTAGGAATCCAGGAGATGCTAAATGTGTTTATGTTAATTAACAGTCAATTTCCATGAGACCGACAGTTATTTGCTTGACAATCACTGGCTAATGAAATGTTGTGACTGCCACAGCCCTAACTTGTCACGCCCTGACCTAGGAGAGCTGTTTTTTCTCTGTTTAGTTAGGTCAGGGTGTGATAGGGGGTGGGCATTCTATGTGTTTTGGTTCTATGTTTTGGCCGGGTATGGTTTCCAATCAGAGGCAGCTGTCTATCGTTGTCTCTGATTGGAAGCCATACTTAGGCAGCCTTTTTCCACCTGGTTTGTGTGGGTAGTTGTTTTCTGTTTCGTTTAGGTAACCTGACAGAACAGTTGGCTGTCGTTTTGTTTCTTTGTCTAAGTGTTTTATTTCATTAAACTTAAATATGAGCACTCAACACGCTGCGCCTTGGTCCCCTCTATACGACGCCCGTTACATAACTGCACATAATTGTTGTCATTTGAAGTGATACGCAGAGTTATGAAATCCTCTTATAGTTCATCCATGTTGCTATTCTAATGAATAAGTTATTTTAACTGAATAAGAAATCACAGCTCGCTGGAAGCTTACTGGCTTGTGAGTTAATTTTAATGGTACCTCCTTATATCTTACAGTAATACATTTTAATCATACTCTTTAATCCATCTCAGTGCAAAGTGCAGCAACATGAAAAATGCAGGAACAGGCAGCGAATGCCAAAAGATCACTGAACACACACCAATCACCTCTTCCTTCACTGTAGAGGAAGGGTTGTTGTACAGTAGCATGGACCGGAACAATACAGTACAGTGCTACTGTAGGTTCGGCCCTAATTTATGTGCTTCCTGTCACCTGGACCTGCATGGCAATTGGTCCAGAAACATGAGGAAAGCACAAAGGACAGTGACCAAGGACTAGTCAGCCCTTCCCCCTCTGAGGGGACAAATGTATCTCTTTGTTACAGTATCCAGAGGACTGACTATTGTGAAAGAACAATGCTACAGTTCCATGTTTGGTCTCTATCTGAAACTTGTTCACTGAGGATAACTCTGATCCTGACTATATGGATGTAGGATATCTGTGGTTACTTGTATCTGTACAAGGTCAACTCTGAATTAATAATTGTATGTGAATCCATTCGTTTTACAAAGTAATTCAATAAACTTCTATTTAGAATTCCATTCTCAGAGATTTCTTCATTACCTATTACTGTAACTCAACTATAGTGTTATATTACTGTAACTCCCCATAGTCTTCTATTACTGTAACTCCCCATTGTATCCTATTACTGTAACTCCCCATAGTATTCTATTACTGTAACTCAACTATGGTGTTATATTACTGTAACTCCACTATAGTGTTATATTACTGTAACTCAACTATGGTGTTCTATTACTGTAACTCAACCATAGTGTTCTATTACTGTAACTCAACTATAGTGTTCTATTACTGTAACGCAACCATAGTGTTATATTACTGTAACTCAACTATAGTGCTATATTACTGTAACTCAAATATAGTGTTATATTACTGTAACTCAACTATAGTGTTCTATTACTGTAACTCAACTATAGTGTTATATTACTGTAACTCAACCACAGTGTTCTATTACTGTAACTCAACCATAGTGTTCTATTACTGTAACTCAACTATAGTGTTCTATTACTGTAACTCAACTATAGTGTTCTATTACTGTAACTCAACTATAGTGCTATATTACTGTAACTCAACCATAGTGTTCTATTACTGTAACTCAACTATAGTGTTATATTACTGTAACTCAACCACAGTGTTCTATTACTGTAACTCAACCATAGTGTTATATTACTGTAACTCAACTATAGTGTTATATTACTGTAACTCAACTATAGTGTTCTATTACTGTAATTCAACCACAGTGTTATATTAATGTAACTCAACTATGGTGTTATATTACTGTAATTCAACCATAGTGTTCTATTACTGTAACTCAACCATGGTGTTATATTACTGTAATTCAACCATAGTGTTATATTAATGTAACTCAACTATGGTGTTATATTACTGTAATTCAACCATAGTGTTCTATTACTGTAACTCAACCATAGTGTTCTATTACTGTAACTCAACTATGGTGTTATATTACTGTAATTCAACCATAGTGTTATATTCCTGTAACTCAACCACAGTGTTATATTACTGCAACTCAACCACAGTGTTCTTGCATATTGCTATTTATCTTATGGAGTCAGATAATTAATTTAATGGGGTAATTGCTTAGTCTTATTACGAGTCACATGTGATGTATACATAATATACTGTATATACACATATCTAATATTACTGCCCATTAAAGTAAATGTTTACCCCGTTTGATATATCATTGTGGATTATATTGATAACTTTGGAGGTATACTTTAAAGGTGGCATGCAACTTCGGACTAAGTTTTATTTTATTCCATTAGATTCCCTGATATATAACAAATATGTAGCCTACGCAATGGATAAGGTGCAGGCTACAGACCTTTTTGAGTAAATGGAATCTCGTATGCATGAGTTGGCTCACACTGCTGTTTTTCAGTTTTTTCCACAAATTGTCATTTTTATTGTAGTAGAAACGGCTAATCTGACTGACTGCCTGATTGTAATTTTTAATGACAGTCCCTGCCTGAAACGGACCTGTTTGTGCGTCGTGGATCCTCTGAAGAGTATCTTCCACCCCCAGCAACATCACTACATCTCCAACCTCACAAGATGGCTGCCAAAAAGCATGTCAGAGTGCTGCGAAAAGAGCACTGGGAGCTCATCCCCTGGGCGTTCCATTTTCAGAGAGTCACTGTGTTCAACAACCAGCCGCACGCTCCATTAGTAGCATTGTCTAGGCCCTGGCCTGCCTCTTGTTGTTCGGGCTGTCGTCATGTTGTCACAGATAGAGAGCCCCTGTAGCTATGGTACATATAAGTCCCATTGCCTTGCAGTCTTGTGGTCATTGATTGACTTGATGAACAGGGTCTTGGTAATGGAATTTTGAGCCTCTGGGCAGGCTTCAATGATCTGTTCTGAGTGTTCTCCCAGTCCCGTCAAGCTTCAAGTGGATATATGAGTCTTTATGGGTCGAAAGGTACATTACCTAAAGCACATATTGGAAGACCTGAGACAAAAGCCTTATACCGGAAGAAAATGTACTTATTGAGTAAAGCCATTCAGATAGCATGTAATATGTGCTTTTCTTCATATACTGAAACTATCTGGTCACCACTCCTGTATTTGAACAATTCAAATGTCATTTTGATACAGTTTTGGCCAGACGTAACTAATGTCATTGTTTAAGGGGTGTGGTGTTTGGTGGCTCTCACACCATTCAGTGGTTTCGACGCAGGTTAGTGTTTTTCGTCATGAATCTTGTTCTGGAGGCAGAGCCGTGGAGTGGTCACTAGCTAGCACTGCCACGAAGTCATAAAATCATTAAACATTTACATTTACATTTACATTTACATTTAAACCTAACCATAACCCTAACCTTAAATGATTGTTTTCAGGAATTTTTACAATTATAGCCAATCTTGACTTTTCAGCTGGCCCATGTAGCAGAAATCAATCAGTTCAGCCTCCAGGACAAGATCCATCCCAATAAACGTCAACCTGCGGTTTCTACAGTTGACATTGTGGGTAGAGCACATGGTTAAACATGTCTACACTGAAAACACAACCAGATGCTCCGCCACTGATAGACAGAGGTTGCATGTCAGAGTTCACGTCATGTAAGGAGGAGGTCATGTTGAGAGTGCAGTCTCTGCTGACCTCAGGTTTCTTTAGCGACGGTCAAGCTCAGTTGTGAAAAGGGTAAATAGGCTCTTCTGATTACACCCGGTTGGTATAGTTTCCTTTGGGTTGTTGTCCCTTCTGTGTGCCACCAGCCAGCCAGGGTTCATACTCACACCCCATCCATTATAGATACTACGTAATTTCAACGTCAGGTATAATACAAATTCAGTACATTCTCAGGAAGGTTCTCTGTACCCCTGCACACTGACTAGGTACTGGTACCCCTGTATATAGCCTCGTTAATGTTATTTTCTTGTTGCTCTTTTATTTTTTACTTTAGTTTATTTAGTAAATAGTTTATTAACTCTTATTTTTCTTAAAACTGTGTTGTTGGTTAAGAGCTTCTCAGGAAGCGTTTCACAGTAAAGTGTTGTATTCGGCACATGTGACAAATAACATTTGATTTGATTGAGGAGAGAGGGTCCCCTAGAAGAAGTATGTAATTTATTACAGCCTCCTGTGTAGTGGGCTTACAGGAAATAAGTGCACTCACTCACTCATAGACATAGTACTGTAGGTCGTGCTATGCCACTGGGCATCCCTGCCCTATATTGTTGATAAGAGAGAACATTATACACTCTCTGGGGGTTGGCTGGTTATGGTTTTACATACCCTGCTTCTTTAGGCAGTGCCAACCCCGTAGGTCAGTGGTGCTAGCACTATTGGCAACAAACAGAGGCCATTAAAAAGATAGACAGGGATAGTATCAATTGGCATTAACAACTTCCAGACAAGGCAGCAGAGACTGGAAGATGGAATACCAGACACTGGGTGCCAACCAGGAGAGGTGTTGGCATGGTTCCCAACTGGAGGGCCACTATAGAGAGAAAGAGAGAGAGCACGGGACCAGATGGGTCCAGAGATAGGACAGAGCCTGGAGGTTTGAGCACAGTGTAGCCTGAGGACCCAGCATATGGAGAGAGGAGAGAAGAGGGACAGAGGGACAGAGCGAAGCTACACACACAGAGCCTGGAGGAGATGTGGACACTGGACAGTAGTGGACAAACAACTGACATTGCCCACGGCTCACTGTTTATGTCTCATAGATAAGTGTTAATTGGAAAATCTTACTAGCAAAGGCTCTGAACTCTGGAGACCCAGTGTATCGTAGGAACTTGGTGAAGTGTCTCCATCACACATCCTGTTTATAAAGTGATGCATGTGCAATCCACTTCAAATGAACGTCTTCCAGTTTGGGCTTCATAATGAGTGAATGGGCATGAATCAAATCACATTAAAGGCAAATCACGCTTGGTCTACTTTGCAGATTTGAAACAAACAGACAATCATAATATCAGTCAAAAGTATCAAATTCCCAGTTTATGCTACAAAACTAACCTTAAAAATGACATGACGTAGTGAGTCATTGTTGGCAGAATAGATGGATGCAGTTCAATGCATGATTTGTTGTTGTCATGTTGTGTTGCTACCATGTTGTTGTTATGCTGTGTTGTCATGTTGTGTTGCTACCATGGTGTGTTGTCATGTGTTGCTGCCATGCTATGTTGTTGTCTTAGGTCTCTCTTTATGTAGTGTTGTGTTGTCTCTCTTGTCGTGATTTTGTCCTATATTTTATTTAATGTTTTTTTAATCCCAGCCCCCGTCCCCGCAGGAGGCCTTTTGCCTTTTGGAAGACTGTCATTCTAAATAAGAATTTGTTCTTAGCTGACTTGCCAAGTTAAATAAAGGTTATATAAAAATAAATAAATGATTGATTGACAGTATATACAGTGCATTTGGAAAGTATTCAGACCCCTTGACTTTTTCACATTTTGTTACGTTACAGCCTTATTATAACATTTATTAAATACATTTTTCCTCATCAATCTACACACAATACCCCATAATGACAAAGTGAAAATATGTTTTTAGAATGTTTTGCAAAAAAAACAAACAGAAATACCTTATTTACATACTGTAAGAATACAGACCCTTCGCTATGAGACTCGAAATTAAGCTCAGGTGCATCCTGTTTCCATTGATCATCCAGGAGATGTGTCTACAACTTGATTGGAGTCCACCTGTGGTAAATTCAATTGATTGGACATGACTTGGAAAGGCACACACCTGTCTATATAAGGTCCCACAATGGACAGTGCATGTCAGAGCAAAAACCAAGGTATGAGGTTGAAGGAATTGTCCGTAGAGCTCCGAGACAGGATTGTGTCGAGGCACAGATCTGGGGAAGGGTACCAAAACATTTTTGCAGCATTGAAGGTCCCCAAGAACGCAGTGGCCTCCGTCACTCTTAAATGGAAGACATTTGTAACCACCAAGACTGTTCCTAGATCTGGCCGCTTGGCCAAACTGAGCAATTGGGGGAGAAGGGTCTTGGTCAGGGAGATGACCAAGAACCCGATGGTCACTCTGACAGAGCTCTAGAGTTCCTCTGTGGAGATGGGTGAACCTTCCAGAAGGACAACCATCTCTGCAGCACTCCACCAATCAGGGTTTTATGGTAGAGTGGCCAGACGGAAGCCACTCCCCTGTAAAAGGCACATGACAGCCCGCTTGGAGTTTGCCAAAAGCACCTAAAGGACTCTCAGGCCATGAGAAACAAGATGCTCTGGTCTGATGAAACCAAGATTGAACTCTTTGGCCTGAATGCAAAGCGTCACGTCTAGAAGAAACCTGGCACCGTCCCTACTGTGAAGCATGGTGGTGGCAGCATCATGCTGTGGGGATGTTTTTCAGCGGCAGGGACTGAGAGACTAGTCAGGATCAAGCGAAAAATGAACAGAGAAAAGTACAGAGATCCTTGATGAAAACCTGCTCCAGAGCGCTCAGGACCTCAGACTGGGGTGAAGGTTCACCTTCTAACAAGACAAAGTCCCTAAGCACACAGCCAAGACAGGAGTGGCTTTGGGACAAGTCTCTGAATGTCCTTGAGTGGCCCAGTCAAAGCCTGGACTTGAACCCAATCAAACATCTCTGGAGAGACCTGAAAATAGCTGTGCAGCGACTCTACCCATCCAACCTGACAGAGCTTGAGAGGATCTGCAGAGAAGAATGGGGAAAAACTCCCCAAATACAGGTGTGCCAAGTTTGTAGTGTCATACCTCAACAAAGTACTGAGTAAAGGATCTGAATACTTATGTAAATGTGATATTTCAGTTTTATCTTTTTAATAAATAAATTTGCAAAAATGTCTAAACCTGTTTTTGCTTTGTCATTATGGGGTATTGTGTGTTGATTGATGGGGAAAAAACAACTTAATACATTTTTTATTTGTTTATTTGTTTATTTAACCTTTATTTAACTTCAGGATAGGCGAGACGGTTGAGCTAACATATTGTAATGTGATTAGCATGAGGTTGTAAGTAACAAGAACATTTCCCAGGACATAGATATCTGATACTGGCAGAAAGCTTAAATTCTTGTTAATCTAACTGCACTGTTCAATTTAGAGTAGCTATTACAGTAAAATAATACCATGCTATTGTTTGAGGAGAGTGCACAGTTTTGAACATGAAAAGTTATTATTAAACAAATTAGGCACACTTGGGCTGTCTTGATACAACATTTTGAACAGAACTGCAATGGTTCATTGGATCAGTCTAAAACTTTGCACACACACTGCTGCCATCTAGTGGAATGAATGGAAAGGTCTACCGTATCAAAAGCTTTGGCCAAGTCAATAAAAATATTAGCCCATCAAATCAAAGTTTATTTGTCACGTGCGCCGAATACAACAGGCATATAGACCTTACATTGAAATACTTACTTACAGGCTCTAACCAATAGTGCAAAAAAGGTATTAGGTAAACAATAGGTAAGTAAAGAAATAAAAACAACAGTAAAAAGACAGTGAAAAACAGTAGCGAGGCTATATACAGTAGTGAGGCTATAAAAGTAGCGAGGCTACATACAGACACCGGTTAGTCAGGCTGATTGAGGTAGTATGTACATGTAGATACAGTGGATTTAAAAAGTCTACACACCCCTGTTAAAATGCCAGGTTTTTGTGATGTAAAATAATGAGACAAAGATAAATCATGTCAGAACTTTTTCCACCTTTAATGTGACCTATAACGTGAACAATTCAATTGAAAAACAAACTGAAATCTTTGAGGGGGAAAAATAAAAATAAAAAAACTCACAAAAACCTGTCATTTTAACAGGGGTGTGTAGACTTTTTATAACCACTGTATGGTTAAAGTGACTATGCATATATGATGAACAGAGTAGCAGTAGCGTAAAGGAGGGGTTGGCGGGTGGTGGGTGGCGGGACACAATGCAGATAGCCCGGTTAGCCAATGTGCGGGAGCACTGTTTGGTCGGGCCAATTGAGGTAGTATGTACAGTACATATTTACATTACATTTAAGTCATTTAGCAGACGCTCTTAACCAGAGCGACTTACAAATTGGTGCATTCACCTTATGATATCCAGTGGAACAACCACTTTACAATAGTGCATCTAAATCTTTTAAGGGGGGGGGGGGGGGGGGGGGTTAGAAGGATTACTTAATCCTATCCTAGGTATTCCATAAAGAGGTGGGGTTTCAGGTGTCTCCGGAAGGTGGTGTTTGACTCCGCTGTCCTGGCGTCGTGAGGGAGCATGTTCCACCATTGGGGTGCCAGAGCAGCGAACAGTTTTGACTGGGCTGAGCGGGAACTGTGCTTCCTCAGAGGTAGGGGGGCCAGCAGGCCAGAGGTGGATGAACGCAGTGCCCTTGTTTGGGTGTAGGGCCTGATCAGAGCCTGAAGGTATGGAGGTGCCGTTCCCTTCACAGCTCCGTAGGCAATCACCATGGTCTTGTAGCGGATGCGAGCTTCAACTGGAAGCCAGTGGAGAGAGCGGAGGAGCGGGGTGACGTGAGAGAACTTGGGAAGGTTGAACACCAGACGGGCTGCGGCGTTCTGGATGAGTTGTAGGGGTTTAATGGCACAGGCAGGGAGCCCAGCCAACAGCGAGTTGCAGTAATCCAGACGGGAGATGACAAGTGCCTGGATTAGGACCTGCGCCGCTTCCTGTGTGAGGCAGGGTCGTACTCTGCGAATGTTGTAGAGCATGAACCTACAGGATCGGGTCACCGCCTTGATGTTAGTGGAGAACGACAGGGTGTTGTCCAGGATCACGCCAAGGTTCTTAGCACTCTGGGAGGAGGGGACAAGGGAGTTGTCAACCGTGATGGCGAGATCATGGAACGGGCAGTCCTTCCCCGGGAGGAAGAGCAGCTCCGTCTTGCCGAGGTTCAGCTTGAGCTGGTGATCCGTCATCCACACTGATATGAATGAATGTACATGAATGTATAGTTAAAGTGACTATGCATATGTGATAAACAGAGAGTAGCAGCAGCGTAAAAAGAGGGGTTGGGGGGGCACACAATGCAAATAGTAGTGCCTTGCGGTCAGGGGCCGAGCAATTGCCGTACCAGGCAGTGATGCAATCAGTCAGGAGGCTCTTGATGTTGCAGCTGTAGAACCTTTTGAGGATCTCAGGACCAATGCCAAATCTTTTTAGTTTCCTGAGGCTTTGTCGTGCCCTCTTCACGACTGTCTTGGTGTGTTTGGACCATTCTAGTTTGTTGTTGATGTGGACACCAAGGAACTTGAAGCTCTCAACCTGCTCCACTACAGCCCTGTCGATGAGAATGGGGGCATGCTCGGTCTTCCTTTTCCTGTAGTCAACAATCATCTCCTTAGTCTTGGTTATGTTGAGGGATAGGTTGTTATTCTGGTACCCACCGGCCAGGTCTCTGACCTCCTCCCTATAGGCTGTCTCATCGTTGTCAGTGATCAGGCCTACCACTGTTGTGTCGTCTACAAACTTAATGATGGTGTTGGAGTCGTGCCTGGCCATGCAGTCGTGGGTGAACAGGGAGTACAGGAGGGGACTGAGCACGCACCTCTGTGGAGCTTCAGTGTTGAGGATCAGCGTGGCAGATGTGTTGCTACCTTCGGCCCGTTCGGAAGTCCAGGATCCAGTTGCAGAGGGAGGTGTTTAGTCCCAGGATCCTTAGCTTAGTGATGAGCTTTGAGGGTACTATGGTGTTGAATGCTGAACTGTAGTCAATGAATAGCATTCTCACATAAGTGTTCCTTTTGTCCAGGTGGGAAATGGCAGTGTGGAGTGCAATAGAGATTGCATCATCTGTGGATCTGTTTGGGCGGTATGCAATTTGGAGTGGGTCTAGGGTTTCTGGGATAATGGTGTTGATGTGAGCCATTACCAGCCTTTCAAAGCCCTTCATGGCTACATTGCTTAGAATCAAGGGCAATGGTGGCGTCATTGAGGACCTTTAAGGTTGCAGTGACACATCCATAACCTGAGCAGAAACCATATTGCGTACCAGAGAGAATACTTTAGACATCAAGAAAGCCAGCCAGTTTTGCCAACACTTTTGATAAACAGGTCAAAATAGAAATTGGCCTATAACTCTTAGGATCAGCTTGATCTCCACCTTTAAGTGAAGGATGCACCGTGGCTGTGTTCCAATTAATGGGAACCTCCCCAGAGAGGAGTGACAGGTTAAAAAGGTCAGAGAAAGGCTTGGCGATGACATGGGAAGCAACCTTAAAGAAGAAAGGGTCTAAACAATCTGACTCAGATGTTTTTTTGGGGTCAAGTTTAAGGAGCTCCTTTAGCACCTCGGACTCAGTGACTGCCTGCAGGGATAAACTTTGGAGCTGGGCAGGGGAAAAAGAGGGAGAAGCATCAGGGATAGTCACATTAGAAGGGGTGGGAGATGAGGAAATGTTGGAGGGGCAAGGAGGCATGGATGAGTCAAATAGGAATCCTAACTTAATGAAGTGGTGATTAAAGAGCTCAGCCATGTGCTCCTTGTCAGTAACAACCACATCATCAACATTAAGGGACATGGGCATCTGTGAGGAGGAGGGTTTATTCTCCAGGTCTTTAACCGTTTTCCAGAACATCTAGGGGTTAGACCCACAGAGTGAGAACTGCTCCTTTAAGTAACTAACTTTGACCTTCCGGGTAGCCTGAGGGCACTTATTTCTCCATTGCCTGAACGAGAGCCAATCAGCCTGAGTATGCGTGTGCCGAGCCTTTCGCCAAATGGAATTCTTGAGGTGGAGTAACTCTGTAAGATCACGGTCGAACCAGGGGCTGAACCTGTTTTTAATTCAAATTTTCTTTATGGGGGCGTGTTTGTTAACAATACCACTGAAAATATAAAAAAAGAAGGTCCAAGTGTTTTTGACAGAGGGGATCAAGCTGATTCTATACCAATTTACAGAGGCAATGAAGGAAGGCTTGCTCATTAAAGTTTTTTAGCAAGCGTCTATGACAAATCAGGACAGGTCGTTTCACTGATCAGCCATTACAAACACAGGCTGTACAACAGTGATCACTAAGGTCATTACAGAAAACACCAGACTGATACCTATCAGGATCATTTGTGAGGATAACATAGCCTTTTCTGGGGGTTTCAACAAAATGGTGAAAAAGTCTGAATACTTTCTGAATGTACTGTACTGTAGATAATTCACCAATACATTGTTTGGGTGTCCAACAAATATTGCTATCATGTTATAAATCGCAGCTGGTCTGGTACATTGATTGCTGCCTCCATTCGGGATACACTATTTCAGTTTCAATGACTCAATATTTTGGACAAAAACTGACAAATGTAACTAATGCAGGGAATGTGAATACAATTAAACTAGCAAGAGCATTGACCACAAGTCAGTCATAATGTGGCTAATAGGCTATCTTATCTATGTAGCTATTTATTTACCAAGATAAAAACACAGAGCCTAACATTAGCTAGCTAGCTGCTGGGAGGATGTCATATCATTGGACGAGGTGGTGAGTGTTGACTTCCCCCCCTCCCCATTTTGTTTTTTGATGACTACAGCTAGAGATACAGGTGTCATTTGGTTAGCTAGCAAGAAATGCTAGCTAGCTATGCTGAACTTGAACAACCTGTTATCCACAGTAATAATATTTCTTCGTTGTCAATCAAATGTACTGTATTTGGCATCGATCAAATAGGCAAGTTCCCATTCAGATGTCAAAACGTGGTTTGGGACAAGCATGCATTGGCAGGCAGAAGGTCGAGCAGGCTACTATTCCCCATCATTTATCAGTGCAGTTTTGACGTCCAACTACACGCTGAAAAAGTTTAGAGAGGGTTTAACTAATGTTCCCTCGTTAGATTTTATCTCATCCTACTCTGGCTAACATTAGTTGTTGATCGTGTTGTTGATGTGTATAGGCAACAGAGTCAACTGAGAGATAGCCTACCTGTTCGTAGTTGTTTGATCAATAGGCCTGTAAAGAGGACTCCCATGGTATTTACATATGTTGCAAATGGTTTCTTTGCATACAGGCCTACTGTAGCACTGAAAGAGGACTCCCATGGTATTTACATATGTTGCAAATGGCGCACCGGTCTGTGTAGAGTCCGGTCCTGGACAAGACTGTCACTTTTTATTAGGTTTTATTTCCTGCAGTGTCTATTAATTGTCCGAACGCACGGCCACTTTCCCACTCTATATAATGTAGTTATGAAATGTTCACCAATGGCTTACTCTATGTCATTCCCAAACATTCTATGAAAGTTTTAAAATGTGCAAATTACCGTATCTAAGTGCTCGCTTTTCAGAAAATGTAAAAAAGTAATCAGAGGGGGATTTAATTAGATTTCATGTTGCTAAAAATGCTGTCAGTTCTACTTTAAAGAGCTCAACATCACAGTGTTTCACCTCACTAGACATGTTTATATTCATGCCGTTCTTAAGTATACCTCAAGTGTATCATGCAATTACAATCGAGCTGTACTCTGTTTAAAAGGGGAATATACTTTCCGTACAATCAGAATAATATACAAAGCATAATTCCTGCTCACTGGCTCAGCCCAAATGTCTGATTCATTTATGAGTGAATTAAACAATGGAAATAACAACATGCCTGATGTTTTAGTTGGTGTTCACCTTCCAAAAGGAAGTGTTTACTTGTCTATGATTTCCACTGTAGGTCTACAGTACATTGTGTAACTTGTCATAAACATGTCACTGGTCCTGTGTAGTGTCGTGTAGATCGCTCAGTAAATTGAGGACACGAAGGTTATATATTTTAAGGGTACGTTTACTTGTCAAGATTAGCACTCCATCACAGCATACATCATCAGCACATGCATACTCTTCTTCTCCATATTTGATATCCTGTTCTAATTTACTTCTGTTCTGAATCAGGTTAACTAGAATATGTCTAGTGGTGAACTTGGGTAGTGCAGCAGAACACAACATATTTCCCTCTTGTGAAAGGAAAGGAAAGTGAAAGGGTAAGGGGCATACCTAGTCAGTTGTACAACTGAATGATTTCAACTGAAATATGTCTTGCACATTTAACCAAACCTCTGTGAATCAGTAAAGCTCTCTCTAAGTACAACCCAAATAAAGCATTCCACAATTCTTGAAATTAACCGTTATTCTTATACCAAGCACAGAATAATAACACTGTTAAAACAAACAGCACAGTAACCATAACGACAGTAACATCACAATATCACAATGTCACTAGCAATCAATTACTGTATTTTCTTGAAGTACTCACAATCTTTCAGATTTTACTGAATATAGTCCTTTAGCCAAGCCGGGCTTCTTCTGACTCTTGCCTGACTGAGCATCAGTTTGAATAGTCTGTTGGGAGTGCAAGGGCGCTTGGGGATACAAGGGTACGTGGGGATGAGCAGCACGATTTGATAGCGTGGCCTGCTCAGGACTCAGTGAGAGATGTCTTTCCGTTGTCAAGGACTTCTGTTTGGATAACTTTGCATGGCACACTGTACTTTGCACTCTTTTTTTATGATAATTTTGCCTCCCCCACCCCGTTTGGCATCCTTGTAGGATTGAACTTTTTCTTGTGTGGTAGCGGGGCATCGTCCTGAGATGGAGACACTCTGTAGTGGGAGAATGTTCTGTTTTGTGCGCAACATTCTGTTGTTCAAAAGGACTGTCTGTCCTGTAGGGCATGAGGAAGTGTTGAACATATGGTTTCAAAAGCTTTACCTCTCGGATTGCCATTTGGAGACAGTCTTTTAGAACGCGGTCTAGTACACAGACATCAGAATGACAGTCTGGGTAGTTACATTACTGGTAAACGCAACCTCGGGCCATTTACTGTAGTAATCCACTAGGGTGATCGCATAACGATGATCGCGTAAAGACAATCAGCTGGGGCAGTTTCAAACGGATCAACAATGTCAATACCAAGGCCATTGGCCTTCCAGAAGGGGAACAGGCTGGAGAGGCGCGACATGCGTCTTTGCAGTTTTGTCCATTGTCTGACAGAGTTAATATTGTAGTTTGTAAGTATGTGTCCATTCCAGGCCACCAGTAAATCCGTTGTTTTGTTTGGTCGACCCCCTGGTGGCTGTCCTGAGCGAGTGAAACCAGTGTGTGACACAGCGCAATGGGCACAAGTAGGCGGTTTGGCGCACGGTACACTAAATGCACTTGTACAGAGTTAATCTTGAAATGGAAAGTATCAGTTCTGGGGAAACATTTTCGACTGAGCAGAGGGGCAGACGCGACAAGCAATCAGCAATGAAGTTTACTGATCCAGGCGTGTGCAGAATGTCATAATGTATGTGAAGCACATGTCACGTCCTGATCAGTATTTAGGTATTATTTGTATTGTAGTTTGGTCAGGACGTGGCAGAGGGTATTTGTTTTGGTTGGTTGGGGGTGGTGGCTTGATTAGAAGGGTGTTTGTTTTAATATTTCCTGGTTTTTGGGTTATGTTCTATGTTTTTCTGTATTTCTATGTTATCTCTAGTTTAGTATTTCTATGTTAGGTAATTGGGTGTTGGACTCCCAATTGGAGGCAGGTGTTTGTAGTTGCCTTTGTTTGAGAGTCCTATATATAGGTATGGGTTTTGTTTGTATTTTGTGGGTAGTTGTCTTTAGCACTGCTGTTGTAAGTATAGCCTGTTAAACTGTCTTCTGTTGTTCTTTTGTTTATTGGTTTTCCCGTGTTCACATTTACTTAATAAATTATAATGATGAGCACGCAACCCGCTGCGCCTTGGTCGTCTCTACAATACGACAGCCGTTACAGCACAGTAAGCGAACAGGCCATTTCGCAATGCGTATTCTGGTGCCTTTCGTAAACACGACACCCAAGCCATAATCTGATGCATCTGTGGACACCACGGTAAGAAGAGCAGGGTCGAATATGGCCAGGGCAGAGCTTTTGACAGTCAGCTGCTTGACTTTCCTCGAAGCTCTCCTGCGCAGCATCAGTCCATGTGAAAGGGCCGTTTGTCCTGAGGCAGTGCGTGCATATGCTCGACATCTGTAGAGTAGTTGCAGACGAATTTGGAATACCACCCAGTTAACCCAATCAAGGAGCTCAGGTATGGGTAGCATCGAAAAGAGCAGTGGCATTGAGACTGGCACTGACATGTCAATCCTCAGGTAGCAGTCCTTATGTAGTAATGGTATGACCAAGGAAGGTCGTTTTGTTGAAGTTACATTTGTCTTTGTTTAGCCTCAGACCGGCGCTCTACAAGGTGCTGAGAACGTCATGCAAGCTGCGGTCATGTTCCTCTTTCATTTTTACGGATATTATGATGTCGTCCAGGTAGGCTTGTGCACCGAAATGTTATGCAGAATGGAAGACCATATTTTGAAAGGCAGCAGAGGCTGAGGCCAAACCTTAGGAGACCTGGCAAAATCTGAAAAGGCCGTTGTGTGTAATGAACGCTGTCACGTCCCGGCTCTCCTCGAGAAGGAGGACCTGATGGTAGATACTAGCCAAATCAATGGTAGAGAACACAGTAGCACCTTGTATCTCTTCCATGTGAGTAAGTGGATAACTCGGTGATCACTGCTTTGTTTGGCTCTTGGTAACCCCTATGGATGAATCCCAAGAGGAGGCATAGATTTTCTCAATGACATCAGAGTTTAAAAAGCAAACCAGGTCAGCAGAGACCCCTTTTTTTAACAGACGGTGGTACGATGGAGGCTATAGCAGTAACTGTATCATGCTGGACGTCACCGGAGCGGCATCCTAACACAGGTAAGTCTGGTTTAGAGTCGGTAACCAATTTCACATGTGGTTGTGTCGGGCCATTTTTCTATTTTTTATTTAACCTTTATTTAACTAGGCAAGTCAGTTAAGAACAAATTCTCATTTACAATGACAGCCTAGGAACAGTGGGTTAACTGCCTTGTTCAGGAGCAGAACAACCGATTATTATATTTACCTTGTTAGCTCGGGGATTCGATCTAGCAACCTTTCGTTTCCTGGCCCAACGCTCTAACCACTAGGCTACTTTTATGAAAGTAGCACGTATACAAATTCTTGGGCAGGACAGAGACTGAGAACCCTGTATTAACAAACAGTTCAATGGGGTGAGGAGCAACCTCAGGGATACCGACAATGACTGTGTACTTTCTCTCAGTTAATACATTGTTCCTGTAAGCATAATACTGTAAGCTCTGGTACTTTGACCTGTGCTTTTTATTATCAACACGGCACAACTGTGCATAATGACCGGTTTTATCACAGGCCTTGTATTTGGCCTTAGTGGCGGGGCAGTCTGTAGCGTTAGCTAAGTGAGTCGTAGAGCCACAACTGTAACAGCAGAGACCTGACTTTATTGTATCATCAGGCGGGTTGGAGTCGGCATGGGCCTTATCTCTGTTTATTCTTCTTTTGGGGATTTTCTCTCACCGCCTGTACTGGCAGTGGATTATTAATGGATGAGATATGGGCTTGGTCACTTTCCACTTGAATAGCGAGCACAATAGCAGTGTGCAGTGCAAGATTAGCCCGTAGTAAAATTATTTATTTGGCACGTGAGCATGAGGCCTTTTCAACAAGTTGATCTCTCAATATCTCATCTCCTCTATAACCAAAGTTACAGTTCACAAGTAACTCTTCCATGGCAGCAACGTAATCTGCTATGGACTCATCAGGTCTCTGTGCTCTTTGTCTGAATTTATGGCGCTCGACCACAACATTGATAGCCGAAATTAAATGGCGCTGCAGAGCTGTGACAGCTATTGCAAACATAGTACCTGAATCTGGTAAGGTATAAAATATTATTTGACCTTCAGTACCAAGACAATGTAGTAGCATTGCAAGCTTCCTAGCATCTGGCCAGTCATCTCCTGTAGCATTGATAGGCACCAAGTAGCTGTTGAAGATTTTCAACCACATGGCCAACGGCATCGTAGGTTGACCAGGGAAGGGCAGGAAGGGAATAGGGGATGATGTTAAATCTGCTACCATCCTCGTCGCCAATCTTGTCGTGTAGTCGGTTCAGTAAATTGAGGACGCAAAGGGTATAACTAATGGTATGTTTACTTGGCAAGATTAGCACTCCATCACAGCATTCATCCTCAGCGCATGCACATTCTTCTTCCTGCTCTAATTGTACTTCCGTTCTGTATCAGAATAGGTGGAATAGAATATCTGTATGCCTCTAGTGGTGAATTTGGGTAGTTTAATGTATGGTCATAGTATCTCTGAATGTTTTTTGTTGTTTTTGCTATTTTTATTTTGAAGCCCAACTACCCACCATGCACCTTTGAAGTTCTGAACATCAAGCAACTGGTATCTTAAAAGGACGTTGTCTTGAAATCTATTGTCTTGAAATCTATTGTCTTGAAATCTATTGTCTTGAAATCTATTGTCTTGAAATCTATTATTGAATAAGATGAGAGAAAAAAGAAGAAACTCACACACTGCTCTTTATTAAGCTTTACGTGTCGGCCTCAAGGCCTTCGTCAGAGCTTTCTCATGTTATTCAACTATTACCATCTGCCTGCAACAAAGATAGCTCAGATGTGCGTGTACATTTTGAATTTGGAATCTATTATATACTGAAATCTTGTTAAAACAGACAGTTGAGTGAGATTGTGGAGAGAATCAGAAACAGCTCATAAAAAAGTATTTTGGCTTCTTTCCAGAATTGTGAAATGTATCTTAATATCAATCCATCATACATACTGTAGTTGTGCATACTGTACGTAATGACTACCTTAGTGGATTTCAATAAAGATGTTGGCATGAGCCTTTAAACAATGTTTTCTTCCTTTCCTAAATAGGAACAAATCTCCTTTAAGGAAGCGCTATTAAGCCTGTTACACCAATTACCTCAGAGGGCTGTTTTTCTTTTGTTAGATTGGAAATGTTTCTCTCTACGTGTTCACAGTATGCTTGGGGAGGTGCTCGTTACCATAGGAGAACGAATTCAACCCAATTGAAATCGGCTTCAGGGAAGGTTCTTGAAGCCACAGTAATTCCTTGATGCGTTGTTTCACAAAGGAACAGCTACTGTACAAGTTCATGGGAAATTATTAAATGTTCTCATGTGCAAAAACAACAACATATTTCCCTGGAGGGGATTGCTTATGTCAACACACTCACATCTATTGCCATAGCTGTGAAACATGGCAAAGAAAAATGTGGTGCTGTGGTAAAGCTCATTTAGAAACATGGTAAAGCTCATTTAAATAACTACTCCGATAAACATTTTCTATTTGACCCGTTTTGCTTACTGGACTTACCTGTACCAGGAATGGGGATGGTGCTTGCTCTGCTGAGAGTGCCAGTTATTGCCAGAGGAGGTGATGAGTTAGGGAGAAGTCTCCATCTGAGAAGCGAAAGATTAGGTTAAATGTTGGGCACTGGCAAATGGAGCAGTCCAACGCTTACAGTAAATGTTACATATTAGAGCTCCCTCAACAGGCCAGAGAAAGAAGTACAGGCTGCCAAAACATGAAGGTTGCCTGAAATTCAAGGTCACTCTGGAATTGTACGGACTTCAATGTATGGAAATAACTCACCGAAAATGGGGTTTCAAATTGCAATTTGCAATTCATCTCAACAGTTTCCACATTTTGTCAAAGCAAACCCCAAAATTGGATACATGCCAGTTGAAAATGGTTTTGAATAGATGCCTATTTTGCTTTTATGATCTTTATTCATGAATCTTATGCAAATGAGGTCCATTGTCACATCTTGAGTGTTTTGTTTAACGTGTACTCGCTCTGACTCTATCTCCTGATAAAACAGGCCTATTTCCTGTCTTAATTACTTTTACCAATGGAGGAGGTCATCAAATGAAATCTAATCCAGGGCCCATCAAATTAGAAATTAAACCCAGGCACAGGCTATTGATTCAGTCCATCCCAACAGAATCTCCAGACACATCACTGAAAATAAAGCTAATATTCTGGGTTTTAATGTTATCTGATACTGCGATCCTATCAGCCACAGAAAGATTTACTGTGTTATCTGCCTAATTGCCTGTGGCTTTTCCAATTTCCCAGAATAGCAAACCCATTTCAGTGACTAGCTGGTATGTGACTAGCTGGTATGTGACTAGCTGGTATGTGACTAGCTGATACGTGACTAGCTGATACGTGACTAGCTGGTACGTGACTAGCTGGTACGTGACTAGCTGGTATGTGACTTGCAAATATGTGAAGCTGGTATTTGACTATCTGGTATATGACAAGCAAGTACGTCACTAGCTGGTGTGTGACTAGCTGGTGTGTGACTAGCTGGTGTGTGACTAGCAGGTATAAGATTAGCTGGTGTGTGAATCATCTTTTCATCTGAATATATTGGCTTTAGAAAAATGACATGTGAATGAAAGACATTGATCTTTCACATCTCCCCAAAGACCTTTTTTATTTATTTCATGTTAACCTTTTTACCCTGTGTGTTTTCTGACCAACCGGTGACAGCCATTCATATCACACTCCTATCTGCTGTAATGGATGACACGTTCTTCCTTCATGAAAACATCCATGTGGGATTCTTCATGCCCCAGCGACAGGCCAGACATTTCCTCGTAACGCCTCAAGGATCCCAAATGAGTCTCTCGAAACAATTACAACAGGTATGAGCCTAAAGAGAGCTGTTGAGTTAGAGGTTAGATAAGAAATCACTCAGTCACACACATGTGCTGCTCTGAAGGGATTTTCTCCCACAGCATGGAAAAACATTGGACATATAACATGTCTTTTAAAAGAAATGTCCAGCAGGAAAGTATTTTCAAACTTTCTTTCAGAACTAGAAATGCTTTTTCCAATGTGTGTAATCTCTTTAGATGCAGAGGGGCTGTAGTGGCCTACAGTGCTGTCGTACAGATTCAAACAGTCACTGCAGCAATTGCAATTTTACACTACTGAGCCTCTATTCAAAAGCTTGCAGATGCAGCTGTCATTAAGAAACCAGTGCTTGCCTGGTGTTTAGCATAGAGCTAAAGCTTGCATGTACAGTAGTCAGCAATGGGGCTTATTGTAGAATAGGGCAACCACCAAGTCTTCAAAGACATCAGAATGTTCACAGAATCTCTTCTGTCACTTTACAGGTTATTCCTCAGTCGAATCCCTAAAAAATACATCATAGCAGAAGCTACTGCTAGGCTTCTCCATCCATGAATGCCTCCATCATCTGTGTGTTCTGGAGTGTTAACTGTCAGACAGTGTGAAGCCAGCTTACTCACTTGAAAAAAAAAAGCTATCAACTGGCTAAAAATGGAATGTGTTGGAATACAGTGAGCTCCAGAAGTATTGGGACAGTGATTTGTGTTGTTGTTTTGGCTCTGTACACCAGCACTTTGGATTTGAAATGATACAATGACTTTGAGGTTAAAGTGCAGACTGACAGCCTTAATGTGAGGGTATTTTCGTCCATATCGGGTGAACCGTTTAGAAATTACATTTTATGGGACCAAATGTATTGGGACAAATTCACTTATACAGTATGTGAATTAAAGTAGTAAAAAGTAAAGTATTTGGTCCCATATTCATAGAAGTGACTACATCAAGCTTGTGACTCCACAAGTTGGATGCCATTTGCTGTTTGTTTTCGTTGTGTTTTAAATTATTTGTGCCCAATATATAAATGAATGGTAAATAATGTATTGTGTCATTTTGGAATCACTTTTATTGTAAATAAGAATAGAATATGTTTTCTAAACGCTTCTACATTAATGTGGATGCTGCTATGATTACGGATCATCCTGAATGAATCGTGAATAATGATGAGTAAGAAAGTTACAGAAGCATAAATATCATACCCACCCAAAAAATACTAACTCCCCTTTTATTGTAATGGTGAGAAGTTAGTATTTCTTGGGGGTTTGATATGTGTGCGTATGTAACTTTCTCACTCATCACTATTCACGATTCATTCAGTATTACCCGTAATCATGGTAAAGCTCAACAGTAACATCTCAGCACATTTTATACATTTGTGGATGGAGGAGCCTAACTGTAGCTTCTACTACGATATATCATTTCAAATCCAAAGTGCTGGCGTACAGAGCAAAAAAATCAAATGTGTCATTGTATTTCAAACTACTTCATGGCATGCTGCTGTAAGCCCTACTACAATATAAACTGTCAGGGATATGTCTACTATCAAGCATTTGTATTTGTTTTACCGAAGGTCCTTTAACAGTAACAGATTTTAAAGCATCTGTTGCGGTGCAGTGAGTTTCACACCTCCTGCGAAAACACCGATCTTAATGGCAGCCAAATTACAAACATCTTTTTAGCACTCCACTGAGCTGCCTAAAAGGTGGAAAAGCATCTCACTGCTGCGATTCACTCTTTAATGGTGACATTCAGCAAAGGCCAATAAAATATGATTGTCTGAACAGAGAAATCTAATAAGGAGAGCATATTCACCACACACTCACTCTGCATGCAGGTTGTCTGGTGTTTAGCTGATAAGTCTCAAATGGAAGTTATACAGGGCTTACAGTGGCTTGTGAAAGTATTCACCCCCCTTGGCATTTTTCCTATTTTGTTGCCTTACAACCTGGAATTAAAATAGATTGTTGGGGGGTTTGTATCATTTGATTTACACAAGATGCCTAAGCTTGGCACATCTAGCCACTGGGATTTTTGCCCATTCTTCAAGGCAAAACTGCTCCAGCTCCTTCAAGTTGGATGGGTTCCGCTGGTGTACAGCAATCTTTAAGTCATACCACAGATTCTCAATTGGATTGAGGTCTGGGCTTTGACTAGGCCATTCCAAGACATTTACATTTTTCCCCTTAAACCACTCAAGTGTTGCTTTAGCAGTACGCTTAGGGTCATTGTCCTGCTGGAAGGCGACCCTCCATCCCAGTCTCAAATGTCACGGCTGTCGTCGGTTAAGGAGGACCAAAATGCAGCAGGAATGTTGACGCTCATCTTGTGTATTTATTTACCAACTAAGTGAACACCAAAACGAAAACGAACTTACGAACACCGAAACAGTCTTGAAAGGCACACTCAGCAAAACAAGAAACAATTTCCCACAAACACACAGACAAACATACCCAACTAATATAGGACTTCCAATCAAAGGCAACACCACACAGCTGCCTTCAATTGGAAGTCCACCCCAATTAACTCTACATAGAAACAGACTACCTAGACTAAACATAGATCATAAACCCGGAAATACTAAATCAAACGCCCTTTTACCAAAACACCACCCCGAACCACATAAAACAAATACCCTCTGCCACGTCCTGACCAAACTACAATAACAATTAACCCTTATACTGGCCAGGACGTGACAGTACCCCCCCCCCCCCCCCCCTTAAAGGTGCTAACCCCGGAAGCACCTTAAAAAAAACAAAAAAAAACAACAACCCCAAACAACAAAACAAAGGGAGGGAAGGGAGGGTGGCTGCCGTCAACGACGGCACTGTGCTACACCCCCCCTCCCTAACCCACCTATATCTGGAGGTGGCTCCGGTTCTGGCCGTTCCAGGCAGTCGGGCCACTCTGGCAGCTCGGGGCAGTCTGGCCAGTCTGGCAGCTCGGGGCAGTCTGGCCAGTCTGGCAGCTCGGGGCAGTCTGGCCGCTGGGGCCGCTCGGGGCAGTCTGGCCGCTCGGGGCAGTCTGGCCGCTCGGGGCAGTCTGGCCACTCGGGGCAGTCTGGCCACTCTGGCAGCTCGGGGCAGTCTTGCCACTCTGGCAGCTCGGGGCAGTCTGGCCACTCTGGCAGCTCGGGGCAGTCTGGCCACTCTGGCAGCTCGGGGCAGTCTGGCCACTCTGGCAGCTCGGGGCAGTCTGGCCACTCTGGCAGCTCGGGGCAGTCTGGCAGCTCGGGGCAGTCTGGCCACTCTGGCAGCTCGGGGCAGTCTGGCCACTCTGGCATCTCCGGGCAGTCTGGCCACTCTGGCATCTCCGGGCAGTCTGGCCACTCTGGCATCTCCGGGCAGTCTGGCCACTCTGGCATCTCCGGGCAGTCTGGCCACTCTGGCATCTCCGGGCAGTCTGGCCACTCTGGCATCTCCGGGCAGTCTGGCCACTCTGGCATCTCCGGGCAGTCTGGCCACTCAGGCGGCTCCTGACTAGTGGGCGGCTCCGGCGACTCTTGACTGACGGGCGGCTCGGGCGACTCTTGACTGACGGGGGGCTCGGGCGACTCTTGACTGACGGGCGGCTCGGGCGACTCTTGACTGACTGACGGGCGGCTCGGGCGACTCTTGACTGACGGGCGGCTCGGGTGACTCTTGACTGACTGGCGGCTCGGGCGACTCTTGACTGACGGGCGGTTCGGGCGACTCTTGACTGACGGGCAGCTCTAGCGACGTCGGACTGGGATGACGCACTTGAAGCCTGGTGCGTGGTGCTGGTACTGGACGTACCAGATTGGGAACACGCACCTCCAGGCTGGAGCGGGAACAGGACGAGTCGGACTGGGCTGACGCACTTCCGGGTCCGCACAAGAGACAGGAGCTGGAAACCCAGGGCTATGGAGGCGCACAGGCGGTCTTGAGCTTACCTCCTGCACAACCCGTCCTGGCTGGATGGAACTAGTAGCCCTGCACGAGCGGGGTGCTTGTACAGGGCGGACTGGGTTGTGCAGGGGCCTGATGGTAGCCGTGCGTAGAGCGGGAGTTGGGTAGCCTGGTCCTCGGAGGCATACCGGCGACCAGATGCGCTGCGCAGGCATCCTCCTACCAGGCTGGATGCCCGCTCTAGCACGGCACCTGCGAGGGGCTGGAATAACGCACACCGGACTGTGCGTGCGTATGGGTGTGAGAGTGCGCTCCTCAGCGAAACATGGCGCTCTCCACCTCATACGCTCCTCCATAAAACCACGGGTAGCTGGCTTCCGGCTCTTCCTAGGCCTAGCCAAACTACCCGTGTGCCCCCCCAAATTTTTTTTATTGGGGGTGCCTCTCGTGCTTCAACGCCAGTCGTGATCCTCGGAAACGTTCCTGGTCCATACCAGCCTTTCGCCTTTCCTCTCTCTCGCTTACCACCTGTCCCCATGGAAGGCGATCTTTTCCTGCTTGGATCTCCTCCCAAGTGTAGGAGCCTTCTCCCCCCAAGATCTCCTCCCAAGTCCATCTCTCTCGTTTGTCCAATTCGAAATTCCTCTGCTCCTTCCTCTGCTGCTTGGTCCTGGTTTGATGGGAGATTCTGTCACTGCTGTCGTCGGTTAAGGAGGACCAAAACGCAGCAGGAATGTTGACGCTCATCTTGTGTATTTATTTACCAACTAACGAACAACAACAACAAAACGAAAACGAACTTACGAACACCGAAACAGTCTTGAAAGGCACACTCAGCAAAACAAGAAACAATCTCCCACAAACACACAGACAAACACACCCAACTAATATAGGACTTCCAATCAAAGGCAACACCACACAGCTGCCTTCAATTGGAAGTCCACCCCAATTAATTCTACATAGAAACAGACTACCTAGACTAAACAGAATTACATAAACATAGATCATAAACCAAAAACCCGGAAATACTAAATCAAACGCCCTTTTACCAAAACACCACCCCAAACCACATAAAACAAAAACCCTCTGCCACGTCCTGACCAAACTACAATAACAATTAACCCTTATACTGGCCAGGACGTGACATCAAATCTCCAGAAGACTGACACAGGTTTCCATCAAGAATTTCCCTGTATTTAGCACTGTCCATCATTCCTTCAATTCTGACCAGTTTAGCAAACACCAATTTTTTTCTTTAAGCAATGGCTTTTTGTGGCCACTCTTCCATAAAGCCCAGCTCTGTAGAGTGTACGGCTTAAAGTGGTCCTATAGACAGATACTCCAATCTCCGCTGTGGAGCTTTGCAGCTCCTTCAGGGTTATCTTTGGTATTTTTGTTGCCTCTCTGATTAATGCCCTCCTTGCCTGGTTTTGGTGGGCAGCCCTCTCTTGGCAGGTTTGTTGTGGTGCCATATTCCTTCCATTTTTTAAATAATTGATTTAATGGTGCTCAGTGGGATGTTCAAAGTTTCTGATATTTTTTTAGAACCCAACCCTGATCTGTACTTCTCCACAACTTTGTCCCTGACCTGTTTGGAGAGCTCCTTGGTCTTCATGGTGCCCCTTGCTTGGTGGTGCCCCTTGCTTAGTGGTGTTGCAGACTCTGGGGCTTTTCAGAACAGGTGTATAAAAACTGAGATCATGTTGACACTTAGATTGCACACAGGTGGACTTTATCTAACTAATTATGTGACTTCTGTAGATAATTGGTTGCACCAGATCGTATTTAGGGGCTTCATAGCAAAGGGGGTGAACACATATACACGTATCACTTTCCGTTTTTTCTTATTTTTTTTGTAACAAGTTATTTTTGAAATTTCACTTAACCAATTTGTACTATTTTGTGTATGTCCATTACATGAAATCCAAATAAAAATCTATTTAAATTACAGGTTGTAAAGCAACAAAATAGGAAAAACGCCAAGGGGATGAATACTTTTGCAAGGCACTGTGCATCCACCAACAACAATGTAGCCTACTTTTCATATGTATTCCCATCATAGCATACAAGTATATTTACGCAGTTTCTACAGAAGTACAACAGCGTGCACTTTTTGAAAGACATCTGTTAGTTAATTAATGTGACCAAAATGGCACAGAACATCCATGTCACTGTGTTCAGTCTCTAGGAAAGCATGGTGAGTGAATGCAGGGAATGACGTCATCTCCTCTCAGGTTCAGAACCTCTGTGAGTCACTCAACAGGTGGAGCAGAACCAGAGACCCGTGGATTGAATTAGTCCAAACTAAATATAACCCAAACCCATATAGACTGACGAAAACAGGCTATAATAGATTATACTCACACAGCCAGCTTCCTGTGTTTGGAGGACTGCTATGTAATATCCTGTTGGCTCAAGGCTGCTGCAGATTGTCCACACCTGGTCTTTTCCAAGACATTGAGAACACTAAAGCCCTCATTCACATATTTCTATTGTATACTGCATATTTGTGTGACAGTGTATTCAATTACATAGTGGGAAAGGTTGATTTTATGCACAGGTGCCTTGGGCTGCTATAACGCACAATCAATCTCAATAAAACAAAATGATCACATAATTGATACAGGATTACGAATAACAAAACACAAGGTTAATCCCAGCACTAGTTATTTCTTAACCTGCCTCATTATATGGTTAGTAAAATGTGCAGCTGGATGGTTGGCTATTTGGTCTGGAAGCTAACAAGATGGAAAATGCCAATTATGCTTTTGAAAAGTATTAGGTTAACAAAGGCTGTACATTTTTATTTATACCTTTTTGAAAGAACATACTGACCGTAACCGGAGTAAATTAAGATAGTTGCTTAGCAAAACTCCATATTTGGTGAGTAACGGAGGTATTTTGACGTTATAACGCTTGCAGAGTTTGAATCGGAGGTTCCGGTGCATTAGATACTGGGGGATACTGATACTGGGGCAGGTTGCCCTAAAATAAATACATTTGCATAGCAACAACACAGGACAACTTACCTGAATAAACACATGCAACTTCAGGTACAAAGTTTTCATATGAACTAAAGTTAGAGGGGTAGTGTTATACATTGTAAAGGTAAATCAATAATTAGACTCCCATATGAAACACTTTGGTTCCTACCCTGTCACATTCATTTTGTCTGAAAACAATCATTAGAATTGCCACTGTGACCAAGAGTAACAATCTGTAGATAAATGCTGGTACTCATGGATGGGCATATGATGACATCTAGTGGACAGACATGATGCTGCATGTTGCTCTTATATTTGTATTTGTTTTGCAACCGTGTTGCCTCTCACGGTAGCTATTGATGAAGCAGAACATCAAGACGAAGCAGCTGCTTTACAAGTGGGATGCACTGTTGAGCACTACATCCTGAGGGGTTCGTGCTGCATCCCCAGGGGTTCGTGCTGCATCCCCAGGGGTTCGTGCTGATTGTACGGAGATCGTGACAGGCGGTTAAATGGCGTCCCTTGAGAAGGTAAGAACTAGATGTATGTCCGGAGAAGTGCAGTATTATCATAAGGAGATGTATACTTGGAATACAGAGGAGGAATTGGGGGAAAAAGAGAGGCAGAGGAGGTCTGGAGAGAGAGAGAGAGAGAGGGCGGAAGAGGGTGAGTTTGAGTCGGTTAAAATGGCGGGAAAAGGGATATTAGTGTGCAAAGCTGTCATCAAGGCAAAGGGTGGCTACTTTGAAGAATCTCAAATGTAAAATATATATTAATTTGTTTAACACTTTTTTTTGGTCACTACATGATTCCATATGTGTTATTCATAGTGTTGATGTCTTCACTGTTATTCTACAATGTAGATAGTAAAAATAAAGAAAAACCCTGGAATGAGTAGGTGTCCAAACATTTTACTGGTACTGCATGTTTCAGTAAAATGTGATTTTTGGCAATTATAGCAATGGATATCAACTGTACTGCAGGGCTGGAATGTAAGTTGCAGAAAAGAGGTTGGGGTTGCAGCTGCAGAGAGGTGTTTGGGTGTGTGAGACTTGACGTCGGGAGAGTTACAGGGTGTGTTAAGTGGTGGTGTCCCATCCTTTCAGGTTGTTGGCCTGAAGTAGGACAATAGATTAAATAACGGAATAGAGTTGTGTTTATGTTTTTTTATGAGTGAAGTGTTTGATGGTATGGTACTTTTTTATATATATATATATATATATATATATATATATGTATGTTGCATTACATAGTGGTACTGGAGTATTATACTTTACTTTTTTTTTTTTAAGTAATATTATATATATATATATATATATATATATATATATATATATATATATTTAAAGCAAAGTATAATACTCCAGTACTGGAGTATTATACTTTACTTTTTTTTAAGTAATACTTTGCTTAAATATATATATATATATTAAAGCAAAGTATAATACTCCAGTCAAGCAGGTGGCGGAAATGCAACATTTATTGGATGCCAACCGCCGTTAAACTTAATCGAAGAAGAAGAACAGCGTTAAATCAGACTGTTTTTGTGTCTTGTTGGTTCCTGCCGTTAACCCACTTAACGACACATGTTCACATCAGTAGCGACGTGACGCAGGCATATTGCAGGCCAGCTATAAACACAGATAAGAACTATTGAGTTTACCAACGTATTTTATTGATTTATGCATGCAAGAAGGGGATATTCTTCAAGGTATATATTTAAGGTAAAACTTCTGAAGTTACGATTGTCAGAGCTTATCAACTAAGAAAAGTCCTCCACCTAGAAGCTAGCTAATGTTAGCAGTAGTTGCAGTACCTCTCACTTTTTAGCTAACAAAGTAAACGTTCCGTTCTATAGCCCGATATGTAATGAGGCATAGTTTGACATTTTTTATCATAAATGAGCATAACAAATGACAGACATACGAGCTAATTTATAAGATATTCATAATTGTGTGTTCAAATAATTAGCTAGCTATGCGTTTAGTTAATGTACTCCTTTTTCTTTTGCAGTTTTACAAGTGGACCACAGAAGAGAGAGGCCCAACAGGATGGCCAGTGTAAGTCAACACACACACACTTAACATGTTTTGTGTGTGTGTGTGTGTGTGTGTGTGTGTGACCTGATGAGGACGTTCATTCTCTGTTCCCCAGGTGCTCTGTAATAGAGCCAGGCTGGTGACATACCTGCCAGGGCTTCACCTACTTGTCCGGCGGATCGCTGGACCCCACCACAGAACATTCTCTGGCGCTGGATCCTCTGGCTCTGATGAGCCTCGATTAACCATCACACACCCTGACCTTGGTAAGCACAGACCTCTAATCACAATGATGCCTGAACATGAACATCATAAACCAACTGTCTGTTATTCAGAAGGAAAGTTAATCAGTTCAATATTTGGATCAACTTCTTGAAAAACATGTATTTTCAGTTCCCAGTGTTTTATTATGTCTCATTGTTATTTGTTTACATCAGGTCACAGGACAGTGTGGCCTGATGAGAACATGGGTCCGTTCGGGCCTCAGGACCAGCGCTTCCAGCTGCCAGGTAACACAGGCTTCGAATGCCACCTGGAGGGCACAGCAGAACAGAAGATTAAAGGCCCAGTCCCCCAGACAGTCCCCCAGACAGTCCCCCAGACAGTCCCCCAGACAGTCCCCCAGACAGTCCCCCAGACAGTCCCCGATGTGCTGTCTGCCCTCTCCAGCAGGGAGAGGTATGAGTTCCTCCTGGCTCACGTTGCCGGAGAGTTCCAAGTAAGTAAGGTTTGGAATGACAATTGACACACATTTCGTCTAGGGCTGTGACCATGCCATTTTCCATGGCAAAAATGAATACAAGAAGCAGACAATCTTTGGTCCTATTAAAAACCTGCTGTATGTAAACAATTGAGTGCTATAGCTTGGAAAATAAGTAAATGCGACTGGATGACAACATAATGATGTTTGTTTCCAACATCAGGGCTGTTATTCTGAAGAATTTAAATCCACTTTGTGTTTTGTTTCCTTGCCAAAACATGAACATGTGTCCAGTACTGGTATTGTCCTGGCTCTAGTTTGTTCTGGTGTGTGGAGGTAGGCCTAATGGTGATCTGCAGTAAAAAAAATAAAAATAGCCTAGGCCAGTTTTTTTTTAATGTTTTTTTTATATATAATAAATTACTGTGTTTATTTAATGAAAATAAAATATTTTATCATTGATTTCCCTCAGCCTATTTTATCCCTTGAAATGCTCAGTCTGATCGTGTGGGCGTTAGGACTGGGTGTAATATCGAATTAATTCCAACCTATGTTTTTGCGCGGTATTCCATATGCCTGTATCGCAGAATAAAGTGTTTTGGTATTTTTCGTTTTTATGAACTTTGATATCTGCTTGTTCTCGTATTGTTTTTTTTTTTTGTCGTGTCTAGTTCGCTCCTTCTGTGCTGTGTGCACCTTCCCATTTACACCAGAGATCTCTATAATAAACAAGATGCTCATGTCTCCACCCTCACAATGGGAGTCATTGTCCCATAGGCGGGAAGGCAGGTGGCCAGGCTTGGGTTCAAAATAAGTGCATAGAATAGCGGTGGGCTTATTTTGGCGAGAGTGAAACTTCTCGCCTCTTTCTCCCATGCCCCTCCCCTTACCACTCACAACAACAAAGATGAGCGGTCACTTCATCCTCGCTATTTGTATTTGAGGTTTGGTCCAACAGAATCTGTCATATAGACACCGAAACACACAGACAATAGTTTAGTGTAATAGAGGAGAAGTTAACCTATCGAACCGTTTCAACTCCTCAAATTTCGAGCAGAGCAGACACTATTAAAACAGATGTACCAATTAACATTCATTCTGGAAAAAAGGAATGCTCAGTTTGTTGCACGCATTACGATACCACGTATCGCTAACAGCATTTTAGTCAAAGATTTCTCTACTAGCTATTTAGTCTGTTTTTATAAAAGTGCAATAAGCATAAACCAATTATGTAAGGAGTTGGCAACTCATTCTGAGAAATAAGGTAGGCCGCTTGATTCCAACATCTGAACAAAGTGGACAGGCTACCATGCTGTTCAAACAGTTGGAGACAGATAGTAGGTTGTGTTCATAACAATTGTTAGCTGAATTCAGAGCTTGTGAAATTATACCTAGATCTAAGTTGACTAAATATTAGCTGGCTACTCACTAGCACGTGGGCTTGTGCTTGAGGGATTGTTTGAGACCAATGTTCATTTTCTATAATGCCTGCTACATTATTAGTGGATGTGCATTGTGCGTGGTTCTGGTAAAAAATGTAACAAAAGGCGCTTTTTATAGACAGACCTGAAAGCCAGATCAGTGATTATTGTAACAACAAAAAAAGCCGGTACAACTATTTATGCAGTGTATTTGACCTTTAATTGTACAACAAAGCTTAAAAAATGTTTTAAATCTAGATATCGTGAATCGCCAGCAAGTTAGAAAAAAAATATTAGTTTTAGGCCATATCGCCCACCCCTAGTGGGCGTTAGGTAAAACATTTGAAGATATTTACTGAGACAGCTCTGATTATCTGATAGGGTGGTCTGGAGCCCACCCCTTACCCAGATGAACAGTCATTGGTCTATTATAATCAGATCAGATTGATGTCATGATCTGGGCCAAAAACTCCATCTCATCTACTGAACAGGCTGAAATTCCAGGCATTTCTTTTCAAACGGCTCTTACACAAAAAGGGCATTATTGTAATTTTCACAATTTCAGTGTTATTTTGACCTCCATAGTGTGGCAATATCATAAGGGAAAAATCACATTTTTAACTGCACTGCCCATTTAAAGGAATATTTTTGCTACAACTCTGTTTGCTCTGTGCATGTAAAGTCATTGTTTACCTCTTTTGTTCGCGTTGATAAGAGGGATAATGAAGCATGTGTATATTATCCAGTTGAATTTTTCAGGGATGTTTTGGTTTTCTGAGCAACATCCCCTGATTTGTTTGTTCTTAGGGGAAAGAGGCCACTCCCCCAGAACAAAAGGTGAACAGAACAGAACAGTACTTTGAGAACTCTAATGTGGAGTGTGCCATACAGCCCTGCCCTGAGCTGCTGAAGAAAGGTACGTTTATGGTTGTTTTCCTTAGACCATTCAGATATAGATCTACTATTGGATCAGTCTTGCAGAAGCACACACTCTGAAGATGCTACACGCATTTTCTTACACATATTTTCCAACTTGTTGTTATACTGTCTCTAGTTTGTGTAAACTATATTTAAACCTTAATGGGGAATGGGTAGGGAAAAGAGGTGAAAGCAGTTACTTCTACATGTTGTGAAATTGATATTCTACATGTGTCCAGTAGAGGGGGCTCGAACACTGAAGGAGGTTTTGATCATGCTTGTTCTCCCCATGTGTTTACAGAGTTTGAGTCAATGTTCACTGAGGCTCCTAACAACATCATGACGGTTGTCACAGTGACCCAGAAGACACAGAATGACATGACAGCGTGGTGTGAGGCAGTGGACAAAGAAAGGGAGTTGATGCTAGACGAAGTGAGTTTGGGTCTCAATCCACACTGGGTAGTTATACCCAGAGGGGGTGGGGTGGGTGTGTGTGTGTGTGTGTGTGTCCCAGTGCATTTGGAAAGTATTCAGACCCCTTCCCTATTTCCACATTTTGTTAGGTTACAGCCTTGTTCTAAAATGGATAAGATAAATGTTTTGTCTCATCAATCTACACACAATACCCCATAATGACAAAGCGAAAACAGAAATACCTTATTTACATAAGTATTCAGACCCTTTGCTATGAGACTCAAAATTGAGCTGCATCCTGTTTCTGTTAATCATCCTTGATCTACAACTTGATTGGAGTCCACCTGTGGTAAATTCAATTGATTGGACATGATTTGGAAAGGCACACAGCTGTCTATATAAGGTCCCACAGTTGATGGTGCTTGCTTTTCCAACAGTCTTGAAGGAGTTTCCACATATGCTGAGCACTTGTTGGCTGCTTTTCCTTCACTCTGTGGTCCAACTCATCCCAAACAATCTCAATTGGGTTGAGGTTGGGTGGTTGTGGAGGCCAGGTCATCTGATGCAGCACTCCATCACTCTTCTTGGTCAAATAGCCCTTACACAGCCTAGAGCTGTGTTGGGTTATTGTCCTGTTGAAAAACAAATGATAGTTCCACTAACCGCAAACCAGATGGGATGGAGTATCGCTGCAGAATGCTTTGGTAGCCATGCTGGCTAAGTGCGCCTTGAATTCTAAATAAATTACACAGTGTCATCAGCAAAGCATCCCCACACCATCACACCTCCTCCTCCATGCTTCACGGTGGGAACCACACATGCGGAGATCATCCGTTCACCTACTCTGCGTCTCAAAGACACTGCGGTCTGAACCAAAAATCTCAAATTTGGACTCATCAGACCAAAGGACAGATTTACACCGGTGTAATGTCCATTGCACATGGCTGTTTATTGGCCCAAGCAAGTCTCTTCTTCTTATTGGTGTCCTTAGGTAGTGGTTTCTTTGCAGCAATTTGACCATAAAGGCCTGATTCACACAGTCTCCTCTGAACAGTTGATGTTGACATGTGTCTCTTACTTGAACTCTGAAGCATTTATTTGGGCTGCAATTTCTGAGGCTAGTAACTCTAATGAACTTATTCTCTGCAGCAGAGGTAACTCTGGGTCTTTCCTGTGGTGGTCCTCATGAGAGCCAGTTTCATCATAGCGCTTGATCGTTTTTGCGACTGCCCTTGAAGAAACTTTCAAAGTTCTTGAAATGTTCCCGGATTGACTGACCTACATGTCTTAAAGTAATGATGGACTGTTTTTTCTATTTGCTTATTTGAGCTGTTCTTGCCATAATATTGACTTGGTCTTTTACCAAATAGGTCTTTTACCAAATAGGGCTTTCTTCTGTATACCACCCCTACCTTGTCACAACAACTGATTGGCTGAAAGGCATTAAGAAGGAAAGAAATTCCACAAATGAACTTTTAACAAGGCACACCTGTTAATTGAAATTCCAGGTGACTACCTCATGAGGCTGGTTGAGAGAATGCCAAGAGTGTGCAAAGCTGTCATCAAGGCACTGTCGGTGGCTACTTTGAAGAATCTCAATTATCAAATATATTTTGATTTAACCATTTTTTTTTTGTTGGTTACTACAAGATTCCATATGTTATTTCATAGTTTTAATGTCTGCACTATTATTCTACCATGTAGAAAATAGTAAAAATAAAAACCCTTGAATGAGTAGCTTTTTCCAAACTTTTGGTCTCCCGAGTGGCGTAGTGGTCTAAGACACTGCATCCCAGTGCAAGAGGTGTCACTGCAGTACCTGGTTCGAATCCAGGTTGCATCATTGGGAGTACCATAGGGCGGCGCACAATTGGCCCAGCGTCGTCCGGGTTTGGCCGGGATAGGCCGTCATTGTAAATGAGAATTTGTTCTTAACTGACTTGCCTAGTTAAATAAAACATTTAAATGTGCGTGCTTTGCTGTTTTTTTCTAAACCTATGAAGATGTCCAGTGAACTCAGATATTCCATTTGTTGTCCCTACAACACAGTAAAGACTTGGATATATATTATCCCGGATGCTAATCAATAAAAATGTCTGTTAAATTCGCTGCTCTGTTTTGCTTGTTAACAGAAGCACTGAAATCGTTCAACAGTAACTGTCCTTTAGAGCCGCTGAAGACCATTCTGACACTTTTACTGCCTGAAGTAGTATGGAGTAGTAGTATGGAGTAGTAGTATGGAGTTATGATTTGCTAGTCTATGGCTAACATGTTGTATATTTTAACACTATCTTTGTTTACCTCTAAGGAATTGAAAGGATTAAACTGTACTCTCTAACTCAATGCCTCTTAAGTATTAGCAAGTACCTCGTTGTTGTAAATAAGCTGCAGAATGAGTGTCAACTTTAATTGTCTCCCCCCTGACTAAGACTGCACTGGTAATACTCGTTTATGATAATGGGATTGTGCATGACTTGTTTCTGATCCCAGCATTACAGTAGAAGACTCCTGTAAGTAGTCTGAGTGTGTGACAGGGTAGAGCGTGTAAGAGCAGGACTTGTTTTTGACTGTTATTCACCGTCTGGTTAACATGCCCATGGCTGAGAATCGGTCTAATTGTGCTGCTTACCCCCTTGACTGCACTCATTTATTAGACACTGACACGTACCCTCCCGTCCCAGCAATGGGCCACATCTCTACAACAGCACTTGTTGCGTGTGTACAGAGTTAAGAGCGTACCGTAAGCTCAGTCCACAGCTAGCTTGAAATGTCGCCGATAGAGTTATCAAATTAGATGTTTCGATAGCTCAAACGGTTGGTACGTTGTCAAGGAGAGTCACGTGTGTTGAGAGCAGAGGATAACGGGTTGGAGCCCAGTATGGGGACAGGGACAGGAAGCTATACTGTTAGCAGCACATTTACATCTGTTTCACGTGTTTATTTATTTTTATTTTTTTTTACCCCTTTTTTTTCTCCCCAATTTCGTGGTATCCAATTGGTAGTTACAGTCTTGTCTCATCGCTGCAACTCCCGTACGGACTCGGGAGAGGCGAAGGTCGAGAGCCATGCGTCCTCGAAACACAACCCTACCAAGCCGCACTGCTTCTTGACACAATGCTTCCAACCTGGAAGCCAGCCGCACCAATGTGTCAGAGGAAACACCGTACACCTGGCAACCGTGTCAGTGTGCACTGCAACCAGCCCGCCACAGGAGTCGCTAGTGCGCGATGAGACAAGGATATCCCTGCCGGCCAAACCCTCCCTAACCCGGACAACGCTGGACCAATTGTGCGCCGCCCCATGGGCCTCCCGGTCACGGCCGGCTGCGACAGAGTCTGGACACGAACCCAGAATCTCTGGTGGCGACGCAGTGCCTTAGATCACTGCGCCACCCGGGAGGTCCCTGTTTCACGTGTTGGTCGCGTGTATGTGATATGATTACCCAAAGCAATCTGTTTGAAGAGATGGTCTCTACCTTGGTATCTGTAAGAAATAAATACCTATCGCTGGCCATGCAGGTACCTCACACATTTGTAATTAACAACATAGACTACCTTTCAGAAGTTTGGGGTCACTTAGAAATGTCCTTGTTTTTGAAAGAAAGCATCCTGGAATCGCCTCTTCACTGTTGACGTTGAGACTGGTGTTTTGCGGTTACTATTTAATGAAGCTGCCAGTTGAGGACTTATGAGGCGTCTGTTTCTCAAACTAGACAATCTAATGTACTTGTCCTCTTGCTCAGTTGTGCACCGGGGCCTCCCACTCCACTTTCTATTAGAGCCAGTTTACGCTGTTCTGTGAAGGGAGTAGTACACAGCATTGTACTAGATCTTCAGTTTCTTGGCAATTTCTCGCATGGAATAGCCTTCATTTCTCAGAACAAGAATAGACTGACAAGTTTCAGAAGAAAGTTATTTGTTTCTGGCCATTTTGTGCCTGTAATCGAACCCACAAATGCTGATGCTCCAGCTACTCAACTAGTCTAAAGAAGGCCAGTTTTATTGCTTCTTTAATCAGAACAATAGTTTTCAGCTGTGCTAACATAATTGCAAAAGGGTTTTCTAATGATCAATTAGCCTATTTAAAATGATCAACTTGGATTAGCTAACACAACGTGGCATTGCAACACAGGAGTGATGGTTGCTGATAATGGGCCTATGTAGATATTCCATTTAAAAATCTGGCGTTTCCAGCTACAATCGTCATTTACAACATTAACAATGTCTACACTGTATGTCTGATCAATTTGATGTTATTTTAATGGACAAAAATATATATCTTTCAAAAACAAGGACATTTCTAAGTGCCCCCAAACGTTTGAACGGTACATTCAGAATGTTTGATACTTTCTCACACGTTTTGTAACGAACATGAAAATGAAATCAATTGTCTTAAGATAAGTTTTGCATTGTTCTCTTGTTGCAGTTTGTTGCTGGTGCCAAAGAGATCTGTTATGCCCTGAGGACAGAAGGCTTCTGGGCTGACTTCATCGACCCATCGTCAGGCATGGCGGTAAGACAACTCATACAGTGCCTTGCGAAAGTATTCGGCCCCCTTGAACTTTTCGACCTTTTGCCACATTTCAGGCTTCAAACATAAAGATATAAAACTGTAATTTTTTGTGAAGAATCAACAACAAGTGGGACACAATCATGAAGTGGAACGAAATGTATTGGATATTTCAAACTTTTTTAACAAATAAAAAACTGAAAAATTGGGCGTGCAAAATTATTCAGCCCCCTTAACCTCTATGGGCTAGGTGGGACGCTAGCGTGCCACCCGTGGTGCACTCCATCAACAGCAGGTGCATTTCAAGAGCGGCAAATTTGAATCCAAATAAATGTCAAAATTCAAATTTTTCAAAAATACAACTATTTTACACCATTTGAAAGATAAACATCTCCTTAATCTAACCACGTTTTACGATTTCAAAAAGGTTTTACGGCGAAAGCATAAATTTAGAGTATGTTAGGACAGTACATTTACAAGAGTTGTGTGTAATGTTTTGTCAAGTCAAAGACAGGGTCACCAAAACCATAAAACCAGCTAAAATGATGCACTAACCTTTTACAATCTCCATCAGATGACACTCCTAGGACATTATGTTAGACAATGCATGCATTTTTAGTTCTATCAAGTTCATATTTATATCCAAAAACAGCGTTTTACTATGGCATTGATGTTGAGGAAATCGTTTCCCTCCAATAACCGGCAGTCAAGTCAGCGTCACAAATTAAATAATTAAAATTAGAAAACATTGGTAAAATATTATATTGTCATTTAAAGAATTATAGATTTACATCTCTTGAACGCAATCAACTTGCCAGATTTAAAAATAACCTTACTGGGAAATCACACTTTGCAATAATCTGAGCACTGCGCCCAGAAAAATACGCGTTGCGATACAGACTAGACGTCATGTTGGGGAGATCTAAAATCGAAAATACTATGTAAATAATCCATTACCTTTGATTCTCTTCATCAGATGTCACTTCCAGGTATCACAGGTCCATAACGAATGTAGTTTTGTTCAAAAAAGCTCATCATTTATGTCCAAAAATCTCCGTCTCGTTAGCACATGATCTAAGCCAGCCGGACTTCTCGTCATGAACGAGGGGAAAAAATATATTTACGTTCGTTCAAACATGTCAAACGTTGTATAGCATAAATCATTAGGGCCTTTTTTAACCAGAACATGAATAATATTCAAGGTGGACGAATGCATACTCTTTTATAACGTATTGGAACGAGGGTACCCAACATGAACTCGCGCGCCAGGTGTCTAATGGGACATCATCGTTCCATGGCTCTTGTTCGGTCAGATCTCCCTCCAGAAGACTCAAAACACTTTGTAAAGGCTGGTGACATCTAGTGGAAGCAATAGGAAGTGCCAAAATATTCCTCAGCCCCTGTGTTTTTCAATGGGATAGGTTTAAAGTCAATACAACACATCAGGTATCCACTTCCTGTCAGAAAATGTCTCAGGGTTTTGCCTGCCAAATGAGTTCTGTTATACTCAGACACCATTCAAACAGTTTTAGAAACTTTAGAGTGTTTTCTATCCATATATAATAAGTATATGCATATTCTAGTTACTGGGTAGGATTAGTAACCAGATTAAATCGGGTAAAAAACATTTATCCAGACGTGCAAATGCTGCCCCCTAGCCCTAACAGGTTAAGTTAATACTTTGTAGCGCCACCTTTTGCTGCGATTACAGCTGTAAGTCGCTTGGGGTATGTCTCTATCAGTTTTGCACATCGGGAGACTGAAATTTTTGCCCATTCCTCCTTGCAAAACAGCTCGAGCTCAGTGAGGTTGGATGGAGAGCGTTTGAACAGCAGTTTTCAGTTCTTTCCACAGATTCTCGATTGGATTCAGGTCTAGACTTTGACATGGCCATTCTAACACCTGGATATGTTTATTTGTGAACCATTCCATTGTAGATTTTGCTTTATGTTTTGGATCATTGTCTTGTTGGAAGACAAATCTCCGTCCCAGTCTCAGGTCTTTTGCAGACTCCATCAGGTTTTCTTCCAGAATGGTCCTGTATTTGGCTCCATCCATCTTCCCATCAATTTTAACCATCTTCCCTGCCCCTGCTGAAGAAAAGCAGGCCCAAACCATGATGCTGCCACCACCATGTTTGACAGTGGGGATGGTGTGTTCAGGGTGATGAGCTGTGTTGCTTTTACACCAAACATAACGTTTTGCATTGTTGCCAAAAAGTTCGATTTTGGTTTCATCTGACCAGAGCACCTTCTTCCACATGTTTGGTGTGTCTCCCAGGTGGCTAGTGGCAAACTCTAAACGACACTTTTTATGGATATCTTTAAGAAATGGCTTTCTTCTTGCCACTCTTCCATAAAGGCCAGATTTGTGCAGTATACGACTGATTGTTGTCCTATGGACAGTCTCCCACCTCAGCTGTAGATCTCTGCAGTTCATCCAGAGTGATCATGGGCCTCTTGGCTGCATCTCTGATCAGTCTTCTCCTTGTATGAGCTGAAAGTTTAGAGGGACGGCCGGGTCTTCATAGATTTGCAGTGGTCTGATACTCCTTCCATTTCAATATTATCGCTTGCACAGTGCTCCTTGGGATGTTTAAAGCTTGGGAAATCTTTTTGTATCCAAATCCGGCTTTAAACTTCTCCACAACAGTATCTCGGACCTGCCTGGTGTGTTCCTTGTTCTTCATGATGCTCTCTGCACTTTAAACGGACCTCTGAGACTATCACAGAGCAGGTGCATTTATACGGAGACTTGATTACACACAGGTGGATTCTATTTATCATCATTAGTCATTTAGGTCAACATTGGATCATTCAGAGATCCTCACTGAACTTCTGGAGAGAGTTTGCTGCGCTGAAAGTAAAGGGGCTGAATAATTTTGCACGGCCAATGTTTCAGTTTTTTATTTGTTAAAAAAGTTTGAAATATCCAATAAATTTCGTTCCACTTCATAATTGTGTCCCACTTGTTGTTGATTCTTCACAAAAAATTACAGTTTTATATCTTTATGTTTGAAGCCTGAAATGTGGCAAAAGGTCAAAGTTCAAGGGGGCCGAGTACTTTCGCAAGGCACTGTAGCTGCTCAAGGATTAGCACTATGCTACAGAAATAGCTGTCTCATAACAGTACATACAGTTGTGACACAGTGATGGCAATTGTGTGGTCTTCTTGCCAATTGAAATTGATTATAATTGTTAAACTAACATCTTTCAAACATAAACAAGCAGTATTTAGATCTTTTCCCTTAATGTCTTCTGTCTCTCTTCCAGTTCTTTGGGTCGTACACCAACAACACACTGTTTGAGACCGACGAGCGGTACTGTAACCTGGGCTTTAGCATCGAGGACCTGGGCTGCTGCAAAGTCATCCGCCACACCTTGTGGGGAACACATGTTTTTGTGGGGACAGTTTTGACCAACGCACCTCCCGATAGCCATATCATGAAGAAGCTGCAAGGGAACTTAACCTGAATGATGGGAGAGTGTCTGGTATGTGGTTGCTATTATACCTTGATGTGTCATGGCTCTACACAGGCCTCAACTTCTGTTTGGAGAGCTGTTTGTTGTTCACATTTCTATAGAAACCCTCAAAATAGTACTATGTGAAATACCCACACCCATGGTCCCCGAGGGTTTTACCATTAGAGTATATGTATTTTTGAGTGTCTGTGCCAGACAGTGTTTTTTTTCCTTCAGTGTATTGTGGTTGAAGGCATGATTTTGGAAAGGGTCTCTCTTGCAAAATAGATTTTTATCTCAGAGACTTAACTGTAGAAATAAAGGTTATATTGAATGTGAAATAGAAAGTGGTTAAAGGTGGATTGACTCTGTCCAGTTGAGTTTCACAGTAGAATAAGTCATGTAGTTAGATATAAAGACATGGGAGACCTGCTGCTACACATGACTTGGGTTGATCACCCGCCATTTTTATCAGAAGATAAGGGTTTACTTTTCTAATGTCATAAGATGAATCTCGAGCTCTTATTTGATCCATGTTACCTTCAGAATAGAGACCTCATGTCTTGTTTACAGGTCCTGAGATCCAGTTAACCCTCAAATCCTTGAATATTGTGCTCGTAACAGTAATCAATGCACTTGGGTCTAAAAGAGACAGGTAGTCTCTCTCTACAAAATGAACTGTTTTAGAAATGGGTCTGTGATTCTTGTGGCAGCTTTAATCCAGAAGTCCACATGTGAAATGCAATAAACCAAATAATCTTGTCACTGTGGTCAGTTCTTTCAGGGTGAAAGGAAAGAGGTTGTTGACTAACTAACCTTCATAGTACTAATAAATTGATGTATACTGAACAAAAATATAAATGCAACATGTAAAGTGTTGGTTTCATGAGCTGAAAAACAAAGCACCCCAAAATGTATTCTACATGCACAAAAAGCTTATGTGTTGTGAAGGGAGGGATATGAAACACAAATGATTAAATTTAAATAATTTGTCATCATGACCCACAGCTCTCATTGACTGTAAGAGGCACGTGTTGAACTTGATAAGCTGAAATGAGCAGCTGTCGGTTCAGGCTGTTTTACTGGAAGGTGTCAGTAGTAGGTAGTGTATGTGGTCATTGACCTCTACTGTTCCAGAAATCACACTGCAGATGTGGTCATTGACCTCTACTGTTCCAGAAATCACACTGCAGATGTGGTCATTGACCTCTACTGTTCCAGAAATCACACTGCAGATGTGGTCATTGACCTCTACTGTTCCAGAAATCACACTGCAGATGTGGTCATTGACCTCTACTGTTCCAGAAATCACACTGCAGATGTGGTCATTGACCTCTACTGTTCCAGAAATCACACAGCAGATGGGACGTAATCAGTCTCCTCTAAGAGCCACGCCGAGATTATTCACTGCATCATTTAGATGGGTCCCTTGTCATACACGATCTGAAATTAATTGCCGTTGTCTTTTGTACCAAGTGGAAATAATGCGTTCAAATGCACTATCCTTGTTCTTGCAGTCTGAACTTTGTAAGTACGTTATTGCTATGTGCCCAAAATCTAACTCTAACAAACACCCAACAACTTAGCATAGGTCAGTAAGCTATCCCACAAAATTAACTTGGTCATCTTTGGTATTTTCTTTTTGGTATTTTATTAGGATCCCCATTAGCTGTTGCCATAGCAGCAGCTGCTCTTTCTGGGGTCCACACAGAACATTAAACATGATACAGAATGACATAATACAGAACATTAAACATGACATAATACAGAACATTAATAGACAAGAACAGCTCAAGGACAGAACTACATACATTTTTTTTAAAGGCACACGTAGCCTACATATCAATGCATACACACAAACTATCTACGTCAAATAGGGGAGAGGCGTTGTGTCATGAGGTGTTGCTTTATCTGTTTTTTGAAACCAGGTTTGCTGTTTATTTGAGCAATATGAGATGGAACCGAGTTCCATGCAATAACGGCTCTATATAATACTGTACACTTTCTTGAATTTGTTCTGGATTTGGGGACTGTGAAAAGACCCCTGGTGGCATGTCTGGTGGGGTAAGTGTGTGTGTCAGAGCTGTGTCTAAGTTGACTATGCAAACAACTTGGGATTTTCAACACAATGTTTCTTATAAAAAGAAGGGATGCGGTCAGTCTCTCCTCAACTCTTAGTCAAGATAAACTGGCATGTATAATATCTATATCAGCCCTCTGATTACAATGAAGAGCAAGACGTGCCACTCTGTTCTGGGCCATCTGCAGCTTAACTATGTCTTTCCTTGCAGCAGACAAAACTAGAGCCTACAGAACTAGTTTTTTTTTTAGAGTGTGGTGTCAAAAAAGCATGGGCTTCTGTGTGGCGCAGTGGTATAAGGCACTACATCTCAGTGCTAGAGGCGTCACTACAGACCCTGGTTCGATTCCAGGCTGTATCACAACCGGCTGTGATTGGGAGTCCCATAGAGTGGCGCACAATTGGCCCAGCGTCGTCCGGGTTAGGGTTTGGCCGAAGTAGGCCATCATTGTAAATAAGAATTTGTTCTTAACTGACTTGCCTAGTTAAATAAACATAAAATGAAATAAAAAGCAGAGCATCTTTTTATTACGGACAGACCTCTCCCCATCTTTACAACCATTGAATCTATATGTTTTGACCATGACCGTTTACAATCTAAGGTAACACCAAGTAATTTAGCCACACCATTCATTACCAGATTCAGCTGAAGTCTAGAACTTAGGGAATGATTTGTACCAAATACAATGCTCTTAGTTTTAGTGATGTTTACGACCAGTTTATTACTGGTGACCTCTTCCAGAACAAACTGCAACACTTTAAGTGTTTCAGTGACTTCATTAGCTGTGGTTGCTGATGCGTATATGGTTGAATCATCAGTATACATGGACACACATGCATTGTTTAATGCCAGTGGCAGGTCATTGGTAAAAATAGAAAAGAGTAAAGGGCCTAGAGAACTGCCCTGCGGTACACTACCTGTTTGACATTAGAGAAGCTTCCATTAAAGAAAACCCTTCGAGTTCTATTAGATAGATTGCCGTGTTGTGGATTCAGAGCTGATGTTGAAAAGCCATAACACATGCATTACTGTTCAAAAGTTTGGGGTCACTTAGAAATGTCCTTGTTTTTGAAAGAAAGGCAATTGTTTTGTTAATGTTGTAAATGATTATTGTAGTTGGAAACGGCTGATATTTAATGGAATATCTACATAGGCGAATAGAGGCCCATTATCTGTAACCATCACTTCCAATGACACTTTGTGTTAGCTAATCCAAGTTTATCATTTTAAAGGGCTAATTGATCATTAGAAAACCCTTTTGCAATTATGTTAGCACAGCTTAAAACTGTTGTTCTGATTAAAGAAGCAATCAATCTGGCCTTCAGACTAGTTGAGTAGCTGGAGCATCAGCATTTGTGGGTTCGATTACAGGCTCAAAATGGCCAGAAACAAATAACTTTCTTCTGAAACTCGTCAGTCTATTCTTGTTCTGAGAAATGAAGGCTATTCCATGCGAGAAATTGCCAAGCAACTGAAGATCTCATACAACGCTGTGTACTACTCCCTTCACAGAACAGCGCAAACTCGCTAACCAGAATAGAAAGAGGAGTGGGATGCCCCGGTGCACAACTGAGCAAGACGACAAGTACATTAGAGTGTCTAGTTTGAGAAACAGACGCCTCATAAGGCCTCAACTGGCAGCTTCATAAAATAGTACCCACAAAACACCAGTCTCAACATCAACAGTAAATAGGTGACTCCGGGATGCTGGCCTTCAAGGCAGTAGCTTTCCAGCTAAGTTGTCAATGCCAGGAGGTTTATTGATTTGAAAACAAAACATTTTCCACTTCTCCGACACTAATTTTACAGAATTCAAACTTGCAATGCTTTTCTGTTGTTATTTCTTTTTTCATGCATGAATACGATGGCTCAATGTTCATTGTTGGCATTTCCTGCCTAAGTTTGCCCACTTTACATATTTAATTACACTAACAAGTATTGTAATTAATTGTAATAATTGATAGTTACACTGTAATAACAACATGTAAATGGTGGTAATTGCTGTCTGTAATTACAAGGGTGTAACAACAAATGCTTTTTACCATGTTTGTTACAAATGTTAAAGTTTCCGATAGCATCCCAACGCACCATATTTCAGCCTGCACTAACCATGTGATAAGTGTTAGCCAATTAAAAACACAACTCTACAGTAAAGGGCTCTGGAGTCTAATGCAAAAACGGGTTCACAAATGGTTTACATTAAAAATAATACTTGAAATTGTTAAATCATTTAACGGTGCATTTGACAATGGGTCTATTACTTGAACAATCAATTAACCATTTCTAGACACATTAATAAAACGTTAAGATGTAAATTGTGAGAGTAATTCGTGCTTGTCAAATTCTAAGCCTAAATGGTCGTAAGACAAACTCTTATTCCATCATGCAACACTGCAAGAGTTTCACTGTTGAGGAACATTCTCACTTTTGGATGGGATGCATTGGTGCAATTATTTATTTATCCCAGGAATTAAGGCATCATGTCAAGATCTGTCCATCTGCGCAACACATTCGAAATAACGACGACCTCAGACGTGCCAAAATGTTATGACACTGGCGTCATGTAACAGTGCTCAGAGAACGGGGTCGAGAAGGTCAGGAGAGAGAAATTTGTTTATATTTTTTGAATACAGGAATTTTACTGGACGATTTAGCATAGTTTGTTAGCTAGCTAACTGTAGCGAGCTAGATAGTAAACGTTAGCTGGCCTGTTTGTTGGGCCTACCAACTAGTCTATCTACCTAGCTAGATACCATCTACAGAATAGACTTTCCATGAAATCTGTAGAGTTTTTGTGGATTAGCTAGCACGATAGCCATCTAGTTTTCTAACCTTGACTAGCTAGCTAGCTAAAGCTGGTAAATATGCTATGGTCGCTTCTTGCTAACTAGCTAGCTATTTAACGTTAGCTGGGCTCGATGGTCTTATCTTCCCAGAACCTTATTCTCACGGTATCAATTACCCAAGGGTATTATGTGAGACACACCCAGCATGTTAACGTTAGCTAGCCAGCTAGCTAGCTACTTGTGTCAACACACTATGAGTAACATTAGTTCCTTTTCAATGTAGACATGTCCCCCCAACATTCTGAAATTGCATTTTTGTCACACCAGTTTTCTAATTGGAATGTGATACAAAATGAGGCAATGGTGTGCTTTATGACCATGCGGGAGCTTCCGAGCAGTCAGGTTGGCTGTTTGGAGTGTTTATCCGACTGGATAAAAAAAAAAAAAAAAGTGATGTCCCCCCCACTTCTAAAACCAAAGATGTGCGCCTGGAATGATATTGATGATAACTAGGGGTAATGTAGAGAGCCAATGCTAAATTGTCCTACATTCTTCTTCTCTACCACAGATTCCCACAAGGTCTCAGACTCCAGGATGGGAAAATGCTTACAAGAAAAAAACAGACAAGGACAGAGACAGAGTTGGCAATTTCCATTGTTACTTGTTAACTAATTCATCTGGGCTCCCGAGTGGTGCAGCGGTCTAAAGCACTGCATCTCAGTGCTAGAGGCGTCACTACAGACACCCTGGTTCGAATCCAGGCTGTATCACGACCAGCCGTGATTGGGAGTCCCATAGGGCGGTGCACAGTTGTCCCAGCGTCGTCCGGTTTTGGCCGGTGTAGGCCGTCGTTGTAAATAAGAATTTGTTCTTAACCGACTTGCCTGCAGTAGTTAAATAAAAGGTTAAATAAAATTCTAATTATTAATCTAACAATCCTTATTATTTTGTAAGGAATGTAAGGTCTTTTACATGTTGCAATAAAGTTGACTAAAGTAGAAGCTCATTTTTTGTTTGTATGAAATTTCACTTGGTAATGAGTAATAAGTAATTATATAGATAATGCTCACAGGTAACTATAAAGTTACACTTCACTTTAAATAGCTCAATCCTGGGTAACAACTAGCGACAACCTTGTATATATGCAGATATTACAGATATGGACTCAGTGGTGTATTAGTGTGTATATTTTCTCACTTGGATGATGCTTTCAGAAGCTGACGATTAGATTGTCAGAATGGGTAACATACTTTGTAGGTACACATTCATTTTGTAGGCACATCTAGTTCCGGTGTATGGAACTAATCATGGGGGCATGGAACTCTGGAACTCTAGTCTATTTAGTTGTGTTGTAATCATGGGCCTAGAACTCTGGAACTCTAGTCTGTTTAGTTGTGTGCTAATCATGGGCCTAGAACTCTGGAACTCTAGTCTGTTTAGTTGTGTGCTAATCATGGGCCTAGAACTCTGGAACTCTAGTCTGTTTAGTTGTGTTCTAATCATGGGCCTAGAACTCTGGAACTCTAGTCTGTTTAGTTGTGTGCTAATCATGGGCCTAGAACTCTGGAACTCTAGTCTGTTTAGTTGTGTGCTAATCATGGGCCTAGAACTCTGGAACTCTAGTCTGTTTAGTTGTGTTCTAATCATGGGCCTAGAACTCTGGAACTCCAGTCTGTTTAGTTGTGTTCTAATCATGGGCCTAGAACTCTGGAACTCTAGTCTGTTTAGTTGTGTGCTAATCATGGGCCTAGAACTCTGGAACTCTAGTCTGTTTAGTTGTGTTCTAATCATGGGCCTAGAACTCTGGGACTCTAGTCTGTTTAGTTGTGTTCTAATCATGGGCCTAGAACTCTGGAACTCTAGTCTGTTTAGTTGTGTGCTAATCATGGGCCTAGAACTCTGGAACTCTAGTCTGTTTAGTTGTGTTCTAATCATGGGCCTAGAACTCTGGAACTCTAGTCTATTTAGTTGTGTGCTAATCATGGGCCTAGAACTCTGGAACTCTAGTCTATTTAGTTGTGTGCTAATCATGGGGGCATGGAACTCTGGAACTCTAGTCTGTTTAGTTGTGTGCTAATCATGGGTCTAGAACTCTGGAACTGTTTAGTTGTGTGATTTCTCTCCCATCAGACAGTGAAGGGTTAATGGTTGAAGCAAGGCCCCATGCTGCTGACAGATCAGGCCATGAGGCACACAACAATTAGCCCAAATTCCAGGCATGTTGCGAGACAGAGATGTGATGGTTGGCGAGCGCCAGGGAGCAAACAAGTTAATCTGGTTGTACTATCTCTGAATCCCGCAACTCTTCTGAAGTCTGGTGCTATCGGACATCTCAAACCATGGCCTCCAAGGTTTTAGTCTCAAGTTCTCATCACTACATACAGTAGGCCTACCGACTGTGGTTGACTGGGTCTGTCAGTCTCACAGATCAGTCTCGGTTCAACCACGAAGTACTTCTTATTTCTGCTCACAACTCAATGCTAGTCATGGCTTTGTATGCCAGTGACAACACTTATTTTTTTCTGTCATTGTGATTTCTGCTATTGTGTTGATGGAATATTACATGAAAGTAAAGTGTTTAATGTCCGATTAGTCAATCAGTGTGTATTTTAATTTATCGTCCCCACAACTGTAACCAAGGGGTTAGTGTAAATATTATACATACTGTACAGTATGTGGATGAAAACTCTATGGTCTCCGTTTCCTGTCTAAAGAATAGAGGTCAAGGAGGTTGTTCTGTTAGTGATGAGAGGGGTTCTTATCATTTCCTAAAGTCTGACTCCCTCCTTGGAATTACTTTCTGAAGGAAATGGCAATGGCCGCCAGACAAGAAAAAGCTGTCTGTCGGTCTTGATATGAGCTGATTATGGATTGATCCTGTCAGCAATACAAAACATATCTGATACTGTTACTGTGGGGTTTCACACATGCTGGCAGAATTTATCACATTAATTAATCTTTATTCATATTTAATCAAGGTTGATATAGCTAGGTCAGACTAGTTGCTTGTTAGTTTGCATAAAAAAGGAATAATTAACATCAAACCTGACTCCCAAAGACAAATCATTTCCGACATTCAATTGAAATAGGATAAAAACATGTTTAGCCTATATTTATTAAATGACCCCATTAATCAACTGTATCACGCACACGCACACACACACACACACACACTTCTTGTGATAAACAGGCTCCAAGGACCACTTGCAAAAACATAAAGCATACAGTCATAAGAAATCAGCGCTTGCTAAGTTTATTGTTTCAAGTTTACTGAGTCAGGGCCAGCTGTTCAGGCTGGCCAGGAGGATGTATATTATTGCAGGGAGTGGGAATGTCTATCCACTTAAAAGAACAATGGAGAAACAAAACGATCCATAATTCATTATTTCCTGTTTAATTAGCTGTCTGAATGATACTGCATTCCTTCAAATTGACATGAATCTATTTCAAAACATATGCCGATACCTCGTCTGCATTACATTCATGTACAGAACATCTCTGTAGCAGAGCTTTCATTCAGATCCCCAGAACCAGATTTCATGTTCCACGTTCCAAACGTTACAGACCTGCTCTGACCCCAGTCAGATAGCACAGTGTAGTCAGTTAGACCTGCTCTGACCCCAGTCAGGTAGACACAGTGTAGTCAGTTAGAGACCTGCTGCTGAACCCAGTCAGTCAGACACAGTGTAGACAGTTAGAGACCTGCTCTGACCCCAGTCAGATAGACACAGTGTAGTCAGTTAGAGACCTGCTCTGGCCCCAGTCAGATAGACACACTGTAGTCAGTTAGAGACCTGCTCTGGCCCCAGTCAGATAGACACAGTGTAGTCAGTTAGAGACCTGCTCTGACCCCAGTCAGATAGACACAGTGTAGTCAGTTAGAGACCTGCTGCTGACCCCAGTCAGATACTGTAGCCAGTGTAATTATATATACAGTTGAAGTCGGAAGTTTACGTACACCTTAGCCAAATACATTTAAACTCCTGACATTTAATCCTAGTAAAAATGCCCTGTTTTAGGTCAGTTAGGATCACCACTTTATTTTAAGAATGTAAAATGTCATAATAATAGTAGAGAGAATGATTTATTTCAGCTTTTATTTCTTTCATTACATTCCCAGTGGGTCAGAAGTTTACATACACTCAATTAGTATTTGGTAGCATTGCCTTTAAATCGTTTAACTTGGGTCAAACGTTTCAGGTAGCCTTCCACAAGCTTCCCACAATAAGTTGGGTGAATTTTGGCCAATTCCTCCTGACAGAGCTGGTGTAACTGAGTCAGGTTTCTAGGCCTCCTTGCTCGCACACGCTTTTTCAGTTCTGCCCACACATTTTCTATAGGATTGAGGTCAGGGCTTTGTGATGGCCACCCCAATACCTTGACTTTGTTGTCCTTAAGCCATTTTGCCACAACTTTGGAAGTATGCTTGGGGTCATTGTCCATATGGATGACCCATTTGCATCAAGCTTTAACTTCCTGACTGATGTCTTGAGATGTTGCTTCAATATATCCACATAATGTTCTTGCCTCATGATGCCATCTATTTTGTGAAGTGCACCAGTCCCTCCTGCAGCAAAGCACCCCCACAACATGATGCTGCCACCCCCGTGCTTCACGGTTGGGATGGTGTTCTTCAGCTTGCAAGCCTCCCCCTTTTTCCTCCAAACAAAATGATGGTCATTATGGCCAAACAGTTCTATTTTTGTTTAATCAGAGCAGAGGACATTTCTCCAAAAAGTACGATCTTTGTCCCCATGTGCAGTTGCAAACCGTAGTCTGGTTTTTTTATGGCGGTTTTGGAGCAGTGGCTTCTTTCTTGCTGAGCGGCCTTTCAGGTTATGTCGATATAGGACTTGTTTTACTGTGGATATAGATACTTTTGTACCTGTTTCCTCCAGCATCTTCACAAGGTCCTTTGCTGTTGTTCTGGGATTGATTTGCACTTTTCGCACCAAAGTACGTTCATCTCTAGGAGACAGAACACGTCTCCTTCCTAAGCGGTATGACGGCTGCGTGGCCCATGGTGTTTATACTTGCGTACTATTGTTTGTACAGATGAACGTGGTACCTTCAGGCGTTTGGAAATTGTTCCCAAGGATGACTTGTGGAGGTCTACAATTTTTTTTCTGAGGTCTTGGCTGATTTCTTTTGGTTTTCCCATGATGTCAAGCAAAGAGGCACTGAGTTTGAAAGTAGGCCTTGAAATACATCCACAGGTACACCTCCAATTGACTCAAATGATGTAAATTAGCCTATCAGAAGCTCTAAAGCCATGACATCATTTTCTGAAATTTTCCAAGCTGTTTAAAGGCACAGTCAATTTAGTGTATGTTAACCTCTGACCCACTGGAATTGTGATACAGTGAATTATAAGTGAAATAATCTGTCTGTAAACAATTGTTGGAAAAATTACTTGTGTCATGCACATAGTAGATGTCCTAACCAATTTGCCAAAGCTATAGTTTGTTAACAAGAAATGTGTTGAGTCGTTGAAAAACAAATTATAATGACTCCAACCTAAGTGTATGTAAACTTCCAACTTTATTTAAACATGTTTTAACTAGGCAAGTCAGTTAAGAACAAATTATTATTTACAATGACGGCCTACAATAATCCCAGGGTTGTCCAGGGCAGGGACGGGTGCTCTGTCTTTTCATTCTCATACTCACAACCACTTAATCCTGTTAGACCTTCACACCAGGGAATGCATTTAATTAAGACACAGATTAGCACAGGGGTTTGCAATGAACTACAGGACATGGTCTTGGGCAGACAAAAGCAAACACAGCTTACCTGACATAGCGAGAGGGTGCTTCTGGGAAAGCTGCGGTGTGGGAGTGCTGGGCATAGAAAGCTTTGCACCATGGCACATAGTTGAATTAGTTGAGCAAAAGTGTGTGTTGCCAAATTGGAGGTTAGACATACAAAATAAAATCAAAATCGATGCTATTTTAGTGATTCCCTTCCATACCAACTTTTCTAACAAGCAAGCAATTTTTTTTTTTTTTTACTTATAATCAGGTGTTGAAAGCTGGTTCTGTTCTTTTGTTTTACTGTAAAGGGGTCAGAGAATCCCCTCCATCCATCCATCCATCCATCTATCCGTCCGTCACTCTCTCCCTAACAAGTTGCCATGACGCAAACTTCCGTAACGCATCTAAAACAGTTACACTTCCTGGATCACTTCCAAAACCAGAAACAACACCCATAAATATGTTGGGGGTTCTTACAACATGCTTCCTTACTGTCAATGTCTTCCCCTTGAGAAGCGTTCACATTTACATCAATATCCACTTTATTGTTTTGGCGGTTACGCCTAGAGACACTATAGCTGTGCCCTTTTACCCCGTTCCCACGGTAATGTCTTCATTTATAGAAATCCTTCTCAGCAAGGCTGACATTTTCACCTCATATCATTTCCTACACTAATACTTCCTATATGCTAGAAGCATTAACAACGACAAATCAGGGTGTTTGATCTTTAGGGCCAGGGCCCAGTTTCCCAAAAGTATCTTAAGGCTAAGTTCATGTTAGAACCTTGTGGGAAACCAGGCCCTGGGCTGTTCACTGATAATTCTAACATGCACCAAAGTCTTTCATCGATTTAAACATTTTATTAGCCAGACTGGAAGATCTGGAAAAAGTGACACATTGAAGTGTTCCAAAAAATGATTAAGTAGTCTGAGTGAGCTGGTGATTACGGCAATTCAATACATATGGGAAAGAGTTGGAGGAGAACTTGTGTTGGCCTCCTAGGTGCCAACACAGGACATGGACTCTACAAGGTGTCAAAACTGTTCCACAGGGATGCTGGCTCATGTTGATTCCAATGCTTGCCACAATTGTGTCAAGTGGGCTGGATGTCCATTGGATAGTGGACTGTTCTTGATACACACGGGAAACTGTTGAGCATGAAAAACCCAGCAGCGTTGCAGTTCTTGACTCACTCAAACTGGTGCACCTGACACCTACTACTGTACCATACCCCATTCAAAGGCACTTCAATATTTTGTCTTTCCCATTCACCCTCTGAATGGCACACATACACAATCCATGTCTCAATTGTGTCAAGGCTTAAAAATCCTTCTTTGACCTGTCTCCTCCCCTTCATCTACACTGATTGAAGTGGATTTAACAGGTGACTTCAATAAAGGTTCATAGCTTTTACCTGGATTCACCTGATCAGTCTGTACCATGGAGAGACTTCCTGATGTTTTGTACACTCATTGTATAAAACAATGTCTCCAGAGTTCTTTAAACACGCACACACATGACCTGGGTTCAAATACATGTGTATTTGAGTATTTTTTATTTAAATAAATATTTTCAATGTGTTTGAGTATCTTCAGATAATGTGGCCCAAATCAACTACTTCTATTGGAAGTGTTTGAAAGTATTTTCAAATACTGTTTTCAAATACCTGGGATAAATGCATGGGAGTGTGTATGAGTTAGTGTATTTTAGTCATTTTGAGCCAGTGTGTATGAGTCAAGTGTATTTTAGTCATTTTGAGCCAGTGTGTATGAGTCAGTGTAATTTAGTCATTTTGAGAATTTTTTATTAAAAAAAATCGAAATACTTACTTCCAAATGTCTTTGAAAGTAATTGAAATACCCCTAAATAGTATTTTAACCCAGGTCTGACTGACACACACACACACACACACACACACACACACACACACACACACACACACACACACACACACACACACACACCACACACACACACACACACACACACACACACACACACACACACACACACACACACACACACACACACACACACACACACACACACACACTGTAATCTTATCTGGCCTGTGCTCCAGATACACTTTTAATCCCCTTCCCTGACATTCCAGGGGGATTGTGGTTCACAGCTGACCAACCCAGTCACCAGGGCACCCATATGCCCCTGTAATTATACCCCTCCATCCACCCCCGTACCCCCCATCCACCCCCCGTACCCCCCATCCACCCCTGTACCCCCCTGTACTTATGTCCCCTTCCTCTCTTTCCTGTCTCATCCTTTCCATGGATCACCAACCATCCATAAAATCTCTGTCATGGTTATTCACGCTCCATTCTCTGCTTCTCTACAGTTCACAACACCCCTACCAGTCCAGGTGCAACGGCTTCATCAGTCCTATCACTGTTTCATTACATGTAAGAACATTAAAGATGGGATCAAATTAACATTCGTACAAGGTAGTGTCCTAATCTCTGGCCATTTTCAGAATCACAATCACTTCGCCTAGCTACAGTCACCCTCTTATTTAAATATATATATTAACCCCTCCCCCAAACCCCCCTCTTCAGAAAACAAATATTTGTTTTTTTACAGCTTTTTTACTACATACACATTTAACATACACATTTTACATACACATTTAACATACACATTTTACATACATGGTACTTTAATATAAATCCGTCACATAACAATAATACATTTCCCAACATAAACTCTTTAATCCCACCCCTCTCTCAGCCCATCCCACCTATCACCATAGACCCCCCCTCGTTTGGTTTCCATGTGCCATATATTTTTAAATTGTGCTGTGATGTTTTACACAATTTCTTAACCTTTCTAATCGTATACTATCCACAGATTGTGAGCTAAAGATGAAAACCTTTCCTACGAGTATTATTATATTATTTATTCACTGACTATGTCTTTTCAAATCGCCCAACACTGATATTTGTAAGGTTAATTTTAAGTGCAAGTTGTGATTTTTTTTAACCGTTCCTGAACCTGTGACCAGAAACAAGCTACATTGGGGCAATACCAGAATAAATGATCTATTGATTCTGTCTCTTCGCAGCAAAATCTACAGAGCTGAGATTGTTGTATGCCCCATACTGTAGATATAGCATTCAGTTGGTGGCAAGAATTTTATATAATCATTTAAATTGAAAAACTCTAAGTGTTGAATCGTGTAGTTTTTGTATCAGTTCATACTACTGTACCATATGCCATGGATTTGGTAATTCAAATCTCCTCCCATTTATTTTCCAACCTGTATGGTGCAGCTGTCAACATTTTTGTCCTCAGATGAAACTGGTATATTTTTATATTTATGCCAGTTCCTTTCAGCCAATTTGTATCTTTAATATATGCCAGGCAAACAAGTTCCCTACCTTCTCCCTTTTCCACTTGCCTCCTCCATTTTTGTGGTAATGCTACAATCAGTTGGGTGTAAATTTGGATTGAGCAGATTTTCCCATATATTTTCCATAACTGATGTGACATAACTTCTCAGTTTCTATTCATTATATCATTAATAAATATAAGATTTTTTTTAAACAATTTTTCCATAAAGAACGTTTTTTTAATTAATCAGTATATTTGATTTTAACCATAACATTTTTTGTAATATTTGTTCTATCTTTTCTGGAGGATAAAACTGAAATTGTAACCAGCTTCGTATGGCTTGTTAAAGAAAGGGCGATACTTTAACCAAAATTACATTTTCATTTAGTCGGAAAGGAGAGGTTGTAATCTGTATGAAGGCAAAAAGGCAATTTTTGTACAAAGGATGAGCCTTTCTTAATAATCTACTGGAGAACCATTTGGAGTTTAAGTATAATTTATGTATGAGTGAAGCTTTTAGTGAGAGGTTTAAAGCTTTAATATTTAATAATTTTAGCCCCCCAAACTCATATTCATTATATATATAGGCACGTTTAATTTTGTCTGGCATAGCATTCCAAATAAAATGAAATATTCTTTGCTCATATGATTTAAGGAGTCATCTGGAGCCAGTGCCATTAGTAAGAAAGTAAACTGTGATAGGACCAATGAGTTAATCAATGTGATTTTTCCATAAATAGACGAGCATTTACCTCTCCATGATTGCAGAATCTTATCTATTTTTGCAAACTTTCTATTGAAATTAATTGTGGTAAGTTCATTTATATTTTTTGAGATGTTAATACCAAGTATGTCTACTTCACCATCTGCCCATTTTATTGGTAAACTACAAGGTAGTGTGAACACTGTATTTTTTAACAATCCAATACGTAATATGGTACACTTGTCATAACTAGGTTTTAATCCAGAGAGGCTAGAAAAGTGTTCAAGATCTTTAATGTGACTGTGCAGAGATCCAGAGATCCAGATTGCGGACTTAAGAAAAAAACTAGTCATCGGCATACATCATACACTTTTTTTTATCTCCTGGATTTCTAACCCCTTGATGTTCTTGTTGCATCAAAATTTTAATAGCTAGCATTTCAATGGCCATAATAAATAAACTCAGCAAAAAAAGAAATGTCCTCTCACTGTCAACTGAGTTTATTTTCAGCAAACTTAACATGTGTAAATATCTGTATGAACATAACAAGATTCAACAACTGAGACATAAACTGAATAAGTTCCAGAGACATGTGACTAACAGAAATTGAATAATGTGTCCCTGAACAAAGGGGAGGTCAAAAGTAACAGTCAGTATCTGGTGTGGCCACCAGCTGCATTAAGTACTGCAGTGCATCTCCTCCTCATGGACTGCACCAGATTTGCCAGTTCTTGCTGTGAGATATTACCCCAGTCGTCCACGAAGGCACCTGCAAGTTCCCAGACATTTCTCGGGGGAATGGCCCTAGCCCTCACCCTCCGATCCAACAGGTCCCAGACGTGCTCAATGGGATAGAGATCCGGGCTCTTCGCTGGCCATGGCAGAATAATGATATTCCTGTCTTGCAGGAAATCACGCACAGAATGAGCAGTATGGCTGGTGGCATTGTCATGCTGGAGGGTCATGTCAGGATGAGCCTGCAGGAAGGGTACCACATGAGGGAGGAGGATGTCTTCCCTGTAACACACAGCATTGAGATTGCCTGCAATGACAACAAGCACAGTCCGATGATGCTGTGACACACTGCCCTAGACCAAGACAGACCCTCCACCTCCAAATCGATCCCGCTCCAGAGTACAGGCCTCGGTGTAACGCTCATTCCTTTGACGATAAACGCGAATCCGACCATCACCCTTAGTGAGACAAAACTGCATCTCGTCAGTGAAGAGCACTTTTTGCCAGTCCTGTCTGGTCCAGCGACGGTGGGTTCGTGCCCATAGGCGACGTTGTTGCCGGTGATGTCTGGTGAGGACCTGCCTTACAACAGGCATACAAGCCCTCAGTCCAGCCTCTCTCAGCCTATTGCAGACAGTCTGCGCACTGATGGATTGTGCGTTCCTGGTGTAACTCGGGCAGTTGTTGTTGCCATTCTGTACCTGTCCCGCAGGTGTGATATTCGGATGTACTGATCCTGTGCAGGTGTTGTTACACGTGGTGTGCCACTGCGAGGACGATTAGCTGTCCGTCCTGTCTCCCTGTAGCGCTGTCTTAGGCGTCTCACAGTACGGACATTACAGTTTATTGCCCTGGCCACATCTGCAGTCCTCATGCCTCCTTGCAGCATGCCTAAGGCACGTTCACACAGATGACCAGGGACCCTGGGCATCTTTCTTTTAGTGTTTTTCAGAGTCAGTAGAAAGGCCTCTTTAGTGTCCTACGTTTTCATAACTGTGACCTTTATTTCCTACCGTCTGTAAGCTGTTAGTGTCTTAACAACCATTCCACAGGTGCATGTTCATTGTTTATGGCTCATTGAACAAGCATGGGAAACAGTGTTTAAACCCTTTACAATGAAGATCTGTGAAGTTATTTGGATTTTTACGAATGATCTTTGAAAGACAGGGTCCTGAAAAGGGGATGTTTCTTTTTTTGCTGAGTTTAGATATGGAGACAATGGACAGCCTTGTTTTACTCCACTTAAAAGCTATGTCAGGTGACCATGTGTACTGTAGCCTACTTTATGTCAGGTGACCATGTGTACTGTAGCCTACTTTATGTCAGGTGACCATGTGTACTGTAGCCTACTTTATGTCAGGTGACCATGTGTACTGTAGCCTACTTTATGTCAGGTGACCATGTGTACTGTAGCCTACTTTATGTCAGGTGACCATGTGTACTGTAGCCTACTTTATGTCAGGTGACCATGTGTACTGTAGCCTACTTTATGTCAGGTGACCATGTGTACTGTAGCCTACTTTATGTCAGGTGACCATGTGTACTGTAGCCTACTTTATGTCAGGTGACCATGTGTACTGTAGCCTATGTCAGGTGACCATTATTGCCATTACAAGAATACCATTGCCACCGGCAACCACTTGTTTCAATGCACAGCGTCTGCTAAATGGCACAGGAATCCAGAGAGCCCTGTACTCTGCTGTGTGGTTGGGTTTTTCCCCTGCAGTGAGAGAGGACTTGATGTGTTTCCATTGCAGATCCCTCTTCCCTGAGAGTCCTCTAAGGGTAATTAAAATCTCAGCAGGTAGAAGCTGAACAGGATATGCAGCCGTGCCCTCATACAATGAGGGTCATTCTTGAAACCCTGCACCAGCCAGGCATTCGACAACTAGGCCTGAAACAGCATTCAATCACAATCACTAAAAACATGTCATTCAACAACCAGGCCTGAAACAGCCCTCAATCACAATCACTAAAAACATGTCATTCAACAACCAGGCCTGAAACAGCCCTCAATCACAATCACTAAAAACATGTCATTCAACAACCAGGCCTGAAACAGCCCTCAATCACAATCACTAAAAACATGACATTCAACATCCAGGCCTGAAACAGCCCTCAATCACAATCACTAAAAACATGACATTCAACAACTAGGCCTGAAACAGCCCTCAATCACAATCACTAAAAACATGACATTCAACAACCAGGCCTGAAACAGCCCTCAATCACAATCACTAAAAACATGTCATTCAACAACCAGGCCTGAAACAGCCCTCAATCACAATCACTAAAAACATGTCATTCAACAACCAGGCCTGAAACAGCCCTCAATCACAATCACTAAAAACATGTCATTCAACATCCAGGCCTGAAACAGCCCTCAATCACAATCACTAAAAACATGGCATTCAACATCCAGGCCTGAAACAGCCCTCAATCACAATCACTAAAAACATGACATTTAACAACCAGGCCTGAAACAGCCCTCAATCACAATCACTAAAAACATGACATTTAACAACCAGACCTGAAACATCCCTCAATCACAACTTTTATATAATGGTCAAGATCAATATTTTCCTGTTGCAGGCATCTCTCTCTGCTCTCTCTCTTCTCTCTGTCTCTCTCTCTTCCTCTCTGCTCTCCCTCTCTCTTATCTCCCTCTCTGTCCTTCTCTGTTCCTCTCTGTCTCTCTCTGTCTCTCTCTTTCTCTCTCTGCTCTCCCTCTCTGTCTCTCTCTCTCTGCTCTCTCTCTTCTCTCTGTCTGTCTCTCTCTTCTCTCTGTCTCTCTCTCTCTCTGCTCTCCCTCTGCTCTCCCTCTCTTCCTCTCTGCTCTCCCTCTCTTCCTCTCTGCTCTCCCTCTCTCTTATCTCCCTCTCTGTCCCTCTCTGTCTCTCTCTGTCTCTCTCTTTCTCTCTCTGCTCTCCCTCTCTTCCTCTCTTCTCTCCCTCTCTCTCTCTCTCTCTCTCTGTCTCTCTCTTTCTCTCTCTGCTCTCCCTCTCTTCCTCTCTTCTCTCCCTCTCCCTCTCTCTCTCTCTCTCTCCCTCTCTCTCTCTCTCTCATGCTTCTGTTTTTCTGTGGTTTCTTGTTGACTCCTCTTAACTCATGTTTCTGGGTTTCTCTTTTCCTACGGTGAGAGGCTGTGAGAGCAGATCTCTGGGCAACACAACCACTCCACGGTCACCTTTAAATGAACACAGATCCTGAGGCAAAAGTGAAAGAGGTTAATCCCTTTGAAAAAAAAGGATTGGAAATTACACTGCAGGGTCTAAAGCCTGAGAACGCTATTGCTGTTTTCGCTGCCCCTGAAAGAGGAGAAGGCGAAAAAGAGAACAAGATATTTTTCTCCCACTGACTGCCATACATATACGGCTGTTTCCAGATTAGGACATTACCTAAGAACCCCAGCTACCACTGACGCCACCTCAGAGTGAAACCTAAAGCCTTTAGAATTTTCTACAAAGTCGACTTCATTTTCGCCGCGGAGTCCATATGCGGTACGAAGCGGACAAAGGCCCCAGGATATTAACCCCTGACTCCCCTGGAGTTCTATCCAACTGGGGTCATGTTCCCAAACAACGCCTCACTATGGGAGCAGTCTGAGGCCACTGGGACCAGACCCTAACTCACCATGGAGGACATCACCCAGTCCAAACAGATTTTACTGGTGTATTGTATTTGACCACTTGTTTTGACTGTTTGTTCAAGTAATCTGGATCTGAATTGGAACAAAGCACCACAATTCCCTTTATTTTCAATGTTAAACCGTCAATTTGTCATATTTACTCTTGAATGATGCGCTTTTACCTAGTGCCTATTGCTTATACTGTTGCATTCCATCCCATTGCTGTCCAATACACCAGACACTGTATACTACCAGTAGGGCTACCCTGCCCTGAGGATCAGCATAGCGACCATTCCGCAACCAAGGGGGACATAAACACTGTCCAGAAGGGTTGTTTGTTTGCTAATGCCACCCCTAAGTATTAGAACAGGGAATCAGGGGCCTGTCAGAGGCACACAGGGGCCCCTAGATCAACACTCCAGGGATGGCTTATCAGGAACCGCTGCCGATTCTACTGATGACATGGTCTGCTCGGTTCCGAAGAGTCATCCTCAGACGTCACTTTTATATTTATGACCACTGAAAGTTGGACGGGTAGAAAAACAAACAGATTTATAGGCACCACACTGGGGCTTGGGCTGGGGCTTGGGCTGGGGCTTGGGCCGCAATTGATGGAAATTCTGCAATCTGTGGAAAAAGGACGGATGTGAATAGCAATGGAATGCAGATGCATGGCAAAAATGGGACATCTATCATATGATCCTCACCTACAGGAATCTCCCACTAATTCCTACTGTAGTGAGAGGACGAAGCGTAGTGGTTGAATGCTGATTCTCTTGTCTGACTCTGAATGGGTATTCAGCCCTAGGTTGGTCAGACCATTGGTTGAATTGGTATCCAGCACTACAGTAGTATTGTTTTGTTACTCAAATAACATTTATCTCATAAGCCATTGACTAAGTGGTCATGTCTTCATCTTAAATATGAAGTTACAAAGTCTTTCACATCTATATATTCAGTTATTTACAAAAACATTGCATGTAAAAAAACAGAGATGATATTTACATAATATCAATTGGCACAACATAACATGCAACAGCCACATTATCAATGTTGATAAACTCATGCAAACGTACTTGTACGGTGCTTCTCTAGAGTCAGATTAAGGAAACATCTGGCAAGATATGTTGGCTCTCAGGTCACAATGCAAAAGCCCTTGTGAAATATTTTAAAGATAAACTCCAGTATTTCCTGATTGATTTAAAGGGACACAACATGTTCTAGCCCTTAAAGGGATACTTCGGGATTTTGGCAACGAGGCTCTTTATCTACTTACCCAGAGTCAGAAGGACTCATGAATACCATTTTTATGACTCTGTGTCCAGTATGAAGGTTAAAGGTAATTTCGCGAGCCAATGTGAAGTAGCTTTAGCGCAATGACTGGAAGTCTATGGGTATCTGCTAGCATGCTAATAGCGAAACTACCTCTAACTTCCTTCGTACTTAACACAGAGACATAAAATGGTGTCCATGAGTTCATCTGACTCTAGGAAAGTAGATAAAGGGCCTCATTGCCAAAATCCCAAACAGTCCCTTTGTTACCCCATAAATAAATAGGGCCCTGTGTTTTGAGCAATCGTCACATGACCTGGATTTGAACCTTTATTTAAAGCCGCCCCCTTTTCTGTTTATTTCAGATGGTCCAGCACCATCCTCAGACAAATGCAAATTTGGTGCAATTCTCATTTCTGGATAAGGCTTAGAATACAGGATAAAATCTTGCTATGATAGTGGAAAACACAAGGCCCGCCATAATAAAATGAAATGTAATTTATTAAATGTGAACAGAGCAGACTACAGTAGATCAATTTACAGACTACATCTGTAAATCACGCTTCACTCTTTTCCTCTTACCATTTGGCTGGAGTGCTACTGAACAGACAGTAGAGATGGAGGCGTACACACCTTGGTTGAAATACCATTTGAAATGACCGGTCTCCTCTATGTCTCGGGCGGTCAGCCTAAACAAATCATAAAAGCCTGGAGAACAATAACACTGTATTTGCTAACTCTGCATTTTTCTCGGCCAGCCAGGCGGTCACACCGGCCAACAAAGAGTGATGGATGACAAACATGTCACAAAACACCGTATAAACACCAGAGGTATGTGTCACGAGAACGGAAAACATTAAAACAGGGGTGAGTAAAAGACTACTGAAGCGCATCCTGTGTGGTTCAGTTGGTAGAGCATGGTGCTTGCAACGCAAAGGTTGTGGGTTCAATTCCCATGGGGGACCAGTATGAAAATGTATGTACTCACTACTGTAAGGAGCTCTGGTTAAGAGCATATGTCATGTAGTATCAGTAAATAATGGTGTCATGCATTGTTGCCTCTCAATAAGTCCAAGAATTACAGTACAGCTCCCAAAGCCTAGCCCAAGCAAAGTGCTGTGCTATGGGGATAGCTTACTGTACTGTGTGGAAAGTCAGATTTATTTTTCATCATCGGAAAATGCTAAGCCAAAATAGACCTGTAATTAACTTTAATCCTTTTTAAGGTTTGAGGAAATAGTTTTTCCACAACAGAAACACCACCTCATGCAAAGCGTTATACGTTTGTTTGATGGGCACCAGGCTCTCTTTCTGTTGTTAAAAATACTTTCCACATACTACACATAAAAGCATGAGCAGTGCCTATGTTATCTGTTCCACTTTACCTAAATGCTAACATTTCACACATACATATTCACTGTCTAACAACCATGTTCTTTAAAAAAATAAATACTATGTATATGTACATAATGTGTCAAACATACAACATGGGGAACTGACTCACAAATGTGAAAACATAAAAGCAGAAAAAGGTTCAAGCAGACTAATCCTCACAGAAGCTGCTGTCTGTCTGTTATTCTTCCTTATCACTGGAAAATATTGCAGCTTTTACAATGGCCTATAACCTACTGACGAGTCCAAACACGCCACAGTTCCCCCTCCTTCCGTCCCTGTGCAGAAGACTAGTAGGGGAGAATGATGCAATGTCATACTGTGATATTTAGTATGATTGATCCTTCAAGATTGACAGCCATATTGCCTGTTTCAGAAGCAGTGTCGAGCTCTAAGTGCTTGTTTTATTGAGGCCCTGCATAAAGATGAAAGATAATCCAAACTGGTTTCCTATTGAATTAAAAGGGAAATAAATTGTCCAAAACCTGCAGTGAGCCCTATCTCCATAGGGTGTATATTGAGTCCATCTAGTCGTATCAGACCTTATATCAGTCTTTCTCTCCACTGGTCAGACATAGCTGGAGATGAGCAGGGTGAAGTAGAGCAGGCTGGAGGTTAGTGTGTAGCACTGTGAGAGCCCTGTGGTGCCGCTGAGGGGTGAGGTGGTGGCGAACACAGCCTCCGTCACGTTCCAGGGTAGAGGAAGGTTACAGATATTCCCCTCACAGCACGCTGTGCAAACCTAAGGAGAAAAGTTTCACCATTAGATACAACACTCGCTCTCTCTCTCTCTCCCTCCCTTCCTCCAGTGGAATCAATTGCAGTTTTCCATTTTTACTAACAGACATACAGCCTTTAGTATAGCCTTTGACAGACATATAGTCTATATTATTGAATATGGCGTTTACTTCTAAAGGGAATTCTCCTTTTGAAATATTTCACACATCCTTTCATAAAGTTAATATCCAACTTTTATATAAGGGTCAAGCTCTATCTTTTCCTGTTACAGGCTTCTCTCTCTCTTCTCTCCCTCTCTCTTCTCTCCCTCTCTCTCTGCTCTCCCTCTCTCTCTGCTCTCCCTCTCTCTCTGCTCTCCCTCTCTCTCTGCTCTCCCTCTCTCTCTCTCTGCTCTCCCTCTCTCTCTCTCTGCTCTCCCTCTATCTCTCTGCTCTCCCTCTCTCTCTCTCGCTCTGCTCTCCCTCTCTCTCTCTGCTCTCCCTCTCTCTCTCTCGCTCTGCTCTCCCTCTCTCGCTCTGCTCTCCCTCTCTCTCTCTGCTCTCCCTCTCTCTCGCTCTGCTCTCCCTCTCTCTCTCTGCTCTCCCTCTCTCTCTCTCTCTCTCTGCTCTCCCTCTCTCTCTCTCTGGTCTCCCTCTCTCTCTCTGTCTCGCCTCTCTCTCCAGGGGAATCATGCAGACTTCCGAGGTTGTGAGGACACACCTTTCACCAGGGATTGGAATGGCAGTGTACTGGAGTGAGCACTGTGGAGGATCTCCAGATGAACTGAAAAGCACTGTTAAGTGGTGGTGACATGGACAGGGCCGTAACATAAAGGGCCATGTTCACATAGTCTGACCCTGGTTCTGATCCCACTCCAGCTTTGACCGCAACCATAGCTTGAGATCCGGACAATATTAAGTAAATATTCTTAAAGTACTAATTAAGTAGTTTTGGGGGTATCTGTACTTGACTTTCCTATTCATATTTTTTGACAACTTTCACTTTTACTTTACTACATTCATAAAGAAAATCATGTACTTTTTACTCCATACATTTTCCTTGACACCCAAAAGTACTTGTTACATTTTGAATGCTTAGCAGGACAGGAAAATGGTCCAATTCACACACTTATCAAGAGAACATCCCTGGTCATCCCTACTGACATTGATCTGACATACTCACTAAGCGCACAGGCTTCATTTGTAAATAATGTCTGAGTGTGCCTCCCGTCTATCCATTAAAAAAAAGTTTTTTAATGGTGCCGTCTGGTTTACTTAATATAAGAATTCTTTCTTATTTTCCAAGTAAGAAAATGCCATGCCCAAAGTCAAGCAGAATAATTACGCCAGAGAAACCCCTACCCCACATCATTCCATTCTAACCTCCCAACACCAGGCCAAACTATTCTCCTCTTCCCATCTTGAATCTAACCTCCCAACACTATTCCCCTTATTGAATACTCCCCACTCCTTACCCTGGTTCCTTATTGAATACTCCCCACTCCTTACCCTGGTTCCTTATTGAATACTCCCCACTCCTTACCCTGGTTCCTTATTGAATACTCCCCACTCCTTACCCTGGTTCCTTATTGAATACTCCCCACTCCTTACCCTGGTTCCTTATTGAATACTCCCCACTCCTTACCCTGGTTCCTTATTGAATACTCCCCACTCCTTACCCTGGTTCCTTCATGGTCTTCTTCAGAGCATCCAGTAGAGAGGCAGTCTCCCAAAGCCACACACCTCTTTGTCACAGAGACACTGTCCCCCTCCATGTCCATCTTGTGCCGCGTGTAACAGTATCTAGCCTCTGTTGAGAATAATAAAGATAGTAAATAAAACATATTGACCTGGTAGCTACAATACCACTTTTTGGTTAGCATGGATGGATACTGAGTTAACTCAGCTTAACGAGGGACTAAGAATTGAGAGAAAAACTGTTATTTTTTCTGTTCTGAGGTTGTGGGGTAAAAACATTATAGACTAACTCCATCTGACGCCTCCGCCATACGGTATCTGAATTGAAGTCTGCCATACGGTATCTGAATTGAAGTCTCTGCCATACGGTATCTGAATTGAAGTCTCTGCCATACGGTATCTGAATTGAAGTCTCTGCCATACGGTATCTGAATTGAAGTCTCTGCCATACGGTATCTGAATTGAAGTCTCTGCCATACGGTATCTGAATTGAAGTCTCTGCCATACGGTATCTGAATTGAAGTCTCTGCCATACGGTTTCTGATATACTCCAAAGTGACACATGACTGTAGGTCACCTTGGTCACTTAAACCTGAAGGAAATGCCAATCGTACCACGTTACACAATGCATTCCAGGCAGTTTAGGTCAAGCACAGCATCTCTCTATCCAACGATCTATGGGGTTGTTATTCATACAAAGAATGTGTCTTGTTTTGGGCTCGGCCACAGTAACTTATTAGTCCTTAAGAGAGTGCTGTAAATCTGGCCTGATTGTGGTCGCGCCACGCTAACTCTCTTGATGTGGTTAGCTATTTATGAGCTAAACATGTCAACAGCAGGGTGACATTATACTCAATAATACACAGGTACAGAGGCCTCCATTGAACAAACAGAGTGGTCATTTACAACTTTGTTGGAAGCACTCAGAGAAGGAAAGAACACCTAATCTAAATACTAAATAAGAGTAGGCCAATCCGAGAGCAGAGGGAGTGTAGAATTTACACATTGAGTATTACTTCCTGATCTTGAAGTCATAATGTAATCATCAACAGTGCTGAGAAGAACAATGGTTTGTCCTAGTGGTCGGACTCACCTTGTGGGCAGTACAGGTCTGGCGCCCAGCGATTACACTCATAGTTGTCAGGTGCTTCTTCACAGGTGAAGCACTTGAACCCGCCTGGGAATGGAGTAGCTGCGGATAACATACACACACTTAGAAGGGGTCATGCACAGGGCACTGGGATAGCCATAACGAATCACCTTAACAGACATAGCCAACAACCTATTCAGCCTTGAATAAGCTATGTACAGAGGTCCTGAAACGTTTAAGAAGTTATACACTGAGTATACAAAACATTAGGAACATGATCGACTGACCAGGTGAATCCAGGTGATCCCTTATTGATGTCACTTGTTAAATCCACCTCAATCAGTGTAGATGAAGGGGAGGAGACAGCTTAAATAATGATTTTTAAGCTTTGAGACAATTGAGACATGGGTTGTGCCATTCAGAGGGTGAATGGGCAAGACAAAATATTTAAGTGCCTTTGAACGGGGTATGGTAGTAGGTGTCAGGCGCACCGGTTTGAGTGTGTCAAGAACTGCAACGTTGCTGGGTTTTTCACACTCAACAGTTTCCCGTGTGTATCAAGAATGGTCCACCACCCAAAGGACATCCAGCCAACTTGACACAACTGTGGGAAGCATTGGAGTCAACATGGGCCAGCATCCCTGTGGAACACTTGACACCTTGTAGAGTCCATGCCCCAACTAATTGAGGCTGTTCTGAGGGCAAAAGGGGCTGCAACTCAATAGTAGGAAGATGTTCCTAATGTTTCGTACACTCAGTGTATACAGAGGTCCTGAAACGTTGAATAAGATTTGCAAGTTCATACCATAAACTGTGTTAATAACATTAGTTTAGGAAATCTGGCCAGAAAAATATGGAACATCTGGATAATTAAGATGGATAAAAAAGTTTGGAATGCATCAAAGGCCTTATTTTGGATTGGTTTAATATAGTCACACTTCTAATATGGACTCTGAGAAACCATTCTCTGGGGAACTCAGTCCTTCCAAACATATACTGTAGTTTAATCTATCTCTCTTTATAGCTGTTATCACCAGCCAAACCATTTATCTCTCTCACACAATTGTTCTGATATAGACCTATAGTGTCAAGTACAGTTTAACCCATCATGCACTCTGCTAATCCAGTAAAACACTAAGACTAAGAGCATGTAGCCCAGTTGCTCCCTTCCCTTCTCAATTCTTGGTCCCCAGAGGTTGGAAAATGTCCATGGAGGCCATCTGTTGTGATCAAACAGACAAGGAGGCTGTTAGTCTTTCCAATTTCGCACCATTACATTAATCTAATTGGCCAGTTCCACACCCTTCCCCAGTGACAGCTGAAGGTCTGCAGGGCAGGCAAACTTCATTTAGAACACAAAGTATGTTGCCAATCACCATGGCTACATCTCCAACGGCACCCTATTCCCCATGTAGTGCAATATATATCCCAAAGGGCTCTGCTCAAAAGTAGTGCAGTTCATAGGGAATAGGGTTCCCTTTGGGATGCAGACCATGATACCGCCTTGCTATGTCTAGATAGAACATGATACCACCTTGCCATGTCTAGCTAGAACATGATATCGCCTTGCCATGGCTAGCTAGACCATGATACTGCCTTGACATGTCTAGCGAGACCATGATACTGCCTTGCCATGGCTAGCTAGCTAAACCATGATATCGCCTTGCCATGTCTAGCTAGACCATGATACTGCCTTGCCACGGCTAGCTAGCTAGACCATGATACTGCCTTGCCACGGCTAGCTAGCTAGACCATGATACTGCCTTGCCACGGCTAGCTAGCTAGACCATGATACTGCCTTGCCACGGCTAGCTAGCTAGACCATGATACTGCCTTGCCACGGCTAGCTAGCTAGACCATGATACCGCCTTGCCATGGCTAGCTAGCTAGAACATGATACCGCCTTGCCATGGCTAGCTAGCTAGACTACTCCTTCATCTCCTCAGGAAGTCTGGTTAGTTACCATACCACTCCCTAGCAGCCCTCTCACACACACACACCCTGCCACACACACACCCTGCCACACACACACCCTGCCACACACACACACACACACACACACACACACACACACACACACACACACACACACACACACACACACACACACACACACACACACACACACACCAAATCCCCAGTGGGGGATTAGAGGGGTGGCCTCGAGCCGACACAGATATCTCCAGTATTCCAGAAACCTGATCCCGGGAGTTCTGTCTCTCTGTGATGAAAGAGACACAGATCTTAAGAGTTTGCTTTCTGGCTATGCAGGGGCCTGTTTCTGAGACGTGGGAGGGCTGACCTCTAACATGCCCGCGCCCTGGGGAGAGTTAGGGTTGTTTCAGTCCCTAATCTAGCGGCTTATACCTGGCATATGTCCTTCTCAGAGGCCTACAGTATAGTGACCCAGCCTGTTGTTGTACACGGACTGGGGTGAGGGGAGTGCCAGGGGAGAAAGAGAGAGAGAGAGAGTGAGAGGGAGAGAGGGAGAGAGACAGAGAGAGAGAGAGAGAGAGAAAGAAAAAAGAGAGAGAGAAAAAGTTGTGGCTTGGGAACATGATCTAATTGACACTGAGGACCAATTAGTGAGCGTCCACATTCTGGCCACGCTGGAACATTCTGTTCGAGTCATAGGGACAGCCAAAGGACAATAATCAATCAGTTACCCTCAGCTGGGTCTTGTTGATCATCATTGTCACATTGCTGGTTCATGCTACTAGAATTCTAATCTACATGACAGTTGTTTGCTGTTCGAATTATCTTTGATTTGTTGATAAAGGAAGTCATAAACGTCATACACGGTAAGAGACAAAGCTAACAGTGCTGTAAAAAAAGAATTTGTCCCCTTTCAGATTTTCTCTACTTTTGCATATTTTTTATACTGAATGTTATCAGATCTTCAAGCAAAACCTAATATTAGATAAAGGGAACCTGAGTTTACAAATAACAAACAAATATATATACGTATTTTATTTATTCAATAAACAATGTTACGCAACACCCAATTCCCCTGTGTGAAAAAGTAATGACCCCCTTACACTCAATAACTGGTTGTACCACCTTTAGCTGCAATGACTGCAACCAAATGCTTCCTGTTGTTGTTGATCAGTCTCTCACTTCGCTGTGGAGGAATTTCGGCCCACTCTTCCATGGAGAACTGGTTTAACTCAGCGGCATTTGTGGGTTTTCAAGCATGAACTGCTTGTTTTAAGTCCTGCCACAACATCTCAATTGGGATTAGGTCTGGACTTTGACAAGGCCATTTCAAAACTTCAAATTTGTTGACCATCTTCATGTCGACTTGATTGTGTGTTTTGGATCGTCTTGCTGCATGACTCATCTGTGCTTCAGCTTCAGCTCACAGATGGTTGGCCTGACATTCTCCTGTAGAATTCTCTGATACAGAGCAGAATTCAGGGTTCCTTCTAATAAGGCAAGTCATCCAGGTCCTGAGGCAGCAAAGCATCTCCAAACCATCACACTAGCACCACCATGCTTCAACGTTGGTATGAGGTTCTTACTGTGGAATACAGTGTTTTGTTTTCGGCAGACATAAAATGGGATCTATCTCATCCAAAAAGTTAACTCAAGTTTGCCAAAAAGCACCTGGATGATCATCAAGACTCTTGGAAGAATGTTCTATGGACAGATGAGACAAAAGTATACCTTTTTGGATGACATGGAAATATTAAACAGACATCAATAACGTATAGATACAGTGTGTAAAATGTTGCTAATGGGTGGATGAGACTAAAGAGGGCAGAAAGCACTGACAACATGGGGCGTCTGACAGCCCAGTAGCTATGCACGGAGTCACGTGACCCCACACCTCAGATCAATGAGATGTGCCTGGTGGTGCAGAGGGGTGGGGGGTGGAGAGGGTGTGGCGGGGTGCAGAGGGGTGGGGGGTGGAGAGGGTGTGGCGGGGTGCAGAGGGGTGGGGAGGCAGCAGACAGTTGCTGTGCCAGCTGTGGATCTGTCTGGTTAGGCTGGGGGATCACAAGTTCACTGGATACCCCTAACTGCTATTCATGCATAGCATAGCCTCTGACCCACTTTTTCATAACCCTTAAAGAGATTCTCCGGTGCTTTTGTTTACTTTTTAGCAAATAGTCCTGAAAGTAGGCTCCCGAGCCAAAAGTGGTCCCCAAAAATATAATAATAAAAACTATTACTTGAGGGATGGAGGTAGATGATATCCTGTTCTGTGAAGTCCTTTGATTGGGCCATTTTCAGCCAATCAGCGAGGACCATCAGCAGTAGGACCCAGGCCACTGCAGGCCAGGGTTCCATTGCTGGCCGCGGCTTCACACATGCAGGTCTCTGATTGGACAACAACACGATGACACCTGCAGAGGAAAAGAGAGCCCACATGTAACCCGATTCTTAGTTAAAGTAACTGTTTTAGTCTATATGAAATCATGCTTCATTTTGCACAATGCAGACAATCCCTTTGGATGTCTGATCAAGGCATCCTGACTGCCTATCCCAACTACATGCCATTGAACAGTGACCATGGGTGTCTCCAGCCCTATTGGAAAACACAGAGGAAAGCCACTGGACATCCACCAGACCAGAACAACAGAGCAGTGTTCCTCATTACATCTGCGTCCGAAATGGCATACTTTTTCCTATGTAGTGCACTACTTTTGACCAGGGCACATAAGACTTCAGTCAAAAGTAGTGCACTGCATATGGAATTGGGTGCCAGTTGGGATGCAGCCTACATCTATTATCCCCCCAGTCAAACATCTCCTCACTAGATCAATGACAGTCTGCCAGGGACCAGGCCAGATGCATCATCAGCCCTCATACAATCTTCATTCTGATCGAGCTCAGTCTTAGCGCAGGGAGAAAAGAGTAACAGAGCTAGACATGGATAAACATTTGGGAGAGTAATAAACAGTGGATACACGCAACAATGTCTTGCAGTCCAATGATAGCCTACCCTGTGGCTCAGTTGGTAGAGCATGGTGTGTGCAACGCCAGGGTTGTGGGTTCGATTCCCACGGGGGGCCAGTACAAAAAAATTAAAATACTTTTTTTTTTAAATGGTATGAAATGTATGCATTCACTACTGTAAGTCGCTCTGGATAAGAGCATCTGCTAAATGACTAAAATGTAAAAATGTAAATGTCACAGATGATTTTGAATACGATATTTCAAGGTATCAATTGAGAATAGTCAAATCTTGGGCACATTAAAGACACACCCCTCTACAGAAAGTCCTTTTTTCAGAGTGTTTTTTAAATGTATTTATTTAACTAGGCAAGTCAGTTACGATAAAAATCTTATTTACCTTTTATTTAATTTATCTAGGCAAGTAGGTTAAGAACAAATTCTTATTTACAATGACAGCCGACACCAGCCAAACCCTAACAACGCTGGGCCAAATGTGCACCACCCTATGGGACTCCCAATCACAGCCGGTTGTGAAATAGCCTGGAATCGAACCAGAGTGTCGCCTCTAGCACTGAGATGCAGTGCCTTAGACCGCTGCGTCAATCGGGAGCCCCAGTGTGTAGTGGGTGCAGTGCTGATTATTTATACTAGTTACTGACGTGCCTTTCTTCATTGCCCCTGAGGGGATAAACTTGTATTGAAATGAATAGGCCTTCAGTGAGGTTTTGTAGCAATGCCATGTCAAATATCTAATGTTTATTAGATCATTACACTAATCCATTTTTCTCCCCCAAAAAATGTCCTCAGCTATGACATTCATGCGTGTGAGAAGGACTTGACAGCATCTCAAATGATTTCGGGGAAAATGAGCAGTTTCTTATTCTGTAGAGTAAGAGCAGAAAGCTAAATCAGAGGAAAGATGGTGAGAAGACAGCGCTTTCAGAAAGTGTTCACACCCCTTTACTTTTTCCACATTTTGTTGTGTTACAGCTTGAATTTAAAATTTATTAAACTGAGATTGTCACTGATCTACACACAATACCCCATAAAGTAAAATGTTGTTTATAGAAAATGTTAGAAATTAATAAAAATGTAATGCTGAAATGTCTTGATTCAAGAATCCCTTTATGACAAGCCTAAATAAATTCTGGAGTAAAAATGTGCTTAACAAATTGCAAAAAAGATGCTTGGACTCAATCCGTGTTCAATAATAGTGTCAGGAGCGTCGTAAAAAGTGGACCAAGGCGCAGCGGGTATCGTGCTCATCTTCCTTTTTTTTTTTTTTGAATAAACGTGAACAATTAACAACGAAAAACAGTCCTGTAAGGCTACACAGCTATACATGGAACAACTACCCACAAAGACAGTGACAAAAACCCCTACTTAAATATGGCCTCCAATTAGAAGCAACGAAGAACAGCTGCTTCCAATTGAAGGCCAAACCAAAACCTGAACATAGAAATAGACATTCAAACAGATTAAATAGACATTCAAACATAGGAATAGACAACATAGAACATTACCCAAAAACCCAAGACACAAATCAACACACCCCTGCCACGTCCTGAACATAGTACAATAACAAAATGACCCCTTACTGGTCGGGACGTGACAGTACCACCCCCCCCCCAAAGGTGCAGACCCCGAATTCACCTTAACCAACAGACCAACAATAACCCACAACAAAAAAACAAAAATTAAAGGGAGGGAAGGGAGGGTGGCCACCGACAGTTCCTGTGCAAACACCCCCCCCCTTCCCCAAACTCCCCCCACGGAGGTGGCTCTGGTTCCGGCCCTAGTCCCCAACCTAACCTGTCCACCCTCGCTGAAGGCTCTGGTTCCGGCCCCAGTCCCCAACCTAACCTGTCCACCCTCGCTGAAGGCTCTGGTTCCGGCCCTAGTCCCCAACCTAACCTGTCCACCCTCGCTGAAGGCTCTGGTTCCGGCCCTAGTCCCCAACCTAACCTGTCCACCCTCGCTGAAGGCTCTGGTTCCGGCCCTAGTCCCCAACCTAACCTGTCCACCCTCGCTGAAGGCTCTGGTTCCGGCCCTAGTCCCCAACCTAACCTGTCCACCCTCGCTGAAGGCTCTGGTTCCGGCCCTAGTCCCCAACCTAACCTGTCCACCCTCGCTGAAGGCTCTGGTTCCGGCCCTAGTCCCCAACCTAACCTGTCCACCCTCGCTGAAGGCTCTGGTTCCGGCCCTAGTCCCCAACCTAACCTGTCCACCCTCACTGAGGGGCGACTATGGCAGCGCCGGACTGGCGGGCGACTATGGCAGCGCCGGACTGGCGGGCAACTATGGCAGCGCCGGACTGCCGGGCCAAGTGCTCACTGCAGGCACTGGCTGTACCGGGTTATGGAGGCGCACTGGAGGGTGAGTGTGGGGAGCAGGAACAGGACGTACTGGGCTGGGCTGGCGCACTAGAGGCCTGATGCGTGGGGCTGGCTTTGGAGGCGCCAGACTAGTAACACGCACCTCATGGCTCGTGCGGGGAGCAGGAACTGGACGTACTGGACTGGGCAGGCGCACTAGAGGCCTGATGCGTGGGGCTGGCTTTGGAGGCGCCAGACTAGTGACACGTACCACAGGGCTAGTGCGAGGAGCAGGACGTACTGGACTGGGCAGGCGCACTAAAGGCCTGGTGCGTCGGGCTGGCTTTGGAGGCGCCATACTGGTGAGACACACCTCAAGGCTAGTACGAGGAGCAGGAACAGGGTAAACTGGACCTGGAGACGCACTGGAGGTCTGGAGCATACAGCCTGCACAACCCTTCCTGGCTGAGTGCTCAACATCGCCTGGCCATACTGGGGAGCTTTAACCAATCACACCGGCCTTTGAATGCTTCTGGGCAATATAGTGCGTATTTCCGCATAGCTCGGTGCTTTCTTGATCCGTCACTCACTGTAATAAGCACGGGGAGTTGGCTCAGGTCTGCATCCTGACTCTACCCAACTCCCCGTGTGCCTCCTCTAGCTCCCGTAGTTTGTCCTCCCAGAATCGTCATTCATCACTCCAAGTCCATCCTTCTCCCTGGTGCTCCAAACCCTACTGCTTGGTCTTCGTTTGGTGGGTAGTTCTGTCAGGAGCGTCGTAAAAAGTGGACCGAGGCGCAGTGGGTATCGTGCTCGTCTTCCTTTTTGTATTTGGAATAAATGTGAACACTTAACAAAAAATACCGATGCCAAAACCCAGTCCTGTAAGGCTACACAGCTATACATGGAACAACTACCCACAAAGACAGTGACAAAAAAAAAACCTACTTAAATATGGCCTCCAATTAGAAGCAACGAGGAACAGCTGCTTCCAATTGAAGGCCAAACCAAAACCTGAACATAGAAATAGACTAAATGGACATTCAAACATAGAAATGGACAACATAGAACATCACCCAAAAACCCAAGACACATAAATCAAACACACCCCTGCCACGTCCTGACCATACTACAATTACAAAATGACCCCTTACTGGTCAGGACGTGACAAATAGTGGTTAACATGATGACTACCCCATCTCTGTACCCCACACATACCCCCCACACACATGATCTGTATGGTTCCTCAATCGAATAGGTAATTTGACGCACAGATTCAAGCACAAAGACCAGGGATGTTTTTCAGTGCCTTGCAAAGAAGGGCACCTATTGATAGATGGGTAAAAAAAAAGCAGACATTGAATATTTTGAGTATGGGGAAACTATTAATTACACTTTGGATGGTGTATCAATACACCCAGTCACTACAAAGATACAGGCCAATGGTGACTTTAAAACAGTTACAGAGTTTAATGGCTGTGATAGGAGAAAACTGAGGATGGATCAACAACATTGTACTTACTCCACAATACTAACCTAAATGACAGAGTGAAAAGAAGGAAGCCTGTACAGAATAAAAAAGCATGCATCCTGTTTGCAACAAGGAACTTAACCTGTTGTGGATAGGGGGCAGTATTTTCACGGCCGGGTGAAAAAAACGTACCGGATTTAATCTGGTTACTACTCTTGCCCAGAAACACTGCAAAAAATGTGGGAAAGAAATGAACTGTTTGTCCTGAATAAAAAAAAGTTTGGTTTTGGGAAAATCCAACACATCACATCAATGACTAACACTGTTCATATTTTCAAGCATGGTGGAGGCGGCATCTTGTTATGGGTATGCTTGACATCGGCAAGGGAGTTTTTTTTAAATAAAAATAAACGGAATACAGGTAGCTATAAGCACAGGTAAAATCCTACAGGAAAACCTGGATCAGTCTGCTTACAAACAGACACTGGGAGGCAAATTCACCTTTCAGCAGGACAATAACCTAAACCACAAGGCCAAATCTACACCGGAGTTGCTTAACAAGATGACATTGAATGTTCCAGAGTGGCCAAGTTACAGTTCTGACTTAAATCGTCTTGAAAATCTATGGCAAGACAGGAAAATGGCTAGCAATGATCAACAATCAACTTGATAGAGCTTGAAGAATTAAAAAATAATAATAATGGGGAAATATTGTACAATCCAAGTGTGCAAAGCTCTTAGAGACACCCAGAATCGCAGCCAAAGGTGCTTCTACAAAGTACTGACTTAGGGGTGGGAATACTTAAATAAATCCGATATTTGTGTATTTCATTTTCAATAAATTTGCAAAAAATTCTAGAAACATGTTTTCACTTTGAACCTGAAGACCAGGAGAAGAGACCAGGCTTCTGAAAAGAGCAGGAGGGTCGCAGCCCAGCCTCCTGGACAGCAGAACAGCAGAGTTGAAGTGGAGAGTGACGGTATGTTGGGTGAGGAATTCATCAAAATTCCAACATGTAAGGGTTATATCTATAAAACGTTATGTTTCTAACTACATACCTTTCCATTTTTTCTGTTTGTGTCATTTCGTGTGTGGAAGGGGTGGTGTTTTATAATTGTGTTTTATAATAGTATTGTTTTATAATAGTGTTTTGTAATTGTATGGTTTTATAATAGTCTTTTTTTAATAATAGTGTTGTATTGTTTTATAATAGTGTTTTTTTTATAATTGTGTTGTTTTGTAATTGTATTGTTTTATTATTGTGTTTTGTAATTGTGTTTTATAATAGTGTTTTATTATTGTGTCATGTTTGCTGTTTGTGATATTAAAAAGAACATAAGAAGTAGATCTTTATTATATTAGTATTCTTTACTTATTGTTTACTTGAATTTATTTCTTATTAGATTACATTATTGTTACCCAATGTATCAACTTGCTTCCAAGTCACTTCTCTAGAGCTCTGACACAAATATGCTGTAAATGATAATCAGTTTTCTGTTTCCTCTGCTTTAACCATAAATAAATAAAAAGTCTGACTGAAATATTATTGGTTTGTTATTATACACCTGTCATGAGAGGGAAATATGATTTAATCAAAAGTTATTCCGGAAGGCTTCTTCAAAGCCTGAGGCATTGTGACGTAAAGTAGGGTGACTGCCATTGGATTGATGTATCACCATCACAACAAAGGGAATAACCTTTTGCCTACACTTTCAGACTTAACAGAACAGAGAAATAAGATTCCCTAGCAACATTACAGGGGGAAGGAGGAAGTTAATGCATTAGCATGTACTGTATATTGTACTCTCTAACTTCAGCTGTGCATGCCTTTTATGGTATGCCTGTGTCCTTGAGTGTCTGTGTGAGCATGGTTAAGGGCTCAGACACACCGAAAGCGTTTTCTGGCTGAGAGTACTTAGCACCTCTGAACGTAATTTGCAAACTAGTGCGCACCGATTTTACATGCAGAATGACGTAAGTCAGACGTCTACAGTGAGTTGTCCCTAAAGCACAGCCTGCTGAACGATCGGCAGACGAACGCTAGATCCACGTGCGGTTCTGGGGGGGGGGGGGGGGGCAGTGTCCCTGTGACAACAATTTTGGACTCCCTTGTGGCCCCCCTAAATGTGCAGTATGAAATAATTTTTACATACATTTTTGCTATCGTTTTTACATCCCTTATTAGACAGTGGCAACGATGATGATTATACACATGGTCTTTTGCCTGATAATGCCTGCAATGCAGTGAAGAAAATGATATGACAACAATAACGTCTAATGTAACTGGCCCCTCTAACAGTACAACTGGCCCCAGCTTGGCCCCCCCAGTTGAAATGGTCTAGAACCGCCACTGGTGCGATGTTTGTGCGCATTAAGATGTATTGTTTTACCATTAGGTTAGGGATCTCCTTTGACTTTTCCAGAAAAGATTGAATAATTCTCTCTGAAAAAATATACAGTTACCCACAACATGGCCAATATAGATAAACCAGCCTTACCTAGACACAATATTGTGAAATTCACTAGGATGAGGAATGCATCTGCAAAAGGGTGAGGAGATGAGGAAATTGTCTCTTTTTCCAAGGGCAACCTTGTTATCCTACTTAGCGATTCTGGGTAGATGTTAACTTCTCTTAAAGTCTGTAAAAGTCTGTCCAGAGAATTGTAAAGTGGCCTGACCTTCCAGAGAATGGTAAAATGGCCTGACAGGGCCGGGATAGCCAGGTTAGATTGGACCTCTGTCAGAGCCTAGACCACAGGACACAGCCTGAGAGATGGAAGACAAGGCTCGTCCATCAACCCCGAGGGAAATGTAGGTGTTGGCTGGCGTAATTGTGTTGTCCTCACCCTGAGAAAGACCTTGGGCCATTCTGTCAGAGAGAGCTGAAAGGTATACAGAAGAGAGCCTTGTCAGGGGACAAGGGATAGCCCTGTGGTTGTTTTTGATTCTTTAAACAAAGATTGAAACCATTTACGCATTTGTCACATACACTTGAATCAAGCCCTAGGTATGGCGGTACAAGACACAGAGAAGGGTACAAAGCAAACTGATTAAGAAACTGTATTTGAGTAAGAAATTGCATTTGGCTCATTCCTAAGATGAATTCAAACAAGAAACAACGACAAATACATTCCTCTAAACTTCACATTCAGTTCAATTTCATCTGGTCAAATCTGACACCCCCAGTCATAAGTCAAACTGATTCTTATTACAAGATTTACCTCTGAGCCTCACTGGGTAATTTTAGGATTAGCTCTCAAAGTCAGGTGACCCAAACTGAGCAGTGAATTCACCAAACCAAATCAAATATTGCTCACAAATGGCAGCATCTCCTTGAGACGTTACACTTTAAAGTCTCCTGTAAGCCATCTTTTGTACATCCCATTGCCTCTTCAGTTAACCGGTGATGTCATTAAGGACAGGCGTACGAAAACCATTAGTGCTTCTGTCGCCCAGGGCGACCAGGCCGCTGTGGTTGGGGAGTGACAAAGCACTTTAATGTATTTAACCAAGCAGCACCATCTAAGAACACAGCCAAACCACATCCTTTTACTCTGGACTTATAAGCTTTAATATTTGACATTGTTATATCAAAGCTGCTAAACCAAGTTTACTGTGGATTAGGATTTGTATTGTGTATGAACCTTGAGGCAGGTAGCTAAAGTAACATGGGCCAAAGAAATCTAAAAGACTAAGGAAATTATCTTTATCTTATTGACACACTGCTTGATTTTCAGCATACCAAAACAAAACATCTTTCATTTTCTGGGCTCTGGCTCATAGCGTACTGTGAGTGTTTTCCCTTCTTTACGTCACACTGCTGTTGGAGAGATAAGATACATTTGTCTATCTTATCATGTTAAATCAGCTTCTTTTTTTAACTAATGACCCAGAGCAAATATTTTCACTTTAGTCTGAGCTATTGGCAGGGTACCTGATTTATAAAAACAACAGAACCGTTTGATGTAGGGATGTTTCTGTGATAGAGAAGATAGGGCCTGAGGTTGTGGTTGTGCTCCAACTTGGCATATGAAATATAATAAAGCCTCAAGAGAAGGCAGAAACCATCGTAATGCTGAATATAAGTCCGCAATAATGGATTTGATTTGAATAGATTAAGCAATAACTAAGAGCACAAAACGTTCCGGCAGAGCCGTCACGACGGCAGACATCACGACGACAGACATCACGACGACAGAGACATCACGACGACAGACATCACGACGACAGACATCACGACGACAGAGACATCACGACGACAGACATCACGACGAAAGAGACATCACGACGACAGACATCACGACGACAGACATCACGACGACAGACATATCACGACGACAGAGACATCACGACGACAGAGACATCACGACGACAGAGACATCACGACGACAGCCACGACGACAGAGACATCACGACGACAGACATCACGACGACAGACATCACGACGACAGAGACATCACGACGACAGAGACATCACGACGACAGACATCACGACGACAGAGACATCACGACGACAGACATCACGACGACAGAGACATCACGACGACAGACATCACGACGACAGAGACATCACGACGACAGAGACATCACGACGACAGACATCACGACGACAGAGACATCACGACGACAGACATCACGACGACAGAGACATCACGACGACAGAGACATCACGACGACAGAGACATCACGACGACAGACATCACGACGACAGACATCACGACGACAGAGACATCACGACGACAGACATCACGAAGACAGACATCACGACGACAGACATCACGACGACAGACATCACGACGACAGACATCACGACGACAGAGACATCACGACGACAGAGACATCACGACGACAGAGACATCACGACGACAGGGACATCACGACGACAGACATCACGACGACAGACATCACGACGACAGAGACATCACGACGACAGACATCACGACGACAGAGACATCACGACGACAGACATCACGACGACAGAGACATCACGACGACAGAGACATCACGACGACAGAGACATCACGACGACAGACATCACGACGACAGAGACATCACGACGACAGAGACATCACGACGACAGAGACATCACGACGACAGACATCACGACAACAGACATCACGACGACAGACATCACGACGACAGAGACATCACGACGACAGACATCACGACGGCAGACATCACGACGACAGAGACATCACGACGACAGATACATCACGACGACAGAGATATCACGACGACAGAGACATCACGACGACAGACATCACGACGACAGACATCACGACGACAGAGACATCACGACGACAGACATCACGACGACAGACATCACGACGACAGACATCACGACGACAGAGACATCACGACGAATCACGACGACAGACATCACGACGACAGAGACATCACGACGGCAGACATCACGACGACAGAGACATCACGACGACAGAGACATCACGACGACAGACATCACGACGACAGACATCACGACGACAGAGACATCACGACGACAGACATCACGACGACAGAGACATCACGACGGCAGACATCACGACGACAGACATCACGACGACAGACATCACGACGACAGAGACATCACGACGACAGAGACATCACGACGACAGACATCACGACGACAGAGACATCACGACGACAGACATCACGACGACAGACATCACGACGGCAGAGACATCACGACGACAGACATCACGACGACAGAGACATCACGACGACAGACATCACGACGACAGAGACATCACGACGACAGACATCACGACGACAGAGACATCACGACGACAGACATCACGACGACAGACATCACGACGACAGAGACTTCACGACGACAGAGACATCACGACGACAGAGACATCACGACGACAGACATCACGACGACAGAAATCACGACGACAGAGACTTCACGACGACAGACATCACGACGACAGACATCACGACGGCAGACATCACAGAGACATCACGACGACAGACATCACGACGGCAGACATCACGACGACAGAGACATCACGACGACAGAGACATCACGACGACAGAGACATCACGACGACAGAGACATCACGACGACAGAGACATCACGACGGCAGACATCACAGAGACATCACGACGGCAGACATCACGACGACAGAGACATCACGACGGCAGACATCACGACGACAGAGACATCACGACGACAGAGACATCACGACGACAGAGACATCACGACGACAGAGACATCACGACGACAGAGACATCACGACGACAGAGACATCACGACGACAGACATCACGACGACAGAGACATCACGACGACAGACATCACGACGACAGAGACATCACGACGACAGACATCACGACGACAGACATCACGACGACAGAGACATCACGACGACAGAGACATCACGACGACAGAGACATCACGACGACAGACATCACGACGAAAGAGACATCACGACGACAGAGACATCACGACGACAGCCATCACGACGACAGACATCACGACGACAGAGACATCACGACGACAGACATCACGACGACAGACATCACGACGACAGAGACATCACGACGACAGACATCACGACGAAAGAGACATCACGACGACAGACATCACGACGACAGACATCACGACGACAGACATCACGACGGCAGACATCACGACGGCAGAGACATCACGACGACAGAGACATCACGACGACAGAGACATCACGACGACAGACATCACGACGGCAGACATCACGACGGCAGACATCACGACGACAGAGACATCACGACGACAGAGACATCACGACGACAGAGACATCACGACGACAGAGACATCACGACGACAGAGACATCACGACGGCAGACATCACGACGGCAAAGCCATCACGACGGCAGAGACATCACGACGACAGACATCACGACGGCAGAGACATCACGACGGCAGAGACATCACGACGACAGAGACATCACGACGACAGAGACATCACGACGACAGACATCACGACGGCAGAGACATCACGACGACAGAGACATCACGACGACAGAGACATCACGACGACAGACATCACGACGGCAGAGACATCACGACGACAGAGACATCACGACGACAGACATCACGACGGCAGAGACATCACGACGACAGAGACATCACGACGACAGAGACATCACGACGACAGAGACATCACGACGAGAACAAGTGTGTTCAGACAACTGATATGTAATAGTAGAATACTTTATATACAGGTAACTGCCAAAATAAAGGAAACACTTCAGTAAATGAGGGATACAGATTATATTGAAAGCAGGTGCTTCCACACCAGTGTGGTTCCTGAGTTAATTAAGCAATAAACATCCCATCATGCTTAGTGTCATGTATAAAATTGCCCATTATTTTGGCTACCATGGCTAGAAGAAGAGATATCAGTGACTTTGAAAGAGGGGTCTTAAAAGAGCATCAGGGGTTTAAAGTGTGTGCGTGCGTGCGTGCGTGCGTGCGTGTGTGTGTGTGTCTCAGTCACCAGATCTTATGGGAGATTCTGGAGCAGCACCTGAGACAGAGTTTTCCACCACCATCAACAAAACCAAATGATGGAATTTCTCATGGAAGAATGGTGTTGCATCCCTCCAATAGAGTTCCAGACACTTGTAGAATATATGTCAAGGAGCATTGAAGCTGTTCTTGTTCATGGTGGCCCAACACCCTATTAAGACACTTTATGTTGGTTTTTCCTTTATATTGGCAGTTACCTGTAGGTTGTCAAAGTTATCAGAAAAAAGGGGAATTCAAAAAAAATCCTGCATTTGCTGAACGGTGGCATTCAAGCCTGAACTAATCTCTACAATCACACAGACTCTTCCCTTCAGCAGCACACTAACCTGACTGGAGAGAACCATGTAGGATCATTTGTTAAGGTAAAGTACGTCAAGCCCCAAATGATACCAGCCCATCAGGTAAGGGTGCTCTCGAGCGGCTAGATGTTCTTTACCATTCGGCCTTCAGATTTGCCACCAATGCTCCTTATAGGACACAACACTGCACTCTATACTCCTCTGTAAACTGGTCATCTCTGTATACCCATCGCAAGAACCACTGGTCGATGCTTATTTATAAAACCCTCTTAGGCCTCACTCCCCCCTATCTGAGATATCTACAGCAGCCCTCATCCTCCACATACAACACCCGTTATGCCAGTCACATTCTGTTAAAGGTCCCCAAAGCACACACATCCCTGGGTCGCTCCTCTATTCAGTTCGCTGCAGCTAGCGACTGGAACGAGCTGCAACAAACACTCAAACTGGACAGTTTTATCTCAATCTCTTCATTCAAAGACTCAATCATGGACATTCTTACTGACAGTTGTGGCTGCTTTGTGTGATGTATTGTTGTCTCTACCTTCTTGCACTATGGGCTGTTGTCTGTGCCCAATAATGTTTGTACCATGTTTTGTGCTGCTACCATGTTGTGCTGCTACCATGTTGTTGTTATGTTGTGTTTCTACCATGTTGTTGTTATGCTGTGTTGTCATGTTGTGTTGCTACCATGGTGTGTTGTCATGTGTTGCTACCATGTTGTTGTTATGCTGTGTTGTCATGTTGTGTTGCTACCATGTTGTTGTTATGCTGTGTTGTCATGTTGTGTTGCTACCATGTTGTTGTTATGCTGTGTTGTCATGTTGTGTTGCTACCATGTTGTTGTTATGCTGTGTTGTCATGTTGTGTTGCTACCATGTTGTTGTTATGCTGTGTTGTCATGTTGTGTTGCTACCATGTTGTTGTTATGCTGTGTTGTCATGTTGTGTTGCTACCATGTTGTTGTTATGCTGTGTTGTCATGTTGTGTTGCTACCATGTTGTTGTTATGCTGTGTTGTCATGTTGTGTTGCTACCATGTTGTTGTTATGCTGTGTTGTCATGTTGTGTTGCTACCATGTTGTTGTTATGCTGTGTTGTCATGTTGTGTTGCTACCATGGTGTGTTGTCATGTGTTGCTGTCTTGCTATGTTGTTGTCGTAGGTCTCTCTTTATGTAGTGTTGTCTCTCTCGTCGTGATTTGTGTTTGGTCCTATATTTTTATTTTCATTTTAATCCCAGCCCCCGTCCCCGCAGGAGGCCTTTGGATTTTGGTAGGCCGTCATTGTAAATAAGAATGTGTTCTTAACTGATATGCCTTGTTAAATAAAGGTTCAATAAAAAAATACAAATAAAATCAGGGTTTGCCATTTGAATGCTATTAAAACATGTTGTTGACTGTGTTACAGTAACTGTGAGTACGATAACATGAGTATTGGCAACGCTCCACTGCAAACTGACGAGGGAAGTCATGAGGGATGGTTGGTCGAATAGTTTCTTTAGAAAACGACGTGTTAACATTCAACACCAGAATCAGTGCCTCTCAACTACACTTGTTCATTACAGCTCTCCTGTAAACACATACATCGTGTTATGCAATTTCTACTTCCAATTTGATGCCAGGAAAACCAACACCACCTATTTATTGAGCTAAGCGTCACAAAAAAAACAACACAAACCAACATATACAGGCTATGCAGAGTCCCGGCCCCATGTACCACACTGCCTCCTGGCCCTCTGGACACTGGGCTGTGGCACTCTGTAGCCACGCTGGACTGCACTGCCTCCTGGCCCTCTGGACACTGGGCTGTGGCACTCTGTAGCCACGCTGGACTGCACTGCCTCCTGGCCCTCTGGACACTGGGCTGTGGCACTCTGTAGCCACGCTGGACTGCACTGCCTCCTGGCCCTCTGGACACTGGGCTGTGGCACTCTGTAGCCACGCTGGACTGCACTGCCTCCTGGCCCTCTGGACACTGGGCTGTGGCACTCTGTAGCCACGCTGGACTGCATTGACTTTGCTCCCAGAGATGTTATCATGGTTGAAGGTCCACAGTGTATTCAGGGAGAGACCAAAGAGAGAGGTGTACATATCAACCAGCGGCAACCCTGACCCATTTCCTGTTTCCTGCTTCGGTCTGTCAACAGGGTAGACATTAGCAACTACTGTAGCAGGTAGCCAGACACATACATGAAGCATATTGACAGTACAGTAAAATCACTGTAGACACACTAAAGAAGAAAAACAACTATCAATAGACGTATGATAGATAAAGTTCAACAGAAACTACAAGTCTGACAAAAGTTCAAATACTTTTACTTAATCAGTTCGAGAGATGTGGTAAACACTAACTTGAAACCATTTTACTTACCTAAACTTAATGCGAACAGACACATTCTTGCATGACCTTACAGTATAAGCTCTAGGGCAAAGGGCTTTCTTTGTCAAGAGTTTCTTTACCACCAAGTCTGTCTTAGAACACGTATTTAGAAAATACCAGCATTCCAGACCTCCCCCATTTGGAGTGAAGTGATTACCTAATTCCATTATTTTCCCATATGGAATCACTTTCTCAGTAGCACATTAAGTCCTTAGAGGACTGTTGAGGTTCTAAAACAAGCCAGAGAAACCGTTGACTCGCCACAGAACTGACGAGGCAGATCAGATGTGTGTTTCTGATAGACTAAACTCTGCCTGAACCTCTACAACTCTGGGGAATACAAAAGAATAGCTCCTATATGAATGAGGAGAAAGCTAACGGACACAACCTCACAGGCATCCCATTGACATGGGGAGTGGGGACAAGGGTCTGGTTTCAACCTACAGGTCTCCACACGCCTGTGGACATCTTCTTTACCTCCATCTCTCTGCAAGGAGTCTAGATTTACATGTTACATGCTAATGCTTCTGTGTTGGGAGGTGACACTGTGACCTTGTCAGCAGGTGCCTGGCCTGATAAAGACCACTAGGACTTTGGAGGAGACAAATAGACAGGATTCTAACAGAAATGGAGAAGGATCGAGAAAGACACAGGGCGACTACAACATTGTAGATAAACTGAGGTCAAATGGATAACAGAATTACAAAGGAATTGCCTACAAATTGAGATAAAAATGACCACTAGCTAGAAGCTTCCCACAAACTATGGATGTTTGTATTGACCCTTTGATATGATTCTTGAAAATAGATTTCAAATGGCATTTGTTGTCGGTCTTCGTCTGTTTTGAGATCAGCACTAGGAATTTCTTTAACAGAGCTTCCTCTTCGATTAATTCATTAATAATCTTAACATGCTATCTGAGATAAGCATAGATCCTTGGTCAGACAGAGAGCATAAAAAAATTATTTAAAAAAATCTGAGAAACATTTTAATAAGTCATAATAATTAATGGGTGGTTGAGAAGGGCAACCTTTCAGTCAGGAAATTCTTGGATTGGAATTTCAATGGCACCTCCCTCTCTTAACCTCTGCCAGGTCGTCTGTCATAAGCTAAACTTGTCATGAAAACCTTCATACCTGCTGGCACGCGGTGCAAATGGAAGCTGTGGTCACTTGTTTGTATAAGGTTGGAATGTTCCCTTTTGTTCAACAGGTTTGAGGGCAGGGCTGATACACTGTTGGTTGGCAGATGGCACAGCCGTAGAGGTTATCACTTTGGAGGAGAAGAGGAAGAACCGACAGTCTCATTTCTTAGCTCTCATCTCATTTATTTACCTGTGTAGTATTTTTCACTCTCTCTTTATCCATTCCACAACACGGCCAGGATGAATCTCACCCTGAGGTGACAGGTTAAAGGGCAAAGCATCACACTCCAGCCTTTAACGCATTTTAGAGTGGTTGCATTTCCCCAACACTCTCCCTTTTAGTTTTTCACCAAAACAAGTGGCTGGACGGGGCAACCGATCACAGACTCGGGATTGTGGCTTTAAATGCAAATGCATAGGAAAAGGTGTGTATCTGGGAGAGTTTACGTTTAATTAGCCTGATGTGAGAGGTCAATAGGGAAGTAATGAACCAAAGCAGCCCTTCATCTTTGTAAGATCCCTCTCAGTGCCCCTCATGGCCCAAGGGGAGTAGTGAATAACTCCAGGTGGTTGTGGATATTGGAGGAGGGAAACATTAACACCACTCATAAACAAACAAACCCCATTCATCACACAACCTTAGTGAAATGTATTCTCTAGTTGTAGATCCACATACTGTAAGACACAGAATGACATTTGCCTTGCCTCCGTACAACTGGACACAATGTCATCCCATCCCATTCTCCTTTCAGATCAGTTGCCAAAGTCAGACCTCACGTTAATATTACTTTAGATATAAAAATCAAAACCCTGACCCAAAACGTTTCGGTTCAGAGCCTGAGCCTTCTAGTGGGTGAGAGCAGCAGAGTCCCTCTCTGTACTGCTGCAGGCATTGTAAGGCAATTAGTGAACCGCAACACCATCTCCTGGCCTGAGCAACGACCTGTGAACTGTGGTTCCTCCCTTCTGACTGAGCAGCACAAATGCAAATCACCAGCAGTCTTGTGACTCCGAGAACTGGTCTGATCAGATTCAGTAAGGGAGGGAGGAATGGAGAAGGTAGGGAGGGAGGACGGGAGAGAGGGGGGGAGAGAAGGAGGGGAGAGTGGTAAGGTAGTTACTGCAAGCTTTTCTTCCTGTGCTGTGTGCCTTTTACAGTTGTGCACATTTAAACCGCGTTGGACCCAGGGAGCAGAAGGGAATAAAATATGATAAAAGTTATTATTATAGCATAATAAGCCCCAGTACATGCAACAGTAGGAGGGGTTGGCCTGAACTTGCCTGCTCTGCTGAAAAAAAGCTCAACAAATCTATGCAGTATGAAGACCTTTTGTCCCTTAACAAATCCAATTATGCTATTCTCTCAGACTGATTCAGAGTAACAAAGTAAAGCTGATTAAACGTAGGGCTGACAACCACAGTCGAGACAAACCCCCATTGATCCAAAAGAGCCAGAACAATGCTTCACCAACGACCATCCCTCTTGTCATTTGCCATATGGCAGCAGCCAACGAAGCCCTGGCCCCTTGGTAGCCTACCCACAAACATGTTGCATTCCACATGGCACCCAGTATTCCCTATAACGTTTACATATTTTGCATTACTTGTCTCATACATACTGCATTCTATCCTATTCTACTGTATCTTAGTCTATGCTGCTCTGACTTCGCTCATCCAAATATTTATATATTCTTAATTCCATTCCTTTAATTGAGATGTTTGTGTATTGTTGTGAATTGTTAGATATTACTGCACTGTTGGAGCTAGAAACACAAGCATATTGATACATCCGCAATAACATCTGCTAAACACGTGTATGTGACAAATAAAATGTATACAGTGCACTACTTTTGACCAGGGCTTATAGAGCTCTGGTCAAAAGTAGGGCACTCTATAGGGAATAGGGTGCCATTTGGGAAGCAGACTGGGAGTCAGATCGGATCAGAATCACTGGCTGGCTAATTGAAATCCTACATGCGACCAGCACAACCCTAATTCAGCAGTTTTCTTTTGAAGTGCTCCAAGTCAGTTGTATAACTTTCTAATCCCCATCTCGACCGCTGGCACATACGAAGATCCAGAGGATTAGCCATGTAGCTGGTACTCATGGAGGGAACAGGCTGCTGGCTACAGCCTACAAATGCCATGGCCAGGAATAAAGGGTGTCCACTCTACAATAATAAAGCAGCAGAATGTCCCCTGCCTTGGCCTTACCATGACATGGGATCTGCCTAGGTACTCCTTTTAAACCAGACTTACTGTAAGTCACATGATGATAGACACAAGCTATGAGATGTGCAGATTTACCACAGTAGGGTGAAACTGTCTGGGACTGTAATAAGAGAGTGTCAGGACACTTGATCAAATGAAGACTTAATTAGGATTGTATGGCTCAACAGTTTGGGAATATAGTCATTATAGTCAATGCCTGTTTGTGTTGGTGTATACAGTTTATTAGGTACACCACCCTGTTCACGAAAATGGTTCACTCCTTTAGACACGTGGCTTGCTATATAAAGCAGGCACACAGGCATCGAGGCATTCAGTTACTGTTGGATTGAACGTTAGAATGGGCAAAACGAGTGACCTAAGCGACTTTAAGTGTGGTATGATCGTGGGTGCCGGGCGCGCCGGTTCCTGTATCTCAGAAACGGCTGACCTCCGGGGATTTTCACGCACGACAGTGTCTAGGGTTTATAGAGAATGGTGCAGCAGACAAAAAACACCCTGGCATCGGTAGTTCTGTAGGCAAAAACAGCTCGTTGATGAGAGGTCGAAGGAGAATGGCAAAAATCGCGCACGCTAACAGGCGGGCTACCACAGGCAAATAACAGTTCAACAGTGGTGGGGCAGAACGAAAGTCCTATCACCTAAAAACAAGAATAATCAGCTCCAGTGGGCACACAATCACCAACACTGGACAACTGAGGAGAGAAAAAACATTGCCTGGTCCGACGAATCCCAGTTCCTGTTGTCAGGATTTGGCATAAGCAGCATGAGTCCATGGCCCCATCCTGCCTGGTGTCAACGGTACAGGCTGGAGGCAGTGGTTTAATGGTGTGAGGAATGTTTTCCTGGCACACGTTAGGTCCTTTGATACCAATTGAGCAACGTTTCCATGCCCCGAAGAATTCAGGCAGTTCTGGAGGCAAAGGGGTGTCCAACCCGGTACTAGATGGGTGTACCTAATAAACTGTTCCATTCAATTGCTAGTGAGTAGGCTAGTTATATACAATATGAAGACAAGACACCACTCCATTTAAAGGAGCAGGGAACTTTCAACTGTGGAGTTAATGTTTTAGGGCCTTCTAGAAAATAAAGGAATGCTCCAAGTGCAATGCGATCAAAGCTTCCTTTACTTTTAACTTCATCCCATTAAAATATGATCAGTATGCATTGAAGTATTTAGGCCTACATAAATCACATTAACTCAAATGCTGTCGTGACATCACACAACAAATACCAGGCGAGCAATCCTCCTAATCACAGGGTCATTTCCCAAATGTCTAAATAATGACCTTTATCCTGACATTCTGTGTTTTCTGGCCTGTAGCTGTTGCTTTTTTTTCAAACAAAGCTTGTAAATTTGCCTGCATTTCTTCAGGGCAAAACAAGTCATTCTGTGTTGAGTCCAACTAAAAAGAAAATGTGGGTGTCCTTTAGTATCGAATCATGTTTACAACCTACACATAACCTATGAATATGAAAACAGTAAATATATTATGATCATTAAGAAAATATACAAATATGAGCAGGATTAAACAAAGTTCTATAGGAATGTGAACTTCATAACATCAAAAGAGGGTGAAACAGAATACTTTTTAATATCTCACGTGTGACTGTGACTGGGGTTTGATGGGAAACAGAGGGGCTGAGGGGGGGTAATGTACCCAGTAACAGCTGTAGAAGCTTCGGACTCAGAGAGAGGGTCTGCAGGGGAGGACCTGATCCCTGTGAACTTGATGACAACATGGGTCCAGTTGAAAGTCAACATAGGAGCTAATTGGGATGTATCTCTTTTGTTTTAATAGAGGTACAGTACACAGGACGGGACAAACCTCCCTGCTCAGTGACAAAATCATTTCACAGCACATGTGCAGGGAATGGACTGGTGACTTTAAAGGTTTAATTAGGAAAGCTCCTCTTGGGTGTTCCCCAGGTAGATGGATAAATGTACAGTACAGCTTTTCAGTTTCAGCAAGCTGAACAGCTATAAAACTGGACTGGTTCTGATTTTGTTTGAGATTGATTGAACATTTGAGGCCAGTGCTGAGGCTGGGCCTGCAGTAAGAGACAGACGACACGACCCATATAAACAACCCGTTAACTGTCAATAAAAGACAGTCCCCCCCCCCCCCCCCCGTATATATTGTTATTTTTTACTGCTGCTCTTTTAACTACTTGTTACTTTTATCTCTTATTCTTATCCGTATCTTTTTGAAACTGCACTGTTGGTTAGGGGCTCGTAAGTGAGCATTTTACTGTAAGGTCTACTACACCTGTTGTATTCGGGGCATGTGACTAATACAATTTCATTTGATCTTTCCAAACAAAACTCAACAAATCTCTGGTTCTCCGATTTACTCCCTAGCAGCCCGTGGAAGTAACGCTGAAGTTACAGGAGATCTTACAGGTCTGCTCGAATTGTGACGATCTGAGCTCCCAGAGAACTCATTTCTCTCAGTAAATATGACAGGTTTAGGACCACATTTTTCTCCTTTCTTCCCAACAAGAGTCTGTCATAAAAAAGCACACAATTAGACACGGTGCTTCAGCTTTAAACAATATGTTCTGTAAAGGCCTGACTTCAAAGTCAGAATGACTGGCCGCTTCGTTTGGAAGAAAATGACCATGTAACCTGAGGAAAATTGGACTGATCGATTCACAGTCAGGAAATATAGTTTCAAGCGTTCAATTGAAGATGGGCTTAAGTCTTAGAGACAAAAAAAAAACGTTTAATGTTACATTTTACTATTGGAAGTGCTCAGGTCCTGGAAGGGAATTATTATTTTACTCACGGAAAGAACAACTGTGATTATTGTAGTATATCCACACTTAGGAATTCAATAAACAGAATGTAAAACAGGAAATGGCTTCATAGAAAGGAAATGAATGATCCTCTCATTATTTGAGTGAGTTTTATTGCTTGCTTTCCCTTTGCGTGCCAGAAACATGTGTAACTTTTCAGAAAAAAAACATGGATACTCCTAGTACTACTACAAAGCATGATTTATGCATAGGACACCACCCAATCACATTCATGGAATAAAAGTGCTGAACTTCAAAGAAATATCATCAAACGACATATCTCAAGAGACGTGCTTGTATCTCTGGTTGTAGATAGAAGAACCGTGCCCGTTTACGCTCTGTTCCATTCAAAGGGTTGAGCAGGGTGATGAACTTGCCTGCATACTAAAATGGAGGTTAATCAGCGGTTCTTCATACTTCACTGCAATGCAAATGAACATCGCTACACTCTGTGATGAGAAAATTCACAGCATGAAACCACCCAGATATCAAAACACAGAGAATTCATATCAGTTGAATATTTAGGATATGCCACTCGGTTGCTACAGCAGAATATGGTAATCAAGCATCCTAACCCCAATATACCAGGACAAAAAGAGACAGCAGGTTCACCCCAAGATGGAAGCCTCTTCCAGGCACACAGTGGCGTGAGGGATGCGGTGTGGACAAATCAAATACATCTGTTTTCATGAAACCATTCGGAAAGATGCCAAGGGTGTCACGCCCTGACCTGAGAGAGCCTTTTTTTATGTCTCTATTTATGTTTGGTCAGGGTGTGATTTGGGTGGGCATTCTATGTCCTTTTTTTCTATGCTTTGTATTTCTTTGTTTTAGCCTGGTATGGCTCTCAATCAGGGACAGCTGTACATCGTTGTCGCTGATTGGGAGTCATCCTTAGGCAGCCTGTTTTCCTTTGGGGTTTGTGGGTAGTTGTTTTCTGTTTTGTACATTTTGTGACCTGACAGAACTGTTGGCTGTTGTTCATTTTCTTGTTTGTTTGAAGTGTTTCTTATTATTAAAACATTAATATGAACACTCACCACGCTGCGCTTTGGTCCCCTTCTTCTACAGACGACAAGCGTTACAAAGGGGTGGTGATTAGAATCAAAATCTGAAACTGAACTGAACTCTACAAGGACACACCCCTCTGCAGCCATGGAAAATCCTAGGAAAACCCTGCCAGTGGTTTTCTATGAACTAATATACTGACTACACCGCCATCGCGATCATGACTACGCAGGTTAAAATACCAAAATCAACTGTGAATCAATTACATTCATTTCGGGGCAGGTCGAAACACATGAAACATTCATGTTGCTAGCTAGTTACTCCTGGAAGATGAACATTGGGTTGTTATTTTACCTGACATACATATGGACCTCTTTGTATCTGGTTCCTTTTTGTATTCGGAACTAGAAGCACAAGCATTTCGCTACACTCGCATTAACATCTGCTAACCATGTGTATGTGACAAATACAATTTGATTTGATCTGGTGTCATACAAAATCATGTGTTTCTCTTCCACAACGATTAATCCACAGACAAAAAAAGTAAACCTAGTCAGTTTTTAGTTAATCCTTAATTATAAACTGGGTGTTTCAAGCCCTGAATGCTGATTGGCTGACAGCGTATGACGTAAGGCGTATGACAAAACATTTATTTTTACTGCTCTAATTACATTGGTAACCAGTTTATAATAGTAATAAGGCACCTCAGGGGTTTGTGATATATGGCCAATAAACCACGGCTAAGTGGATAAGGGCTGTGTCCAAGCACTCTGCATTGCGTTGTGCATGAGAACAGCCCCTAGCCGTGGTAAATTGGCCTATATATCACACCCCCTCAGGCAGTATTGCTTAATTATAGGGTGTCCACCAACGCTGCCCAGTGTGAGTGAAATAGTGCTTTGGTGATGACATTTCCCTTCCTTATGTTATAAAATACATTTCACCAAGACAAATATGATTATTGATGTTCTGAATCGTCCAGTGGGGTCTTCCTCTCACATATCATTAACATTAAATCCAAAAAGTCCGATTTCATAATATATCCTACATTATTACCCTGGGTGGTTGGAGCCTTGAATACATTTTGTGGTCGTCGTCGTCATCAAAGTTGTTCCCGTGGGTCGCAAAAAGCAAAATTAGAATGAGACGACCTGAATTAAATGTTAAAGTCTTTGAAAATAAAAAGCTTGGTATATGCTCAGTGCTCTGTTGACATTTCATACAGGCACGCCTGTTTTTGTGCGAAATCGAAAATATGAACATCTCAAAATCATCATCCCTCTTACCTCTATATTGTTTTATGTCCTGCGGATTCCAGAAGAAAGATGAGTTCGACAGGAAAGTGAGCCTGTCAGGTAGCTAGTAGCCCAGAATCAAGCTGACACTATTAGAAAAAAGGGTTCCAAAAATATTATTCGTCTGTCCCCATAGGAGGCCTCTTTTTGGTTCCAGGTAGAACCCTTTTTGGTTCCAGGTAGAACCCTCTGTGGAAAGGGTTCTAAATGGAACTCAAAGGGGTTCTACCTGAAACCAAAAAGGGTTCTTCAAAGGGTTATCTTATGAGGACAGCCAAAGAGCACTTTTAGGTTCTAGATAGCACCTTTTTTTCCTAAGAGTGTAGCTGACATGATGCAGTTTTCCTGATTTCAAACCACTTTTTTTTCTCTGGCCTCCATTGATTTAGTCACCCTAATTCTGGCCATTCACAAGGATAAAAACTCCAAGAACTTATGAACTGATTATGATAATAGACATGAGGTTTGGACCACTGGATTTCTTATAGAATTATCTACACGGTTAACATATTATTTTACACATTGGTCAAAATCAGGGGCGCAACTTTGGGCAGTGGAAGGGACATAATTTGTAAAATAATTTTTTTGGGGGGTGGGGTAAACACTCCAAACATCCTCCCTGGCCACTCGGAGGCGTCCACATGGTCCTATAGCACACCATTGCCTCGTTTTGGATCACATTCCAATGATAAAACTAGGAGCCAAAAATGCAATTTCACACTGCACACCTCTTCCCCCTGTCCCCAGTGAAAGTTGCGCCCCTGGTCAAAATATGCATCTTGATTGGACACTGTTTTAATTATTCTCTCCTCGTTGGTGTTTCATGTATCCATATGGGTCTGTATCTTCCTGATATCCAATAAGGAAGGGACCTGCAGCGCGCAGAACGGCTCTAACAGAACCATGTTGGGTATACAGACGCCTGTTCACTTGCGTGAGCTGTACGGGTGAAATGATTGTATAACATGTATGTGTAAATGTATTTTGCAACGCTCGCGCACGCAATGTGTCCAGTGGGGTTTGCATGTAACTCTACAATAAAAGTCTCCCCAGGAAAAATAGAATTCAAATCCCTCTGTCGTCACTGGGCCCGAGACATGAGTGCACACTGCACACCCATGCCCTTATGATTCCACTAGAGGTTAGAGGGGTTTCTGCCCTGGCGGTACGGAGCGTCGGAGCAGTGACCGAACAGAAACATCTGGTAGTAAAAGTCATCCATGCAGTTAAGCTTCCACAAACTTTGCTGAATAATTCCCAGAAAGCAGCATTATCAGTATGTCAGACTACAGGAACACACAACAGTTACAGGGAACCACATAATCTACAGTAATCGTTGTTTAACACGCGTAGGCTACAGATTACAATTAAAGTACTGTCCTCAAAAATACAGGAACTGTATGCATTTTAACACGCGTAGGTTATAGATTACAATTAAAGTACTGCCCTCAAAAATACAGTAACTGTATGCATTTTAACACGCGTAGGCTACAGATTACAATTAAAGTACTGTCCTCAAAAATACAGTAACCGTATGCATTTTACACGCGTAGGCTATAGATTACAATTAAAGTACTGTCCTCAAAAATACAGTAACTGTATGCATTTTAACACGCGTAGGCTATAGATTACAATTAAAGTACTGTCCTCAAAAATACAGTAACTGTATGGATAATTTGATTGAGAATAATCAAAAGAGCCATCTTAAACCTGATTGGACTAATTTGTGAATGATCTGAGTATTACAGACGCCCTGGAGGAAAACCCAGACCGAGCTATGGAGCAGGCCATCTCATCTCTGACCCTGATCCTGTTGACAGTCTCTCCTCAGTGACACTCCGACTGGAGAGTAGGGAGTACCCTACATTACACGCCCAGCCTCTGAGGTAATGCAGACAGAAAGCCTCTCTCTCTCTCTGCCCACGGGGCTGGCTGAAGGGTTAATACTGGTTTGAACTGGTTTAAACATCACTATCATAGCTCGGAACTCAGATCTCGCCCACCACTAACCTCTGCTATGAGCAGTGACCCAATTGAACATCATGGCGATGACAAGTGTGCAACTTTGATTTGCGAGGACTGTGTGAGGGCAGCTGAGAAGTGCCTGAGTCTCCTTGTGGATTATTTCTGTATAATGTCTTTCAGTCCAGAGAGAGAAAGAGAGAACACAAACATACCCCACAGAGCCCCAGGACAGCAACACAATTAGACCCAACCAAATCATGAGAAAACAAAAAGATAATTATTTGACACATTGGAAAGAATTAACAAAAAAACCGAGCAAACTACAATGCTATTTGGTCCTAAACAGAGAGTACACAGTTGCAGAATACCTGACCACTGTGACAGACCCAAACTTAAGGAAAGCTTTGACTATGTACAGACTCAGTGAGCATAGCCTTGCTTTTGAGAAAAGTCGCCGTATGCAGACCTGGCTCTCAAGAGAAGACAGGCTATGTACACACTGCCCACAATATGAGGTGGAAACTGAGCTGCACTTCCTAACCTCCTGCCCAATGTATGACCATATTAGAGAAACATATTTCCCTCAGATTACACAGATCTCCAAAGAATTTGATAACAAATCCAAGTTTGATAAACTCCTATATCTACTGGGTGAAATACCACAGTGTACCATCACAGCAGCAAGATGTGTGACCTGTTGCCACAAGAAAAGGGCAACCAATGAAGAACAAACACCATTGTAAATACAACCCATATTTATGTTTATTTATTTTCCCTTTTGTACTTTAACTATTTGTACATCGCTACAACACTGTATATAGACATAATATGAAATTTGAAATTCTTTTATTCTTTTGGAACTTATGTGAGTGTAATATTTACTCTTCACTTTTTATTGTTTATTTCACATTTGTTTATTTATTTCACTTGCTTTGGCAATGCCAATAAAGCCCCTTGAATTGAAAGAGAGAAAGAGAGAGCAGAGAGAGGAGGAGAGAGAGAGACCGATCCTGACCAAATATATGTGTGTGTGTGTGTGTGTGTGTGTGTGTGTGTGTGTGTGTGTGTGTGTGTGTGTGTGTGTGTGTGTGTGTGTGTGTGTGTGTGTGTGTGTGTGTGTGTGTGTGTGTGTGTATATATATATAGAAAAAGGCTACCCAAAGAGGAGGGTCTATGTGATCACTGCACGACATGGGAGGTAGAGACAGATGGTGCACTTTCCCTCTACTGTGATAAATACTCCTCAATAACATAATCTTTTTCCAAGAAATATCTCAATCAATTCCCAACTTCTGTCCATTTACTAATGACATAAAGCTGGGAATTATTCTGGGTGAGGGAGGAACCGCAAATATTATAAACCCAGACGACGCTGGGCAAAATGTGCGCCCGCCCTATGGGACTCCCAATCATGGCCGGATGTGATACAGCCTGGATTTGAACCAGGGACTGTAGTGATGCCTCTTGCACTGAGATGCAGTGCCTTAGACCACTGCGCCACTCGGGAGCCCTTGAATATATGTATATGATTGCCATAGCCTGAGGGACATCCCATGACCAGTAATTCCCTGAAGTATTTACATTGTATATAACTGACAGTAATACATAGTGTAATCATCATCATGTTGTTGTTTATTTATTAGCCATTATTTCTTTTTATAATCGTATTTTCTTTAATTACATTTATCGAGCGAAGATTACAGAATACAACTGCACTAGTGTTGTACCTGTACACATGATTATATGTACCATTACTACTACTACTACTGAAATGAACTGGATTTCCTTATACTCATTGCATTGTACTTTATTTACTGAAATACTGTACCACTATACTGCTTTGGCAATATCTACAAATTGTATTTCATACCAATTAAGCAATCTGAAAACAAATTCAAGAGAGGGAGGAGGAGAAAGCAGACAGAGAGAGCAAGAGAAGGAGAGAGCAGAGAGAAAGAGCAGAGAGACAGAGAGAGAGAGAAAGAGAGAGAGAGGAGAGAGCAAGACAGAGACAGAGAGAGAGAGAGCAGAGGGAGAAGGAGAGAGCAGACAGAGAGAGAAAGAGGAGAGAGCAGAGGGAGAAGGAGAGAGCTGAGAGAGAAGGAGAGAGCTGAGAGAGAAGGAGAGAGCTGAGAGAGGAGAGCTGAGAGAGGAGAGAGCTGAGAGAGGAGAGCTGAGAGAGAAGGAGAGAGCTGAGAGAGAAGGAGAGAGCTGAGAGAGGAGAGCTGAGAGAGGAGAGAGCTGAGAGAGGAGAGCTGAGAGAGAAGGAGAGAGCTGAGAGAGAAGGAGAGAGCTGAGAGAGAAGGAGAGAGCTGAGAGAGAAGGAGAGAGCTGAGAGGAAAGCTGAGAGAGGAGAGCTGAGAGAGAAGGAGAGCGCTGAGAGAGAAGGAGAGAGAGAAGGAGAGAGCTGAGAGAGAAGGAGAGAGCTGAGAGAGAAGGAGAGAGCTGAGAGAGAAGGAGAGCGCTGAGAGAGAAGGAGAGCGCTGAGAGAGATGGAGAGAGCAAGAAGGAGAGAGCTGAGAAAGAAGGAGAGAGCGGAGAGAAGGAAAGAGAGAGAGCAAAAGAGAGTGAAAGAGAGAGGAGAGAGCGAGAGGAATGGAAAACTGCTGTTTCTTTATCTGTCTGCTGATTAACTACCAGACATGCTCTGGTCTGCCATCCAGGTCTACACCAGGAAACAGGGTGGCATATTCCACAACGACTCCCCGTGTCCGTGCGAGAGAGAGAGAGCGCGCACTATCACCACTCTCCTGTTTTTTCTCCAACAGCATCTTGTTACTGGGGCTAAATTACTGCAGCTAACTCAGATACTGTAAACAGCAGGGAGAACCAATTTATCACTGAGAAAACAGTCAACACAGCATTCTAGCAAGACCAACATAGAGTTGAAAGCACTGACAGTGTACTTTAACAGGCCTGGTTTATCATGTGTTTGAAGGCAAAAAGGGACGGACCAAAGACCATCAGGCACGTTACACAAGCCATCCATCAACCTGGCAGGGAGGCTCAGCAGCGGACCTGTCTGTCCCAGGACATGACTGAGTGAGGGTTACTACAGCAGCCCATTACCATCCTCCACCAGCACCATACCTGCATCTTCCAGCCAGGTAACAACCCCCATCCCCCATCCCCTGCCAGGAGCCACCGAGGATAACGACCAGACAGCCTGCATCCTGTCTCCACATCCTTGTTGTTATTAACCACGTCTCAAATTACACCCGGGGGTGTCTCACCGTCCCCCATTCCTGGTCCATCACACCACCACATACAACTACACCCCCCCCCCCAGGTGGCACATCTGTCTCTGCCCAGCCGCAGCACCACGCTGACCGGTGATGATGTCACAATTGGTGACCGGGAGCACTTTCCATCAGAACACCACATAATGGACTGTGTCCAAGCTAATGAGGAGGAATAGTGTGGATAGAGGAATAGAGTGGATAGAAGAATAGAGTGGATAGAAGAATAGAGTGGATAGAAGAATAGAGTGGATAAAGGAATATAGTGGATAGAAGAATAGAGTGGATAGAAGAATAGTGTGGCTAGAAGAATAGAGTGGATAGAGGAATAGAGTGGATAGAAGAATAGAGTGGATAGAAGAATAGAGTGGATAGAGGAATAGAGGAATAGTGTGGATAGAGGAATAAGGTGGATAGAGGAATAGGGTGGATAGAGGAATAGAGTGGATAGAGGAATAGGGTGGATAGAGGAATAGGGTGGATAGAGGAATAGGGTGGATAGAGGAATAGGGTGGATAGAGGAATAGGGTGGATAGAGGAATAGGGTGGATAGAGGAATAGGGTGGATAGAGGAATAGGGTGGATAGAGGAATAGAGTGGATAGAGGAATAGGGTAGATAGAGGAATAGGGTGGATAGAGGAATAGGGTGGATAGAGGAATAGAGTGGATAGAGGAATAGGGTGGATAGAGGAATAGAGTGGATAGAGGAATAGGGTGGATAGAGGAATAGAGTTGATAGAGGAATAGGGTAGATAGAGGAATAGAGTGAGTGCACACAGTGTGTTGTGAAAGCTGTTGTGAAATCAATTGCCATGTTTTTCAAACTGTATAACTGTCTTAATTGTGCTGGACCACAGGAAGAGTACCTGCTGCCTTGGCATGAACTAATGGGGATCCATAATAAATACAACATTAGTGCACTATGAAGGGAATAAGGTGCTATTTGGGACGCATCCTTAGTTTACTGGAGGACCTTTCATCTCAAAAACAAATGAGTCATCCTATGTAGTTTTGCTGATGGCCTCCCAAACAAAAGCATGCAGAGCCCCAACTCACAAGCCACACGGTTATCAATATGAGCCAGACTACTGATGGTTCTTCACACTGAATTAAACACACTTATCCTCTTATTCTGATCACATATCACTTCATATACTCCTCTATTCTGATCACATATCAGTTCATAAGGTCGTCGTTGGTCGTCGTTGGTGATGATGTGCTAGGGATTTCAACTAGTTGCACAGATTGTTGAGAAGGGCTTTTTCAATTTTTTTCCTTCCATGTATTGTTGTCCTTATCTAACCGTTGACACAGATGAAACCTCAGGGAAAATACCATACTGGGTGATAAAGGGCTCTATGCTACTATAGGAGGACAACAACATCTCATAGTTTCCCTTCTAAATTCTTCCTATTTTGGATAAACGTCTATTTTTGACACAATAATTCTGCTTGTTTACAGGGTTAATTTCATGTGGTGACAGGGTTAAAACAGAAACAACTCAAAAGGTTAAGAGTTTAGGCATGAATTCCGAGTGGTTAAGGTTAGGGCTATGGTTTGGGGAAGGGCTTTAAAAAAGTATTATAAAAAAACAACTCGCTATTACCATCAAGTATCATCAGGTATTCTCACGGCTTGCTAGAGCATTGTGAACTGCAGTGGCACAGTGGTCTGAGCAGCGAGCTTTGGCTCCGAGCATCACGAGCTCGTGCCCAGTGCTGGTCAATCGTTTTCCTTTTTTTGTTGTGAGCGCTGAGCAGGACGTTCTCAGGACCTTTTCAAATGTCCGAAATCAAAGTATATTTCCAGTGATCAGGCTGAGGAGGGACCCTCTTTTCATCAACAGACATTTTTCTCTGACCACCAGATTTTAGTGGAACTCATACATGGCATAAATGGGTACAGGGATGCACAGAAAAGTGATCTGAGCCAAACTGACAGGACTACCACCATAGTATGAGCACACAGAGGGGAGCAGCCTAGCAGGAGGACGGAGGAGGGAGGAGGAGGGAGGAGCAGGGCTGACCAGGGGGAGTAACCTCTGACTGCAGAATATGGAGCAACGAGAGAGACCACTCCCAAACAGATGCACTAAAATCCACATAGCAACAGCAGCAACACCCCCCCCCCGTGAACAAAGCCCCCTTCTCTCCACCACTGAGGGTGTTACGTACAACCCAAAACCTCTGGCCTCCATGGATGCATCTGTCTGGGGGTAGGGTAAACACTGTACATGGACAAGACAAGGGTATGGGAGCCTCCATGCACATGTTAGTCTACATTAACCTCCATTGTAATATTGGGTTCCTTTTCCACAGTGGATTAGGACCCTGTAATACTGACCAAACGTGTGAAATTGAAGCTGTATGCATGGCATAGCACTGCACACAGAGGGTGGTGTGTATTTAGTACAATCTGACAGGGGTGTGTTGTGGTCCAAATGGAGCTCATAGTGTCTACTCCTTGAATAAACCAACCTCTTGATTTAGGAATATAACATGTGCAAAACGTAGAAATTAGGTAATTATTGTGTAATAATAACGGTAACTAGTAATCTGTAGCCTAATAATTATCTTGTGGAGAATCAAACAGTCCTCTTTTGTTCAGGGAGTATCATTTGTTAATATCAAACACAAAAACAGATTTTCAAATATATTTCACATTATAATCAAATAGAACGTCTCATTTTAATCAAATGACAGGTTACATTTTCTCCACCCATATAGGAAGTATTATTCATGTAGTCATTGGATCATATTTCTTCTCTCTATTCTGGTTATCATGTTATAATCGTGACTCCTGACAGGAGGATGGGGGTCAAAGTGGGTCAACAAGAAGCGTATTACCACAGAAACTCAACACAAAAACAGTACGCACTACATATAGTATCATATTGCACTAGGCTTTTCTATTCCTGTTGTACTATGCATTTTCTTTCTCAAATTATAAATCATGTAAATGTATCCAAAGCCTTCTTGGTGGGGGGGCTCCGTTCGCATTATATGCCACGGCATAGCCACTCGTATTGTCGCTTATTGATCCCATGTGTATTTGCGGTTCCTAAATAAACGAAACACTTTACTCACCAGGAATTCCTCCTGCAGCCTTCAAACTTCGCCCCAGGTCCAAGCTTTTGAATAGTCCACGGCTCTAAAACAAACATACACTCCTCCGCTTGTTGGCTTTTCGCGTTAGGTCGGTGTATTAGCTACGTATGTGAGTCTTTGAGCGTCTTGGAAAGGGAAAAAGCTGCATTAGTTGACGGGTTATTGGGATGATTTGCAACGCCGATCCTATCAGAGGTTGCGGGAGGCGTGTTCAATACCGTCTGGGACTGTCCCAATAGGCTGCGCACCTCGATATTAGGAATACATTGAAATGAGGCAGACAGACAACACACTTTCACTTATCCCTTATTCTTCCATTAAAGTAATATTTCTGTCGTCTTTGAAGTGCAACCAATACTTTTCTTTCAAAAATATAGGCCAATCAATATTTCTGTGTCCATCTTCTCCAGTTTGTCGGCAACATCAGAACTAGAGTGAAGGCTATTGTTCATTGCAGCCCACATTAGCATGATGTCAATTTCATTTTAAATTGTGTATTTTAGTATTGATAAAAAAAACGTTGATGACTCATTATTTTGTGGATCAAATCAAATATTATTTGTCATATATTTCGTAAACAACAGTGAAATGCTTACTTATGGGCCCTTCCCAACAATGCAGAGAAAATATAGAAACAATTGTATCAGAATGAATAAATCCACAATGAGTAACGATAACTGTTATGGGAAGCCTCCATTCTTCTGGGAAGGCTTTTCACTAGATATTGGAACATTGCTGCAAGGACTTGCTATCTTGCCACTTGCTCCCGAGTGGTGCAGCGGTCTAAGGCACTGCATCTCAGTGCTAGAGAAGTCACTACAGACCATGGTTCAATTCCAGGCTGAATCACAACCGGCCGTGATTGGGAGTCCAATAGGGCGACGCACAATTGGCCCAGCGTCGTTCAGGTTTGGCCGGGGTAGGACGTCATTGTAAATAAGAATTTGTTCTTAACTGACTTGCCTAGTTAAATAAAGGTTCAATTAAAAAAACAAGAGCATTAGTGAGGTTAGGCACTGACGCTGGGCGATTAGGCCTGGCTCGCCGTCGGTGTTCTAATTCAATCCAAAGGTGTTCGATGGGATTGAGGTCAGGGCTCTGTGCAGGCCAGTAAAGTTCTTCCACACCGATCTCGACAAACCATTTCTGTATGGACCTTGCTTTGTGCAGTGGGGCATTGTCATGCTGAAACAAGAAAGGACCTTCCCCAAACTGTTGCCACAAAGTTGGAAGCATAGAATTGTCTAGAATGTCATTGCATGCTGTAATGTTAAGATTTCCCTTCCCTGGAACTAGCCCGAACCATGAAAAACAGCTACAGAGCATTATTCCTCCTCCACCAAACATTCTACTGCCAATGTTTGTCTATGGAGATTGCATGGCTGTATGCTAGATGTTATACTGAAATAGCCCAATCCACTAACTTCAAGGGGTGTCCACATACTTTTGTACATATACTGTAGGTAGTGGTCAATTGACTAGGCAACAGGACAGATAATAAACAGTAGCAGCAGCATATGTGATGAGTCCAAAGAGTTTGTGCAAAGAGGGTCATTGCAGGTAGTCCAGGTAGCTATTTGGAAGTCTTATGGTTTGGGGGTAGAAGCTGCTCAGGGTCCTGTTGGTTCCAGACTTGGTGCCTCTGTACAAAGAGAACAGTCTGTGACTTGGGTGGCTGGAGTCTTTGACAATTCTTAGGTCCTTCCTCTGACACGTCTGTAGGGAGCTCGGCCCCAGTGATGTACTGGGCCATAGCACAACCCTCTGTAGCTCCTTGCGGTTGGATGCCAAACAGTTGCCTTACTAAGCGGCTATGCAGCCAGTCAAAATACTCTCAATGATGTAGCTGTAGAACTTGTTGAGGATCTGAGGGCCAATGACAAATATTTTCAGCCTCATGAGGGGGAAGAGGCGCTGACGTGCCCTCTTCACAACGTTGTGTGTGTGTGTGGACCATGTTCATTATTGAGTGATGTGGACACTGAGGAACTTGAAGCTCTCGACCCGCTCCACTACCGCCCCGTCGATGTGGATGGGGGCGTGCTCCGCTCTCCGTTTCCTGTAGTTACCGATCAGCTCCCTCCACTGGTCGAACTTTAATAGGAGGGAGCGCAAACAAACAAAACATCACCCATGCTTATAAGACTACTTACAGGGTAGGCTAATACTTTTTTTTTTTTTTTTACAGTGTGTGTGTTTGTGCTTGTGTGAATGCAGCTGTGTGCTGTCAGGGTTGGAGTCAATTCGAATTGATGGCAGTCAATTGAGGAAGTGATTTGAATTTATAATTGCAAAAAGCTCAAATGTACTTCCTGAACTGACTGACTTAATTTCAAATTGACCCCAACCCTGGTGTGTGTGTGTGCATACGATAACTGTTGAACGACAGGTAGGCCTATATGACATTTGATGACACTTTAATCACAACAAATCACAGTACCAACATGTACTAACACTGTAGGCCTGTGTGCGAATCGTCTCTCGCTGACGCTATAACAGATTTACCACAGAGACATAAATGGGGGCATGATTTACGTGCTGATTATGTATTTTAAAGATCTCCGCTTCCTTTGCTGAAACCAAACGGGAGGGTTGTTCGCTCTTGATAAGTAAATAAATCAAGGACACATTAAACGATCTGCCTAAAGTTACACCTGAAATGGAATGTGCCCAGGTTCTACTGTATGTCTGGATGTTGAGTATGATTTGTGTTGTGCGGATCTGAGAGTCAGCGGAACGGAACAGGCTTGTGGATGAAAGTCATGTTATTTGGTGGAAGCGTTGATGGATAGATGGCTGGTGCATTGTCCCGTGAGGAGGGAACGGGTTCATTTTCTCTGGTGCTTCTTGTGATCTTGGTCTAGTCTCTAGAGTTCAGAGTTCTGTTGTTATTAGTAAATGTTGGGATTCACGGTTTTGAAGCAGACTTTCTAGCTCAACTATTTGTTTATCTTGTATAAGAGCAACTATTATGTAATTAATACATTTTTTAAAACATGAATTCATCATTATATTTAAAATCACGGCTTCAATATTTTTGGACGGGCCTTTGATTTGCTTAGGGGGGTACATTTTATCAAGAGACCTCCTGTGTGTTCCCGCGCTTGCCGGTTCACACTTTTTTTGGGTGTTATGGTAAAGAAAAGACCAGAGACAGCTCATGAGTTTCAATTTTGGGGAAGCTTACAATTTATCCTACCATTTCTACCGATCTGCGTGCCAGTTATGATTATTTTATATGCGCATTTTCATGGAACAGTTTAATTTCAATAATAACATTTTCGTTTATCAAATTCATTGTCACATGGTTAATCATAATAATCTGAATTAAAAAATATAAATGTTAAAATGTAACTTACGGCGAAAGAACCAGCCCCTGCCATATGGACACTGATAGACTGCACTGTGATCCATTGGCGGCTAAAGAAATGAGCGCATGGAACTCAGAGATAGCCTATAATAGGCCAATGCAGCAGTAAGCCTGTAACTTCCATCATCAACTAAGTAAAATACATAGGCCTATAGCCTTCATATATTCTGATGAAAATAAGATTTCTTTCAAATGAACATGAATCTCTCTACTCCGCCTGTCTGCCTAGAATTTCTTGCACCTGTGAGCTCGGGACAAACAGCTGTTTTTCTGTGACGTTTCCACTGGATATACGGGGTCATCAGATCATGATAGTGTATGTTTCTCATTCACACCGAGGCTTGTCGATTATCGAGGCTGGGAGAGTATGTTTCAAATATGTTTCAAATACTGTGAAAAACTATTATTATTCACAAAGGATGTAAACATATATTTTTTTAAATACTTCCTGTGTGAGGTGAAGAAAAAAAATGAATGATTAGTGGTGGGCGTGGTGAGTTAAGACAATCAGAAATCCCAAGTAGGAACTTTCCTACATATGCACGCAGCAGGCCAGGTAGGCCTACTTCTCTGGGTGCTCAGGCGCGCGCTTTGTAGAGAGAAACCAGACACATGCTCATTGCTCACATGCAGCACTCCAAACAAAAGACAGTATTAATAAAAAATGGACAAAACTCATAAATGATGGTTATTAAATAAACCAAAACTTGTTTCTCACAAGTGCAGCAGGTTGTGAACTCTGCAAACAAAGTTTCCACTCCGATTATGAGAATTGTAGACCAATGGTACATTTACAAGTTCTACAGGTGACATGTAATGTAATGGGTAATTGATACAACATATACAAAGGGCGAACCATTCACACAATGAATGCGCACTAATTGGCGGGAGACAGCTGAGCGCATTCTGGGAGAGCTGAGTGCATGTATGCTGGAGAGAGACGCGCTATATATTTTCCACACCCTTCCCCTTCTTGTTGCAACATTTTCTATTATACTCAAGACACATATTTTAGATGCTTTTCGCTGACAGCAGCAACTCAATCAGCTAGGCCGCTTAAATGCGTGTTTCCCATAATAGGCATAGGCCTATCTATGCACTTGGGATTTGAAACAATCCACAGCTATTTTTTTTCAAGAAGCTAATGATCCTCTGTGGCTAATTCGTGCTCTCTGGTGAAGTATTTTGAATGATTTTATTTAGACAGGAGTAATTGTATAATCTTGGCAAGACATCCATTTGCTTTAGGGGAAGCCAGCAGCCGAACAGTGCAATTGTAACGATCGTCTGGACCAAGGCGCAGCGGGTGAGTGCTCATTATAACTTTATTTAGACCACTTACCAAACAAACCAAGAAAACGAACAGACGACAACCTCCCACAATTCCCATAACAAACACACCCCTATACATAGGACCTTCAATCAGAGGCAACGAGGAACAGCTGCCTTCAATTGAAGGCCCAATCCCAATAAACTAAACATAGAAATAGATAGACTAGACTGAACATAGAAATACACTAACATAGAACATTGACCAAAACCCCGGAATACTCTAAACAAACACCCCTCTACATAAACAATATTATCAACAACCCCGAACCACATAAAACAAACACCTCCCTGCCACGTCCTGACCAAACTACAATAACAAATAACCCCTTTACTGGTCAGAACGTGACAGCAATGTGCTATCGCCAACTTTCCTTTCCATTTCGCAAGAGGCTAAAACAGAGATCTGTATAATGATGAGATGCTCATGTCTCCGCCCTAACAATGGGAGTCGTTGTCCCAAAGGCGGGAAGACAGGCTAGAAGCTTAGTTCTGCTTAATAATATGCCCATAAAAAACGTATTCGGCATTTTCTGGACAGACTTTGGCGAGAGTGAGCCCTCTCGCTTTGCTTCTTCCTCTCTGCTAAAACTATTACTGGAGAAGGAGTCAAAGCGAGCCACACATGGGATAAACAAACGTACAGTAAATAACACAATAGAAAAATCTATATACAGTGTGTGCAAATGTAGTAAGATTAGGGAGGTAAGGCAATAAATAGGCCATAGTGGCTAAATAATTACAATTTAGCATTAACACTGGAGTGATAGATGTGCAGATGATGATGTGCAAGTAGAGATACTGGGGTGCAAAGGAGCAAAAAAAGAACAATATGGGGATGAGGTAGTTGGGTGGGCTATTTACAGATGGGCTGTGTACAGGTGCAGTGATCGGTAAACTGCTCTGACAGCTGATGCTTAAAGTTAGTGAGAGAGATTTAAGTCTACAGCTTCAGTGATTTTTGCAATTAGTTACAGTCATTGGCAGCAGAGAACTGGGAGGAAAGGCGTCCAAATGAGGTGTTGGCTTTGGGGATGACCAGTGAAATATACCCGCTGGAGCGTGTGCTACGGGTGGGTGTTGCTATGGTGACCAGTGAGCTGAGATAAGGCGGGGCTTCACCTACCAAAGACTTATAGATCACCTGGAGCCAGTGGGTTTGGCGACGAATATGTAGCGAGGGCCAGCCAACGAGAGCTTACAGGTCGCATTTTGTAAATGACATCGCCAAAGTCAAGGATCGGTAGGATAGTCAGTTTTACGAGGGTATGTTTGGCAGCATGAGTGAAGGAGGCTTTGTTGCGAAATCGGAAGCCGATTTTAGATTTAATTTTGTAAGGAGAGTTTACAGTCTAACCAGACACCTAGGTATTTGTAGTTGTCCACATATTCTAAGTCAGAACTGTCCAGAGTAGTGATGCTAGTCGTGCTGGCGGGTGCGGGCAGCAATCGGTTGAAGAGCATGCATTTAGTTTTACTAGCATTTAAGAGCAGTTGGAGGCCACGGAAGGAGTGTTGTATGGCATTGAAGCTCGTTTGGGGGTTTGTTAACACAGTGTCCAAAGAAGGGCCAGAAGTATACAGAATGGTGTCGTCTGCATAGAGGTGGATCAGAGAATCACCAGCAAGAGTGCAGCAAGAGTGACATCATTGATATATACAGAGAAAAGAGTTGGCCCGAGAATTGAACCCTGTGGAACCCCCATAAAGACTGCCAGAGGTCCGGACAACAGGCCCTCCGATTTTACACACTGAACTCTATCTGAGAAGTACAGTCGTGGCCAAAAGTTTTGAGAATGATACAAATATTAATTTCCACAAAGTTTGCTGCATCAGTGTCTTTAGATATTTTTGTCAGATGTTACTATGGAATACTGAAGTATAATTACAAGCATTTCATAAGTGTCAAAGGCTTTTATTGACAATTACATGAAGTTGATGCAAGAGTCAATATTTGCAGTGTTGACCCTTCTTTTTCAAGACCTCTGCAATCCGCCCTGGCATGCTGTCAATTAACTTCTGGGCCACATCCTGACTGATGGCAGCCCATTCTTGCATAATCAATGCTTGGAGTATGTCAGAATTTGTGGGTTTTTGTTTGTCCACCTGCCTCTTGAGGATTGACCACAAGTTCTCAATGGGATTAAGGTCTGGGGAGTTTCCTGGCCATGGACCCAAAATATCAATGTTTTGTTCCCCGAGCCACTTAGTTATCACTTTTGCCTTATGGCAAGGTGCTGCATCATGCTGGAAAAGGCATTGTCCATCACCAAACTGTTCCTGGATGGTTGGGAGAAGTTGCTCTCGGAGGATGTGTCGGTACCATTCTTTATTCATGGCTGTGTTCTTAGGCAAAATTGTGAGTGAGCCCACTCCCTTGGCTGAGAAGCAACCCCATACATGAATGGTCTCAGGATGCTTTACTGTTGGCATGACACAGGACTGATGGTAGCGCTCACCTTGTCTTCTCCGGACAAGCTTTTTTCCGGATGCCCCAAACAATCAGAAAGGGGATTCATCAGAGAAAATGACTTTACCCCAGTCCGCAGCAGTCCAATCCCTGTACCTTTTGCAGAATATCAGTCTGTCCCTGATGTTTCTCCTGGAGAGAAGGGTCTTCTTTGCTGCCCCTCTTGACACCAGGCCATCCTCCAAAAGTCTTCGCCTCACTGTGCGTGCAGATGCACTCACACCTGCCTGCTGCCATTCCTGAGCAAGCTCTGTACTGGTGGTGCCCCGATCCCACAGCTGAATCAACTTTAGGAGACGATCCTGGCGCTTGCTGGACTTTCTTGGGCGCCCTGAAGCCTTCTTCACAACAATTGAACCGCTCTTCTTGAAGTTCTTGATGATCTGATAAATGGTTGATTTAGGTGCAATCTTACTGGCAGCAATATCCTTGCCTGTGAAGCCATTTTTGCGTAAAGCAATGATGACGGCACGTGTTTCCTTGCAGGTTACCATGATTGACAGAGGAAGAACAATGATTCCAAGCACCACCCTCCTTTTTGAAGCTTCCAGTCTGTTATTCGAACTCAATCAGCATGACAGAGTGATCTCCAGCCTTGTCCTTGTCAACACTCACAGCTGTGTTAACGAGAGAATCACTGACATGATGTCAGCTGGTCCTTTTGTGGCAGGGCTGAAATGCAGTGGAAATGTTTTTGGGGGATTCAGTTAATTTGCATGGCAAAGAGGGACTTTGCAATTAATTGCAATTCATCTGATCACTCTTCATAACATTCTGGAGTATATGCAAATTGCCATCATACAAACTGAGGCAGCAGACTTTGTGAAAATTAATATTTGTGTCATTCTCAAAACTTTTGGCCATGCCTGTAGTTGGTGAACCAGGCGAGGCAGTCATTTGAGAAACCAAGGCTATTGAGTCTGCCAAAAAGAATGCGGTGATTGACAGAGTTGAAAGCCTTGGCCAGGTCGATGAATATGGTTGCACAGTACTGTCTTTTATCGATGGCGGTTATGATATAATTTAGGGCCTTGAGCGTGGCTGAGGTGCACCCATTACCAGCTCGGAAGCCAGATTGCATAGTGGAGAAGGTACGGTGGGATTCGAAATGGTTGATGATCTGTTTGTTAACTTGGCTTTCGAAGACTTTAGAAAGGCAGGGCAGGATGGATATAGGTCTGTAACCGTTTGGGTCTACAGTGTGGTTCTGATTCTGTCTGGCTAAAAATAGGATGACATGCCATACTATTTTTGTCCAGACATCATCAGATGCATGGTCTACACATACTGGGACAGAGGGGCGCTGTTTGGCTCGATCGGATGCTTTATCTGAGAATGATGCATCTTTCTGTCGGTGTGCAACTCGGTCAAATGAATTATAAATATTTCAATATTTTATTTGGACGAGCAAGGAGGTACGGTAGGGCAGGCAGGCCCCCAAATGCCATCCATAACACCGCCCCTGGTCATCTAACAGAGCAGTTATTCATTGGCCTACGTATGTTTTCCAGCATATAAACTCAGTTAGGCTCTGGGGAACCAAGCTAGAGATGGTATCATTTAAGAAAGTTGGCATAATGCAAATTTAATTCATGACCAAGTGACCTCAACTTGCAGTTTGAATAAGAAACAGACCTGTTTCAGAGTAGAGGTCTATAGCCTATGCAAAAATGTGTTTGATATGCACAATGTCTCACTGATGAAATTAAGACAAACATTTTGTCATTATCATTTTGGGATCTCAGTGCAGGAAAAAACAAAATGGACTAGACGCTCATTTAAAAATACCCAGAATTTCATTGATTGAATTAAGTAATGCGTCTTGTGAACACATTTTTACAACATAAATCAAATAATTATATTACCCAATTGCGTGCATGTTAAAATGTGACTTCTTTTCCCTCCTTCCGTACACTGCCTCCTATTCATGTAATCCAACTGTGGTGAAAGATCATCGGTTCCATGTACACATTTCAAGCATGACTGGATTCCACGTGCAGTTAAGCTAAAAAAATAACAACAGTCATTTGCCATAATTACAACCTCCTCCTCCCTGAGGATCAGGTGTCTTCTAATGGTGGAGTGAGAATGTCAGAGGGCCCATCCTCAAGATAAGGATGATTTCACTTCAGGATAAAAGAGAAAAGAGAGAGAGAGTTGGTAGAGAGCAGGGGGAGGGTGTCTGAAGAAGAATAGGGGTACCTGAGGAATGGAAGCTGAGAGAGAGTTGACCATAGGTTCACGTATTAACACTCAATAACATATAGAGGGATGAGAAAAAGAGAGAGAAAGCGAGAAAGAGAGTCAGAGCACGCAACACACACTCCTATGGCCTAATCACGTCACTCAGCCTGACGTGTCATAACTAGATTTATCTGTGATGGTGTGTGTACAAAATGCCTACAGAAAACCCATTGCAAGTACAGCTCAGGCAGACCATCAAAGCATATTCATATTGCAATATTGCTTCTGTCTATTTTTAGGCATTGTATTAAAGTTCCATTAATTAATAATCTGAAAATCTTCCCACCGCCAACTATGCTCGACCACATCTTGTTTCCTTTCCATTTTTCTGAAAAATAACAACATGGTGAAGTTATAGGCCTACCTCTTCCTTCTGACAGGGGATGCTGCCTGCAATGCAGTCTGGGATATCACATCCTTTAACGTTATCAGAGCTGGTCCTGTCAATCAGGAGAGACAATGGTTACAGTGAGGAGGACAAGTCTGCAGACAGAGGCCCATTCATATTGTGGTGAACATCAACTCTGCAGTCGTACAGAGGAGACAGGAGAGAGGCCAGGGCTCAGGTCTACCCCTCCACTGCAAGAAAAGACCTGAGAGCATTTTCTGGATGTCCGATATTGGCCTTTACACCCATTATTTATCAGTATATCAGACACAAGAGCTGGGCTCATCCCATCTCACACGCCTGTTTGAAGTGCACTTTGGAAACGGCTGCACGATGAAGCAAAACTGAAACTTTTCCTCTAGAACTCTCTGGTATTTGTCATGTGGATATACAGTGAGCAAAATCTGACCACAAATATAGCTGGGATAAAACCCTGGATAGCAGAAATGATTAACACTGTACTGTATCTATTTGTGACATTGTCTTTAAAGGGGAATGGAAACACTTTAGGAAGTAAATGCAAATCTTTCTCCTGCCAGTGATGCAACAACACCAATATGGCGATTTACAGTTGTAGTTTTCTGGCGTTGTAAATCCTAGTGTTTCCATTCCCATATAAAGAGCCATTGAAGTGACCTTTACTGTACCTTCTGTTTGCTTTTCACAGCTTTCTAATACATTTAAACCCAACTAAATCTCCTTCAGCCCAGAGGGGTGAGTTACTGTGTGCATGTCGAGTCTAAGTGTTTTGTCCACACATCAGAGCAGAGCTGTAGAGACAAGGCCCTGGGCAAGGGAAGCCACTGACAACACCCGTGGCTTCCTCTGTCAGCACCTCAGACAGGGTAGCATGTTTGGACTAAATGCAACCATCTGTATCCTAAACAGGGTTGGGGAGTAACTGATTACATGTAATCTTATTACAAAAAAAACTGTAATCAGTTACAGATACTTTTGAAAAACTAGATTAATCTTTTAGTTTTAGATTTGTGTGTATTGTTGTGAATTGTTGGATATTACTGCATTGTTGGAGCTAGGAACACTAGCATTTCGCTACACCCGCAATAACATCTGCTAAATATGTGTATTGAACCAATAACGTTTGATTTGATAACTTATTGGATTACTTTTAAATTCAGGAAGAATGTTACCGATAAAGTATCTTATATCTTGACACCTCCTGATACAGTATGTCTGACATGCTATGAACAATCTACAGAATCTCATTAAAATAACATTAGATTAATTATTTTAAGAAACCGTTATCAACAATCTAATCTGTATATAGAGATTCCAGATATTTACGTCTATGAAATAGAGGATATATACTTCAGACACCATGAAAAGGTTGCTTGTTCGAATACCCGAGCTGACAAGGTGAAAACTCTGTCGATGTGCCCTTGAGCAAGGCACTTAGCCCTCATTTTCTCCAGGGGCACCATACTACTATGGCTGACCCTGTAAAACAACATATTTTTCACTGCACCTATCCGGTGTATGTGACAATGAAACATAATTTATTTGATCTAAGGAAACAAGTCACCCTTTCCAAACTGTGAATGATAGGAGCCATGTGTCTTGTGACCCGGGTCAGAGGCAGGGTCATTCCACCTCATGGTCCCTACAAGGGGACCTTAGTCTGTGGCCAACACCTGACACCCTGTTCATGGCCATCAAATGACATCTCCTAAAACATAGGGGAGATGGACAGAGACAGAAAGACGACGTGAGACAGGACATCTCCTAAAACCTGGGGGAGAGAGACAGAGACAGAAATACAACGTGAGACAGGACATCTCCTAAAACCTGGGGGAGAGAGACAGAGACAGAAAGACGACGTGAGACAGGACATCTCCTAAAACCTGGGGGAGAGAGACAGAGACAGAAAGACGACGTGAGACAGGACATCTCCTAAAACCTGGGGGAGAGAGACAGACACAGAAATACGACGTGAGACAGGACATCTCCTAAAACCTGGGGGAGAGAGACAGAGACAGAAATACAACGTGAGACAGGACATCTCCTAAAACCTGGGGGAGAGAGACAGAGACAGAAATACAACGTGAGACAGGACATCTCCTAAAACCTGGGGGAGATGGACAGAGACAGAAATACAACGTGAGACAGGACATCTCCTAAAACCTGGGGGAGAGAGACAGAGACAGAAATACAACGTGAGACAGGACATCTCCTAAAACCTGGGGGAGAGAGACAGAGACAGAAAGATGACGTGAGACAGGACATCTTCTAAAACCTGGGGGAGAGACAGAGACAGAAAGATGACGTGAGACAGGACATCTCCTAAAACCTGGGGGAGAGAGACAGAGACAGAAATACAACGTGAGACAGGACATCTCCTAAAACCTGGGGGAGAGAGACAGAGACAGAAATACGACGTGAGACAGGACATCTCCTAAAACCTGGGGGAGAGAGACAGAGACAGAAATACAACGTGAGACAGGACATCTCCTAAAACCTGGGGGAGAGAGACAGAGACAGAAATACAACGTGAGACAGGACATCTCCTAAAACCTGGGGGAGAGAGACAGAGACAGAAAGACGACGTGAGACAGGACATCTTCTAAAACCTGGGGGAGAGAGACAGAGACAGAAAGATGACGTGAGACAGGACATCTCCTAAAACCTGGGGGAGATAGACAGACACAGAAATACAACGTGAGACAGGACATCTCCTAAAACCTGGGGGAGATGGAGAGAGACAGAAATACAACGTGAGACAGGGTTACTGTTTCAGTCACAATGCTTGTTGATGGTTATCAACATAAAAATTATAATTAATAATAAATACGTCATAATAACAGACAATACATTTTATTGAATTAATTGAAAATTCCCCAAACTGCACAAGGACAAGAGGCTGAGAACAACTAGCGAGAGTATCGACATCTCTGATGTGAGACCAATAAGCAATCTCTGACTGTTGATAATTGGACATCTCAGCTCAGTCAACCTGAAAGACTAAATACAGGTCTTCAAGTAACTGCTCTGACAGGTTTCAGCTTATGTTCTGTGGAGGCTTGACAGCATGTTGAGGAGTTTCCCTCTGTACCGTCTTAGTTATTGCACCTGGACATTCCCGGACTCTCAACTGTCCTTTAGACTGAGAACGTAAATCATAGCCCACCAACGCCGAGACGGGATAGTCCGGCTTTCCATCGTGACATAGCTTCGTGGCTCTGAGACCAGCCCAGAACACACCCCGTACCACAATTTCCAACCAACCGTGGCTCCATTAATTTGAATGTGTTGACAGTTGGAGAAATAGCTTGAGCTGCGCCCTCAAACTCAAAAAGTATGAATGCCAATAGTCCAATATTTTCGAACACTGCTGTGTGTACACATACACATTTGGTACTCTGATTGACGGTTAAAAGACGTATGGGTTAACAGGGTCTCTGTACAATACACATTGAGAGGAAGAGGTTGGAGTAAACAGGCCAGGAGCCTCTTAAAGATTAATTAAAGTGTTGGCTTTGAGGGGACACTATGAGGAAGACAAGAAAAATGTAGCCGCCTCAAGATATGATCTATCCATCAACACATTTCTTCAAAAAAGATGCCGGCCACATTTGGAACCTCATTCATACCATATAAAAAATGGACTGCCAAGACCATCTGAAATACAGCAGTCAGCAACTAATCTTTTCTCGTTTTTCAGTTTACCACCTTTCTTCTCAATCATCAACTCCTCCTCCTGTTTTGCACCTTTTCCCCTTCGGAAGGTTGAAAAGGGGTGGCATGAGCCCTCAAATCCTCAAAGAGTCCCACAGCTGCACCACTGAGAGCATCTTGACTGGCTGCATTACTGCTTGGTATGGCAACAGCACCGCCTTCGATCGCATGGCGCTACAGAGGGGGGTGCGGACAGCCCAGTACATCAATGGGGCCGAGCTCCCTGCCATCCAGGACCTCTATACAAGGCGGTGTCAGAGGAAAGCCTGGAAAATCGTTTAAGACTCCAGCCACCCAAGCCAGAGACTGTTGTCTCTGATTTCGTACCGCAAGCGGTACCAGTGCATCTAGTCTGACACCTGAACAGCTTCTATCCCCGAGCCAGAAGACTGCTAAATAGATAACAAAATGGCTACACAGACGATCTGAGTTGTATTTTATTTAGCATTGTCCCTATGCACACTCACAGGAATCTACACACTCATACTGCTGCTACTCTCTTTATCATATATATCATGATGCCTAGTCACCTTACCCCTATACATATCTACCTCTATCTCTGCACTTGGGAAATATGGCAAATGTTCTTCTTATTTCTATTTCTCATGTGTTTTTGCTCTACTTCTAAGGGCACAAGGCGAGACCCAGATGCAGACACGGGAGGCAGATGGTTTGAGTCTTTTATATTTATTATATCCAAAAGGGGTAGGCAAGAAAATGGTCGTGGACAGGCAAAAAGTCAAAACCAGTTCAGAGTCCAGGAGGTACAGTGTGGCAGGCAGGCTCTAGGTCAGGGCAGGCAGAATGGTCAGGCAGGCGGGTACAGAGTCCAGAAAACAGGCAAGGGTCAAAACTATTAAATGGACTATTAAACGAGAACAGAAAAGGCAGGCGCACGGGAAAACCACACTGGTTGACTTGGAACGTACAAGACGAACTGGCACAGAGAGACAGGAAACACAGGGATATATACACCAGGGATAACAAGCGACACCTGGAGGGGGTGGAGACAATCACAAGGACAGGTGAAACTGACCAGGGTGTCACTCTACTTGATTTTATAGTACTACTGATATTGATTCATGCATTGTTGGGTTTAGAGGTGGCAAAAAGGCCTTTCACTGTACTTGTGCACGTGACATTAAAACTTTAAACTTGTTTCAACCTATATCTTAGTCTTTAAAAGTCACCCTTATTAAGAGAGAGAGAGACTGTGATCTATGGTTGAGCCACAGCCACATACTCAGCTCTGAATGGATCCCCAGTAGCATAACCAGTCTTTGGGTAAACAGGAGGAGTGAGATCCCAGTAGGGTCTCTGGCATCATACAGGAGGAGTGAGATCCCAGTAGGGTCTCTGGCATCATACAGGAGGAGTGAGATCCTAGCAGGGTCTCTGGCATCATACAGGAGGAGTGAAATCCCAGCAGGGTCTCTGGCATCATACAGGAGGAGTGAGATCCCAGCAGGGTCTCTGGCATCATACAGGAGGAGTGAGATCCCAGCAGGGTCTCTGGCATCATACAGGAGGAGGAGTGAGATCCTAGTAGGGTCTCTGGCATCATACAGGAGGAGGAGTGAGATCCCAGTAGGGTCTCTGGCATCATACAGGAGGAGTGAGATCCCAGTAGGGTCTCTGGCATCATACAGGAGGAGTGAGATCCCAGCAGGGTCTCTGGCATCATACAGGAGGAGGAGTGAGATCCCAGTAGGGTCTCTGGCATCATACAGGAGGAGGAGTGAGATCCCAGCAGGGTCTCTGGCATCATACAGGAGGAGTGAGATCCCAGCAGGGTCTCTGGCATCATACAGGAGGAGTGAGATCCCAGCAGGGTCTCTGGCATCATACAGGAGGAGTGAGATCCCAGTAGGGTCTCTGGCATCATACAGGAGGAGTGAGATCCCAGTAGGGTCTCTGGCATCATACAGGAGGAGTGAGATCCCAGTAGGGTCTCTGGCATCATACAGGAGGAGGAGTGAGATCCCAGCAGGGTCTCTGGCATCATACAGGAGGAGTGAGATCCCAGCAGGGTCTCTGGCATCATACAGGAGGAGGAGTGAGATCCCAGTAGGGTCTCTGGCATCATACAGGAGGAGGAGTGAGATCCCAGCAGGGTCTCTGGCATCATACAGGAGGAGGAGTGAGATCCCAGCAGGGTCTCTGGCATCATACAGGAGGAGTGAGATCCCAGCAGGGTCTCTGGCATCATACAGGAGGAGTGAGATCCCAGCAGGGTCTCTGGCATCATACAGGAGGAGTGAGATCCCAGTAGGGTCTCTGGCATCATACAGGAGGAGTGAGATCCCAGTAGGGTCTCTGGCATCATACAGGAGGAGGAGTGAGATCCCAGCAGGGTCTCTGGCATCATACAGGAGGAGTGAGATCCCAGCAGGGTCTCTGGCATCATACAGGAGGAGGAGTGAGATCCCAGTAGGGTCTCTGGCATCATACAGGAGGAGGAGTGAGATCCCAGCAGGGTCTCTGGCATCATACAGGAGGAGTGAGATCCCAGCAGGGTCTCTGGCATCATACAGGAGGAGTGAGATCCCAGCAGGGTCTCTGGCATCATACAGGAGGAGTGAGATCCCAGCAGGGTCTCTGGCATCATACAGGAGGAGTGAGATCCCAGTAGGGTCTCTGGCATCATACAGGAGGAGTGAGATCCCAGTAGGGTCTTTGGCATCATACAGGAGGAGTGAGATCCCAGTAGGGCTCTGGCATCATACAGGAGGAGTGAGATCCCAATAGGGTCTCTGGCATCATACAGGAGGAGTGAGATCCCAGTAGGGTCTCTGGCATCATACAGGAGGAGGAGTGAGATCCCAGCAGGGTCTTTGGCATCATAGGGCCTCTCCTGCTGGGACAGAGTGATGGGATGTGGAAAGCAGATCACAGGGCTGGTCTGAGGAGCCTTGGATTCAGTGTTTTCACTACACTACAGGGGAAGGCAAGGGCCTGACCTGCCATTACAACTCCAGACATGAAGGGGTGTCTGTGGGGTGGGCTGGAGGGCCGTGACCCTCTCTGCAGGATCCTCTATGCCCTGGACCTCAAATCTGAGAGGGCATAATGACTAACCCAGACAACATGTGTTGACAACTAGCAGGGGATGAGGCTGGTGACACATGATGAAAGGACCTGTAGAACCAAATCAAAAATGCCAGCCTAGCCAATCAGTATCACTGATGTTGAGAGCCAAATCAATGACAACATGGTGGTTCCAATTCTTCCCATAAGTATGTACATACAGTGCCTTCGGAAAGTATTCAGACACCTTGACTTTTTCCACATTTTGTTATGTTACAGCCTTATTCTAAAATCTACTTATTTACATAAGTATTCAGACCCTTTGCTATGAGAGTCGAACTTGAGCTCAGGTGCATCCTGTTTCCATTGATCATCCTTGGAGCTGTTTCTACAACTTGATTGGAGTCCAGCTGTGGTAAATTCAATTGATTGGACATGAGTTGGAAAGGCACACAACTGTCTATATAAGGTCTCAGTTGACAGTGCATGTCAGAGCAAAAACCAAGCCATGAGGTCGAAGGAATTGTCTGTAGAACTCAGAGACAGGATTGTGTCGAGGCACAGATCTGCGGAAGGGTACCAAAACATTTCTGCAGAATTGAAAGTCCCCAAGAACACAGTGGCCTCCATCCTTCTTAAATGGAAGAAGTTTGGAACCACCAAGACTCTTCCTAGAGCTACCCGAATGGCCAAACTGACCAATCGGGGGAGAAGGGCCTTGGTCAAGGTGGTGACCAAGAACCCAATGGTCAGTCTGACAGAGCTCTAGAGCTCCTCTGGGGAGATGAGATAACCTTCCAGAAGGACAACTATCTCTGCAGCACTCCACCAATCAGGCCTTTAAGGTAGAGTGGCCAGACAGAAGCCACTCCTCAATAAAAGGCACATGATCGCCCGCTTGGAGTTTGCCAAAAGGCACCTAGAGACTCTCAGACCATGAGAAACAAGATTCTCTGGTGAAACCAAGATTGGTTTCTCATGATGAAACCAAGATTGAACTCTTTGGCCTAAATGCCAAGCTCCACGTCTGGAGGAAACCTGGCACCATCCCTACGGTGAAGCATGGTGGTGGCAGCATCATGCTGTAGGGATGTTTTTCAGCAGTAGGGACTGGGAGACTAGTCAGGATCGAGGCAAAGATGAACGGAGCAAAGTACAGAGAGATCCTTGATGAAAACCTGCTCCAGAGCGCTCAGGGCAGACTGGGGGATGAGACAATGCAGGAGTGGCTTCAGAACAAGCCTCTGAATGTCCTCGAGTGGCCCAGCCAGAGCCTGGACTTGAACCCGATAGAACATCTCTGGAGAGACCTGAAAAAAGCTGTGCACCAACCCTCCCCATCCAACCTTGAGAGGATCTGCAGAGAAGAATGGGAGAAACTCCCCAAATACAGGTGTGCCAAGCTTGTAGCGTCATACCCAAGAAGACTCGAGGCTGTAATTGCTGCCGAAGGTGCTTCAACAAAGTACTGAGTAAAGGGTATGAATACTTATGTAAATTTAATATTTCCATTTTTAATTTTTAATAAATTAGTAAACATTTCAAAAAACCTGTTTTTTCTTTGTCATTATGGGGTATAGTGTGTAGATGAGGAAAAAAATACAATTTAATCTATTCTAGAATAAAGGTTGTAACGTTACAATATATGGAAAAAGTCAAGGGGTCTGAGTACTTCCCGAAGGCACTGTATGTAAAATATAGGATAAAGTCAAGGAGTCTCGAATCTGTTTTACACTGACACAAAATATAAACACAAAGATATTACTGAGTTACAGTTCATATAAGGAAATCATTCAATTGAAATACATTCATTTTACCCTAATCTATGGATTTTACATGATTGGGAATACAGATATGCACCTGTTGGTCACATGCCTTAAATTGCCATCGATTAAAATGTAATTGTGTTCGTTGTCCGTAGCTTATGCCTGCCCATACCATAACCCCACCGCCACCATGGGGCACTATTCACAATGTTGACATAAGCAAACCACTCGCCCACATGACACCATACATGTGGTCTGCAGTTGTGAGGCCGGTTGGACATAAAACGACGTTGAGGGTGACTTATGGTAGAGAAATTAACATGAAATTCTCTGGCAACAGCTCTGGCGGACATTCCTGCAGTCAGCATGCCAATTGCACGCTCCTTCAAAACTTGAGACATATGTGGCATTGTGTTGTGTGACAAAACTGCACATTTTAGAGTGGCCTTTTATTGTCCCCAGCACAAGGTGTACCTGTGTAATGATCATGCTGTTTAATCAGCTTCTTGATATGCCACACCTGTCAGGTGGATGGATTATCTTGACTAAGGAGAAATGGTCACTAACAGCGGTGTAAACAAATTTGTGAACACAATTTGATAGAAATAAGCTTTTTGTGCATATGGAACATTTCTGGGATCGTTTATTTCACCTCATGAAACATGGGACCAACACTTTACATGTTGCTTTTATATTTTTGTTCATTTTACATTTATAACCTGAGACATTTCTAAGACTGAAGAGACTGAACTTTTAACCTCATCCACACACCCTGATCAAACATTGATTAGGGAGAATTGTTCCAAAAAAAGGGGCACTGACCCTCACTGCACCATGACCATGAATAATACATTCTGAGGGTACTAGGATGGAATATTAAAATACTACTGGCCCAGTTTAACTTTATACCAGTCTGCTTTGGTAAGAATTTCTCTGGGGTCTGGCCAGGCCTTTTGTAAGAGTCTGTGTGGTCTGGCCAGGCCTTTTGTAAGAGTCTCTCTGGGGTCAGGCTTTTTGTAAGAGTTTGTCTGGGGTCAGGCCATGCCTTTCGTAAGAGTCTGTGTGGTCTGGCCAGGCCTTTCGTAAGAGTCTCTCTCGGGTCAGGCTTTTTGTAAGAGTTTGTCTGGGGTCAGGCCATGCCTTTCGTAAGAGTCTGTGTGGTCTGGCCAGGCCTTTCGTAAGAGTCTCTCTGGGGTCAGGCTTTTTGTAAGAGTCTGTCTGGGGTCTGGCCTTTGCTCCTCACCTTAACCCTGTATCAAGGGGCTAAGATCTCCGTATCAAGGGGCTAAGATCCCTGTAGCAGAACAAAGTGCTGGGATCTCTCCCTCTGAAACCCTGTCAGCCAATTAGCACAGTGAACTCTGCCCTCAAATCGGAATGTTAATCCCTGATTGGCCGTCATCGTGTAAACATACAGTACCAGGACAAATAATTATGTTAAGTAACCTAAACCCGCCACCACCAACCAATACTGTCACTGTAAGATCAGGCCAACTAGGGGCCTGGGGATCAAACAAACATATTGCCACATAGGGTAAATGGTCAGATTTGCTATTAAACATGAGAAAGAGGTAAGTGATATCTCCTTTTAGAGTCCTACCCTGCAACACCAGAGGGAGAGTATCCAGCTAAGAGAGGAGTTGGGGGGGGGGGGTGGATTGATGTGTATACCACTGGGAAACAAAGCACAGCAGGAAGTCTTGACCGTGCTTAGTTGATTATTGGCGTCTTGGCTCAACCATTTCATTATAGTAGCATTATGGGATAAGCCTAAGTGTAGTTATGAATGTGTTTTGGTTTCCTAAATAATTGCCCAGACTACTTCAAATGGGCCTTCAATCACTACGGCACCAACAATGAGAAACACTATTGATAGAAGTCATATAACCCAATACGAAACAAATACTTTTCCATTTTCAATCCATCAATTTGTTTTTTAATAACTTAAAAGTATAATCTAAAAAGATCAAATAGTGTGTGGTGTGAAATGGACGTTTTTTTCTTTCTTCTTCCATAGCCCACTCCCCTTGAGGCACCCTCAGAGTGGGGTCACGGCCAGGGATCAGCCACTTGCTCAAGGGCAGATTGACAGCTGTTACCTAGTCGGCTCAGGGATTCAAACTAGCAACCCGACCCAATGCTCTAACCGCTAGGCTACCTGCTGCCCATTCAATTGAAAACTGTGCTTCACTGCAGTAGATAACTTAAGAAATGTATCAAGTTTAATGCAATAGAAGATCACATAAAGAAAATTGTTACGGCATAGTAAAGCAGGGACTGAATGTTGTCCATGTCAGGCGTTACTTAACATCTCTCTGTCAATAGCATTCACTTAAGATTTATTCCAGTACCTCAGAATGGCTTGATCAAGCGATTGTTTTAAATCGGAGCAAGCAATAGATTTAGGCAACCTCCTATAACTGCTGACAGTAAATGACTGAGTCACAAAGCAGCCATCGGGGACCAGTCTGAGGGGGGTGTATGGGCGGGGGGGGAGGTAGCAGGAGAGTGCCAGTATGTCTTTGTTAGACTGATGACTCCGAGAGGGCGGAAAGTGACAGGCTCTACGCCTAATAAAGCCAGAACAAAGAGAGCAGCGGCCAGAGCACACACGCACACACACACGCACACACAATTAACGGCTGTCCAATGGGGCGTCTTCTGTGAAGCCAAAACACCCAGACAGTGACACACACACACACACACACTGTCACTGGTCTTGGACAACAGAAACCCATCCCCCACATATCACACCACACATTCTCTCTCACTGACTGTTTACCTGTATCATTCTTAGATCAATGGTTATGTAAACCAACAGTTTGTTATGTAAAAGTTTGGCTTGAAGAAAAAACAGACTAGGGTAAAAATGAGAAGGTAGCCCAAGGGCCTAATTTTAGGAAGTGAATGTCTTGTTTTGACATTCTCTTCAACACCCTCCTTCATGGTACACGCAAGGGCAGCGTGCAGGTGGAGCCCCTACTGGCTATACTCTCACTGGATAGGGATGTTATGGGAGCTGTGATGTGAGACGGGCCGATCCATCACAACCAACCATGCTAATCAATCAGCAACATCTTCGCTGCAAGCCGAGCTGAGCGCCACTCCTGAGAAAAGAAAGCAAACAGAAGAGCTTCTGATAACGTCCCTCCAGTTCCCATTAACGCTATCACAACAAATACAGATCGCCTCTCCGATATATGGGGTATCGGTCATTGTACCATATGAACCTTGCACCCAGCTAGCACTTAATGTTCTGAGAACCATATGTTTCTTAGAGCGTGGTTGTCCTATGGTTATTTTGCATACAACCTTCCCACAACTTTCTGGGAATGGTGCAAGGATAGTTGCTTGGCTTTGGACCATTCTCAGCACATTTAAGGAATTGTCACGTCCTGGCCAGTATAAAGGTTAATTAGTATTGTAGTTTGGTCAGGACGTGGCAGAGGGTATTCGTTTTATGTGGTTCGGGGTGGTGTGTTTGTTGAAGGGGCATTTGATTTAGTATTCCGGGGTTTTTGGGCACTGTTTGGTTTCCATGTATTCTATGTTTAGTCTAGTATGTCTGGTTCTATGTTGGGTTAATTGGGGTTGGGACTCTCAGTTGAAGGCAGGTGTTGTCTATCTGCCTTTGATTGAGAGTCCCATATATTAGGGTGTGTTTGTGTGTGTGATTGGTGGGTGATTGTTCTGTGTTGAGCCTATGCTTTGCAGACTGTCAGTTTATCGTTTGTTTTCTTGTTTGTTGTTTTTGTATTCGTGTTGATTTAATTAAATGTTCAAAATGAACAACTGCACACCTGCTGCGTATTGGTCTACATTCTCAGATGACGATTTCGCATTATCGTCAGAAGACGAAGATAATTGTGACAGGAATTGACAACAACAAAAAATCTTAATATTTCATTACTTTAACAGAACGTTTGCTAAAAGTTCAAACATGGTTACATTTCATTAAAATGTTGGTAATGTTCTAGGAATGTTCTCCAATTGGTTTGACTGGGGAATGGCCTCAAATAGTTCAGAGAACAGTAAGAAACAACGTTTTTCTGTTGGAATTTTATTACTTCAGCACAACGTTTCCAACAGGTGTCCTCATGGTTCTATTTAAAGTTATGTTCTCAAATTGTTTTGAGGATGTTAAAGGGATACCTCAGGATTTTGGCAATGAAGCCCGATATCTACTTCCCCAGTCAGATGAACTCGTGGGTACCATTTTAATGTCTCTATGTCCAGTATGAAGGAAGTTAGAGGTAGTTTTGTGAGCCAAAGCTAACTAGCGTTAACTGGAAGTCTATGATGACTGCTAGCATGTTAACAGTTATTATAGACTTCCAGTCATTGCACAAATACTCGTTAGCTAACGCTAGTTAGCAATTTCCTTCAAACTGCATGCAGAGACAAAAATGGTATCCACAATTTCATCTACCTCTGGGGAAATTGATAAAGGGCCTCATTGCCAAAATCCTGAAGTATCCCTTTAAGTGTGTTCAGGTGTGTTTGCCGCACTCACTAATTGTCCACAAATGATCTTAACGAGTGCGTATTTCCTTTGAAATGGGGTCTGTTTGAATAGACTAAAATGAACAGCTCCATCCTGGTAGCACATTGGACTAATTCCATGGATAGAGAACAGAAGATTGTAGTTTTGAATCTCACTGACGCTCTGCCACAATAAAAAGAAATGTGTTTGAATAATTCATGCCAAAACAAATTAATTTCCATTTGTGCTTGGAGTTCAAAACAGCTATGGTAAGCTAAGTGTTAATAAAAGTGTTATTGAAACATGTTCTCAGAACGTTATTTAATTACCTTGGAAACAACCTATAATTTACATTCTCAGAACATTAAAAAACCTCCAAGGAAAACTTTCTCAGAACCTCTGTGCAACCTAAAAATGTGCGCTCTGACCAGACACGCCACTCCGGGTTTCTTCATGGTACTGAAACCAAAAACAGATTTAATGCCTCGCTCAATTGTGTATAAAGCCATGTCATCGCGGAATGCTCAGCCACCAGAGGTTACTCGGTTTAGCTTTAAAAAAAAACTGATCAAAAACATATTTTATCACAGCCTCTCCTCTTTTTTAAAGCTCTAATTGAACTGGTACTATATATATGAATAGTGTCTAAATAGTATTTTTGTTGTCTGTGTCTTTTCAATATACAGTGCATTCAGAATGTATTAAGACCCCTTGACTTTTCCACATTTTGTTACGTATTCTAGAATTGATTACATTTAATTTTTTCCTCATCAATCTACACACAATACCCCATAAAGACAAAACAGGTTTTTAGACATTTTTGCAAATGTATACAAAATAAAAACGGAAATATTACATTTACATAAGTATTCAGACCCTTTAATCAGTATTTTGTTGAAGCACCTTTGGCAGCGATTAAGGCCTTGACTCCTTGGGTATGACACTACAAGCTTGGCACACCTGCATTTGGGGAGTTTCTCCCATTCTTCTCTGCAGATCCTCTCAAGCTCTGTGAGGTTGGATGGGGAGCGTCGCTGCACAGCTATTTTCAGGTCTCTCCAGAGATGTTCGATTGGGTTCATGTCCGGGCTCTGCCTGGGCCACTCAAGGACATTCAGAGACTTGTCCCGAAGCCACTCCTGCGTTGTCTTGGCTGTGTGCTTAGGGTCGTTGTCCGGTTGGAAGGTGAACCTTCGCCCCCAGTCTGAGGTCCTGAGCGATCTGGAGCAGGTTTTTATAAAGGATCTCTCTGTACTTTGCTCCGTTCATCTTTGCCTCGTTCCTGACTAGTCTCCCAGTCCCTGCTGCTGAAAAACATCCCCACAGCATGATGCTGCCACCACGCTTCACTGTAGGGATGGTGCCAGGTTTCCTCCAGACATGACGCTTGGCATTCAGGCCAAAGAGTTCAATCTTGGTTTCATCAGACCAGAGAATCTTGTTTCTCATGGTCTGAGAGTCTTTTTGGCAAACTCCAAGTGAGCTGTCATGTGCCGTGTTCTGCCCATGAGCAAGACCGTTCCTCGGGCGCCGAAGACGTGGATGTTGATTAAGGCAGCCACCCGCACCTCTCTGATTCAGAGGGGTTGGGTTAAATGCGGAAGACACATTTCAGTTGAATACATTCAGTTGGACAGCTGACTAGGTATCCCCCTTTCCTTTTTATTGAGGAGTGGCTTCCGTCTGGCCACTCTACCATAAAGGCCTGATTGGTGGAGTGCTGCAGAGATGGTTGTGCTTCTGGAAGGTTCTCCATCTCCACAGAGAAACTCTGGAGCACTGTCAGAGTGACCATCGGGTTCTTGGTCACCTCCCTGATCAAGGCCCTTCTCCCCCGATTGGTCAGTTTGGCCGGGCGGCCAGCTCTAGGAAAAGTCTTGGTGGTTCCAAACTTCTTCCATTTAAGAATGATGGAGGCCACTGTGTTTTTGGGGATCTTCAATGCTGCAAACATTTTTTGGTAGCCTTCCCCAGATCTGTGCCACGACACAATCCTGTCTCTGAGCTCTACGGAAAATTCCTTCAACCTCAAGGCTTTGTTTTTGCTCTGACGTGCACTGTCAACTGTGGGACCTTTATATAGACAGGTGTGAGCCTTTCCAAATCACCTCCAATCAATTGAATTTACCACAGGTGGACTCCAATCAAGTTGTAGAAACATCTCAAGGATGATCAATGGAAACAGGATGCACCTGAGCTCAATTTTGAGTTTCATAGCAAAGGGTCTGAATACTTATGTAAATAAGGTATTTCTTTTTCTATATTTGCCAAAAATTCTAAAAAACAGTTTTTGCTTTGTCATTATGGGCTATTGTGTGTAGATTCAAATTAATTTAATCAATTTTAGAATAAGGCTGTAACATAACAAAATGTGGAAAAAGTCAAGGGGTCCGAATACGTTCCGAATGCACTGTAAATATATATTTTACATTTTATTTAGAATATAAAGTAATAACTTGTTCTTGTCTATAACTGTTCTGTACTTTGTCATGCATTTGTATGTAGTTTGTAGAGTGATGAAACGATCGTCGTAGAAAGTAGACGAAGGTGCAGCGTGTTCAGTGCTCATGAAAAAATATTTAATTTAACTAAGAACACTAAAGCAAACAATAAACAAAGAAACACAAATGTCACGTTCTGCAGGCTTTACAGAGCTGTGCAAAAACAAGATCCCACACAGGAGGAGGGAAAAGGGCTGCCTAAGTATGATTCCTAATCAGAGACAACGATAGACAGCTGTCCCTGACTAGGAACCATACTCGGCTCAACACAAAGAAATAGAACACATAGACTGGCATAGAATGCCCACCCCACATCACACCCTGACCTAACCCCCAAAAAGGGAAAATAAACGGCAATCTAAGATCAGGGCGTGACAGTACCCCCCCCCCCAAAGGTGCAGACTCCCGGCCGCAAACCTGAACCTATAGGGGAGGGTCCGGGTGGGCATCTACTCTTGGCGGCGGCTCTGGTTTGGGGCGTAGCCCCCACTCCGCCCGCTGATCCCTCCATTCTTGTGTCTCCAGAGGAACCAGACCGTGGATCATCGCCGGAGGCTCAGAACTGGAACTCCCTGCTGGAGGTTCCGGACTGCAGGCCGTCTCAGGAGGTTCCGGACTGCAGGCCGTCGCCGGAAGCTCTGGACTGGGAACTGTCGCCGGAAGCTCTGGACTGGGAACTGTCGCCGGAAGCTCTGGACTGGGAACTGTCGCCGGAAGCTCTGGACTGGGAACTGTCGCCGGAAGCTCTGGACTGGGAACTGTCGCCGGAAGCTCTGGACTGGGAACTGTCGCCGGAAGCTCTGGACTGGGAACTCTCGCCGGAAGCTCTGGACTGGGAACTGTCGCCGGAAGCACTGGACTGGGCAGACGCACTGAAGGCCTAGTGCGTGGAGCCGGGACAGGTGGCACCAGACTGGTGACACGCATTTCAGGGCGAATGCGAGGAGTAGGAACAGGACGTACTGGGCTGTTGAGACGTACTGGATACCCGGTGTGTATAGCTGGTATCAATTGTTCCGGAACTTCCACACACTTCTCAGGACGAGTACGGGGAGCTGACTCAGGTGGCACCAAACTGACGACACGTTCCTTTGGGAAAAACTTGTGCATCCTCCACCAACTCAACAACTCTCCCATTTCTCTCTTCTCCAAATTCTCCCTCTTCTCCCGGATTGGCTTTGGTTCACTCCTCGGCTCCGCCGACTGCTCCATGTGCCCCCCCTCCCAAAATGTTCTTGGGGTTTCTGTAGCCTTCCTTCCCGACTTCGTAGCTGTCCCTCCTTCGCTGCTTCCGCCTGCTTCCCTGGCAGGCTCTTTTCTCCTGCCACTATTTCTTCCAAAGTCAACGATATATTCTTCCTAATTTCCTCAAAAGTCCACTAGTCCTCCCCACGCTGCTTGGTCATATTGAGGTGGGATCTTCTGTAACGATCGTCGTAGAAAGTAGACCAAGGTGCAGCGTGTTCAGTGCTCATGAAAAAAATATTTAATTTAACTAAGAACACTAAAGCAAACAAACAAAGAACCACGAACGTCACGTTCTGCAGGCTTTACAGAGCTGTGCAAAAACAAGATCCCACACAGGAGGAGGGGAAAGGGCTGCCTAAGTATGATTCCTAATCAGAGACAACGATAGACAGCTGCCTCTGACTAGGAACCATACTCGGCTCAACACAAAGAAATAGAACACATAGACTGGCATAGAATGCCCAACCCACTTCACACCCTGACCTAACCCCCAAAAAGGGAAAATAAACTGCAATCTAAGGCCAGGGCGTGACAGATGTAGCTAATGGGGACCCTAATAAACTAAAGGCAAAATGTTCACTTCTGTTCTCAGAACATTTAAAATAGCTCAGTTTTACCGGTCAGGAAACTTATGGCTCCATTCCCAGAACCAATCGGGAAACCAAGACTTCCAAGGAACCAAATGTGCGATCTGGGTAAGGTGGAGATTCAGCAAATATGAACTGCCCTTTTTACAATTCCTCACAAAACTAATCAGGTTAGTTTCAAATCATCTTTTAGCTTTTTCCATTTCAATGGAGCCAGGCAGTCACGGTCATCAAGCTCTGAGAAAACAAGGAACAACCAATATTTTATAGCGGTTCATAGGAATAGTTATTACTTGGTCATAAATAATGCAACATTCCATGGTTTCTTGACATATTCATTAGATATCAATAAAACATGCTAAGAAGGTTAATTCCCTAGGTCAACCTTTATACTGCTGACAGAGAAAGTCATAATACCCCTTTATCTCTCACAACTTTATTTGCCATGATAATTTTTGCATATAACTAACCAGACATCGCATGTATTTATGTAAATAAATGTCACATTCCATCTTAGTGCTTGTTTGTCAGATTTCCAGTTCTAAGATCAGATGTGATAAAACCTCTTCACAACATGACGCAGAAACAGGGCCAGTATAAAGCTTGGTGTTGCATGTGAGCCTCACATGCTAGGATCTATATAAGGGTTATGATGCGCACCATATGATCAAAGACATGGGTCTTCTGCAATGTTACTGAAAATGTAGTCTCTAGATTTAAAGAGATAATACATCTGGTAAATGTAGTCTCTCGATTTAAAGAGATAATACCTCTGGTAAATGTAATCTCTAGATTTAAAGAGAATCTAATCTGGTAAATGTAACACTGTAATTTCATTAAGGTATGTTATTGTGTAAAGCAACATACAGAATTGTACACTTTTACTAAATCACATTCCTTCCATTATATTTCAGTTAGGTCATATAAAGTTATGCTATACAAAAATACAAGCAACAATATTTCGTAACATTCATGTGCAAAATGTATCTTATTTGTGACATACTGTGGATCAAGTATTCATAAATTGACTTTGACAGAGCTAAGCGCCAGATTCCATGTCTTTCATTGATCGTCTCCCAAAGTTCTCCCTAATCCAAAGGGAATGAGGCATGCTGTTCCTGCCTGTGTCCAGTCAATTTCTTCTTCCTGGTCCATGTGGAATCCCAAACAGTGAACACCTGACTAGTATTGCCAGGACAATGAGTAATCCAGGGAATGTTCTGCAGAACATTTAAAGTCTCCCGGTTCAAGACTCTTTTGGCATGCTCAGGGCAGGGGCTGGGTGAGGAAACAGTCTCATGGTCTTTACAGTAGTTTATGACTGTGGCAGGGCTGGGCCGGGTGAAGAAACATTAGTTTAGGGCAGGGCTGGGTGAGGAAACAGTAGTGTAGGGCAGGGCTGGGCTGGGTGAAGAAACATTAGTTTAGGGCAGGGCTGGGTGAGGAAACAGTAGTGTAGGTCAGGGCTGGGTGAGGAAACATTAATTTAGGGCTCTGGAAGGGGCTGGTTAAGGAAACAGTAGTGTAGGGCAGGGCTGGGCTGGTTGAGGAAACAGTAGTGTAGGGCAGGGCTGGGTGAGGAAACAAGGGCTCTGGAAGAGGCTGGGTGAGGAAACAGTAGTATAGGGCAGGGCTGGGCTGGTTGAGGAAACAGTGTGTAGGGCAGGGCTGGGCTGGTTGAGGAAACAGTGTATAGGGCAGGGCTGGGCTGGTTGAGGAAACAGTAGTGTAGGGCAGGGCTGGGCTGGTTGAGGAAACAGTGTGTAGGGCAGGGCTGGGCTGGTTGAGGAAACAGTAGTGTAGGGCAGGGCTGGGTGAGGAAACAAGGGCTCTGGAAGAGGCTGGGTGAGGAAACAGTAGTGTAGGGCAGGGCTGGGCTGGGCTGGTTGAGGAAACAGTAGTGTAGGGCAGGGCTGGGTGAGGAAACAAGGGCTCTGGAAGAGGCTGGGTGAGGAAACAGTAGTGTAGGGCAGGGCTGGGCTGGTTGAGGAAACAGTAGTGTAGGGCAGGGCTGGGTGAGGAAACAAGGGCTCTGGAAGAGGCTGGGTGAGGAAACAGTAGTGTAGGGCAGGGCTGGGCTGGTTGAGGAAACAGTGTGTAGGGCAGGGCTGGGCTGGTTGAGGAAACAGTATATAGGGCAGGGCTGGGCTGGTTGAGGAAACAGTGGTGTAGGGCAGGGCTGGGCTGGTTGAGGAAACAGTGTGTAGGGCAGGGCTGGGCTGGTTGAGGAAACAGTAGTGTAGGGCAGGGCTGGGTGAGGAAACAAGGGCTCTGGAAGAGGCTGGGTGAGGAAACAGTAGTGTAGGGCAGGGCTGGGCTGGTTGAGGAAACAGTAGTGTAGGGCAGGGCTGGGTGAGGAAACAAGGGCTCTGGAAGAGGCTGGGTGAGGAAACAGTAGTGTAGGGCAGGGCTGGGCTGGTTGAGGAAACAGTAGTGTAGGGCAGGGCTGGGTGAGGAAACAAGGGCTCTGGAAGAGGCTGGGTGAGGAAACAGTAGTGTAGGGCAGGGCTGGGCTGGTTGAGGAAACAGTAGTGTAGGGCAGGGCTGGGCTGGTTGAGGAAACAGTTGTTTAGGGCAGGGCTGAGTGAGGAAACATTAGTTTAGGGCAAGGCTGGGTGAGGAAACAGTAGTGTAGGGCAGGGCTGGGTGAGGAAACAGTAGTGTAGGGCAGGGCTGAGTGAGGAAACATTAGTTTAGGGCAGGGCTGGGTGAGGAAACATTAGTTTAAGGCTCTGGAAGGGGCTGAGTGAGGAAACAGTAGTGTAGGGCAGGGCTGGGTGAGGAAACATTAGTTTAAGGCTCTGGAAGGGGCTGAGTGAGGAAACAGTAGTGTAGGGCAGGGCTGGGTGAGGAAACATTAGTTTAAGGCTCTGGAAGGGGCTGAGTGAGGAAACAGTAGTGTAGGGCAGGGCTGGGTGAGGAAACATTAGTTTAAGGCTCTGGAAGGGGCTGAGTGAGGAAACAGTAGTGTAGGGCAGGGCTGGGTGAGGAAACATTAGTTTAGGGCAGGGCTGGGTGAGGAAACATTAGTTTAGGGCAGGGCTGGGTGAGGAAACAGTAGTGTAGGGCAGGGCTGGGTGAGGAAACAGTAGTGTAGGGCAGGGCTGGGTGAGGAAACAGTAGTGTAGGGCAGGGCTGGGTGAGGAAACATTAGTTTAGGGCAGGGCTGGGTGAGGAAACAGTAGTGTAGGGCAGGGCTGGGTGAGGAAACATTAGTTTAGGGCAGGGCTGAGTGAGGAAACATTAGTTTAGGGCAGGGCTGGGTGAGGAAACAGTAGTGTAGGGCAGGGCTGGGTGAGGAAACATTAGTTTAGGGCAGGGCTGGGTGAGGAAACAGTAGTGTAGGGCAGGGCTGGGTGAGGAAACAGTAGTGTAGGGCAGGGCTGGGTGAGGAAACATTAGTTTAGGGCAGGGCTGGGTGAGGAAACAGTAGTGTAGGGCAGGGCTGGGTGAGGAAACAGTAGTGTAGGGCAGGGCTGGGTGAGGAAACATTAGTTTAGGGCAGGGCTGGGTGAGGAAACATTAGTTTAGGGCAGGGCTGGGTGAGGAAACAGTAGTGTAGGGCAGGGCAGGGTGAGGAAACAGTAGTTTAGGGCAGGGCTGGGCTGGGTGAGGAAACAGTAGTTTAGGGCTCTGGAAGGGGCTGGGTGAGGAAACAGTTTCCACTAGCCAGCAAACTACAGTAACTCTATGCATCTGCAGTCCGATGCTCTGCATCTAGTTCTGTAGATCCACTGACCATTGTTATTGGTCCTCTGGCCAATTCATTGGTTCCATGGATGTTTTTCTCCAGTTCCATTGGCTTATGTAGATCCCAACCAGTGTCATCAGTGGTCATTGGTAAACCAAGCATCAGTCATTATGACACTGCTGTAGTCCTTTGTGATTGATCGATCCATGTGACATCTTTATCACAGATTACCATCAGACTTGTAAAAACACACATCCTCCATGTTCAGAGGAACATGTTGGTCTGGTCCAGTCTGGTCCTCTCTATAGGAACCTGGTCTGAGGGACATGTTGGTCTGGTCCAGTCTGGTCTCCTCTATAGGAACCTGGTCTGAGGGACATGTTGGTCTGGTCCAGTCTGGTCTCCTCTATAGGAACCTGGTCTGAGGGACATGTTGGTCTGGTCCAGTCTGGTCCCCTCTATAGGAACCTGGTCTGAGGGACATGTTGGTCTGGTCCAGTCTGGTCTCCTCTATAGGAACCTGGTCTGAGGGACATGTTGGTCTGGTCCAGTCTGGTCTCCTCTATAGGAACCTGGTCTGAGGGACATGTTGGTCTGGTCCAGTCTGGTCTCCTCTATAGGAACCTGGTCTGAGGGACATGTTGGTCTGGTCCAGTCTGGTCCTCTCTATAGGGACCTGGTCTGAGGGACAGTAGTTTCACAGTAGGACCAGCCTGGTCAGCCCCAGGCCCAGAGTGGACAGTAACATCGTCCTAACAGGAGTCTGGGATGGGGCTGAGCTGTAGGCCTGCTGCCTCATGGAAAACACAGCATTGGTGTGGTTGGTAGGGACCTCCACGTTGCAGATCATACCCTCACAGCAAGACACACACTCCTACAGGAGAACAAGGACAGGGAGAGGAGAGGAGAGAGAGAGCGGAGGAGTGAGTGACAACAAATTCAAAACACAAGAACAGCAGTAATGGCAAATACTTTTTAGATGATTCTACAAATGAGACTGAGTAGATAATGGTTAGTGATTTACTGTGTGTGTGGAGGGGTTTAGGTTATTTACTGTGTGTGTGTGGGGGGGAGGGGTTTAGGTGATGTACTGTGTGTGGGGGGGTTTAGGTGATTTACTGTGTGTGTGTGGAGGGGTTTAGGTGATTTACTGTGTGTGTGTGAGGGGGGGGGGGGGTTTAGGTGATTTACTGTGTGTGTGGGGGGGGGGGGGTTTAGGTGATTTACTGTGCGTGTGGTGGGGGTTTAGGTGATTTACTGTGTGTGTGGGGGGGGGTTTAGGTGATTTACTGTGTGTGTGGGGGGGGTTTAAGTGATTTACTGTGTGTGTGGGGGGGGTTTAGGTGATTTACTGTGTGTGTGGGGGGGTTTAGGTGATTTACTGTGTGTGTGTGGGGGGGGTTTAGGTGATTTACTGTGTGTGTGTGGAGGGGTTTAGGTGATTTACTGTGTGTGTGTGGAGGGGTTTTGGTGATTTACTGTGTGTGTGGGGGGGTTTAGGTGATTTACTGTGTGTGGGGGGGGTTTAGGTGATTTACTGTGTGTGTGTGGAGGGGTTTAGGTGATTTACTGTGTGTGGGGGGGGGTTTAGGTGATTTACTGTGTGTGTGGAGGGGTTTAGGTGATTTACTGTGTGTGTGGAGGGGTTTAGGTGATTTACTGTGTGTGTGGGGGGGGGTTTAGGTGATTCACTGTGTGTGTGTGGGGGGGGGGGTTTAGGTGATTTACTGTGTGTGTGGGGGGGGTTTAGGTGATTCACTGTGTGTGTGTGGGGGGGGGGTTTAGGTGATTTACTGTGTGTGTGGAGGGGTTTAGGTGATTTACTGTGTGTGGGGGGGTTTAGGTGATTTACTGTGTGTGTGGAGGGGTTTAGGTGATTTACTGTGTGTGTGGAGGGGTTTAGGTGATTTACTGTGTGTGTGTGTGGAGGGGTTTAGGTGATTTACTGTGTGTGTGTGGAGGGGTTTAGGTGATTTACTGTGTGTGGGGGGGGGGGGTTAGGTGATTTACTGTGTGTGTGGGGGGGGGTTTAGGTGATTCACTGTGTGTGTGTGGGGGGGGGGGGGTTTAGGTGATTTACTGTGTGTGTGTGGGGGGTTTAGGTGATTTACTGTGTGTGTGGAGGGGGTTAGGTGATTTACTGTGTGTGTGGGGGGGTTTAGGTGATTTACTGTGTGTGTGGAGGGGTTTAGGTGATTTACTGTGTGTGTGGAGGGGTTTAGGTGATTTACTGTGTGTGTGTGGAGGGGTTTAGGTGATTTACTGTGTGTGTGTGTGTGGAGGGGTTTAGGTGATTTACTGTGTGTGTGGGGGGGTTTAGGTGATTTACTGTGTGTGTGGAGGGGTTTAGGTGATTTACTGTGTGTGTGGAGGGGTTTAGGTGATTTACTGTGTGTGTGGAGGGGTTTAGGTGATTTACTGTGTGTGTGGAGGGGTTTAGGTGATTTACTGTGTGTGTGTGGAGGGGTTTAGGTGATTTACTGTGTGTGTGGAGGGGTTTAGGTGATTTACTGTGTGTGTGGGGGGGTTTAGGTGATTTACTGTGTGTGTGTGTGGGGGTTTAGGTGATTTACTGTGTGTGTGGGGGGGGGGGTTTAGGTGATTTACTGTGTGTGTGGGGGGGGGTTTAGGTGATTTACTGTGTGTGTGTGTGGGGGGTTTAGGTGATTTACTGTGTGTGTGGAGGGGTTTAGGTGATTTACTGTGTGTGGGGGGGGGGGGGGGTTAGGTGATTTACTGTGTGTGTGGAGGGGTTTAGGTGATTTACTGTGTGTGTGGAGGGGTTTAGGTGATTTACTGTGTGTGTGTGTGGAGGGGTTTAGGTGATTTACTGTGTGTGTGGAGGGGTTTAGGTGATTTACTGTGTGTGTGGGGGGGGGTTTAGGTGATTTACTGTGTGTGTGGGGGGGGTTTAAGTGATTTACTGTGTGTGTGGGGGGGGTTTAGGTGATGTACTGTGTGTGGGGGGGTTTAGGTGATTTACTGTGTGTGTGTGGAGGGGTTTAGGTGATTTACTGTGTGTGTGTGAGGGGGGGGGGGGTTTAGGTGATTTACTGTGTGTGTGGGGGGGGGGGGGGTTTAGGTGATTTACTGTGCGTGTGGTGGGGGTTTAGGTGATTTACTGTGTGTGTGGGGGGGGGTTTAGGTGATTTACTGTGTGTGTGGGGGGGGTTTAAGTGATTTACTGTGTGTGTGGGGGGGGTTTAGGTGATTTACTGTGTGTGTGGGGGGGTTTAGGTGATTTACTGTGTGTGTGTGGGGGGGGTTTAGGTGATTTACTGTGTGTGTGTGGAGGGGTTTAGGTGATTTACTGTGTGTGTGTGGAGGGGTTTTGGTGATTTACTGTGTGTGTGGGGGGGTTTAGGTGATTTACTGTGTGTGGGGGGGGTTTAGGTGATTTACTGTGTGTGTGTGGAGGGGTTTAGGTGATTTACTGTGTGTGGGGGGGGGTTTAGGTGATTTACTGTGTGTGTGGAGGGGTTTAGGTGATTTACTGTGTGTGTGGAGGGGTTTAGGTGATTTACTGTGTGTGTGGGGGGGGGTTTAGGTGATTCACTGTGTGTGTGTGGGGGGGGGGGTTTAGGTGATTTACTGTGTGTGTGGGGGGGGTTTAGGTGATTCACTGTGTGTGTGTGGGGGGGGGGGGTTTAGGTGATTTACTGTGTGTGTGGAGGGGTTTAGGTGATTTACTGTGTGTGGGGGGGTTTAGGTGATTTACTGTGTGTGTGGAGGGGTTTAGGTGATTTACTGTGTGTGTGGAGGGGTTTAGGTGATTTACTGTGTGTGTGTGTGGAGGGGTTTAGGTGATTTACTGTGTGTGTGTGGAGGGGTTTAGGTGATTTACTGTGTGTGGGGGGGGGGGGTTAGGTGATTTACTGTGTGTGTGGGGGGGGTTTAGGTGATTCACTGTGTGTGTGTGGGGGGGGGGGGGGGTTTAGGTGATTTACTGTGTGTGTGTGGGGGGTTTAGGTGATTTACTGTGTGTGTGGAGGGGGTTAGGTGATTTACTGTGTGTGTGGGGGGGTTTAGGTGATTTACTGTGTGTGTGGAGGGGTTTAGGTGATTTACTGTGTGTGTGGAGGGGTTTAGGTGATTTACTGTGTGTGTGTGGAGGGGTTTAGGTGATTTACTGTGTGTGTGTGTGTGGAGGGGTTTAGGTGATTTACTGTGTGTGTGGGGGGGTTTAGGTGATTTACTGTGTGTGTGGAGGGGTTTAGGTGATTTACTGTGTGTGTGGAGGGGTTTAGGTGATTTACTGTGTGTGTGGAGGGGTTTAGGTGATTTACTGTGTGTGTGGAGGGGTTTAGGTGATTTACTGTGTGTGTGTGGAGGGGTTTAGGTGATTTACTGTGTGTGTGGAGGGGTTTAGGTGATTTACTGTGTGTGTGGGGGGGTTTAGGTGATTTACTGTGTGTGTGTGTGGGGGTTTAGGTGATTTACTGTGTGTGTGGGGGGGGGGGTTTAGGTGATTTACTGTGTGTGTGGGGGGGGGTTTAGGTGATTTACTGTGTGTGTGTGTGGGGGGTTTAGGTGATTTACTGTGTGTGTGGAGGGGTTTAGGTGATTTACTGTGTGTGGGGGGGGGGGGGTTAGGTGATTTACTGTGTGTGTGGAGGGGTTTAGGTGATTTACTGTGTGTGTGGAGGGGTTTAGGTGATTTACTGTGTGTGTGTGTGGAGGGGTTTAGGTGATTTACTGTGTGTGTGGAGGGGTTTAGGTGATTTACTGTGTGTGTGGGGGGGTTTAGGTGATTTACTGTGTGTGGAGGGGTTTAGGTGATTTACTGTGTGTGTGTGGGGGGTTTAGGTGATTTACTATGTGTGTGGGGGGGTTTAGGTGATTTACTGTGTGTGTGGTGGGGGGGGTTAGGTGATTTACTGTGTGTGTGGGGGGGTTTAGGTGATTTACTGTGTGTGTGTGGGGGGTTTAGGTGATTTACTGTGTGTGTGGGGGCGGGGTTAGGTGATTTACTGTGTGTGTGGGGGGGTTTAGGTGATTTACTGTGTGTGTGGAGGGGTTTAGGTGATTTACTGTGTGTGTGTGGGGGGGGGGGGGTTTAGGTGATTTACTGTGTGTGTGTGTGGGGGGGGGGTTTAGGTGATTTACTGTGTGTGTGGGGGGGTTTAGGTGATTTACTGTGTGTGTGGGGGGGGTTTAGGTGATTTACTGTGTGTGTGTGGAGGGGTTTAGGTGATTTACTGTGTGTGTGGAGGGGTTTAGGTGATTTACTGTGTGTGTGGAGGGGTTTAGGTGATTTACTGTGTGTGTGGAGGGGTTTAGGTGATTTACTGTGTGTGTGGGGGGGTTTAGGTGATTTACTGTGTGTGTGGAGGGGTTTAGGTGATTTACTGTGTGTGTGGGGGGGGGTTTAGGTGATTTACTGTGTGTGTGGAGGGGTTTAGGTGATTTACTATGTGTGTGTGGGGGGGGGGTTTAGGTGATTTACTGTGTGTGTGGGGGGGGGGGGGGTTAGGTGATTTACTGTGTGTGTGGGGGGGGGGTTTAGGTGATTTACTGTGTGTGTGTGTGTGTGGGGGTTTAGGTGATTTACTGTGTGTGTGGGGGGGTTTAGGTGATTTACTGTGTGTGTGGGGGGGTTTAGGTGATTTACTGTGTGTGTGTGTGTGGTGGAGGGGTTTAGGTGATTTACTGTGTGTGTGGGGGGGGGTTTAGGTGATTTACTGTGTGTGTGGGGGGGGGGTTAGGTGATTTACTGTGTGTGTGAGGGGTTTAGGTGATTTACTGTGTGTGTGTGGAGGGGTTTAGGTGATTTACTGTGTGTGTGGGGGGCTTTATGTGATTTACTGTGTGTGTGTGGGGGGGGGGTTAGGTGATTTACTGTGTGTGTGTGGAGGGGTTTAGGTGATTTACTGTGTGTGTGGAGGGGTTTAGGTGATTTACTGTGTGTGTGGAGGGGTTTAGGTGATTTACTGTGTGTGTGGAGGGGTTTAGGTGATTTACTGTGTGTGTGGGGGGGTTTAGGTGATTTACTGTGTGTGTGGAGGGGTTTAGGTGATTTACTGTGTGTGTGGGGGGGGGTTTAGGTGATTTACTGTGTGTGTGGAGGGGTTTAGGTGATTTACTATGTGTGTGTGGGGGGGGGTTTAGGTGATTTACTGTGTGTGTGGGGGGGGGGGGGTTAGGTGATTTACTGTGTGTGTGGGGGGGGGGTTTAGGTGATTTACTGTGTGTGTGTGTGTGTGGGGGGTTTAGGTGATTTACTGTGTGTGTGTGTGGGGGGGTTTAGGTGATTTACTGTGTGTGTGGGGGGGTTTAGGTGATTTACTGTGTGTGTGTGTGTGTGGAGGGGTTTAGGTGATTTACTGTGTGTGTGGGGGGGGTTTAGGTGATTTACTGTGTGTGTGGGGGGGGGGGTTAGGTGATTTACTGTGTGTGTGAGGGGTTTAGGTGATTTACTGTGTGTGTGTGGAGGGGTTTAGGTGATTTACTGTGTGTGTGGGGGGCTTTATGTGATTTACTGTGTGTGTGGGGGGGGGGGTTAGGTGATTTACTGTGTGTGTGGAGGGGTTTAGGTGATTTACTGTGTGTGTGGGGGGGTTTAGGTGATTTACTGTGTGTGTGGGGGTTTAGGTGATTTACTGTGTGTGTGGGGGGGTTTAGGTGATTTACTGTGTGTGTGGAGGGGTTTAGGTGATTTACTGTGTGTGTGGGGGGGTTTAGGTGATTTACTGTGTGTGTGGGGGTTTAGGTGATTTACTGTGTGTGTGTGGGGGGGTTTAGGTGATTTACTGTGTGTGGGGGGGGGGTTTAGGTGATTTACTGTGTGTGGGGGGGGTGTTTAGGTGATTTACTGTGTGTGGGGGGGGGGGTTTAGGTGATTTACTGTGTGTGTGGGGGGGGGTTAGGTGATTTACTGTGTGTGTGTGTGGGGGGTTTAGGTGATTTACTGTGTGTGGGGGGGGGTTTAGGTGATGTACTGTGTGTGTGGGGGGGGTTTAGGTGATTTACTGTGTGTGGGGGGGGGGTTTAGGTGATTGACTGTGTGTGTGTGTGGGGGTTTAGGTGATTTACTGTGTGTGGAGGGGTTTAGGTGATTTACTGTGTGTGTGGGGGGGGTTTAGGTGATTTACTGTGTGTGTGGGGGGGTTTAGGTGATTTATTGTGTGTGTGTGGAGGGGTTTAGGTGATTTACTGTGTGTTTGGGGGGGGGGGTTTAGGTGATTTACTGTGTGTGGAGGGGGGGGGGTTTAGGTGATTTACTGTGTGTGGGGAGGGGTTTAGGTGATTTACTGTGTGTGTGGGGGGGGTTTAGGTGATTTACTGTGTGTGTGGGGGGGGGGGTTTAGGTGATTTACTGTGTGTGTGTGTGGGGGGGGTTTAGGTGATTTACTGTGTGTGTGGGGGGGGGGGGTTTAGGTGATTTACTGTGTGTGTGGGGGGGTTTAGGTGATTTACTGTGTGTGGGGGGGTTTAGGTGATTTACTGTGTGTGTGTGGACGGGTTTAGGTGATTTACTGTGTGTGTGGGGGGGTTTAGGTGATTTACTGTGTGTGTGTGTGTGTGGAGGGGTTTAGGTGATTTACTGTGTGTGTGGGGGGGTTTAGGTGATTTACTGTGTGTGGGGGGGGGGGGTTAGGTGATTTACTGTGTGTGTGGAGGGGTTTAGGTGATTTACTGTGTGTGTGGGGGGGTTTAGGTGATTTACTGTGTGTGTGGAGGGGTTTAGGTGATTTACTGTGTGTGTGGAGGGGTTTAGGTGATTTACTGTGTGTGTGGAGGGGTTTAGGTGATTTACTGTGTGTGTGGGGGGGTTTAGGTGATTTACTGTGTGTGTGGAGGGGTTTAGGTGATTTACTGTGTGTGTGGGGGGGGTTTAGGTGATTTACTGTGTGTGTGGAGGGGTTTAGGTGATTTACTATGTGTGTGTGGGGGGGGGTTTAGGTGATTTACTGTGTGTGTGGGGGGGGGGGTTTAGGTGATTTACTGTGTGTGTGGGGGGGGGGTTTAGGTGATTTACTGTGTGTGTGGGGGGGTTAGGTGATTTACTGTGTGTGTGTGTGTGGGGGTTTAGGTGATTTACTGTGTGTGTGGGGGGGTTTAGGTGATTTACTGTGTGTGTGGGGGGGGTTTAGGTGATTTACTGTGTGTGTGGGGGGGGGGGTTAGGTGATTTACTGTGTGTGTGTGGAGGGGTTTAGGTGATTTACTGTGTGTGTGTGGAGGGGTTTAGGTGATTTACTGTGTGTGTGGGGGGCTTTATGTGATTTACTGTGTGTGGGGGGGGGGGGTTAGGTGATTTACTGTGTGTGTGGAGGGGTTTAGGTGATTTACTGTGTGTGTGGGTGGGTTTAGGTGATTTACTGTGTGTGTGGGGGTTTAGGTGATTTACTGTGTGTGGGGGGGTTTAGGTGATTTACTGTGTGTGTGGAGGGGTTTAGGTGATTTACTGTGTGTGTGGGGGGGTTTAGGTGATATACTGTGTGTGTGGGGGTTTAGGTGATTTACTGTGTGTGTGTGGGGGGGTTTAGGTGATTTACTGTGTGTGGGGGGGTGTTTAGGTGATTTACTGTGTGTGGGGGGGGGGGGGGGTTTAGGTGATTTACTTTGTGTGTGGGGGGGGGGGGGTAGGTGATTTACTGTGTGTGTGTGTGTGGGGGGTTTAGGTGATTTACTGTGTGTGGGGGGGGGGGGGTTTAGGTGATGTACTGTGTGTGTGGGGGGGTTTAGGTGATTTACTGTGTGTGGGGGGGGGGGTTAGGTGATTGACTGTGTGTGTGTGTGGGGGTTTAGGTGATTTACTGTGTGTGGGGGGGGGGGGTTAGGTGATTTACTGTGTGTGTGGAGGGGTTTAGGTGATTTACTGTGTGTGTGGGGGGGTTTAGGTGATTTACTGTGTATGTGGAGGGGTTTAGGTGATTTACTGTGTGTGTGGAGGGGTTTAGGTGATTTACTGTGTGTGTGGAGGGGTTTAGGTGATTTACTGTGTGTGTGGGGGGGTTTAGGTGATTTACTGTGTGTGTGGAGGGGTTTAGGTGATTTACTGTGTGTGTGGGGGGGGTTTAGGTGATTTACTGTGTGTGTGGAGGGGTTTAGGTGATTTACTATGTGTGTGTGGGGGGGGGTTTAGGTGATTTACTGTGTGTGTGGGGGGGGGGGTTTAGGTGATTTACTGTGTGTGTGGGGGGGGGGTTTAGGTGATTTACTGTGTGTGTGGGGGGGTTAGGTGATTTACTGTGTGTGTGTGTGTGGGGGTTTAGGTGATTTACTGTGTGTGTGGGGGGGTTTAGGTGATTTACTGTGTGTGTGGGGGGGGTTTAGGTGATTTACTGTGTGTGTGGGGGGGGGGGTTAGGTGATTTACTGTGTGTGTGTGGAGGGGTTTAGGTGATTTACTGTGTGTGTGTGGAGGGGTTTAGGTGATTTACTGTGTGTGTGGGGGGCTTTATGTGATTTACTGTGTGTGGGGGGGGGGGGGTTAGGTGATTTACTGTGTGTGTGGAGGGGTTTAGGTGATTTACTGTGTGTGTGGGTGGGTTTAGGTGATTTACTGTGTGTGTGGGGGTTTAGGTGATTTACTGTGTGTGGGGGGGTTTAGGTGATTTACTGTGTGTGTGGAGGGGTTTAGGTGATTTACTGTGTGTGTGGGGGGGTTTAGGTGATATACTGTGTGTGTGGGGGTTTAGGTGATTTACTGTGTGTGTGTGGGGGGGTTTAGGTGATTTACTGTGTGTGGGGGGGTGTTTAGGTGATTTACTGTGTGTGGGGGGGGGGGGGGTTTAGGTGATTTACTTTGTGTGTGGGGGGGGGGGGGTAGGTGATTTACTGTGTGTGTGTGTGTGGGGGGTTTAGGTGATTTACTGTGTGTGGGGGGGGGGGGGTTTAGGTGATGTACTGTGTGTGTGGGGGGGTTTAGGTGATTTACTGTGTGTGGGGGGGGGGGTTAGGTGATTGACTGTGTGTGTGTGTGGGGGTTTAGGTGATTTACTGTGTGTGGAGGGGTTTAGGTGATTTACTGTGTGTGTGGGGGGCTTTATGTGATTTACTGTGTGTGTGGGGGGGTTTAGGTGATTTATTGTGTGTGTGTGGAGGGGTTTAGGTGATTTACTGTGTGTGTGGGGGGGGGGTTTAGGTGATTTACTGTGTGTGGAGGGGGGGGGGTTTAGGTGATTTACTGTGTGTGGGGAGGGGTTTAGGTGATTTACTGTGTGTGTGGGGGGGGTTTAGGTGATTTACTGTGTGTGTGTGTGGGGGTTTAGGTGATTTACTGTGTGTGTGTGTGGGGGGGGGGTTAGGTGATTTACTGTGTGTGTGGGGGGGGGGGTTTAGGCGATTTACTGTGTGTGTGGGGGGGTTTAGGTGATTTACTGTGTGTGTGGGGGGGTTTAGGTGATTTACTGTGTGTGTGTGGAGGGGTTTAGGTGATTTACTGTGTGTGTGGGGGGGTTTAGGTGATTTACTGTGTGTGTGTGTGTGTGTGTGGAGGGGTTTAGGTGATTTACTGTGTGTGTGGGGGGGTTTAGGTGATTTACTGTGTGTGTGTGGGGGGGGGGTTAGGTGATTTACTGTGTGTGTGGAGGGGTTTAGGTGATTTACTGTGTGTGTGGGGGGGTTTAGGTGATTTACTGTGTGTGTGGGGGGTTTAGGTGATTTACTGTGTGTGTGGGGGGGTTTAGGTGATTTACTGTGTGTGTGGGGGGGTTAGGTGATTTACTGTGTGTGTGGGGGGGTTTAGGTGATTTACTGTGTGTGTGTGGAGGGGTTTAGGTGATTTACTGTGTGTGTGTGGAGGGGTTTAGGTGATTTACTGTGTGTGTGGAGGGGTTTAGGTGATTTACTGTGTGTGTGGAGGGGTTTAGGTGATTTACTGTGTGTGTGGAGGGGTTTAGGTGATTTACTGTGTGTGTGGGGGGGGTTTAGGTGATTTACTGTGTGTGTGGAGGGGTTTAGGTGATTTACTGTGTGTGTGGGGGGGGGTTAGGTGATTTACTGTGTGTGTGGAGGGGTTTAGGTGATTTACTATGTGTGTGTGGGGGGGGGTTTAGGTGATTTACTGTGTGTGTGTGTGGGGGGGGGTTAGGTGATTTACTGTGTGTGTGGGGGGGGGTTTAGGTGATTTACTGTGTGTGTGTGTGTGTGGGGGGTTTAGGTGATTTACTGTGTGTGTGTGTGTGGGGGTTTAGGTGATTTACTGTGTGTGTGGGGGGGTTTAGGTGATTTACTGTGTGTGTGTGTGTGTGGAGGGGTTTAGGTGATTTACTGTGTGTGTGGGGGGGGGGGTTTAGGTGATTTACTGTGTGTGTGGGGGGGGGGGGTTAGGTGATTTACTGTGTGTGTGAGGGGTTTAGGTGATTTACTGTGTGTGTGTGGAGGGGTTTAGGTGATTTACTGTGTGTGTGGGGGGCTTTATGTGATTTACTGTGTGTGTGGGGGGGGGGTTAGGTGATTTACTGTGTGTGTGGAGGGGTTTAGGTGATTTACTGTGTGTGTGGGGGGGTTTAGGTGATTTACTGTGTGTGTGGGGGGTTTAGGTGATTTACTGTGTGTGTGGGGGGGTTTAGGTGATTTACTGTGTGTGTGGAGGGGTTTAGGTGATTTACTGTGTGTGTGGGGGGGTTTAGGTGATTTACTGTGTGTGTGGGGGTTTAGGTGATTTACTGTGTGTGTGTGGGGGGGGTTTAGGTGATTTACTGTTTGTGGGGGGGGGTTTAGGTGATTTACTGTGTGTGGGGGGGGTGTTTAGGTGATTTACTGTGTGTGGGGGGGGGGGGGTTTAGGTGATTTACTGTGTGTGTGGGGGGGGGGGGTTAGGTGATTTACTGTGTGTGTGTGTGGGGGGTTTAGGTGATTTACTGTGTGTGGGGGGGGGGTTTAGGTGATGTACTGTGTGTGTGGGGGGGTTTAGGTGATTTACTGTGTGTGGGGGGGGGGGTTAGGTGATTGACTGTGTGTGTGTGGAGGGGTTTAGGTGATTTACTGTGTGTGGGGGGGGGGTTTAGGTGATTTACTGTGTGTGTGGGGGGGTTTAGGTGATTTATTGTGTGTGTGTGGAGGGGTTTAGGTGATTTACTGTGTGTTTGGGGGGGGGGTTTAGGTGATTTACTGTGTGTGGAGGGGGGGGGGTTTAGGTGATTTACTGTGTGTGGGGAGGGGTTTAGGTGATTTACTGTGTGTGTGGGGGGGGTTTAGGTGATTTACTGTGTGTGTGGGGGGGGTTTAGGTGATTTACTGTGTGTGTGTGGGGGGGGGGGTTTAGGTGATTTACTGTGTGTGTGTGTGGGGGGGGTTTAGGTGATTTACTGTGTGTGTGGGGGGGGGGGGGTTTAGGTGATTTACTGTGTGTGTGGGGGGGTTTAGGTGATTTACTGTGTGTGGGGGGGTTTAGGTGATTTACTGTGTGTGTGTGGACGGGTTTAGGTGATTTACTGTGTGTGTGGGGGGGTTTAGGTGATTTACTGTGTGTGTGTGTGTGTGGAGGGGTTTAGGTGATTTACTGTGTGTGTGGGGGGGGTTAGGTGATTTACTGTGTGTGGGGGGGGGGGGTTAGGTGATTTACTGTGTGTGTGGAGGGGTTTAGGTGATTTACTGTGTGTGTGGGGGGGTTTAGGTGATTTACTGTGTGTGTGGAGGGGTTTAGGTGATTTACTGTGTGTGTGGAGGGGTTTAGGTGATTTACTGTGTGTGTGGAGGGGTTTAGGTGATTTACTGTGTGTGTGGGGGGGTTTAGGTGATTTACTGTGTGTGTGGAGGGGTTTAGGTGATTTACTGTGTGTGTGGGGGGGGTTTAGGTGATTTACTGTGTGTGTGGAGGGGTTTAGGTGATTTACTATGTGTGTGTGGGGGGGGGTTTAGGTGATTTACTGTGTGTGTGGGGGGGGGGGGTTTAGGTGATTTACTGTGTGTGTGGGGGGGGGGTTTAGGTGATTTACTGTGTGTGTGGGGGGGGTTAGGTGATTTACTGTGTGTGTGTGTGTGGGGGTTTAGGTGATTTACTGTGTGTGTGGGGGGGTTTAGGTGATTTACTGTGTGTGTGGGGGGGGTTTAGGTGATTTACTGTGTGTGTGGGGGGGGGGGGGTAGGTGATTTACTGTGTGTGTGTGGAGGGGTTTAGGTGATTTACTGTGTGTGTGTGGAGGGGTTTAGGTGATTTACTGTGTGTGTGGGGGGCTTTATGTGATTTACTGTGTGTGTGGGGGGGGGGTTAGGTGATTTACTGTGTGTGTGGAGGGGTTTAGGTGATTTACTGTGTGTGTGGGGGGGTTTAGGTGATTTACTGTGTGTGTGGGGGTTTAGGTGATTTACTGTGTGTGGGGGGGGTTTAGGTGATTTACTGTGTGTGTGGAGGGGTTTAGGTGATTTACTGTGTGTGTGGGGGGGTTTAGGTGATTTACTGTGTGTGTGGGGGGTTTAGGTGATTTACTGTGTGTGGGGGGGGTTTAGGTGATTTACTGTGTGTGGGGGGGTGTTTAGGTGATTTACTGTGTGTGGGGGGGGGGGTTTAGGTGATTTACTTTGTGTGTGGGGGGGGGGTAGGTGATTTACTGTGTGTGTGTGTGTGGGGGGTTTAGGTGATTTACTGTGTGTGGGGGGGGGGGGTTTAGGTGATGTACTGTGTGTGTGGGGGGGTTTAGGTGATTTACTGTGTGTGGGGGGGGGGGTTAGGTGATTGACTGTGTGTGTGTGTGGGGGTTTAGGTGATTTACTGTGTGTGGAGGGGTTTAGGTGATTTACTGTGTGTGTGGGGGGGGTTTAGGTGATTTACTGTGTGTGTGGGGGGGTTTAGGTGATTTATTGTGTGTGTGTGGAGGGGTTTAGGTGATTTACTGTGTGTGTGGGGGGGGGGTTTAGGTGATTTACTGTGTGTGGAGGGGGGGGGGTTTAGGTGATTTACTGTGTGTGGGGAGGGGTTTAGGTGATTTACTGTGTGTGTGGGGGGGGTTTAGGTGATTTACTGTGTGTGTGTGTGGGGGGGGGTTTAGGTGATTTACTGTGTGTGTGTGTGGGGGGGGGTTTAGGTGATTTACTGTGTGTGTGGGGGGGGGGGTTTAGGTGATTTACTGTGTGTGTGGGGGGGGTTTAGGTGATTTACTGTGTGTGTGGGGGGGTTTAGGTGATTTACTGTGTGTGTGTGGAGGGGTTTAGGTGATTTACTGTGTGTGTGGGGGGGTTTAGGTGATTTACTGTGTGTGTGTGTGTGTGTGTGGAGGGGTTTAGGTGATTTACTGTGTGTGTGGGGGGGTTTAGGTGATTTACTGTGTGTGTGTGGGGGGGGGGTTAGGTGATTTACTGTGTGTGTGGAGGGGTTTAGGTGATTTACTGTGTGTGTGGGGGGGTTTAGGTGATTTACTGTGTGTGTGGGGGGGTTTAGGTGATTTACTGTGTGTGTGGGGGGGTTTAGGTGATTTACTGTGTGTGTGGGGGGGTTAGGTGATTTACTGTGTGTGTGTGGAGGGGTTTAGGTGATTTACTGTGTGTGTGTGTGGAGGGGTTTAGGTGATTTACTGTGTGTGGGGGGGGGGTTTAGGTGATTTACTGTGTGTGTGTGGGGGTTTAGGTGATTTACTGTGTGTGTGTGGGGGTTTAGGTGATTTACTGTGTGTGTGGGGGGGTTTAGGTGATTTACTGTGTGTGTGGGGGGGTTTAGGTGATTTACTGTGTGTGGAGGGGTTTAGGTGATTTACTGTGTGTGTGTGGGGGGGGTTTAGGTGATTTACTGTGTGTGTGGAGGGGTTTAGGTGATTTACTGTGTTTGTGGAGGGGTTTAGGTGATTTACTGTGTGTGTGGAGGGGTTTAGGTGATTTTCACTGTGTGTGGGGGGGGGTTTAGGTGATTTACTGTGTGTGTGTGGGGGGGTTTAGGTGATTTACTGTGTGTGTGGAGGGGTTTAGGTGATTTACTGTGTGTGTGTGGGGGGGGTTTAGGTGATTCACTGTGTGTGTGGGGGGGAGGGGTTTAGGTGATTTACTGTGTGTGTGGAGGGGTTTAGGTGATTTACTGTGTGTGTGTGTGTGTGGGGGGTTTAGGTGATTTACTGTGTGTGTGTGTGTGGGGGTTTAGGTGATTTACTGTGTGTGTGGGGGGGTTTAGGTGATTTACTGTGTGTGTGTGTGTGTGGAGGGGTTTAGGTGATTTACTGTGTGTGTGGGGGGGGGGGTTTAGGTGATTTACTGTGTGTGTGGGGGGGGGGGGTTAGGTGATTTACTGTGTGTGTGAGGGGTTTAGGTGATTTACTGTGTGTGTGTGGAGGGGTTTAGGTGATTTACTGTGTGTGTGGGGGGCTTTATGTGATTTACTGTGTGTGTGGGGGGGGGGTTAGGTGATTTACTGTGTGTGTGGAGGGGTTTAGGTGATTTACTGTGTGTGTGGGGGGGTTTAGGTGATTTACTGTGTGTGTGGGGGTTTAGGTGATTTACTGTGTGTGTGGGGGGGTTTAGGTGATTTACTGTGTGTGTGGAGGGGTTTAGGTGATTTACTGTGTGTGTGGGGGGGTTTAGGTGATTTACTGTGTGTGTGGGGGGTTTAGGTGATTTACTGTGTGTGTGTGGGGGGGTTTAGGTGATTTACTGTTTGTGGGGGGGGGTTTAGGTGATTTACTGTGTGTGGGGGGGGTGTTTAGGTGATTTACTGTGTGTGGGGGGAGGGGGGTTTAGGTGATTTACTGTGTGTGTGGGGGGGGGGGTTAGGTGATTTACTGTGTGTGTGTGTGGGGGGTTTAGGTGATTTACTGTGTGTGGGGGGGGGGTTTAGGTGATGTACTGTGTGTGTGGGGGGGTTTAGGTGATTTACTGTGTGTGGGGGGGGGGTTAGGTGATTGACTGTGTGTGTGTGGAGGGGTTTAGGTGATTTACTGTGTGTGTGGGGGGGGTTTAGGTGATTTACTGTGTGTGTGGGGGGGTTTAGGTGATTTATTGTGTGTGTGTGGAGGGGTTTAGGTGATTTACTGTGTGTTTGGGGGGGGGGTTTAGGTGATTTACTGTGTGTGGAGGGGGGGGGGTTTAGGTGATTTACTGTGTGTGGGGAGGGGTTTAGGTGATTTACTGTGTGTGTGGGGGGGGTTTAGGTGATTTACTGTGTGTGTGGGGGGGGTTTAGGTGATTTACTGTGTGTGTGTGGGGGGGGGGTTTAGGTGATTTACTGTGTGTGTGTGTGGGGGGGGTTTAGGTGATTTACTGTGTGTGTGTGGGGGGGGGGGTTTAGGTGATTTACTGTGTGTGTGGGGGGGTTTAGGTGATTTACTGTGTGTGGGGGGGTTTAGGTGATTTACTGTGTGTGTGTGGACGGGTTTAGGTGATTTACTGTGTGTGTGGGGGGGTTTAGGTGATTTACTGTGTGTGTGTGTGTGTGGAGGGGTTTAGGTGATTTACTGTGTGTGTGGGGGGGGTTAGGTGATTTACTGTGTGTGGGGGGGGGGGTTAGGTGATTTACTGTGTGTGTGGAGGGGTTTAGGTGATTTACTGTGTGTGTGGGGGGGTTTAGGTGATTTACTGTGTGTGTGGAGGGGTTTAGGTGATTTACTGTGTGTGTGGAGGGGTTTAGGTGATTTACTGTGTGTGTGGAGGGGTTTAGGTGATTTACTGTGTGTGTGGGGGGGTTTAGGTGATTTACTGTGTGTGTGGAGGGGTTTAGGTGATTTACTGTGTGTGTGGGGGGGGTTTAGGTGATTTACTGTGTGTGTGGAGGGGTTTAGGTGATTTACTATGTGTGTGTGGGGGGGGGTTTAGGTGATTTACTGTGTGTGTGGGGGGGGGGGTTTAGGTGATTTACTGTGTGTGTGGGGGGGGGGTTTAGGTGATTTACTGTGTGTGTGGGGGGGGTTAGGTGATTTACTGTGTGTGTGTGTGTGGGGGTTTAGGTGATTTACTGTGTGTGTGGGGGGGTTTAGGTGATTTACTGTGTGTGTGGGGGGGGTTTAGGTGATTTACTGTGTGTGTGGGGGGGGGGGGGGTAGGTGATTTACTGTGTGTGTGTGGAGGGGTTTAGGTGATTTACTGTGTGTGTGTGGAGGGGTTTAGGTGATTTACTGTGTGTGTGGGGGGCTTTATGTGATTTACTGTGTGTGTGGGGGGGGGGTTAGGTGATTTACTGTGTGTGTGGAGGGGTTTAGGTGATTTACTGTGTGTGTGGGGGGGTTTAGGTGATTTACTGTGTGTGTGGGGGTTTAGGTGATTTACTGTGTGTGGGGGGGTTTAGGTGATTTACTGTGTGTGTGGAGGGGTTTAGGTGATTTACTGTGTGTGTGGGGGGGTTTAGGTGATTTACTGTGTGTGTGGGGGTTTAGGTGATTTACTGTGTGTGGGGGGGGTTTAGGTGATTTACTGTGTGTGGGGGGGTGTTTAGGTGATTTACTGTGTGTGGGGGGGGGGGTTTAGGTGATTTACTTTGTGTGTGGGGGGGGGGGTAGGTGATTTACTGTGTGTGTGTGTGTGGGGGGTTTAGGTGATTTACTGTGTGTGGGGGGGGGGGGTTTAGGTGATGTACTGTGTGTGTGGGGGGGTTTAGGTGATTTACTGTGTGTGGGGGGGGGGGTTAGGTGATTTACTGTGTGTGGAGGGGTTTAGGTGATTTACTGTGTGTGTGGGGGGGGTTTAGGTGATTTACTGTGTGTGTGGGGGGGTTTAGGTGATTTATTGTGTGTGTGTGGAGGGGTTTAGGTGATTTACTGTGTGTGTGGGGGGGGGGGTTAGGTGATTTACTGTGTGTGGAGGGGGGGGGGTTTAGGTGATTTACTGTGTGTGGGGAGGGGTTTAGGTGATTTACTGTGTGTGTGGGGGGGGTTTAGGTGATTTACTGTGTGTGTGTGTGGGGGGGGGTTTAGGTGATTTACTGTGTGTGTGTGTGGGGGGGGGTTTAGGTGATTTACTGTGTGTGTGGGGGGGGGGGTTTAGGTGATTTACTGTGTGTGTGGGGGGGTTTAGGTGATTTACTGTGTGTGTGGGGGGGGTTTAGGTGATTTACTGTGTGTGTGTGGAGGGGTTTAGGTGATTTACTGTGTGTGTGGGGGGGTTTAGGTGATTTACTGTGTGTGTGTGTGTGTGTGTGGAGGGGTTTAGGTGATTTACTGTGTGTGTGGGGGGGTTTAGGTGATTTACTGTGTGTGTGTGGGGGGGGGGTTAGGTGATTTACTGTGTGTGTGGAGGGGTTTAGGTGATTTACTGTGTGTGTGGGGGGGTTTAGGTGATTTACTGTGTGTGTGGGGGGGTTTAGGTGATTTACTGTGTGTGTGGGGGGGTTTAGGTGATTTACTGTGTGTGTGGGGGGGTTAGGTGATTTACTGTGTGTGTGTGGAGGGGTTTAGGTGATTTACTGTGTGTGTGTGTGGAGGGGTTTAGGTGATTTACTGTGTGTGGGGGGGGGGGTTTAGGTGATTTACTGTGTGTGTGTGGGGGTTTAGGTGATTTACTGTGTGTGTGTGGGGGTTTAGGTGATTTACTGTGTGTGTGGGGGGTTTAGGTGATTTACTGTGTGTGTGGGGGGGTTTAGGTGATTTACTGTGTGTGGAGGGGTTTAGGTGATTTACTGTGTGTGTGTGGGGGGGGGTTTAGGTGATTTACTGTGTGTGTGGAGGGGTTTAGGTGATTTACTGTGTTTGTGGAGGGGTTTAGGTGATTTACTGTGTGTGTGGAGGGGTTTAGGTGATTTTCACTGTGTGTGGGGGGGGGTTTAGGTGATTTACTGTGTGTGTGTGGGGGGGTTTAGGTGATTTACTGTGTGTGTGGAGGGGTTTAGGTGATTTACTGTGTGTGTGTGGGGGGGGTTTAGGTGATTCACTGTGTGTGTGGGGGGGAGGGGTTTAGGTGATTTACTGTGTGTGTGGAGGGGTTTAGGTGATTTACTGTGTGTGTGGGGGGGGTTTAGGTGATTTACTGTGTGTGTTGGGGGGGTTTAGGTGATTTACTGTGTGTGTGTGGGGGGGTTTTAGGTGATTTACTGTGTGTGTGGAGGGGTTTAGGTGATTTACTGTGTGTGTGGGGGGAGGGGTTTAGGTGATTCACTGTGTGTGTGGAGGGGTTTAGGTGATTTACTGTGTGTGGAGGGGTTTAGGTGATTTACTGTGTGTGTGTGTGGGGGGGGGGGGGTTAGGTGATTTACTGTGTGTGTGGAGGGGTTTAGGTGATTTACTGTGTGTGTGGGGGGGGGGGTTAGGTGATTTACTGTGTGTGTGGAGGGGTTTAGGTGATTTACTGTGTGTGTGGAGGGGTTTAGGTGATTTACTGTGTGTGGAGGGGTTTAGGTGATTTACTGTGTGTGTGTGTGGAGGGGTTTAGGTGATTTACTGTGTGTGGAGGGGTTTAGGTGATTTACTGTGTGTGGAGGGGTTTAGGTGATTTACTGTGTGTGGAGGGGTTTAGGTGATTTACTGTGTGTGGAGGGGTTTAGGTTATTTACTGTGTGTGGAGGGGTTTAGGTTATTTACTGTGTGTGGAGGGGTTTAGGTGATTTACTGTGTGTGTGGGGGGGGGGGGGGGTTTAGGTTATTTACTGTGTGTGGAGGGGTTTAGGTTATTTACTGTGTGTGGAGGGGTTTAGGTTATTTACTGTGTGTGGAGGGGTTTAGGTGATTTACTGTGTGTGTGGGGGGGGTTTAGGTGTATGAACTTACAGTGTGACCCGTGTCTCTGTGGTGTCGACAGCCAGACGTATGACACTCCTCACGAGCAGCACACTTCTTGGTTACAAACTTGGTCTTGCCGTGACTGGTGAAGTGGTGCACTGTCATACAGAACTGGCTATCTGAGGAAAGGATGACCAGTAAATATACACTACTCAACTGGTTAGCTGGTTCTGTCGTGCATTGCCTATAACTGCATAATCATAAGCTATTATAATAGTGTAACAGCAACAACAACAATGGTTATTAAGTACTGGTTAGCCCCATCAGTAATGCCAATGAGAAACAATAAAGACATGTATAATATCTGACAGTATCTATGTGTAACAACAGAAGGAACTCACTCGGTGGACACCACTTGTCCTCAGCCCAGCGGTTGCAGGTGTAGTTGTCCGCAGCTCTCTCACAGGTGAAGCACTTGAAGCTCTTAGGGAATGGAGTGGCTGTAAAGAGATGTTTTCACTCAAATTCCTCCTGTTCAAACTTCTCTTTTGATGGATATAAATGTTACTTCAGGTAGTTGACGTCATTGTTCAAGAAATTACATCATTTCAACCAGTAAGCAGAAACGCACCTTCCACAGGAGGTTTGACATTGTAGAAGTTGATGCGCTGAGATTTAACCTGGTCACATATTGCCACCAGTGCCAGGAGATGGACAGCGGTGGTGAATGACATCTTCACAGTCCCTCTAGCAGTAACCTTCAACACAGACACAGAATCAGGATGGCTATTTAGTCAGGGATTCTAGTTAGTCATACTTGTGAAGCATTGGACGTGTTCTAGAACCACGAGGGGCGGAATGGAGACGACACGAGGGGCGGAATGGAGACGAAGAGAGAAAGGTGTGACTAGAAGGAGTAGCTCATATCGAGACGAACATGAATAAAGAACAGTTGACCCTCTCTGGGACATTGAGAAGGTGGGGTCAAGCTTCTGAGCTGAAGGGTAGGACTCCAGAGAGCTCTGTTCTTTATCAGGTCTCGGGACCTCCATCCTTTGAACCTTGACCTCTGGTCAGGTAACCTGGGGTACAGGTGAGTGGGGCGGGGTAATCAGAGATCAGGAGTCACGGCTCAGGGAGCACACTGGGATCCGCAGAGTCCATAGAGGGGATAAAGAGACGGATCCCTCCCTGTACAGCTGATATTTGAGCAGGCAATGGAGAGTAACCTACAGGCTCTTATAGGGACCTCTGGGGCCACTTATGAGAGAAGCCAAGAGCAATCAACAGCTGCTCTTTTGGGACCTTTTGATGAACAGAGCAAACAGGCTGAATCTTGGCTGAACATGTTGTTAATATCACATTATTATTATCAAATTTGTAATCAAGCATCATTAATGTAACGGTAGTTGTAAGTACCAAAGGCAGGCAAACCAGAAGAGTGGAGAGGCCAAAGCACAAAGCAGCTTCAACTGAACACGAGCCTTGTGTCACGTTAAATACTAGCAGCATATTATTGAGATTCTGATAACATTAAAATGACAAATTGGAGGCATTTGAACATAGAGAAAGTCTAGCAGCACATTATTGGGATTCTGATAACATTATGTTGAAATGCCTCCAATTTGTCATCTTAGATCAAAGAGACAAGTCTTTTAGAGACAAAAGTGTCTGCAGGGAGTTGGTCGCAGGATGAACCCCAAGGCACATGATTCAAATATCCAATAAGTTGATTAAATCAACCAAAGGAATTGATTCTACATTGTCTCAAGTCACAATCTTTAGGCCCTCTCTCATCTCCAACTGTCCTCAGTCCCAGACTAGAAATTCACTCTCAAAGGAGAAATGCTGAGTCAGAGTTGAGAAAACACACCTTTTGGCATTTCCAAATCACAAGCGGTTGAGTCATCACTCTGAAATTATTACTTAATAACTATAACATTATGGAACTATATTGCAATGCCTTTAGAGTTAAAAAATGCTGACAGTCCGTCATGTATTATTTGTCAAGTAACGATGCCAATGAAAAACAAGATAAAACAAAGCACATTTTCCCAGAGGCGATAATCATTGAGTTTTCAGACGACACCCATTTCCTCCTCCTGCCTGGTGGTGCAATCGAGGCTGGTGTTGATTCAATCACTTCCTGTGTCTAGGCCGACACCTCAAAAACAAATAGACCCAAGTCATCATTTTATAACCATTCTACAACACAGACAGTTTCTTTCAGGTTAGCATAGAGCAGAGTTTCTTAATTAAAGTATGGGTCACGACCCACCTGTTAGTCGCGACGTAAATGTATAAATATTTCATTTCTGCAGTTTTCTTGAAGATCACTGAGCGACCCACACGCTGCAGCGCTGTGGTTCAAGCCACCGACGTGTTACTCCAGTCGCCATCACTCACCGCTGTCATGAAATGGACTCATGACAGCCACAAGGTCTGACTGAGCTCAACCGTCATGAAACGCAAATACAGCGATGACTTTTTGTCTCTTCATACAAACTTTGAGCAATAACGAGGAGCGCCCACAGTGTTTTGTGTGGGGAAGTGCTTAGTAAGGTGTCTCTAAAAATGAACAAATGAATAAAATGACACGTCCTGACCAAACATCCAGGCACAACATGACGGTAAACCCAGGGAGTTATTTCAGAACAGGGCAGAATGCTTCAGGAAACACTGCTTCGAAAGAGGAAAAGTCAATCAACTAGCAAGGCATTGTTGTCATTTTATAACAGGTGATGATAAGCAGAAATAAGGGAGCACTATATATCATAGTAGTAGATGTGTTTCTCTTTCAAACAATCCCCTAGCCTTGCAACGTTACACAGCTAACGGTAATAACTAACGTTAGCCAAAGCAAGCCAACTAGCTACTGATGGTAGTGCAACCATAAGAAACAGTACAGATGAAGATGAAAAATGATCAGGCCTACTGTACATTTTACTGTATAAATTATTGTTGAAAACAACTAGGTTGGAACTGTTGCTGTTACAGGTATTAATATGTATTCTGAACTGGAATAAACTGATTGAAGCAAGATGCTTTTTGAGACAAACACTCAGACATTTCTGGGTTGTTCATCTGAAGCAGGAAGCGGTCTCCTGCCTGACTGAGAAAGCAGTAGATGTTCTGATCCAGTTTGACACCACCATACCTATGCAAGTCAGGGTTCTGAAGTACGGAAACAGTGTCATTGCTGAGCATGACCTCAGTGTTGCACTGTCTAAAGCAGAGCCCAGAATAGACCTGCTTGTTGAAAACTTCAACCAGACACGATCAATAAGTTTATTCCAGTTCAGAATAAAAAATATGTATTTTAAGAGCAACAGTTCCAACCTAGACTTTCTATCAACAATAATGTATATAGTAAGATGTACAGTAGACCAGATCATTTAAAAAAAATCTGTACTGTTACTTAGGGTTGCACGATCAAAAAGCCTGTGTGTGTGTGTGTGTGTTCTGTTATACATCTGTGTGATGTGATCAATCCGTTTATTCCAGTTCAGACTGAAGTTATTTATTGTATTTTAACAGCAACAATTTGAACCTAGACAGGTATGTAAGAGTGTTTTTAATGGGGAAAAATAAACATGAAAATATATTTATGGGTATTTCATTGTTATTTGTTTTTGTCTATATTGCCTATTTTTTTTAGGCATAAAGGCAATGAAATGTTCCGATATTTACGCATAGTTGCATGTTTTCCTAAACTTGGGTCCCAGGAAAACACAGAATTTCTCATTTGCGTCCCAGGCTGAAAAAGTTTAAGAACCCCTGGCATAGAGACACAGATTCAACTGCACTGACAAGTCTTAGGATTTTTTTTATTTTTCGGCCAAATTTGTAATGATTAGCTAATTAAAGTAGCATTGATTGCTAAACCAAGCACACAGACTGATTAGAGAAGTAGTAAGTGTAATCCTTCCTTAAAAAGACAGTTCACTATGCCAGGCGGTAACGACAGTTCACTACGCCAGGCAGTGAAGACAGTTCACTACGCCAGGCGGTAACGACAGTTCACTACACCAGGCGGTGAAGACAGTTCACTACGCCAGGCGGTAACGACAGTTCACTACGCCAGGCGGTAACGACAGTTCACTACGCCAGGCGGTAACGACAGTTCACTACGCCAGGCGGTAACGACAGTTCACTACGCCAGGCGGTGAAGACAGTTCACTACGCCAGGCGGTGAAGACAGTTCACTACGCCAGGCGGTGAAGACAGTTCACTACGCCAGGCGGTAACGACAGTTCACTACGCCAGGCGGTAACGACAGTTCACTACGCCAGGCGGTAACGACAGTTCACTACGCCAGGCGGTAACGACAGTTCACTACGCCAGGCGGTAACGACAGTTCACTACGCCAGGCGGTAACGACAGTTCACTACGCCAGGCGGTAACGACAGTTCACTACGCCAGGCGGTAACGACAGTTCACTACGCCAGGCGGTGAAGACAGTTCACTACGCCAGGCGGTGAAGACAGTTCACTACGCCAGGCGGTGAAGACAGTTCACTACGCCAGGCGGTAACGACAGTTCACTACGCCAGGCGGTAACGACAGTTCACTACGCCAGGCGGTAACGACAGTTCACTACGCCAGGCGGTAACGACAGTGCACTACGCCAGGCGGTGAAGACAGTACACTACGCCAGGCGGTAACGACAGTTCACTACGCCAGGCGGTAACGACAGTTCACTACGCCAGGCGGTAACGACAGTTCACTACGCCAGGCGGTAACGACAGTTCACTACGCCAGGCGGTGAAGACAGTTCACTACGCCAGGCGGTGAAGACAGTTCACTACGCCAGGCGGTAACGACAGTTCACTACGCCAGGCGGTGAAGACAGTTCACTACGCCAGGCGGTAACGACAGTTCACTACGCCAGGCGGTAACGACAGTTCACTACGCCAGGCGGTAACGACAGTTCACTACGCCAGGCGGTAACGACAGTTCACTACGCCAGGCGGTAACGACAGTGCACTACGCCAGGCGGTGAAGACAGTACACTACGCCAGGCGGTGAAGACAGTTCACTACGCCAGGCGGTGAAGACAGTTCACTACGCCAGACGGTAACGACAGTTCACTACGCCAGGCGGTGAAGACAGTTCACTACGCCAGGCGGTGAAGACAGTTCACTACGCCAGGCGGTGAAGACAGTTCACTACGCCAGGCGGTGAAGACAGTTCACTACGCCAGGCGGTGAAGACAGTTCACTACGCCAGGCGGTGAAGACAGTTCACTACGCCAGGCGGTGAAGACAGTTCACTACGCCAGGCGGTGAAGACAGTTCACTACGCCAGGCGGTGAAGACAGTTCACTACGCCAGGCGGTGAAGACAGTTCACTACGCCAGGCGGTGAAGACAGTTCACTACGCCAGGCGGTGAAGACAGTTCACTACGCCAGGCGGTGAATATAGCCAAAATGACATGCTAATTAAAACATGAACAGTAGCCTTACCTTAGGTTCAAATTAAGTGAAACCTTATCCACATGTATGTATCCACAGAGAAAAAGTAAGAGCCTTGTTTAACCGATCTTTCCGGTCAGGTTGAGTGTGACAAGATAGACCCCTGGTTTACTAGAAGCACTAGGAAGTAATTTAATTCCCTGCTACCCCCTCCTTAAATCAGAGTCCCAAGAGGTCAGCGACCCTCAACTTCCTGACACTGCAGCAATGTGATTGGACAACAGATTGGGGGAACTATGGGAACAGTCACTATCTATCAGGAGTGTGTCAGCTAGTCTGCCTGCCAGCCCACCTCATTACCAATCACACCACACACACACACACACACACACACACACACACACACACACACACACACACACACACACACACACACACACACACACACACACACACACACACACACACACACACACACACACACACACACACACACAGAGAGAGAAGGAGGGCAAATCCCAAAATACCCCTTATCTAGTGAGTTTGTCCATCAAGCAGCTAAAGGCAGCCCAGATAAAACATGTGCCTGCGAGAGAGATGAGTCATATTATGACAAGCCATTTTCTCCTTCACAAAGCTAAGCCAGGTGGAATCATGGGAAGAGTTGACAGGTTAGTGCATCGATGTACCTGTTACTGAGTCACAATCTCTAGTATTGAACAGTTAATTCTGTTGCGGCCTCCTGTGACCTATCAGTTCAGTACTGATGCTCAGTCTCCAAACATCTTAGCATACTGGTAAGTCATTCATCTGCTACACACTCCTCATTATCAAACACTTGATTGGAAACAGTATCATTGATAAGACAGTTTGTGCTCTTTGGAAATGACTAGGTTCTCTCTGGTTTCAGTACTAACTACAAAACATCACCTTCCTTGAACCCTATTCCCCTCCTCCTCTATTCCCTTATTCCTCTCCTCCTTTAGGAAATCAGCAGGTCTTTCCCCTGAAGGTCACTGGGATCAGTGTAGGAATCTAGTTCCCATGATAAGGAAGGAAAGGAGTCTGAAATGGGAACAATCCACTTCCAAGCAGGGGTCTAGACATTTTTAAGAGGGGTTTTAACCACTTCCAGAGTTCTGAGTTCTGGTGAAGATCAGCTATGTCTGGAAAACACATTCCAATGGAGCGGTGCACCTGACTGGCTTACTCAGTTAACCAACCAGCACCTGGTTCTGATAACTCAGTACATGTGGGGAGAGAGGACAACGCAGCACAGCAGCCTTTTTCCCCCCAGCTTTTAATTTAAGCCCCTCAGCTTTCTTCACTGAGTCAGGTTGCAAATTGCCCCTGTGCATGCAAACTGCTAAGGATTTTTATTCTCCATGTGGGTTACCATGAGAAGCTCATATTCTATTTAAAGGCAGTTGGCTTTCTGGTGAATTCCTCAGTGAATGGCCACGGTCACACTGAAATCTTTGCAGTATGTTGAGTGTTGACCCAGGAGATATGCATGCAATAACTTTTTTTCAATATTTTTTTTTATATCTGTGTCCATATTGTCCATGAGTTTCTAGTAGATAGACAATATGGTTCAAGAAAAAAATTGCCTAATTAATGAAAAAAGCATCTAAATCAACACCGGCATTATTTTAAATGACCTCTACAACTCGTCCAGCTATTGACTTTTTTCACAACTGCCACCAAAACACTGCCAAAAAATACATACTGACATAGTAGTAAAAAAAATAAAAGTGTGTAAAAGAAAAAACAAGGATATTTCATGCAGAAACCCTCATATTATACACCAAATGGTATTCACTAAGTTGATGATTATTTAATTATTTCATATATTTCACGTGATAAGGCAAGAGATAATTACAGACACCTGTGATAATGTGAAGTACCCAAAATGGCCATTAGATGTCTTATGATAGAGTACAGTGAGGGAAAAAAGTATTTGATTCCCTGCTGATTTTGTATGTTTGCCCACTGACAAAGAAATGATCAGTCTATCATTTTAATGGTAGGTTTATTTGAACAGTGAGAGACAGAATAACAACCAAAAAACCCAGAAAAACGCATGTCAAAAATGTTATAAATTGATTTGCATTTTAATGAGGGAAATAAGTATTTGACCCCCTCTCAATCAGAAAGATTTCTGGCTCCCAGATGTCTCTTAAAGGGAGTGCTCCTAATCTCAGCTTGTTACCTGTATAAAAGACACCTGTCCACAGAAGCAATCAATCAATCAGATTCCAAACTCTCCAACATGGCCAAGACCAAAGAGCTCTCCAAGGATGTCAGGGACAAGATTGTAGATCTACACAAGGCTGGAATGGGCTACAAGACCATCACCAAGCAGCTTGGTGAGAAGGTGACAACAGTTGGTGCGATTATTCGAAAATGGAAGAAACACAAAACAACTGTCAATATCCCTCGGCCTGGGGCTCCATGCAAGATCTCACCTCATAGAGTTGCAATGATCATGAGAACGGTGAGGAATCAGCCCAGAACTACACGGGAGGATCTTGTCAATGATCTCAAGGCAGCTGGGACCATAGTCACCAAGAAAACAATTGGTAACACACTACGCCGTGAAGGACTGAAATCCTGCAGTGCCCGCAAGGTCCCCCTGCTCAAGAAAGCACATGTACATGCCCGTCTGAAGTTTGCCAATGAACATCTGAATGATTCAGAGGACAACTGGGTGAAAGTGTTGTGGTCAGATGAGACCAAAATGGAGCTCTTTGGCATCAACTCATCAAGTCATTGGCGACTCCATTACCCGCAGTATTAGACTTAAAACTAATCATCCAGCGATCATACACTGTTTACCAGGGGGCAGGGCTACCGACGTTAAGGCTAATCTAAAGACGGTGCTGGCTAAAGCTAAAACTGGCGAGTGTAGAGAGTATAGAGATATTGTTATCCACGTCGGCACCAACGATGTTAGGATGAAACAGTCAGAGGTCACCAAGCGCAACATAGCCTCAGCGTGTAAATCAGCTAGAAAGATGTGTCGGCATCGATTAATTGTCTCTGGCCCCCTCCCAGTTAGGGGGAGTGATGAGCTCTACAGCAGAGTCTCACAACTCAATCGCTGGTTGAAAACTGTTTTCTGCCCCTCCCAAAAGATAGAATTTGTAGATAATTGGCCCTCTTTCTGGGACTCACCCACAAACAGGACCAAGCCTGGCCTGTTGAGGAGTGACGGACTCCATCCTAGCTGGAGGGGTGCTCTCATCTTATCTACGAACATAGACAGGACTCTAACTCCTCTAGCTCCACAATGAAATAGGGTGCAGGCCAGGCAGCAGGCTGTTAGCCAGCCTGCCAGCTTAGTGGAGTCTGCCACTAGCACAGTCAGCGTAGTCAGCTCAGTTTTCCCCATTGAGACCGTGTCTGTGCCTCGATCTAGGTTGGGCAAAAATGGCGGTGTTCGCTTTAGTAATCTCACTAGTATAAAGACCTCCTCCATTCCTGCCATTATTGAAAGAAATTGTGATACCTCACATCTCAAAATTGGGTTACTTAATGTTAGATCCCTCACTTCCAAGGCAGTTATAGTCAATGAACTAATCACTGATCATAATCTTGATGTGATTGGCCTGACTGAAACATGGCTTAAGCCTGATGAATTTACTGTGTTAAATGAGGCCTCACCCCCTGGTTACACTAGTGACCATACCCCCCGTGCATCCGGCAAAGGCGGAGGTGTTGCTAACATTTACGATAGCAAATTTCAATTTACAAAAAAAATAACAATTACGTTTTCGTCTTTTGAGCTTCTAGTCATGAAATCTATGCAGCCTACTCACTCACTTTTTATAGCTACTGTTTACAGGCCTCCTGGGCCATATGCAGTGTTCCTCACTGAGTTCCCTGAATTCCTATTGGATCTTGTAGTCATAGCAGATAATATTCTAATTTTTGGTGACTTTAACATTCACATGGAAAAGTCCACAGACCCACTCCAAAAGGCTTTCGGAGCCATCATCGCCTCAGTGGGTTTTGTCCAACATGTCTCTGGACCTACTCACTGCCACAGTCATACTCTGGACCTAGTTTTGTCCCATGGAATAAATGTTGTGGATCTTAATGTTTTTCCTCATAATCCTGGACTATCGGACCACCATTTTATTACGTTTGCAATCGCAACAAATAATCTGCTCAGACCCCAACCAAGGAGCATTAAAAGTCGTGCTATAAATTCTCAGACAACCCAAAGATTCCTTGATGCCCTTCCAGACTGCCTCTGCCTACCCAAGGACGTCAGAGGACAAAAATCAGTTAACCACCTAACCGAGGAACTCAATTTAACCTTGCGCAATACCCTAGATGCAGTTGCACCCCTAAAAACTAAAAACATCTGTCATAAGAAACTAGCTCCCAGGTATACAGAAAATACACGAGCTCTGAAGCAAGCTTCCAGAAAATTGGAACGGAAATGGCGCCACACCAAACTGGAAGTCTTCCGACTAGCTTGGAAAGACAGTACCGTGCAGTATCGAAGAGCCCTCACTGCTGCTCGATCATCCTATTTTTCCAACTTAATTGAGGAAAATAAGAACAATCCGAAATTTCTTTTTGATACTGTCGCAAAGCTAACTAAAAAGCAGCCTTCGCAAATGGAGAATGGCTTTCACTTCAGCAGTAATACATGTATGAACTTCTTTGAGGAAAAGATCATGATCATTAGAAAGCAAATTACAGACTCCTCTTTAAATCTGGGTATTCCTCCAAAGCTCCATTGTCCTGAGTCTACACAACTCTGCCAGGACCTAGGATCAAGGGAGATACTAAAGTGTTTTAGTACTATATCTCTTGACACAATGATGAAAATAATCATGGCCTCCAAACCCTCAAGCTGCATACTGGACCCTATTCCAACTAAACTACTGAAAGAGCTGCTTCCTGTGCTTGGCCCTCCTATGTTGAACATAATAAACGGCTCTCTATCCACCGGATGTGTACCAAGCTCACTAAAAGTGGCAGTAATAAAGCCTCTCTTGAAAAAGCCGGATCTTGATCCAGAAATTATAAAAAACTAATCGGCCTATATCGAATCTTCCATTCCTCTCAAAATTTTTTGAAAAAGCTGTTGCACAGCAACTCACTGCCTTCCTGAAGACAAACAATGTATACGAAACGCTTCAGTCTGGTTTTAGACCCCATCATAGCACTGAGACTGCACTTGTGAAGGTGGTAAATGACCTTTTAATGACGTCAGACCGAGGCTCTGCATCTGTCCTCGTGCTCCTAGATCTTAGTGCCGCTTTTGATACCATCGATCACCACATTCTTTTGGAGAGATTGGAAACCCAAATTGGTCTACATGGACAAGTTCTGGCCTGGTTTAGATCTTATCTGTCGGAAAGATATCAGTTTGTCTCTGTGAATGGTTTGTCCTCTGACAAATCAATTGTAAATTTCGGTGTTCCTCAAGGTTCCGTTTTAGGACCACTATTGTTTTCACTATATATTTTACCTCTTGGGGATGTCATTCGAAAACATAATGTTAAATTTCACTGCTATGCGGACGACACACAGCTGTACATTTCAATGAAACATGGTGAAGCCCCAAAATTGCCCTCGCTAGAAGCCTGTGTTTCAGACATAAAGAAGTGGATGGCTGCAAACTTTCTACTTTTAAACTCAGACAAAACAGAGATGCTTGTTCTAGGTCCCAAGAAACAAAGAGATCTTCTGTTGAATCTGACAATTAATCTGGATGGTTGTACAGTCGTCTCAAATAAAACTGTGAAGGACCTCGGCATTACTCTGGACCCTGATATCTCTTTTGAAGAACATATCAAGACTGTTTCAAGGACAGCTTTTTTCCATCTACGTAACATTGCAAAAATCAGAAACTTTCTGTCCAAAAATGACGCAGAAAAATTAATCCATGCTTTTGTTACTTCTAGGCTGGACTACTGCAATGCTCTACTTTCCGGCTACCCGGATAAAGCACTAAATAAACTTCAGTTAGTGCTAAATACGGCTGCTAGAATCCTGACTAGAACCAAAAAAATGTATCATGTTACTCCAGTGCTAGCCTCCCTACACTGGCTTCCTGTTAAGGCAAGGGCTGATTTCAAGGTTTTACTGCTAACCTACAAAGCATTACATGGGCTTGCTCCTACCTATCTTTCCGATTTGGTCCTGCCGTACATACCTACACATACGCTACGGTCACAAGACGCAGGCCTCCTAATTGTCCCTAGAATTTCTAAGCAAATTTCTAAGCTCCATTTTTATGGAATGGTCTGCCTACCAATGTGAGAGACGCAGACTCAGTCTCAACCTTTAAGTCTTTACTGAAGACTTATCTCTTCAGTAGGTCCTATGATTAAGTATAGTCTGGCCCAGGAGTGTGAAGGTGAACGGAAAGGCTGGAGCAACGAACCGCCCTTGCTGTCTCTGCCTTGCCGGTTCCCCTCTTTCCACTGGGATTCTCTGCCTCTAACCCTTTTACAGGGGCTGAGTCACTGGCTTACTGGTGTTATTCCATGCCGTCCATGGGAGGGGTGCGTCACTTGAGTGGGTTGAGTCACTGACGTGGTCTTCCTGTCTGGGTTGGCGCCCCCCCTTGGGTTGTGCCATGGCGGAGATCGTTGTGGGCTATACACAGCCTTGTCTTAGGACGGTAAGTTGGTGGTTGGAGACATCCCTCTAGTGGTGTGGGGGCTGTGCTTTGGCAAAGTGGGTGGGGTTATATCCTTCCTGTTTGGCCCTGTCCGGGGGTATCATCGGATGGGGCCACAGTGTCTTCTGATCCCTCCTGTCTCAGCCTCCAGTATTTATGCTGCAGTAGTTTATGTGTCGGGGGGCTAGGGTCAGTCTGTTACATCTGGAGTATTTCTCTTGTCTTATCCGGTGTCCTGTGTGAATTTAAATATGCTCTCTCTAATTCTCTCTCTCTTTCTGTCTTTCTCTCGGAGGACCTGAGCCCTAGGACCATGCCTCAGGACTACCTGGTATGATGACTCCTTGCTGTCCCCAGTCCACCTGGCCGTGCTGCTGCTCCAGTTTCAACTGTTCTGCCTGCGGCTATGGAACCCTGACCTGTTCACCGGACGTGCTTGTTGCACCCTCGACAACTACTATGATTATTATTATTTGACCATGCTGGTCATTTATTAACATTTTAACATTTTAACATCTTGACCATGTTCTGTTATAATATCCACCCTGCACAGCCAGAAGAGGACTGGCCACCCCTCATAGCCTGGTTCCTCTAGGTTTCTTCCTAGGATTTTGGCCTTTCTAGGGAGTTTTTCCTAGGGAGTTTTTTCTAGCCACCGTGCTTCTTTCACATGCTATGCTTGCTGTTTGGGGTTTTAGGCTGGGTTTCTGTACAGCACTTTGAGATATTAGCTGATGTACGAAGGGCTATATAAATAAATTTGATTTGATTTGATCAACTCAACGTGTTTGGAGGAGGAGGAATGCTGCCTATGACCCCAAGAACACCATCCCCACCGTCAAACATGGAGGTAGAAACATTATGCTTTGGGGGTGTTTTTCTGCTAAGGGGACAGGACAACTTCACCGCATCAAAGGGATGATGGACGGGGCCATGTACCGTCAAATCTTGGGTGAGAACCTCCTTCCCTCAGCCAGGGCATTGAAAATGGGTCGTGGATGGGTATTCCAGCATGACAATAACCCAAAACACACGGCCAAGGCAACAAAGGAGTGGCTCAAGAAGAAGCACATTAAGGTCCTGGAGTGGCCTAGCCAGTCTCCAGACCTTAATCCCATAGAAAATCTGTGGAGGGAACTGAAGGTTCGAGTTGCCAAACGTCAGCCTCGAAACCTTAATGACTTGGAGAAGATCTGCAAAGAGGAGTGGGACAAAATCCCTCCTGAGATGTGTGCAAACCTGGTGGCCAACTACAATAAACCTGCCATTAAAATTATAGACTGATCATTTCTTTGTCAGTGGGCAAACGTACAAAATCAGCAGGGCATCAAATACTTTTTTCCCTCACTGTACATAAAATCCCTTAAAGCTGCAATATGTAACTTTTGGGGCGACCCAACCAAATTCACATAGAAATGAGTGTTACAGATCTGTCATTCTCATTGAAAGCAATGAGAAAGCAAGCGGTACATCTGTTCTATGTGCTCTATTTCTATGCTTCCGGGTTTTTAAGTTTAGTTTTTGCGTCTTTTACTTTCAGTTTTGTACACCAGCTTCAAACAGCGGAAAATACAATATTTTTTTCTTATTAAAAATATATTTCACAGCGGTTTAGACAGAACAGTAAATTCTTTACACTATACTTGATCGTTTTGTCACATAAACAAAAATGGGTCAAACTATTAGAATTTTAGCAACCAGGAAATGGCGGAGCGATTTCTGCATAGTGCATCTATAAAGAAACCAAAGTTCTAAAAGTTAATTGGTAAACTTCGAAAGTTTCCGGTAATATACCATCCCTTTTTGCAACCCTAGATATGACCATTAAATTAAAGTAATGTAAATCATAGACAATAAATCCCAACTGTGACAGCTTCTATAAGTCATTTTAAATGGTTGATAGCATAGGGGGCAAGGGAACGGAGAGTGTAATCCGATAAGGAAACGATCAAAGCCATCACCCACTAAAGACTCCTACTAGTGCCCCACAGCTCCCTCAAGGCTGACACACTAAACTCAGGGGCGATAGCACAACACACAGTGTTATTAAAGTGCCTCCCGTCAGGGAAGTTGACTGCATATTGTGAAGAGGCATACAGTGCAATACGTAATTTAGGCATATGTCTAAATGAACAGAACATTCCCCAAATCCCCCATCATCAAGACAATGTTCTCACAGACTAAAAAGACACTTCAATGTAAATAACCATACCTGCATGTCCATAAATACCATTACCATCTAGGTTAAGCAGGTTTCCAGGACTGTCAAACAAATATGGTGCTTTGGTTTACTTGAAATATGGTGCCTGGTTTACTTTAAATAGCTGCTCAGTTTACTTTAAACATGGTGCCTGGTTTACTTGAAATATGGTGCCTGGTTTACTTGAAATATGGTGCCTGGTTTACTTGAAATATGGTGCCTGGTTTACTTGAAATATGGTGCCTGGTTTACTTGAAATATGGTGCCTGGTTTACTTGAAATATGGTGCCTGATTTACTTGAAACATGGTGCCTGGTTTACTTTAAACATGGTGCCTGGTTTACTTGAAATAAGGTGCCTGATTTACTTGAAATATGGTGCCTGGTTTACTTTAAACATGGTGCCTGGTTTACTTGAAATATGGTGCCTGATTTACTTGAAATATGGTGCCTGATTTACTTGAAATATGGTGCCTGGTTTACTTTAAATATGGTGCTTGGTTTACTTTAAATATGGTACCTGGTTTTTTATGACTGTTTATGGTGGCTGTCTCAATTAAAGAGAGGTTTGTGGAGCAGTGACCGTCTACTCAGACCAGCTACAACAAGGAAAAAACAAGTACAGAGACTGCTGAGACAAAAATCTTCAGGCAGCTTTACACTGAAATGTTTCAGCCATTTTCTGTATAGTGTTACACCCTACCAGTTTGGAAAGCCCTGGGCCAATCCAAATTACAGATTTATGGCTTTGTTTTTGTTAAACGTACAGAGGTAGAGAGACGGGGAGTCGCGTCATGACAGGGACTGTATGTAGGTGGACACACCAGTCACTAGTGTCAGCATGGCTTGACAGCGTGACAATGCTCAGTGACGCCTCGAGGGTTGTGGGTACCTCAATGGACACGGAATACAATGTGCGTCCCTATTTTTAGCTGCAGCTGATTGTGGGGGAGGAAAATGGGAGAAAGGCTTGAGTCATGGATTCAGAGGTGTTGTAGAACAGGATGTTGGTAACAAGCTGCTGATTCAGGGACAGTTCTGCCTTCTGTTTGTTTTTAACACAACCTATACAATAGCTTTATTTTCTTAGACCCTTTTTAGACCCACTTTCTCAGTTGTGACATTACCCACTGCCTGCCTTGTGACAAGAGACAACGAAATGGGGGGATGGGGGGTTCTGGCTGCATCAGGTCTGTAGAAAGAGAGAGAGCTTCCATCAGCACCTTCCTGACCTGGCACAAAAACCATCAAGTCTAGAGAGAAACCATCACGTCTATAGAGAGAAACCATCACGTCTATAGAGAGAAACCATCACGTCTACAGAGAGAAACCATCACGTCTACAGAGAGAAACCATCACGTCTACAGAGAGAAACCATCACGTCTACAGAGAGAAACCATCACGTCTATAGAGAGAAACCATCACGTCTACAGAGAGAAACCATCACGTCTACAGAGAGAAACCATCACGTCTACAGAGAGAAACCATCACGTCTACAGAGAGAAACCATCACGTCTACAGAGAGAAACCATCACGTCTACAGAGAGAAACCATCACGTCTACAGAGAGAAACCATCACCTCTACAGAGAGAAACCATCACCTCTACAGAGAGAAACCATCACGTCTACAGAGAGAAACCATCACGTCTACAGAGAGAAACCATCACGTCTACAGAGAGAAACCATCACGTCTACAGAGAGAAACCATCACGTCTACAGAGAGAAACCATCACGTCTATAGAGAGAAACCATCACGTCTACAGAGAGAAACCATCACGTCTACAGAGAGAAACCATCACATCTACAGAGAGAAACCATCACGTCTATAGAGAGAAACTATCACGTCTACAGAGAGAAACCATCACATCTACAGAGAGAAACCATCACGTCTATAGAGAGAAACCATCGCTGAGAAGTCCTGCCGACAAGAATGTGTTGGCTTTTAGAATCCCCTATTTGGAAGTAGAGAGAGGGGCTCGGGTTACTGTGTGTGTGTGTGTGTGTGTGTGTGTGTGTGTGTGTGTGTGTGTGTGTGTATTTGTGTGTGTGTGTATTTGTGTGTGTGTGTATGGAGAGCAGCAGACTTGTTGAGCCTGTCGCAAAGACTCAAAGAGATGCATGTTTTCCCTCCCTGTATCATTTCCCTGGAAGGCATTCCAATAATGCCAATAGTTATAAAAGTTGACCTATAGGATACGATCCCAAACAAATAAAAACATGTTGCAGAATGCCCAGAAGGACAACAGAGATGAGAAGCAGAGTGAGGAACATCAACGTAAGGAGCATGCCAACCTAGAAATAACAGAATTACCTGAGATATCCTGATACAATCTTCAGTCAGAGTGTTTCTCTCAGTCTTCAGTCTTCTTTTACATAAAAAAGAGAAGGAGAGGTGGTGAGAAAAGTATCCCCAGTCTTCTCCCGACACTGTCTGCTCTAAACAAGTTCCCGAGCGTGGTTTTAAACATCTCCCCGTCTCTGTTCTCGTCTTCTCCCGACACTGACGCTTCACTGTGGATCATCCTCCATTACAGGAAGTGACTGAGGGGCTGGTCACTGCTCTTTCACAAACCCCTCAGGCCTAAGCGCCTATAAAACCAAAGGGTCCTTTACTTCAGCCTTTACTGCTCTTTTGTGTGTGGGTCATTCTCCCTCTTGTTTGACAATACCAGGCGGTCAGAGCACAGGCAGGCACAGGGGTTGTAAAGCACTCAGGCTCTGTAGACAACCCTCTGATCAACACCAGGGTCTTAGTAATGGCCATTGTGAGCTACAGGGCCAGAGGTCTCACCTGCTGTGGATGGCCTAGCAAGTCTAGAATGGAGGTTGACCTCCCATCGGTAGGCCTATAGCCTGGGCTGAACGCTTTTAATAATGACTATTTGAGGAACAACTTGCAGAGGGATTGGCTACATTTTAAAGCAAGTCAGGAAATTGCATTAACAATACCTTATCCTTATGGAAATCACTGTAGATGGTGTTCTAACAGAACACCTGTATTTTCTTCATTTGCTATGTGCTCTCTAAAGTTTAGCCATCAGATTTGTCGGCAATATGCAGGTTAAACTATGTTGGTTCGCATGACTGGGCTCCCGAGTGGCGCAGCGGTCTAAGGCACTGCATCTCAGTGCTAGAACTGTCACTACAGACCCTGGTTCGATTCCGGGCTGTATCACAACGGGACGTGATTGGGAGTCCCATAGGACGGTGCACAATTGTGTTAGGGTTTGGCCGGGGGTAGGCCGTCATTGTAAATAAGAATTTGTTCTTAACGGACTTGCCTAGTTTAATAAAGGTAAAAAAATAAATAACTGGTCTCGTTTAGGGAATATCCTGAAGACAGAGGATTACAGTAAACAAAGCCAGTGAAGTGTGAAAAAGGACTTAAGAGAATAGCTGGGAGCAAAGCACTCCTCTAGCCTCAAAGGCTGCTCAGAAATCTATGGTATGTCTGTGGTCGGTCAGTCAAAAAACGCTGTTGGGAAGAACGTGAACTTTCATCTTTCTTTTTTTACTTTTTCTCTCTAAAATCAGATTATATCAGTCAAGATCTCATCTATAGTTCTCTCTGAAGGCTTTGAAATGCTAATAAAACAAACACAGAGCCTAAACTAGTCCAGGTGGATGGAGTTTAGTGCGTTTTTACTGCCTGGTAATGGCCATATAAAAGCTACCCTAAGTGTTCTGCACGGGACTCCAACACAACGTTAACACAACCATCCGATTAGAGTCAACCATTAGCTAGGAGGTACAGCATTTATTTAGCCATTTTACAGCAGGATGTTCATCAGTTTTGACATATAGTTGGACATTTCTGAACTTTGCCTTTGACTATGAAGGCTGATACTAAAACTGTGTGTTATATACATTGCATGTTATATTTAAGCAATAAGGTACGAGGGGGTGTGGTATATGGCCAATATACCATGGTTAAGGGTTGTTCTTATTCACGACGCAACGCAGAGTGTCTGGATACAGCCCTTAGCCGTGGTATAATGGCCATATACCACAAACCTCTGAGGTGCCTTATTGCTATTACAAACTGGTTACTAACTTAATTAGAGCTGTAAAAATAAATGTTTTGTCATACCCATGGTATACGGTCTGATATACCACGGCTGTCAGCCAATCAGCTTTCAGGGCTTGAACCACCCAGTTTATAATTAAGCAATAAGGCACGAGGGGGTGTGGTATATGGCCAATATACCACGGCTAAGAGCTGTTCTTATGCATGACAACGCAGAGTGCCTGGATACAGCCCTTAGCCATGGTATATTGACCATATACTGTACCACAAACCCCCAAGGGGCCTTATTGCTATTATAAGCTGGTTACCAACAAAATTAGTAAAAAGTACTTGTCATACCCGTGGTATATGGTCTAATATACCACGGCTTTCAGCCAATCAGCATGCAGGGCTCGAACCACTCGGTTTATAGTCAGTAGTTTCCTGTCCTACATTGTTTTACAATGACAACAAAAACATGGCGGGAGATGAAAAGACTGGGGGAATCACCTTGGTACTAAATTTGTGCTAGTCCATTCATTTAACCTAGAAAATGGCTTATTGGCGTGCCAGAGACAGCCCTCTCATTAAACACAGCCCCAGGGGGAACAGGTCGACGGTACAGTCTCAAACCAACACTTAAAGCTACCTTGCCTTCCCCCTGGCCATTTCAGGTGGGTATACAGTGATACAGTGGAGGACGTGAGGTGATGAATTGAGGTAATAAATTGGCGAGGGTAATGTGTGGTTGTTATCTGACCTCGTCTTTTCATGCCTCAGTGAGAGGCGAGGGGTGGAGCAGAGCAAAGGGGGAGGATCCTGATTGTTTGCCCCTTGGATATAGGTTTTGTTTTCCTGCGTGCTGAATCTTGGGTCATGCTGGTTCTGAATGACGTTCCAGAAAAAGAGCGGGAAAGAAAACACCCTTCTACTGTTAAGTGATTCATTCTGGTTGCATCATGTTAAAGATGTCACGTTCTAGATATAAGCCAAACATGGCAGCTTCTAGTTGTGCTGTCGACAGTGCAGAAACTCCATCTTATGTGGAATATATTGGCAATGGAATCATTTGTGTAGCTCTCAAAGACATTCTAAAGGGGGATATTGAAGACAGAAATGCAACATTGTTGCATTTGAATAAATTGTCTTGCATTAGCCTAATAAACGTCTAGCAGTCTCATTCAATGGGCAAAGAATAGGAAATGGTTTGAAGACGCATAAAACGAATCTGACTATGACCGAGGGTGTGTTTAATTCACTTATCCCTCAAAGTGAACTGGGAAGAGAGATGCTCCTCCTCCTGAAAAGTAAGGGATCCATATAAACAGGTTAATCCGTTTCAGATGCCTGACCAATTATGGCTAACTTAAGCAAAACATACAACTCTATGCTAACAGAATGACGGTTTGTGCTGTTTGTGCTGTCATTCTGTCACCAAACTTTGCATCTCCACTGTTCTTCAGTGGAAATTGTTAAAAGTAGTCCTTGGGCATAGAGTTTAACTTTGCAATCATTGATTTTTGTTTGACATACATTTTAAAGTGAGTCTCAGCATCACTGTGGAATTACCCATCTCACATTTCATTCTTATCTCTGAAATAGACAGCCAACTTTTCCTTGTGTATCGTTTTCAACTGGAGAAATGTCTAAAGTAACTGCCAATCCAACATGCTTTAGGATTACTTGAGTAATGTGTATCCCAGCCTAGCTGATCGTCAAACAGTAGTCTACACAGCCCAGAGTTTACCCAAATCCAGGAAACATACCACTAATCTGCATACTCCAAATCCAGGAAATACAACACTAATCTGCACACTCCAAATCCAGGAAATACAACACTAATCTGCACACTCCAAATCCAGGAAACACAACACTAATCTGCACACTCCAAATCCAGGAAACACAACACTAATCTGCACACTCCAAATCCAGGAAACACAACACTAATCTGCACACTCCAAATCCAGGAAACACAACACTAATCTGCACACTCCAAATCCAGGAAACACAACACTAATCTGCATACTCCAAATCCAGGAAACACAACACTAATCTGCATACTCCAAATCCAGGAAACACAACACTAATCTGCATACTCCAAATCCAGGAAATACAACACTAATCTGCACACTCCAAATCCAGGAAATACAACACTAATCTGCACACTCCAAATCCAGGAAACACAACACTAATCTGCACACTCCAAATCCAGGAAACACAACACTAATCTGCACACTCCAAATCCAGGAAACATACCACTAATCTGCATACTCCAAATCCAGGAAGCACAACACTAATCTGCACACTCCAAATCCAGGAAACACAACACTAATCTGCAAACTCCAAATCCAGGAAACACAACACTAATCTGCACACTCCAAATCCAGGAAACATACCACTAATCTGCACACTCCGAATCCAGGAAACATACCACTAATCTGCACACTCCAAATCCAGGAAACACAACACTAATCTGCACACTCCAAATCCAGGAAACACAACACTAATCTGCATACTCCCGAATCCAGGAAGCACAACACTAATCTGCACACTCAAAATCCAGGAAACACAACACTAATCTGCACACTCCAAATCCAGGAAACACAACACTAATCTGCACACTCCAAATCCAGGAAACACAACACTAATCTGCAAACTCCAAATCCAGGAAACACAACACTAATCTGCACACTCCAAATCCAGGAAACATACCACTAATCTGCACACTCCGAATCCAGGAAACATACCACTAATCTGCACACTCCAAATCCAGGAAATACAACACTAATCTGCAAACTAAGAAAAACAAACTTTTGTCCAGTAGCCAAGTTAAAGCTTGTCAAATAGAGTTCATAGAGCTCGTTTAAAAAGGGAAATCTACTGTGGACTCTTACAGTACCCTGATGTCTAGATTAAATATAACTTTCAACTTTTGTGCCATTTGCTCCACGACATCAAGGCATCACGACACCTTCACCACCTTTACTCTCCTTCTCAAGACAGCGCTTCCTCCAGAGAACTATCCTTTGTCATTACACAGGTGTGAGAGAGACTAGACCGGGTCATTACACAGGGGCGAGAGACCAAGGTCAGTTTAATTGACCGTCTGATTCCGCCCCTCTGCATCCCCTTACAGCTCCTTAAACCCCCCCGCTGCTCCTACCCTACTCCTCAGGTTCCAGCCCGCTAGGTCCAGGAAAAGGGAGAGACTTCAAAACAAGGACTGTCTTTGTATCACCCCACTCTGCCAGGAAATTGAAAACGCTTTTGCCGTTGAGGTCGTAGAGAGGAGAGGACATGGTCCTAGAAAATCACCTGAGCCATCTCAGGTATCGTTGTGATGTCCACTGATGTCCAAGATGGCGTAGCAGTCAGACGTCTTTGTCCTCGTCTTGTCCCGTGTATATATCTTTTTTCTTCGCATATATTTTTTAAAATATTTTTCCTAAACCTCAACTTCAATATACTCTCCTGCAACCCGCCTCACCCAATGTGGTATGGATCTGATATTTTCTAAAGTATTTTTCTTTACTTTCAAACCAGATTCCCCCAACAGAAGCTAGCTAGCTAACTAACTAGCTACTAGCTCGTAGTCAGCTAACCACTGCTAGCAGTCATCAGCTAACCGCTAGCTCGGAAATCTCTCGCCAGTTTGCACAACGCGATTCAAACCAGAGCATACCGGACTTATTTTGTCTGCTAAATGACGTAAATGTAAATGTAATTTTCTCTCCATACCCCCGGATTCCTACCGCAAGCTCTGAACCTTTTCACCTGGATCATCGCAGCTAGCTAGCTGCAATCCGAGTTGCTACTCCTGGCTAACGTCTCTGTCCTGAAGCAAGCACCAATTAGCCTGGAGCTAGCCCATGCTAGGCCCATCTCCTGGCTAGCTGAAGAGGTCCATCAGCCACTCCTTTGGGCTACAATACCTATTTTGGACCCCTTTTACTACACAAAGCCCTGCTAATCCATCACAACTGGACTACCGACGTAATCTGCCCGAGGGTTATTTTTGCAACAGGACCCTTCGTTGCGACGTCCCCTGAATGCCCATCCCCTGAATAGGTCCATCGACCAATTTCTTGGGCCACTATACCTATTTTGCCAATTGGACTGGGCACCTTTACTACACGGAACCCTACTAATCCATCACGGCTGGTCTGCCGACGGAACCGCACGAGGAGGCTCCGCACGAGGAGGCTACAACAGACTTCTTCCGTCGCGACGTACCTCTAAGGCCCTTCTGCTAGCTTGCTAGCCCCGGCCTGCTAGCTGTCTGAATTGCCGTGTCTCCAGCCAGCTTAACTACTCACTGGACCCCTATGATCACTCGGCTACACATGCCTCTCCCTAATGTCAATATGCCTTGTCCATTGCTGTTTTGGTTAGTGATTATTGTCTTATTTCACTGTAGAGCCTCTAGCCCTGCTCAATATGCCTTAGCTAACCCTTCAGTTCCACCTCCCACACATGCGGTGACATCACCTGGTTTAAATTATGTTTCTAGAGACAATATATCTCTCATCATCACTCTATGCCTAGGTTTACCTCCACTGTATTCACATCCTACCATACCTTTGTCTGTACATTATGCCTTGAATCTATTCTATCGCGCCCAGAAACCTGCTTCTTTTACTCTCTGTTCCGAACGTACTAGACGACCAGTTCTTTAGGCTTTAGCCGTACCCTTATCTTACTCCTCCTCTGTTCCTCTGGTGATGTAGAGGTTAATCCAGGTCCAGCAGTTCCTAGCTCCACTCCCATTCCCCAGGCGCTCTTATTTGTTGACTTCTGTAACCGTAAAAGCCTTGATTTCATGCATGTTAACATTAGAAGCCTCCTCCCCAAGTTTGTTTTATTCACTGCCTTAGCACACTCTGCCAAACCGGATGTCCTAGCCGTGTCTGAATCCTGGCTTAGGAAGACCACCAAAAACCCTGAAATTCCATCCCGAACTATAAAATTTTCCGACAAGATAGAACTGCCAAAGGGGGCGAAGTGGCAATCTACTGCAGAGATCTGTCATACTATCCAGGTCTGTGCACAAACAATTCGAGCTTCTACTTTTAAAAATCCACCTTTCCAGAAACAAGTCTCTCACCGTTGTCGCTTGCTATAGACCACCCTCTGCCCCCAGCTGTGCCCTGGACACCATATGTGAATTTATTGCCCCCCATCTATATTCAGAACTCGTGCTGCTAGGTGACCTAAAATGGGACATGCTTAACACCCCGGCCATCCTACAATCTAAGCTTGATGCCCTCAATCTCACAGAAATTATCAATGAACCTACCAGGTACAACCCCAAATCCGTAAACACGGGCACCCTCATAGATATCATCCTAACCAACTTGCCCTCCAAATACACCTCTGTTGTCTTCAACCAAGATCTCAGCAATCACTGCCTCATTGCCTGCATCCATAATGGGTCTGCGGTCAAACGACCACCCCTCATCACTGTCAAACACTCCCTAAAACACTTCAGCGAGCAGGCCTTTCTAATCGACCTGGCCCGGGTATCCTGGAAGGATATTGACCTCACCCCGTCAGTAGAGGATGCCTGGTTATACTTTAAAAGTGCCTTTCTCACCATCTTAAATAAGCATGCCCCATTAAAAAAATGTAGAACCAGGAACAGATATAGCCCTTGGTTCACTCCAGACCTGACTGCCCTTGACCAGCACAAAAACATCCTGTGGCGTACTGCATTAGCATCAAATAGCCCCCGTGATATGCAACTTTTCAGGGAAGTTAGGAACCAATATACACAGGCAGTTAGGAAAGCTAAGGCTAGCTTTTTCATACAGAAATTTGCATCCTGTAGCACAAACTCAAAAAAGTTCTGGGACACTGTAAAGTCCATGGAGAATAAGAGCACCTCCTCCCAACTGCCCACAGCACTGAGGCTAGGAAACACTGTCACCACCGATATATCCACGATAATTGAGAATTTCAATAAGCATTTTTCTACGGCTGGCCATGCTTTCCACCTGGCTACCTCTACCCCGGTCAACTGCCCTGCACCCCCCACAGCAACTCACCCAAGCCTCCCCCATTTCTAGCTGATGTTCTGAAAGAGCGGCAAAATCTGGACTCCTACATATCAGCCAGGCTTGACAATCTGGACCCTCTATTTCTAAAATGATCTGCTGAAATTGTTGCAACCCCTATTGCTAGAATGTTCAACCTCTCTTTCGTATCGTCTGAGATCCCCAAAGATTGGAAAGCTGCCGCGGTCATCCCCCTCTTCAAAGGGGGAGACACTCTAGACCCAAACTGCTACAGACCTATATCTATCCTACCCTGCCTTTCTAAGGTCTTCGAAAGCCAAGTTAACAAACAGATCACTGACCATTTTGAATCCCACAGTACCTTCTCCGCTATGCAATCTGGCTTCCGAGCTGGTCAAGGGTGCACCTCAGCCACGCTCAAGGTCCTAAACGATATCATAACTGCCATTGATAAGAGACAATACTGTGCAGCCGTATTCATCGACCTGGCCAAGGCTTTCGACTCTGTCAATCACCACATTCAACAGCCTTGGCTTCTCAAATGACTGCCTCGTCTGATTCACCAAAGTCTTCTCTGATAGAGTTCAGTGTGTCAAATCGGAGGGCCTGTTGTCCGGATCTCTGGCAGTCTCTATAGGGGTTCTACAGGGTTCAATTCTCGGGTCGAATCTCTTCTCTGTATACATCAATGATGTCGCTCTTGCTGCTGGTGATTCTCTGATCCACCTCTACGCAGACGACACCATTCTGTATACATCTGGCCCTTCTTTGGACACTGTGCTAACTAACCTCCAGATGAGCTTCAATGCCATACAACTCTCCTTCCGTGGCCTCCAACTGCTCTTAAATGTAAGTAAAACTAAATGCATGCTCTTCAACCGATCGCTGCCCGCACCTGCCCGCCCGTCCAGCATCACCACTCTGGACGGTTCTGACCTAGAATATGTGGACAACTACAAATACCTAGGTGTCTGGTTAGACTGTAAACTCTCCTTCCAGACCCACATTAAGCATCTCCAATCCTAAATTAAATCTAGAATCGGCTTGCTATTTCACAACAAAGCATCCTTCACTCATGCTGCCAAACATACCCTCGTAAAACTGACTATCCTACCGATCCTCAACTTCGGCGATGTCATTTACAAAATAGCCCGCAACACTCTATTCAACAAATTGGATGCAGTCTATCACAGTACCATCCGTTTTGTCACCAAAGCCCCATATACTACCCACCACTGCGACCTGTGCTCTTTCGTTGGCTGGCCCTCGTTTCATACTCCTCGCCAAACCCACTGGCTCCAGGTCATCTACAAGTCTTTGCTAGGTAAAGCCCCTCCTTATCTCAGTTCACTGGTCACCATAGCAGCACCCACCCGTAGCACGCGCTCCAGCAGGTATATTTCACTGGTCACCCCCAATGCCAATTCCTCTTTGGCTGCCTTTCCTTCCAGTTCTCTGCTGCCAATGACTGGAACAAACTGCAAAAATCACTGAAGCTGGAGACTCTTATCTCCCTCTCTAACTTCAAGCACCAGCTGTCAGAGCAGCTCACAGATCATTGCACCTGTACATAGCCCAGCCAACTACCTCATCCCCATACTGTATTTATTTATTTAGCTCCTTTGCACCCCAGTATCTGTAGAAAGAATAGAGACTAATGTGCATTTGTGCTGTGTCAGCTAAGTGGTGATCTGTCTATTGAGCTTGAATAGTTTGATATAACAGTGATTTCCAGGATCAGGCTTATCCAGCTTAGTTTTCAATTGGTTTCAAATGGCCTACTACTCCACCCATCTAAAGTTTATAGTAGTGCTGGGACGATAAATCGAAAATTACAGACACGGACCATACCGCTCACTTATTATGGACACGGACCATACCGCTCACTTATTATGGACACGGACCATACCGCTCACTTATTATGGACACGGCCCATACCGCTCACTTATTATGGACACGGCCCATACCGCTCACTTATTATGGACACGGCCCATACCGCTCACTTATTATGGACACGGCCCATACCGCTCACTTATTATGGACACGGACCATACCGCTCACTTATTATGGACACGGACCATACCGCTCACTTATTATGGACACGGACAATATCGCTCACTTATCGCAGGAATTTTGCTGATATCATTTCATTACGATAAGCAGCCTATACTAGAGAAATGTGAAGTTTGATATGGGTTATTGTTAAATGGGACAATTGATGGTTACAACCATAGTAGTAGATACAAGTAGTTGTAGTTTAAAGGACAATTAAAAACAAACAGCACATTGTTATAAACATAATCGTTCTATTTATAGTTATCCCATCAATTCAAGTAATTTATCTCAATATGGATTTTTGTCCATATAGCGTAGCTCTAGTGTGTGGTACAGTTCATGTCCAACCATTTACCAGCTACCTATGAAGCACTGCCATAATATGTGAAACCCAGCATATACTATAGCTATACCCTGTCTAAGCTACTTGACCCCATCAACTGTCAACTGGCAAACATAACTGTAAAAATCCAGAGGGTTTAAGTTTTTTTTCAAATACATAAAAAAAACATCACAAAAGTGAATTATAGAATTCTTAAGATTTGGTTATATTGGTAGTCTAAAATGTGCTCAGGAGGACAACGCTGTCTTTCAAACATCAGATGCTGAGTCACAATGAAATGGGTGAGCCTGGAATTGAAGGTGTTTTCCCAATACAAGGCATTTTATTAAATGGAAAAACACAAGGCTTTTTACAGCTGGGGGAGGAAGCTCATTCAAGGGACTATGGCAGTTAAACAGGTAGAGCTTGGATGTGCATTTTAACAGTAAACCAATTAGGCTTTATATCTTTTCAATGTGCCACCTGTAACATGCTCTAAACTGGAGCACTACGTACACACTTCGTCTTTTATCGATTTTAGGAGCACTGGCGGTAACATGCCAACATTTGAATAAAGTCAGTTTTAAGGGCAATGGCTGTAATAGGCCAACATTTAAATAAAGTTGGTTTTGGGGGGACTGGTGGTAACAGGCCACATTTAATTAAAGTCAGTTTTAGGGGGACTGGCAATAACAGGCCAACAGTTGCATAAAGCTGGTTTTGGGGGGACTGGCGATAACAGGCAACATTTAAATAGTCGGTTTTAGGGGTACTGGAGGTAACAGGCCAACATTTAAAAGTCCTACACAGTCAAATCAAATCAAATGATATTTGTCACATGTGCCAAATACAACAGGTGTAGACCTTAGTGAAATGCTTACTTACAAGCCCTTAACCAACAACGCAGTTAAGAAAAATACCTTAAAAAAATAAGAAATAAAAGTAACTAATAATTAAAGAGCAGCAGTAAAATAACAATAGCGAGGCTATGTACAGGGGGTACCGGTACAGAGTCAATGTGCGGGGCACCGGTAAGTCGAGGTAGTTGAGGTCATATACACATGTAGGTAGAGTTATTAAAGTGACTATGTATAGATAATAACAGAGTAGCAGCAGAGTAAAAGGGAAGATTTTTTAGGGAATGTGTAAGAATCTATTTGACATATTTATTGTTCTGTGTAATTTTACCCACAAATGTTATATTTTTATTACCTTTATTACCTTTTTTAACATAAAAGCACTCTTTTAGTGTAAGTTAAAAACACTTGGTCCAAGTTAATTTAGCCTTAACATAAAAATATACATTAAACATAGCCATTTGATTAGATGTTCAGTAGTCTTATGGCTTGGAGGTAGAAGCTGTTTGGAAGCCTCCGGTAGTGCTTGCCATGCGGTAGCAGAGAGAACAGTCTATGATAAGGGAATTTATATGTTTAAGGTAATGACTAAAGAATTTCACCCTGAAACATAATTATTAGATTATGTAACATGTATTATGAATAATTAGACAAATGTAACTATTAGTAATTATTAGATTATGTAATATGTATAATGAATAATTAGACTGATAAACTTAAGTCCAATAAGGTTTGGCCGAGACTAGTAAGGGAGAGAAATGTGTGTGTGTGACTAAGAAAATACAGAGGACAATTAAACTATTCATGACCTAACCTGGTTAGAACTCTAAGAAACTTACGACAGGAAAGGGAGTCCTGTCAAGGTCCCTCTAATCTCGGGAGGATAGAACTGCCAGCCTGGTAGTGATAAACAAGGAATGAGGACTGTGGGGAAAGATACAGACACACAAACAGTAGGTGGGATGTATGTGCTTGTAAGGAGGTGGGGGAAATGGGAGTTATAAAATGTAATGTCTTTGCATTCTTGACTTTAGAACGTTCTCTGAATAAACTTTACGGACCTTTTGCATAAGCTGAGCCTTTGCCTAATTATTATTAAACCCAGGGTCTTACAAACCTCGGGGATTGGTCAAAGCTTAAATAATTGTTTAGTTATGATCATTGGGATTGAAAATTCTCGTGACAGTCTATGACAAGGGTGGCTGGAGTCTTTGACAATTTGTAGGGCCTTCATCTGACACCGCCTGGTATAGAGGTCCTTGATGGCAGGAAGCTTGGCCCCAGTGATGTACTGTGCCATGTGCACTACCCTCTGTAGTGCCTTGCGGTCGGAGGCCGAGCAGTTACCATACCAGGCAGTGATGCAACCAGTCAGGATGCTCTCGATGGTGCAGCTGTAGAACCTTTTGAGGATCTGAGGACCAATGCCAAATCTTCTGAGGGGGAATAGGTTTTGTTGTGCCCTCGTCACGACTGTCTGGGTGTGCTTGTACCATGTTAGTTTGTTGGTCATGTTGACACCAAGGAACTTGAAGCTCTCAACCTGCTCCACTACAGCCCTGTCAATGAGAATGAGGGCGTAACTCACGTTTGTGTAAGATGGTTAGCATAGCTAGCATACAGAAATCGGTGGTGGTAGTCAAAGTCGTTTTTAACTGCAATGCAGTTGATTGGTAACGATGACAAGAACATGTATTGGGGTTGACATCCATACAAGCATTACACTCTGATTTTTACCTCAACATTAAAGCCTGAGTCACCTTAGACGTAAGGGAATGAACATCAAAACAGTGTACAGTAAGTGTACCAGACAATTTATTGTTGTCTCTGCATTAGCATTACAAATGACAATATGTTCATAATTGTATCTACTGACCAGACATTTAGTTGATCATTTACAATAGCCCAGCATAGCCAAAATATTGATCAACATGAACACTCATGAGAAATAAAGGTGAGAAATAATGGTGAGATCATTTGACATAAAAAATGATATTAGAGCCATAAGCCTAATATAGACAGCCGGCCGGCCACACTACCAGTGTGCAGGACCCATTGATTCGTACAATTTGTAACACTCATCTCCCGTACAAATGCTTGAAAAAAAAACATACAAAAGAATGATGTCATATCACATAAAAGTGAATTACTTAAGTTCAGGAAATGAAACCAACTACAGAGCTTGACGGGGAGGGGGACACATGTAGAGCTCTGTGCGGGACCAATGTATTAATCCTGCTCCCAACCACCACACGCTTTCTGTCTGACTCCCATCCGCTACTGTAAGAGCTGGTCCCGAACCCAACAGCGGTCCCACAATGTTATTTTAGGTGTATGTGATGCAGCTCACTGCCAGTCATGGTCCCAGCAATTGTGTACCCTATAGGCAATATCAAAATACGCATAAATAACATAAGAAATAGGTTCGATTACCAGAGATTCTCACATGGCTCATTATATTAGGCTCGTGATATTACTGTGCTATTTCAGCCAATAGGCTAGATGTAGTTTGAAGAGAGCCAAGTTGGAGAGACATGCACTTTCTCTTGAGCTACGTTTTACAGCCTACCTTTTCTAGGCAATGTAGTAAACTATAGCCTAATTATTTTTTAGGAAGTACACTTCTTTGGAAAGATAACTGCCCTGTGATTCTCCCCCCAGCATAGGCAGCCTATTCTATTTCATTGAGACCACACATATACTAGGCACACTTGATCTGGCACGCCCAACTTAACTTGAAGCAGTGAATTCTGAGTGTGTGAATAATGTAACAAAGATGTGCTTTTATTACAATAGGTAGGCCTAGGCTAACGCATACAAATAAAAAGACAACCGTTTCCCAATAATCGTCAGGAGAACAAAAATATTTTCATCCCAAAGTCTGATCTGACCACCTGCTCCCAACCACAGCATGAAAGATGCCGACCGCGCCGCAATGATCTCGGTCGGGACCCGCGGTTCCCAAGCAAAAGAAGCCTTTTAGACCCATGTACCCGATTCAGTCACCCCCAAGATTGAAATAGGAGACAACTCCAGCTATAGCCTCCTCCTTGTCAGGCTTCTCAAACTGGGCAGACAGGAGTCCTGGGATGGACAGCTCACACAGCTTCCTCACAAGGGTCAAGGGTGACCTCGTTGAAGAGTAGATGCAGGAGCCGGTCTACGTAGCCTGTAATGTTTTTGAAAAGGAACATTTTTGTTAAATGGGTATTGAATTCATTGTATTTACTGCATTTACTGAGTTATGATGCTATTAATTTGTTGATGTAGTGACCTACTCATTCTACAATGTTTTTTCTGGAGGGTTTTGAAGTACTCAGTTTGAAATATGCATTACTTGGTTGTGGACTTTATTGTGAAACTTTTCAATGTTTGTATTTTTGTGTGGCCAAAATTCTCAATTGATTTGAAATGAATAACTATGACTTAGAGTATGTTGGGTCTGTCTTCACATCAGATACTTCCTTGGAAAAGCTGATTTTGTATCACAGCATTCCTGCTGCAGTGGTTGCCTTGGAAAAGCTGATTTTGTATCACAGCATTCCTGCTGCAGTGGTTGCCTTGGAAAAGCTGATTTTGTATCACAGCATTCCTGCTGCAGTGGTTGCCTTGGAAAAGCTGATTTTGTATCACAGCATTCCTGCTGCGGTGGTTGCCTTGGAAAAGCTGATTTTGTATCACAGCATTCCTGCTGCGGTGGTTGCCTTGGAAAAGCTGATTTTGTATCACAGCATTCCTGCTGCAGTGGTTGCCTTGGAAAAGCTGATTTTGTATCACAGCATTCCTGCTGCGGTGGTTGCCTTGGAAAAGCTGATTTTGTATCACAGCATTCCTGCTGCGGTGGTTGCCTTGGAAAAGCTGATTTTGTATCACAGCATTCCTGCTGCGGTGGTTGCCATGGGAAAGCTGATTTTGTATCACAGCATTCCTGCTGTGGTGATTGCCTTGGAAAAGCTGATTTTGTATCACAGCATTCCTGCTGCAGTGGTTGCCTTGGAAAAGCTGATTTTGTATCACAGCATTCCTGCTGCGGTGGTTGCCTTGGAAAAGCTGATTTTGTATCACAGCATTCCTGCTGCAGTGGTTGCCTTGGAAAAGCTGATTTTGTATCACAGCATTCCTGCTGCGGTGGTTGCCTTGGAAAAGCTGATTTTGTATCACAGCATTCCTGCTGCAGTGGTTGCCTTGGAAAAGCTGATTTTGTATCACAGCATTCCTGCTGCGGTGGTTGCCTTGGAAAAGCTGATTTTGTATTACAGCATTCCTGCTGCGGTGGTTGCCTTGGAAAAGCTGATTTTGTATTACAGCATTCCTGCTGTGGTGGTTGCCTGGAAAAGCTGATTTTGTATTACAGCACTATGGTCAGAGCTTGCGAGATCCACTGATCGGCTGTCAGTGATGGTATGGCATCGGTCTTCAGGATTAGCTTCCTGGCAGGACCAGTCGAATGTTCTGCCCAATTAATAAACCAACTTTGCTCTAAATGTGCACTGCACACGCATGCCATGATCGTAATTTTCAGTGCAGCTTGTCCACCCAAAATGAAAAGCAGTCACTGCTGTCGGATGTCTTCATTCTTCTGAAAATAGTGTAACGTTAAATTAAGACTATGGCATCCAATCACGACACAGTCTGCTTTTCCAGCATGCCGGTAAGTAGTTTGCTAACTAAAAGTCACAACCCAGATGAAAATGGGTTAGTTACCAGTATCGTTCTGCCACGTTCTGCATGAGCTATCTTACAGTTTGTAAACAAAGCCATATGATGAGCACATGTGATGACGGTTTTAAGGCGTTACATATTTAAATTAGATAAGATTATAAGACGCTACCATTGGTGTATAACATTTCTGGGTTAATGTAACATTGAATAAAGCCAGACGTAATGCCTGCTTCCTGAATCCAAGTGTTTGGCATGCTGAGGGGGTAACTTTATGACCAACTGTGTTAATGTACCAACTAGTCATTTTTCATACTTGGGTCAACCTACTATGAAGTAGTTTCATCCAAATATCATCCAATTTTGATGAAAAACAAGATTTTCATTGTTCGGAATAAAGTCTGTTTTAGAGGCACTGGCGGTAACAGGTCAAGTGTCAGTAGATCAACTTAAGTACGTCCGTAAAACTCACCAGAATATTAACTCACCAGTCACACCAGAATATTAACTCACCCAGTCACACCAGAATATAAACTCACCCAGTCACACCAGAATATAAACTCACCCAGTCACACCAGAATATAAACTCACCAGTCACACCAGAATATAAACTCACCCAGTCACACCAGAATATAAACTCACCAGTCACACCAGAATATTAACTCACCCAGTCACACCAGAATATAAACTCACCAGTCACACCAGAATATAAACTCACCCAGTCACACCAGAATATAAACTCACCCAGTCACACCAGAATATAAACTCACCAGTCACACCAGAATATAAACTCACCCAGTCACACCAGAATATAAACTCACCAGTCACACCAGAATATTAACTCACCAGTCACACCAGAATATTAACTCACCCAGTCACACCAGAATATTAACTCACCCAGTCACACCAGAATATAAACTCACCAGTCACACCAGAATATTAACTCACCCAGTCACACCAGAATATTAACTCACCAGTCACACCAGAATATTGACTCACCAGTCACACCAGAATATTAACTCACCAGTCACACCAGAATATTGACTCACCAGTCACACCAGAATATTGACTCACCAGTCACACCAGAATATTAACTCACCAGTCACACCAGAATATTAACTCACCCAGTCACACCAGAATATTAACTCACCCAGTCACACCAGAATATAAACTCACCAGTCACACCAGAATATAAACTCACCCAGTCACACCAGAATATTAACTCACCAGTCACACCAGAATATTGACTCACCAGTCACACCAGAATATTGACTCACCAGTCACACCAGAATATTGACTCACCCAGTCACACCAGAATATTAACTCACCAGTCACACCAGAATATTAACTCACCAGTCACACCAGAATATTGACTCACCAGTCACACCAGAATATTAACTCACCAGTCACACCAGAATATTGACTCACCAGTCACACCAGAATATAAACTCACCAGTCACACCAGAATATTGACTCACCAGTCACACCAGAATATAAACTCACCAGTCACACCAGAATATTAACTCACCAGTCACACCAGAATATAAACTTTTCATGTGCATTGACTCACTCAGCAGCATCAGTTTGGAAGAGGAACTATTCAGTTGGGTGGAGTCTCTCTCTCTGGTTTAATAGGCTGTATAATTGGACCGTTCAATCCTTCAGTGACAGAGACGAGCAGGCTATTGGGCCATTTCCCCAGTCAGTCTCCCTTTACCTTCGTCAACCTTGCTCCTCCAAGATCTAATCTATAGAGATGATGAGAGACTGGATTCTATCCCGGAGTACCCTTGTCCGATTTAGATTAAATGAAACTTCTTGAGCTATCCCACCTGGGCCCAGGGCCAAGGTAATTGAATAGAGATGTCTGGACGTTTTATCCAGCTAGGTTGAGGATAGTAATCCCTTCTCTCCTGGTTTCTCCTATGTCACCTGAGTGCAAAGCCGGTGATGGGGCTGCCACCTGGGCATTTTATTGGGCAGTGCCATGGCGAAGATTCAATCAGACAACGCCCTGCGTAGGTCTCTCCTGGGTCAGAGTTGTTGGAGCTACTCTTAACTCAACAGTCCAATGATGAACCATTTGCTTAGGCATTCATCTTTTGCCAGGACAAAACACCTTCTGGCCACAGGTGCCAACATTAAGATCAACACATTTGGGACAAGATTAGAAATTAAGATTTGGGTGTTCTGTTTATGGCCATGAGGTCTTTCCACAACACGTGTGATTCACCACCTTGGAGACTAACCAGAGAGAGCCCACTCCCACTCTGAAAGGCAGATCCATGACAGAGTTTAGTAAGAATTCACAAGTCAGTAGTGCAAAAAATTAAATAAAGCTTTGGCACTTTCTTATTCAATACTCTTGCTTTCAGACAAATCTCTCCCACCTCTCTTTCTTCTTTACCCTATCTTGCTTAAAATGTTGATTAAAGATAACCTCATGAGTTCCTACACGTTTTCCTCAGGTAGGACACAATGGGCAATGTGCCAACGGTCGTAAGCAACTCTTATCAGTCATTGTGGCAACCTGTTTGTCTTTGAGCCATAAATTCATCCCTGGACAGGGACCATCACCTCCCATCATCCACTCCCTTTTTTCAACAATGGCACATCTATGGGGATTATTTCTTTTGACATCATGGGTTGGAAAACTACCAGTCAAATGAGAATAATGTGGAAATGTTGTAGAATAGCTCATATGCATTTAATTCGACTGGGGATTTCTCAAGACCCCACAGGGAGGCAGATTTCCTGAGGTAACTATGTTTAAGTATGGGGGAGGAGCCTGAGTAGGGGAAGTCCATCAATCTCTCTCTACACACAATGACATCCTGTCCTCATCTTGTCAATGACATAAACCGGTAGGTAGGCGGCATGACAATGGCATGACACCTGTGACAGATGTGTACTGCAGCCTCAGGGCTGAGCCGTTTTGCATGGCTTCATTAAGATCCTACACCTCAAAGCCCTGATGTGAACAAGATATGGGTTCTTCCTGACCCTGTATAATTATCATACGACATATTCCTGTAATGTTATGTTGTCATTTCGCTCCTGATGGAGTTGCTTCGATGTTTCACTAAGGTTAACTCCTTGCTGCAGGGGAGTTTATCTAAACGCCTTCTGAACAAAACTGTTTCCATCTGGTCATCCAACTTGATTCACTTTTGCAAGATTCCATTGAGTCTTAAAGTGAAGAAAATGCTCACAAACTACTGTAAGTGAGCAGCTATTTTATATAATAGTTTATATAATATGTAGCTTTCTTTTAGTATTAATGCATGCATCTTTGCATAGTCACTTTACCCCTACCTACGTGTACAAATTACCTTGACTAACCTGTACCCCTGCACATTGACTTGGTACCGGTAAGTATGCATTTCACTGCAAGGCCTACACCTGTTGTATTCGGCGCATGTGACAAATAACATTTGATTTATTACAGTAGGTTTGTTGCAGGGGTTTATTTGGAGGGGGGATTCAACGGGGGTTAAAAACTGAGAAGACTGAATGAAAAATGAAAACAAATTTTTCCCTCTCCGCCTTTGCCATATCTCTGGTCATCTTACCCCACACCACCCTCCATCACTCTCACACTCCATCTATACATCTCTCCATCTGTCTCCTTCCCTCTCTCCATCGGGAAAATCTGGACGGTGAACAAGGCTTGGATCCACATTGTACGGTTGATAACGGTAACTACAATGTTACTGTTATGTCATTTAGTTCATTATGTTGTTCGTTATATCCAGACAGTCTCTTGAAAAACACAATGCCTTCTCCAAAGATACTTTTTAAACAAAAACATTTATATATTTCGGTATCTTTAGTATCTTTCTTTGAAACCAGAGCTTCCACTTATTTACTGCTTTGCTGAAACAACAAAAACACATGTTCAACACATCTACGGTACTTGTCAACATTCAGATTAGACCCACTCAGAATGTGGTGGTATATTTTATATTAGATGGTATTACCAATGCTTAATTATGACATGTGTTCTTATCAGAAACTCTGAGTCGTAAACCATGAATAAAAAAACAACATTCTGTTATCTAATCTATCCATAGCATTAGCAGTAGTCTGTCTTCACAGATTGTTTAGTTATTTATCCTGCTACAAATCACTGTCCTAATCTTATCCCTAGCCTACATGTATACATCTGTCTCATATTACTCCAGTATTCCTGCATTAAGCACAAAATGTCTTGTTTTCTTTTATTATGTATTGTTTTTATTAGGTAGCCTGGCAGGTAGGAGTGTTAGGCCAATAACTGAAAGGCTGCTGGATCGAATCCCCGATCAGAGAAGGACAAAATCTGTCGTTCTACCCCTGAGCAAGGCAGTTAACCCCCAACAACAACTGTTGTTCTACCCCTGAGCAAGGCAGTTAACCCCCAACAACATCTGTTGTTCTACCCCTGAGCAAGGCAGTTAACCCCCAACAACATCTGTTGTTCTACCCCTGAGCAAGGCAGTTAACCCCCAACAACATCTGTTGTTCTACCCCTGAGCAAGGCAGTTAACCCCCAACAACATCTGTTGTTCTACCCCTGAGCAAGGCAGTTAACCCCCAACAACATCTGTTGTTCTACCCCTGAGCAAGGCAGTTAACCCCCAACAACATCTGTTGTTCTACCCCTGAGCAAGGCAGTTAACCCCCAACAACATCTGTTGTTCTACCCCTGAGCAAGGCAGTTAACCCCCAACAACAACTGTTGTTCTACCCCTGAGCAAGGCAGTTAACCCCCAACAACAACTGTTGTTCTACCCCTGAGCAAGGCAGTTAACCCCCAACATCTGTTGTTCTACCCCTGAGCAAGGCAGTTAACCCCCAACAACATCTGTTGTTCTACCCCTGAGCAAGGCAGTTAACCCCCAACAACATCTGTTGTTCTACCCCTGAGCAAGGCAGTTAACCCCCAACAACAACTGTTGTTCTACCCCTGAGCAAGGCAGTTAACCCCCAACAACAACTGTTGTTCTACCCCTGAGCAAGGCAGTTAACCCCCAACATCTGTTGTTCTACCCCTGAGCAAGGCAGTTAACCCCCAACAACATCTGTTGTTCTACCCCTGAGCAAGGCAGTTAACCCCCAACAACAACTGTTGTTCTACCCCTGAGCAAGGCAGTTAACCCCCAACAACAACTGCTCCCCAGGCCCCAATGACATGGATGTTGATTAAGGCAGCCCCCCCGCACCTCTCTGATTCAGAGGGGTTGGGTTAAATGCGGAAGACACATTTCAGTTGATTACATTCAGTTATGCAACTTACTAGGTATCCCCCTTTGCCTATTTTGATATTGATTACTGCACTGTTGGGTAGAGCTTGCAAGTTAAGCATTTCACTGTACTTGGGCATGTGACAATAAAACGTGAAACTGAAACGTGCTTCTTCTTGACTATAAACTAATAACCCAGACATCTGATGCCGACACTCCGTTTTTTTTCTTTAAAATGTATCTTAAACAAAAACCAATAATTGCAAAATTAAACAAACCATACAACTCTATGCACAAGGACTAATTTGAACCATTTACACATATTTACAATGCAGATGCAAAGTTTGGTAACAGAATGACGGCACAAACAGCACAAACCGTCATTCTGTTACCACACTTTGCATCTGCTCTGTTCTTCAAGTAAATGGGGGGTGGGGGGGATGCCAACACCTTGCCCCCCTACTCTTCCCACACACATCGCTTTTCAGCTTGTTTTAGTTGTGTGGCAGCAGTTGGTGTGTATGGGACCAAGTGGAGAAGCCTAGCAGCTGTCTGGACAAAGCACACCAAGAGTATCCTCTAGTCTAGTGAGTACAGATGCTTCAGCAGTCCTAGGTTAGTTTTAGTTTCATATCAAATATCTTTAATGATCGAACACAAACACAAATATAGGTAGCGTATGATTTCAAAGCTATATATTGTCTCAGATGTACATTTACATGAGTGACAGCTATATGTTGAGTGAGAGCAATACTCAAGACATTTCAACTAAATACACTTATAGAAACTGTCAAAGGCAATATATTTCTGTTGGCTGTGCCTTTCTGTTTCCTGAAAGCTGTGTGGCCATGGCTTGGCCATGGGTGACAGATTGAGACAGGGGTCAGCAATGGATCCCTGGGCAGCCAGGACACACACAGAGGCCATGTGCCACTGCAACTGTCATTACTGAACATGAACTGAGAGAGAGAGAGAGAGAGAGAGAGAGAGAGAGAGAGAGAGAGAGAGAGAGAGAGAGAGAGAGAGAGAGAGAGAGAGAGAGAGGTCTGGTTGGGTGGTTTCCTAGACCACTAGAAAAAAACAACTAATTCAATTGTAGGCTAACTACTAAACACACAATATAGTATACTAAATGCATTATTCTGTCTCATACTTGCTGAATAATCAAGTTTTGTGTTGTGGTTTGGATCACATTTATGGACAGTGAGTGACACTAAATAAATATGTCCATCTCTCAGTTCTGCCAGTAGTCCATAACTGAGAGTACAGACACTCAGATGTCCATTGTTTCTCCTATGGCTCAAGAATTGTAAAGTATTGGGCATGAGTGTTTCTCACACTATTTCAATGGCCAAATACAATGGGCTTTGTTCCATGGTTAAACATGTCTCCAACAGCTGTCTGCTGGGGGGATAACAGTTCACGACAATGGACTACAATGAATGTAGCCGCCGTCGATACGATTTGCGATGAGGAGGAAAATTCTAGATTTTACATGGTCAACACCGCTGCTTCTGGTTCCCCACAATTTAACACTTCTGTAAACATTTCCATATCCGACGATGGTTTTTACAGTTTTCTGTAACACTGACAATAATGCCTCTGTATAAAATATAAAGTGTAGCCTGTTCTCTATCAATCACTTATTGGCTTTCCTCCCACGTGAGCCAATGCAACACCGTGTAACCGCGCAAATGACTTACTTTTGGCAGTGTTTTGTTTCTGGATTCAGTTGAAAACGGAGAGGTGTCTTTATCGTCGCCTACAGCTTGGGTGGATGAACCATGTTGACTGTACCGGTGGTTGGCAGGGCGGCAGGCGCACAGGGACCGGGTGAGACGGGAGAGCCAACCGGAGGGCGGAGCTGAAGGGCAGGTGAAGGATAAGCGGATGTGGAAGCTTGCGTGGGCTAATGTCATAACTCAAATCTCCCCCGCACATGTTTGAATATGAAAATTACACAATTTCCCAAGAAAAAAATACATATTGATTAAAATAATAATCCGTTTTTTATTCTGTCTGAAACAAAGGGTTCAGTCTAGGTCCAATATTATTATGTAGGCCTATGTAAATAAGTAGCCTTGGGCTATTGTTTGCCAACAATATACTTGTTCAGTGTCATCTTTTTTTTAAATTACATCTTGACATCAGACAATTGAGTCTTACACCATGCAGTCATCACCTGCACAAGTTTGACCAAAACGAACAGTTGTGGTAGCCAATAGGTACAGGACAGATACATATGGCGATGGACATTATCGATTGCATGTGATGAGAAAACTGCTATATACAGTTGAAGTCGGAAGTTTACATACACCTGAGCCAAATACATTTAAACTCAAGTTTTTCCTGACATTTAATCCTATTAAAAATTCCCTGTCTTGGGTCAGTTAAGATCAACACTTTATTTTAAGAATGTGAAATGTCAGAATAATAGTAGAGAGAATGATTTATTTCAGCTGTTATTTCTTTCATCACATTCCCAGTAGGTCAGAAGTTTACATACACTCAATTAGTATTTGGTAGCACTACCTTCAAATTGTTTAACTTGGTTCAAACGTTTCAGGTAGCCTTCCAGAAGCTTCCCACAATAAGTTGGGTGAATTTTGGCCCATTCCTCCAGACAGAGCTGGTGTAACTGAGTCAGGTTTGTAGGCCTCCTTACTCGCACACGCTTTTTCAGTTCTGCCCACACATTTTCTATAGGATTGAGGTCAGGGCTTTGTGATGGCCTCTCCAATACCTTGACTTTGTTGTCCTTAAGCCAATTTAACACAACTTTGGAAGTATTCTTGGGGTCATTGTCCATTTGGAAGACCCATTTGCGACCAAGCTTTAACTTCCTGACTGATGTCTTGAGATGTTGCTTCAATATATCCACATAATTTTCCCTCCTCATGATGCCATTTATTTTGTGAAGTGCACCAGTCCCTCCTGCAGCAAAGCACCCCCACAACATGATGCTGCCACCCCCGTACTTCACAGTTGGGATGGTGTTCTTCGGCTTGCAAGCGTCCCCCTTTTTCCTCCAAACATAACGATGGTCATTATGGCCAAACAGTTCTATTTTTGATTCATCAGACCAGAGGACATTTCTCAAAAAAATCTTTGTCCCCATGTGCAGTTGCAAACCGTGGTCTGGCTTTTTTATGGCGGGTTTGGAGCAGTGGCTTCTTCCTTGCTGAGCGGCCTTTCAGGTTATGTCGATATAGGACTCGTTTTACTGTGGATATAGATACTTTTGTACCCGTTTCCTCCAGCATCTTGACAAGGTATTTTGCTGTTGTTCTGGGATTGATTTGCACTTTTCGCACCAAAGTACGTTCATCTCTAGGAGACAGAACGCGTCTCCTTCCTGAGCGGTATGACGGCTGCGTGGTCCCATTGTGTTTATACTTGCGTACTATTGTTTGTACAGATGAACGTGGGACCTTCAGGCGTTTGGAAATTGCTCCCAAGGATGAACCAGACTTGTGGAGGTCTACAATTATTTTTCTGAGGTCTTGGCTGATTTCTTTTGATTTCCCCATGATGTCAAGCAATGAGGCACTGAGTTTGAAGGTAGGCCTTGAAATACATCCATAGGTACACCTCCAATTGACTCAAATGATGTCAATTAGCCTATCAGAAGCTTCTAAAGCCATGACATCATTTTCTAGAATTTTCCAAGCTGTTTAAAAGCACAGTCAACTTAGTGCATGTAAACTTCTGACCCACTGGGATTGTGATACAGTGAGTTATAAGTGAAATAATCTGTCTTCAAACAATTGTTGGAAAAATTACTTGTGTCATGCACAAAGTAGATGTCCTATTCGACTTGCCAAAACTATAGTTTGTTAACAAGTGATTTGTGGAATGGTTGAAAAACAAGTTTTAATGACTCCAACCTAAGTGTATGTAAACTTCCGACTTCAACTGTATAGCTTCTCTTTAACCGTGGAAAACCGTCTGATCAACATTTTCCCCTGTCTCACAGTCACGAAACACTTGCAGTGCATTGTTGCCTCAGAAACACTTGCTTTACAAACCTATCAATCATACAAAGAGTTAGGCCTACTAACAGTGCCCAAAGACACTTGAGAGACAAAGAGAGAGAGGCGATCAGATAAATTAAATTAAAAACAGGAAATGACGTTTAGCTCAGTATTTTGACAGAAGACAGGAGTCATCATTCAGTCATCATGATAATACCTTAAGGACAGGTCAATCATATTTATAAGACATCAAATCAGGAACATAAATAAATTGATGACTTTCACCAGGAAGCAAGTATGAAGGGTAAAGAATGCCATATACCCTGTTCAAAGACACCGTAATAGAACACAACAGCATAATGTGGTGGGCTATTTGAGACTGCCTTTTTTTATACCTCGTACAAAGTTCAGCAAAACACTTGGCTTTGTGAACTAGAATGAAAGAAGCATCGATATGAACAAAGCATTGATATCAGCAAAGCATCGATATCAACAAAGCATCGATATCAGCAAAGCATCGATATCAGCAAAGCATCGATATCAGCAAAGCATCGATATCAGCAAAGCATTGAAATCAGCAAAGAATCGATATCAACAAAGCATCGATATCAACAAAGCATCGATATCAACAAAGCATCGATATCAACAAAGCATCGATATCAACAAAGCACTTCATTTGATACATTAGACAGAGCCTATATCTACATAAACATTTGTCTGACTATCACTTAGCACCGTGAATACAAGTGGATCACAAGTGGACAAGTGACATGGAGGAAATAGACCAGTGATAACAATGACAACCATTTATCATTTATAAACCATTCTGATTGTGTTACTTCTTTCGAAGGGAGAGCATAAATCCAAAAAGACCAAACATGAAATCCCTGATAAACCCTATAACTCAAATACTCCAGTTCAGACAACGCATACACTGCAAGATGTGCTGATTGGATGATCAGCATCATGGCAGAACCAACCAATCACAGGTCTCATCATCTCATCAACTTCGGAATACCACAGGTATTCAATCATCTTTTTGGTCCATGTTTCTATACCTTCATTTACAAAAGGTCAGTTATTCACAATGCACTCTGCTTTAAATAACAACCTGGTATGTGCAATGTTCTAGTCTAAAACACCAACATGAAATCCAGCAAAGGAAGGAATATAATAAGCATCTTTTAGTTCTAATTCCTCACGTTTGAATATTTTCCTAAGCTGTATGATCCCTCAGTTTTGGCTTCGTATCACCTCATTCCCGTATTTCGACTCGGTTTGCATGTGACACATATTAAAAGATTCAACTCCCCCTGAAACCTAAGAAGAAATTCAAGGTTCTCTCTCAACAATCTATGCACCAATGCTGTTTTAGACTGTTGCTACTGTAGCTTGACAATGATTAAACACATATTGGATACATAATCGGAATTCTAAAAGTTCACAATGAGATAGTTGTTCTGTATCTTACCCATGTTCTTCTCAAACACATATGAGAAACATACTGTATATATAGAGTAGATTAGTCATCTCTGATCATAAACTCTTCATGTTACTTCAGTGGTGTGTGATGTTGTCAAAGCAAATTTTCAAATGACTAACATCAATGTTGCATGAATAAAATGTCTAAAATAAATTGCCGATATCAAAGTTGTGTAAATAGTGAAATCAACAAAATTCACTATGAAATAAAGTGGTACTTTCAAAACACTAACATCTACTATTGAAAGTGATCCAGACAGCCATCAGTAACACTACGTGAGTTCTAAAACACACTACAATCCTAACAGTGTCTTTTAATCTTTAACAACGTCTGTGGCCATTCTAGTGTTTTTGAGGGTATTGGTGTCAGGCAGAAACCCCTAAACAACCATATTCAGTGTGAGCCTCCAAACCTTCTTTTCTCATAATTTCTATAGGAAAACCAGTCTGTTTCACAAGATACAACAATGAACGAGCATCAGAGAGAGAGGAACCTCAACAACATACAGTAGCTCATTACACAATTTCACTCAGGGAGAAAGAGAAAGAGAGAAAGAGAGAGAGAAAGAGCGAGAGAGAAACAGAGAGAGAGAGCGAGAGAAAGAGCGAGAGAGGAGAGAGAGAGAGAAAGAGTGAGAGAGAAAGAGCGAGAGAGAGAGAGAAAGAGAGAGAGAGAGAGAGAGAGAGAGAGAGCACCAGACACAGAGGTAAAGTAAGAGCGATTCAAGGAGGAGATAGAGATGAAAAGAACTTGTTCAGCATTAAGGAGCCTCTCTTTCCTCTTGGCTATGAGGAGAGGAGACCTTAATAAGGATATCTGGCGTACAGAGTGTTTGGGAATGAGGCGTCTGAAGTCCCAGTAAAGGCATGGTGGTGAGAGAAGGAGAGGAGGATTGTTCCCAGTGGTTAGAAAGACAGGTCCATGGAGAAAGAGAATATCAGAGACAGTCCCAGTGTGGGTTCAGGTCCAGAACGGAGAGAAGAGAATATCTGTACATCCAACAGGAAAAAACAGCTGCCACCTGCTGCTATTAAAAAACAAAAGAGAAACAGACTAAGGGAGACTCAGAAATATATTGTTTATGGGTCTATTGACTAATATTGCACTGTAAGTGTGAGTTAATGTCATAAGATTGGTGATGCACAGTATATCCGATAGCATGAGGTTATGAAAGGGACAAAAACACAGTTCTGATTTTATAGACATGTGCTGCCCCCTTTTGGACCAATACTGAACTTTACATTTGAGATTTAGAGGCTAAAGTGCCTCTGAACACTTTCCTGGGGACCCTAAGTGCTCCGAGACACCAATAGCGTTTGATGGCCGAGAGTACTTAGCACGTCTGGAGGTAATTTGACAAACGAGTGTGAACCGATTTTACATGTAGAATCGCATGAACAATGTTAGCCGTCTACAGCAGGTGCTCCATAAAACACAGCGTGCTGAACGATCGCCCGACGAATGCTAGATCCATATTCAGCGCGATGTGTACGAGACTTAATGCTCTTTAATATTTAAATCTCTTGTACTTGTTTCTAGAATAGAGCGAATGCTTTGGTCCTGACATGGCTATTGGCACCAACGCAGATGTCAGTGAGGCCTTTGGATTTCTCTGTAAAACTCAAACTGGTTCAAGCCTGAATTAAAGCCTTTGAAACTACATTAATTAATAGCTGGTTTCCTGACTGTCATTCATTTTTTCAAAAGGCCAACAGCACCAGAGTGGGCCAACTCCAGAGTCCAACATCAATCAGACCAATATGATTAATTCATGCTAAACGCATGACACAAAGAGACGTGGCCACACAGCTGGCCACAGGGTTCTAACACAGATATTTCTTCTAAGATGTGATTTGGCTGAATCAAGCGTTCAAGAGGTGTATTGTTTCAATCTGGTTGTTGAAAATGGAGCAGTGTGGGAAGTAGGACTTTGGAAACTTGGAAAGGTCATTGGAGTCTATCAGAGAGAAGTGAACTACTAAGCTTTCTGGAGCAATCGCTAAGCACACCCACCTGTTTGACCTCACTAAGTGTTAAGTTCATGTTTTAAGTATCCCTATATTTCTGTTATTACAGTGCTACCACTCTGTTATTAGTACGCCTGCGCAGTAGTCTCACTGGAGATGGACCTGGCCTGAGTGTGATGGCGACTATGTACTGTGGTAATACGGTGAAGCAAACGTTGTTAAACTGGAGCCTAGTCGTTGTGTCATTTTGAGTTAACATTGGTAGTAGAGGATGGTTAATAACTACAATATGCCACCACGCTTCGACGAGAAGAGGTCGTACGAAAGTTGGAAAAATTTACTTGGAATCTGGACACGGGTTACTAATCTGGACGATAAAAAGCAAGCACTCGCGGTGGTATTATTGCTTGAGGGAAGAGCGAGAGCTACAGCACTGGAAATATCCGTTGAGGATTTGAACAAGGGTGATGGTATGGGAACTGATCAGAGCACTGGATTCTGTGTTTCTTAAAGAAGAGGGAGACCGTGCCTACAAGGCATATTCAAACTTTGACAGTGTTACTAGAGACATTTCGGTTGCAATGACGGACTACATAATTGATTTCGAACAGAGGTACAACAGGATGCGCAAGTACAAGAAAGATTTTTGGTGAAAAGACGTCAGTCGGGCCAATAACATGGAATGCAAGTGAGTGACGCAGCATATTACACTGAGCAGCAGAGAAAAGGCACCAACAGGTCACGTTCTCAATACAACCAGACGAGGGCGTCATTGCCCGGCACAAATCCACTGGGCAGGTATGGAAGGAGATCAAAATGTCAAAATTTTTGATTTCTGGTTCCAACCGCTGTGTCTTTGTGAGACTCATAGTAGGTGAACGGATGATCTCCACATGTGTGGTTCCCACCGTGAAGCATGGAGGAGGTGGTGTGATGGTGTGGGGGTGCTTTGCTGGTGACACTGTCAGTGATTTATTTAGAATTCAAGGCACACTGCCTTGAATTTTACCCTCTCGGCAGTGGCCCACAGACGCTTCTCCAGCTTGGGAAGCTCGCAGTGCAGGTCGGCGTTATCACGCACCAACTGGAGAGACGAGTCACGGGGGATATGAAGTTCTGTTATGTGTTTTAAGTTTCAAGTTTTATTGTCACATATGCAGGTACAGTGAAATGCCTTTCTTGCCAGCTCTTTCCAAACAATGCAGTAATCAATATCAGAAGTACTATAAAATCAAGTAGAACAAAAACACACGAGAACTAGAAATAAAAAAAAAACATTTACCATATTTCCAATGTGTAGAGATACTGGAGTGATAGAGGTAGGTATGTATAGGGGTAAGGTGACTAGGCATCAGGATTTATGATGAACAGAGTAGCAGCAGCATATATGAGGATTGAATGTGAGTGTGTATGCTTGTGTATATAGTATGTATGAATGTATGTGTAACGGGTGTCGTAAGGATCAGACCAAAACGCAGCGGGAACGTGTATACTCATCTTTTTAATGTGAAGAAGGAAAAACAAACAAATCACGTACACAATACAAACGAACGACACTAACAGTCCAATCAGGTGCTCAGACACTAAACAGGAGACAACTACCCACAAATACCATAGAACAAACACCCCTCTTAAATAAGACCTTCAATTAGAAGCAACGAGAGGCAGCTGCTTGCAATTGAAGGTCAACCCCATTAACTAAACATAGACATAGAACGACTAGAACTAACATAGAAATAAACTAACAAGAACATAGCCCAAAAACCCCGGAACACTCTAAACAAACACCCCTCTTACATAATAACATAACCCAACAATCCCCGAACCACATAAAACAAACACCCCCTGCCACGTCCTGACCAAACTACAATAACAAATAACCCCTTTACTGGTCAGTATGTATGTATGTATGTATGTATGTATGTATGTATGTATGTATGTGTGTGTGTGTGTGTGTGTGTGTGTGTGTGTGTGTGTGTGTGTGTGTGTGTGTGTGTGTGTGTGTGTGTGTGTGTGTGTGTGTGTGTGTGTGTGTGCGTGTGCGTGTACGTGTGCGTGTGTGTGCGTGTGCGTGTGTGTGTGTATGTCGTACCTGTTTGTGGACCTTGGTGAGCTGCTCCAGGTTGTTCTCCAGGAAGGTAATCCTCTGTCTCTGAGCCAGACTACCCACAGCCTCATCATTATCCATCTCTGCACTCTGATTGGACAGAAACAGGGAAGTGACTTCACACAACATACTTACTAACTGAATTCCTTGCATAACATAGGCTATGAACAAACCCCATCCAAGCAATTGCTTCACACAACTTACACATGAATAAATGTCAACATTCCCACATGGGACTTTAGTGTGAGAACAGACACATGAAGTTATTTCCTAAAGGAAACAACAGCCCAACACAAATCAGTAACAGCAAACGCAGTGTCATCAAATACAGCCTGCGGCACTTTACACTGTGAGACCAGAGTGATGTCACCTTTCTCAGCAGGGAGGGACACACCACAACTGCTAACATTTACAATACATGTCTGAAAAAGTGGTTTCTAAGGTCTACTTGTTTTGTGGTTTGCCTTCCTCTTCTGGTCTTAGATAATGATAACACTGAACCAAACAACATCCTGTTAGTTGTCAGCTGGTTTTAGATAGTGATAACACTGAACCAAACAACATCCTGTTAGTTGTCAGCTGGTTTTAGATAGTGATAACACTGAACCAAACAACAGCCTGTTAGTTGTCAGCTGGTTTTAGATAGTGATGACACTGAACCAAACAACATCCTGTTAGTTGTCAGCTGGTTTTAGATAGTGATGACACTGAACCAAACAACAGCCTGTTAGTTGTCAGCTGGTTTTAGATAGTGATGACACTGAACCAAACAACAGCCTGTTAGTTGTCAGCTGGTTTTAGATAGTGATGACACTGAACCAAACAACAGCCTGTTAGTTGTCAGCTGGTTTTAGATAGTGATGACACTGAACCAAACAATATCCTGTTAGTTGTCAGCTGGTTTTAGATAGTGATAACACTGAACCAAACAACGGCCTGTTAGTTGTCAGCTGGTTTTAGATAGTGATGACACTGAACCAAACAATATCCTGTTAGTTGTCAGCTGGTTTTAGATAGTGATAACACTGAACCAAACAACAGCCTGTTAGTTGTCAGCATAGACGCTGGATGATATAAGGCATACAGCATGCCCACAAATGGGTGACTATGTGATAGTTTACAGAGTGGAAACATTGTAGCTGAGATTTACGGACATTTCTCCCCCAAATAGCCTATCCTTCCTGTACTTACCATGCTGATGCGGCAGGTCAGCTCTTGGATGAAGAGCCTGCACAGGTTGTGCAGAGGTCTGAAGCTCCTTGGCCTGGAGGAAGGGGCAAATCTCTCATCGTCAATGAGTTCAACATCTATCAACACCTGAGATGTATTTAAAAAAAAGCCAGCACAAGTAAGTCAGATTAACTACATTATGTTAACTCCACTCAGCACAGTGTCTTCTAGACCCTTCAGAACCTCCTTGGCCTGCTCTCGCTTCTCATTGATGAAGCTACAGCAGAGACATGCAGAGGACTGATGAGGATCTGACCATGTTATGACCATGCTATGGCCCATCTATACAGTCTAAGCCTGGGGGGTTGAGGGAGGGATGGGGTGCTGCTAAACTGACATATGGAATTGTTTTAATAAGGTCATACCAAGGACCATTTAGCTATTGGATGTTGAATTGTAAAACCCCTTGAAGTATAAAAAAAAAATGGTTTGATGAAACATTGAATTTGGCCGTACTGCTATTAGCCCATACAAACACACTGAATAACACATTCACTACATGGAACAACAGACAGTCCCCCAAAACATCTAAAGGAAGTTCGTCCTGAAGTGTCTGTTCTATATCTGAGAAATATAAAAAAGATCAGGAAACTATTCCTTTTTGTTATACTTCAGCCGAGTCCCAAGACGCGTGTGGGGGTTGTAGAGAACCCTGTCGTGTTCGTGAGAGTCATGCCTTTCCATAGAGGGGTCATAATAGTTTTGTAGGCCAAACCGTTCAGATGCTACAGTGAGAAGACTGATTTTCGGGATGACAAACACTGCTTTAGCTCTGCCACCTTTCACTGCAGATACGGAAGTGGTGGATTGAGACACATCCAATCCCCAGTTTAAAATGGATTTTGATGGATATTTTTTTCTTATGCCAATTAGATTTCTGTGGGGCTGCAGAAATCAACCCTAGGGGTTTATGACCATGTTATGATTATGCTATGACCATTTCTGAGGAGAACCAAACAGAGCTGTGGCAGATACTGTAATAAATAGACTTGCACAAGTTTCTGCAGTTGCTCGTCCTTCTGCTGCTCCTCAGCCTTCAGTTTGTCATAGTCTGACTGCAGCTTCCTCTGTTCCAGCTGAAGGCCCTGGTTCAGACTAGAGGAGAGCAGATGGGTTGTATACAGTAGAGTACAAATCAATGCTATACTGTACATGGCGTAATTATCTCCTGGGACTGTGTTCACTACCTGAAATGAGACTTGAAAAAGACCTGCAAATGAAATAAAATCTCTCTTACTCCTTGAGCTCCTCCAAGACCCTCTGCTTGTGGTCGATCTCATCTCTCCGACGGGACAGCTGCTTCTGATGGACCTCTCTATGGTTCTCCATCTGTTCCTCTAGGGTCTTCTATAGAGTGCAGAAGGGAACACAGGGTCAAGGGTCAAGTTGAATTGATTTACCTTTCACAGGAATTTGAAGAGTGGGGGAAAAAAGAAAGGGGGATAAAGGGGGAGGGATGGAAGGAGGGGAGAGAGGGAGGATGAGAGAGATAGAGAGATCTTTACCTTCATCACTACTGCATCCTGCAGTTTGGTCAGGTGCTCCTTCTGTTTATCCATCACATGCACCTCCTTCATTTTGTCTGTGGAGACAAAGCAAGCGACATTGTTTGTTTTGTTCATGTGACATAATGATTGATGACAGGCTTGTTTGTGTTTGGGGGTCTCTCTGCGTTTCTCAGCCTGTGTGTGTAGAGTCTGAACCTCCTCCACGAGGGAGCCCTGGGTCTCCTCTAGCTGTCTCTTCTTCTGCTCTACGTGATCTTAGCCTGGTGCTGCATGGAGGACCCCATCAGGCAGGGACAGGGTTAACAGCTGAGGAAAAGAATGCTGACACTGTCTCTCTTTCCAACCAAGCTGCATGAACACAATAGTCTACTGAATAAAGGAAAATATTCCATACTATTTTTTTCAAGATATCGAAATGGATGTTAAATCCACTTCCTGGTTACCTGGGCGATGAGTAACTGACAGGAGGCCAGCTCCTTCTCATTGGCCTGCATCCTGCGGGAGGTGTCGGCCAGGGAGCTCTCCAGCTGCGGTTCACCAGAGACTTTACCTCTGATTTCATCTTACTGATGTAGAGACGAGCCATGGTGAACTCCTCCTCAATGACCTCATTCACCTCCATCATCTGAAGAGCAGAGAGATCAGGACTGAGTGTGTGTGTGTGTGTGTGTATGATTACCTGTTACAAACAGTTTATGTCTGTCTAAATAACAGTGTGTATATGTGTGTATGATTCTAATTGCGTAATTGTTTAATTGTATGTCCTTATAGCCTTGAGGTCACTGGTGCCGATGATGCCTCCTATCTCACTGAGGTCTCGGAGCAGTAGACTGAGAATCTCTACTGCTCTCTTCTTATGATGACTACTGAGCTCCTGTAGACTGGTCAGCTCCCTCTGTAACCGCGCCAGAGTGGTCTGAGACACATTGACGGATTTAAAAGTGGACAGATGAGTGGACCTACAGAGTACTTAGATTATGACCCCAGCCCTACCTTTTCCACAAATCCTCTCAGCTGTACACAACAGCAATCTTTACTCCTACACATAACTTGTCGTATGTCCTCCTCACTGCGCCCTCCTCACCTGTCCAAAGTGACTTCCAAACCTGTCAACCTTGACAGTGACACATCAATGTAAACAGTATATTCACTTTATGTGGGCCATGCGGAAATCAAACCTATAACCAGAACTATTAGAACCCATCTCGTTTCCTCCCAGAGTGACTCACAGTCTTCTGGTTGAGCTGGTTGTTGGAGCGGTTCTCGTTCTCCCCCTCCTGGCTCTTGTGGTCGTAGTTAACAGCCAGTTCTTCCAGGGCCTGCAGAACCTCCTTTACCTCTTCCTTGGCCGCCTCGTTCTCCCTCTGCAGACGGGACAGGTCCTCCTGGAGTTCTCATAGTCCTTACGGGTCGAAGCCAGCAGCTGGATGTACAGGAAGGTGAGTAAATAACACACACACACAAATACATACAGGCGAACACATACAGGCGAACACACACAGGCGAATACAAACAGGTGAATACACACAGGTGAATACACACAGGTGAATACACACACACGTGAATACACACACACGTGAATACACACAGGTGAATACACACACGTGAACACACACAAGTGAATACACACAGGTGAATACACACAGGTGAATACACACAGGTGAACACATACAGGTGAACACACACATGTGAACACACACAGGTGAACACACACAGGTGAACACACACAGGTGAACACACACAGGTGAACATACACATGTGAACACACACAGGTGAATACACACAGGTGAACACACACAGGTGAACATACAGGTGAATACATACAGGTGAATACATACAGGTGAATACACACAGGTGAACACACACAGGTGAACACACACATGTGAACACACACAGGTGAACACACACATGTGAACACACACAGGTGAACATACAGGTGAATACATACAGGTGAATACACACAGGTGAATACACACAGGTGAATACACACACACGTGAATACACACACACGTGAATACACACAGGTGAATACACACACGTGAACACACACAAGTGAATACACACAGGTGAATACACACAGGTGAATACACACAGGTGAACACACACAGGTGAACACACACAGGTGAACACACACATGTGAACACACACAGGTGAACACACACAGGTGAACACACACAGGTGAACACACACGTGAATACACACAGGTGAACACACACAGGTGAACATACAGGTGAATACATACAGGTGAACACACACATGTGAACACACACAGGTGAATACATACAGATGAATACACACAGGTGAACGAACACACACAGGTGAACACACACACAGGTGAACACACACAGGTGAACACACACAGGTGAATACACACAGGTGAATACACACAGGTGAACACACACAGGTGAATACACACAGGTGAACACACACAGGTGAATACACACAGATGAACACATACAGGTGAATACACACCGGTGAATACACACAGGTGAATACATACAGGTGAACATACACAGGTGAACGAACACACACAGGTGAACACACACAGGTGAACACACACAGTTGAATACACACAGGTGAACACACAGGTGAACGAACACAGGTGAACGAACACACACAGGTGAACGAATACACACAGGTGAACGAACACACACAGGTGAACGAACACACACAGGTGAACACACAGGTGAATACATACAGGTGAACACACACAGGTGAACGAACACACACAGGTGAACGAACACACACAGGTGAACACACAGGTGAATACACACACGTGAACACACACAGGTGAACACACAGGTGAATACATACAGGTGAATACACACAGGTGAACGAACACAGGTGAATACACACAGGTGAACACACACAGGTGAATACACACAGGTGAACACACACAGGTGAACACACACAGGTGAACACACACAGGTGAACACACAGGTGAACACACAGGTGAATACACACAGGTGAATGAACACACGCAGGTGAACGAACACACACAGGTGAACACACACAGGTGAACACACACAGGTGAACACACAGGTGAATACACAGGTGAACACACAGGTGAATACACAGGTGAATACATGTACAGACACATTCTGCTTAAATTAAATAAAACACCCAGCAATGTGCTTCGACTCCCCAACAAAACACCAGAATACCAGCATCTTATTGTCTCTGGCACAAGAACAGGTTTTAGAAATCCACATCTCAGAATGAAAGCACTTTACAGGAGGACAAGATGCAGAATGGCTTAAAAGCTATTGTTTCTCTCAGCAGTTAGATCGTGCCCTGCTCCACCTTTCAATACCTTGACTATTTGCCAACTGAGAGGAATAGATGTGTTACCATGGAAATGTTCTCATTCAAATCACTTTCTATAACTGCTGCTTATCAGGTAATCAGTGCTTTAAAAACCATTTAGGAAAGGTAATCACTGCTTTAAAAAACATGAATGAAAGGTAATCACTGCTTTAAAAAACATTAAAGAAAGGTAATCACTGCTTTAAAAACCATTAAGGAATGGTAATCACTGCTTTAAAAACCATTAAATAAAGGTCATCACTGCTTTAAAAAACATTAAAGAAAGGTCATCACTGCTTTAAAAACCATTAAGGAAAGGTAATCACTGCTTTAAAAACCATTAAGGAAAGGTAATCACTGCTTTAAAAACCATTAAGGAAAGGTAACCACTGCTTTATAAAAACCATTAAGGAAAGGTAACCACTGCTTTAAAAACCATTAAGGAAAGGTAACCACTGCTTTATAAAAACCATTAAGGAAAGGTAACCACTGCTTTAAAAAACATTAAGGAAAGGTAATCACTGCTTTATAAAAACCATTAAGGAAAGGTAACCACTGCTTTATAAAAACCATTAAGGAAAGGTAATCACTGCTTTAAAAAACATTAAGGAAAGGTAATCACTGCTTTATAAAAACCATTAAGGAAAGGTAACCACTGCTTTAAAAAACATTAAGGAAAGGTAATCACTGCTTTATAAAAACCATTAAGGAAAGGTAACCACTGCTTTAAAAAACATTAAGGAAAGGTAATCACTGCTTTAAAAACCATTAAGGAAAGGTAATCACTGCTTTATAAAAACCATTAAGGAAAGGTAACCACTGCTTTATAAAAACCATTAAGGAAAGGTAACCACTGCTTTAAAAACCATTAAGGAAAGGTAATCACTGCTTTAAAAAACATTAAGGAAAGGTAACCACTGCTTTATAAAAACCATTAAGGAAAGGTAACCACTGCTTTATAAAAACCATTAAGGAAAGGTAACCACTGCTTTAAAAAACATTAAGGAAAGGTAATCACTGCTTTATAAAAACCATTAAGGAAAGGTAACCACTGCTTTAAAAAACATTAAGGAAAGGTAATCACTGCTTTATAAAAACCATTAAGGAAAGGTAACCACTGCTTTAAAAAACATTAAGGAAAGGTAACCACTGCTTTATAAAAACCATTAAGGAAAAGTAACCACTGCTTTATAAAAACCATTAAGGAAAGGTAACCACTGCTTTATAAAAACCATTAAGGAAAGGTAATCACTGCTTTATAAAAACCATTAAGGAAAGGTAACCACTGCTTTATAAAAACCATTAAGGAAAGGTAACCACTGCTTTATAAAAACCATTAAGGAAAGGTAACCACTGCTTTATAAAAACCATTAAGGAAAGGTAACCACTGCTTTATAAAAACCATTAAGGAAAGGTAATCACTGCTTTATAAAAACCATTAAGGAAAGGTAACCACTGCTTTAAAAAACATTAAGGAAAGGTAACCACTGCTTTATAAAAACCACTAAGGAAAGGTAACCACTGCTTTAAAAAACATTAAGGAAAGGTAATCACTGCTTTATAAAAACCATTAAGGAAAGGTAACCACTGCTTTATAAAAACCATTAAGGAAAGGTAACCACTGCTTTATAAAAACCATTAAGGAAAGGTAACCACTGCTTTATAAAAACCATTAAGGAAAGGTAACCACTGCTTTATAAAAACCATTAAGGAAAGGTAATCACTGCTTTATAAAAACCATTAAGGAAAGGTAATCACTGCTTTATAAAAACCATTAAGGAAAGGTAACCACTGCTTTATAAAAACCATTAAGGAAAGGTAATCACTGCTTTAAAAACCATTAAGGAAAGGTAATCACTGCTTTATAAAAACCATTAAGGAAAGGTAACCACTGCTTTATAAAAACCATTAAGGAAAGGTAACCACTGCTTTAAAAAACATTAAGGAAAGGTAATCACTGCTTTAAAAACCATTAAGGAAAGGTAATCACTGCTTTATAAAAACCATTAAGGAAAGGTAACCACTGCTTTATAAAAACCATTAAGGAAAGGTAACCACTGCTTTAAAAACCATTAAGGAAAGGTAATCACTGCTTTATAAAAACCATTAAGGAAAGGTAACCACTGCTTTATAAAAACCATTAAGGAAAGGTAACCACTGCTTTATAAAAACCATTAAGGAAAGGTAATCACTGCTTTATAAAAACCATTAAGGAAAGGTAATCACTGCTTTATAAAAACCATTAAGGAAAGGTAATCACTGCTTTATAAAAACCATTAAATAAAGGTAATCACTGCTTTATAAAAACCATTAAGGAAAGGTAATCACTGCTTTAAAAACCATTAAGGAAAGGTAATCACTGCTTTATAAAAACCATTAAGGAAAGGTAATCACTGCTTTAAAAAACATTAAGGAAAGGTAACCACTGCTTTAAAAAACATTAAGGAAAGGTAATCACTGCTTTATAAAAACCATTAAGGAAAGGTAACCACTGCTTTAAAAACCATTAAGGAAAGGTAACCACTGCTTTATAAAAACCATTAAGGAAAGGTAACCACTGCTTTATAAAAACCATTAAGGAAAGGTAACCACTGCTTTAAAAAACATTAAGGAAAGGTAATCACTGCTTTAAAAACCATTAAGGAAAGGTAATCACTGCTTTATAAAAACCATTAAGGAAAGGTAACCACTGCTTTATAAAAACCATTAAGGAAAGGTAACCACTGCTTTAAAAAACATTAAGGAAAGGTAACCACTGCTTTATAAAAACCATTAAGGAAAGGTAATCACTGCTTTATAAAAACCATTAAGGAAAGGTAACCACTGCTTTATAAAAACCATTAAGGAAAGGTAACCACTGCTTTAAAAACCATTAAGGAAAGGTAACCACTGCTTTATAAAAACCATTAAGGAAAGGTAACCACTGCTTTATAAAAACCATTAAGGAAAGGTAACCACTGCTTTATAAAAACCATTAAGGAAAGGTAATCACTGCTTTAAAAACCATTAAGGAAAGGTAACCACTGCTTTATAAAAACCATTAAGGAAAGGTAATCACTGCTTTATAAAAACCATTAAGGAAAGGTAACCACTGCTTTAAAAACCATTAAGGAAAGGTAATCACTGCTTTATAAAAACCATTAAGGAAAGGTAACCACTGCTTTATAAAAACCATTAAGGAAAGGTAACCACTGCTTTATAAAAACCATTAAGGAAAGGTAACCACTGCTTTAAAAACCATTAAGGAAAGGTAATCACTGCTTTATAAAAACCATTAAGGAAAGGTAACCACTGCTTTATAAAAACCATTAAGGAAAGGTAACCACTGCTTTAAAAAACATTTGTATTTTTTATGGATCCCCATTAGCTACTGCCAAGGCAACAGCTACTCTTCCTGTGGTCCAGCACAATTAAGGCAGTTATACAATTTTAATAACATTATAATACATTCACAACAGATTTCACAACACATTAAGTGTGTTCCCTCAGACCCCTACTCTACTACCACATACAGTACCAGTCAAAACTTTGGACACACATTGTAGAATAATAGTGAAGACATCAAAACTGTGAAATAACATATATGGAATCATATAGTAACCAAAAAAGTGTAAAATAAATCAAAATATAGACATCTGCCCTGGGCATTTCTGATTCTACCTGGATTATGTTGGAGAAGCTTGCATTAAAGAACACCGTCTGTGTTCTGCTAGACAGGTAACTCTTTATCCACAATATAGCAGGGGGTGTAAAGCCGTAACACATACGTTTTTCCAGCAGCAGATTATGATCGATAATGTCAAAAGCCACACTGAAGTCCAACAAAACAGCCCCCCCAATCTTTTTATCATCAATTTCTCTCAGCCAATCATCAGTCATTTGGGAAAGGTATGCATTGCTTTAAAAAAAACATTAAGGAAAGGTAATTGCAGATTTAAAAACCATTAAGGAAAGAACACTTGTATCTGATATCACTCACAGAGTAGGCAGCTTACTGAGTGACTAATTCTACTACTACATCATGTTCATAGCTTGCACTTTGCCAGAAGAAACAAAGCTCTACCAGATTTATATCTAATGCAGATACATTTCTGACCACTAGATGGCAATAAACACAAACTAAAAAGTTTTGCACTCTAAAAACATGTACAGTGCATTCGGAATGTTTTCAGACCCCTTGACTTTTTCCACATTTTGTTAAGTTATAACCTTATTCTAAAATGTATTAAATATTTTTTTCCCCCTCATCAATCTACACGAAATACCCCATAATGACAAAGGAAAAACTGTTCTTTAGATTTTTTACAAACAAACTGAAATATCACATTTACATAAGTATTCTGACCCTTTACTCAGTACTTTGTTGAAGCACCTTTGGCAGCGATAACAGCCTAGAGTATTCTTGGGTATGACACTACAAGCTTGGCACACCTGTATTTGGGGAGTTTCTCCCATTCCTCTCTGCAGATCCTCTCAAGCTCTGTCAGGTTGGATGGGGAGCGTCACTGCAAAGCTATTTTTAGGTCTCTCCAGAGATGTTCGATTGGGTTCATGTCCGGGCTCTGCCTGGGCCACTCAAGGACATTCAGAGACTTGTCCCGAAGCCACTCCTGCATTGTCTTGGCTGTGTGCTTAGGGTTGTTGTCCCGTTGGAAGGTGAACCTTCGCCCCCAGTCTGAGGTCCTGAGTGCTCTGGAGCAGGTTTTCATCTCTCTGTACTTTGCTCCGTTCATCTTTCCCTCGATCCTGACTAGCCTCCCAGTCCCTGCCGCTGAAAAACATCCCCACAGCATGATGCTGCCACCACCATACTTCACCGTAGGGATGGTCCCAGGTTTCCTCCAGACGTGACACTTGGCATTCAGGCCAAAGACTTCAATCTTGGTTTCATCAGAGCAGAGAATCTTGTTTCTCATGGTCTGAGAGTCCTTTAGGTGCCTTTTGGCAAACTTCAAGAGGGCTGTCATGTGCCTTTTACTGAGGAGTGGCTTCCGTCTGGCCACTCTACCATAAAGGCCTGATTGGTGGAGTGCTGCAGAGATGGTTGTTCTTCTGGAAGTTTCTCCCATCTCCACAGAGGAACTCTGGAGCTCTGACAGCGTGACCATCGGGTTCTTGGTCACCTCCCTTGGTCAACTCCCCCGATTGCTCAGTTTGGCTGGTTGGCCAGCTCTAGGAAGAGTCTTGGTGGTTTGAAACTTCTTCCATTTAAGAATGATGGAGGCCACTTTGTTCTTGGGGACCTTCAATGCGGCAGACATTTTTTGGTACCCTTCCCCAGCTCTACAGACAATTCCTTCGACCTTATGGCTTGGTTTTTGCTCTGACATGCACTGTCAACTGTGGGACCTTATATAGACAGGTGTGTGCCTTTTCAAATAATGTCCAATCAATTGCATTTACCACAGGTGGACTCCAAACAAGTTGTAGAAACATCTCAAGGATGATCAATGGAAACAGGATGCACCTGAGCTCAATTTCGAATCTCATATTAAAGGGTCTGAATACTTATGTATTTATTTTTTTACACATTTGCAAACATTTCTGAAAACCTGTTTTCGACATTGTCATTTGTCATTATTTAGAGTAAGGCTGTAAAGTAACAAAATGTGGAAAAAAAATTCAAGGGGTCTGAATACTTTCCGAATGCCTTTGCTCAATGCACTAATTAAATGCAATGAAAACCTTGAATCTCATCAAGTTATACCATGTCAATCTATGATTATTACGGAATGTAGATGAAGAAGATGTGTTGTATAGGGTTGGATGAGCTCACCTCATCTAGATGAAGGAGATGTGTTGTATAGGGTTGGATGAGCTCACCTCATCTAGATGAAGGAGATGTGTTGTATAGGGTTGGATGAGCTCACCTCATCTAGATGAAGGAGATGTGTTGTATAGGGTTGGATGAGCTCACCTCATCTAGATGAAGGAGATGTGTTGTATAGGGTTGGATGAGCTCACCTCATCTAGATGAAGGAGATGTGTTGTATAGGGTTGGATGAGCTCACCTCATCTAGATGAAGGAGATGTGTTGTATAGGGTTGGATGAGCTCACCTCATCTAGATGAAGGAGATGTGTTGTATAGGGTTGGATGAGCTCACCTCATCTAGATGAAGTAGATGTGTTGTATAGGGTTGGATGAGCTCACCTCATCTAGATGAAGGAGATGTGTTGTATAGGGTTGGATGAGCTCACCTCATCTAGATGAAGGAGATGTGTTGTATAGGGTTGGATGAGCTCACCTCATCTAGATGAAGGAGATGTGTTGTATAGGGTTGGATGAGCTCACCTCATCTAGATGAAGTAGATGTGTTGTATAGGGTTGGATGAGCTCACCTCATCTAGATGAAGGAGATGTGTTGTATAGGGTTGGATGAGCTCACCTCATCTAGATGAAGGAGATGTGTTGTATAGGGTTGGATGAGCTCACCTCATCTAGATGAAGGAGATGTGTTGTATAGGGTTGGATGAGCTCACCTCATCTAGATGAAGGAGATGTGTTGTATAGGGTTGGATGAGCTCACCTCATCTAGATGAAGGAGATGTGTTGTATAGGGTTGGATGAGCTCACCTCATCTAGATGAAGGAGATGTGTTGTATAGGGTTGGATGAGCTCACCTCATCTAGATGAAGTAGATGTGTTGTATAGGGTTGGATGAGCTCACCTCATCTAGATGAAGGAGATGTGTTGTATAGGGTTGGATGAGCTCACCTCATCTAGATGAAGGAGATGTGTTGTATAGGGTTGGATGAGCTCACCTCATCTAGATGAAGGAGATGTGTTGTATAGGGTTGGATGAGCTCACCTCATCTAGATGAAGTAGATGTGTTGTATAGGGTTGGATGAGCTCACCTCATCTAGATGAAGGAGATGTGTTGTATAGGGTTGGATGAGCTCACCTCATCTAGATGAAGGAGATGTGTTGTATAGGGTTGGATGAGCTCACCTCATCTAGATGAAGGAGATGTGTTGTATAGGGTTGGATGAGCTCACCTCATCTAGATGAAGGAGATGTGTTGTATAGGGTTGGATGAGCTCACCTCATCTAGATGAAGGAGATGTGTTGTATAGGGTTGGATGAGCTCACCTCATCTAGATGAAGGAGATGTGTTGTATAGGGTTGGATGAGCTCACCTCATCTAGATGAAGGAGATGTGTTGTATAGGGTTGGATGAGCTCACCTCATCTAGATGAAGGAGATGTGTTGTATAGGGTTGGATGAGCTCACCTCATCTAGATGAAGGAGATGTGTTGTATAGGGTTGGATGAGCTCACCTCATCTAGATGAAGGAGATGTGTTGTATAGGGTTGGATGAGCTCACCTCATCTAGATGAAGGAGATGTGTTGTATAGGGTTGGATGAGCTCACCTCATCTAGATGAAGGAGATGTGTTGTATAGGGTTGGATGAGCTCACCTCATCTAGATGAAGGAGATGTGTTGTATAGGGTTGGATAAGCTCACCTCATCTAGATGAAGGAGATGTGTTGTATAGGGTTGGATGAGCTCACCTCATCTAGATGAAGGAGATGTGTTGTATAGGGTTGGATGAGCTCACCTCATCTAGATGAAGTAGATCTGTTGTATAGGGTTGGATAAGCTGACCTCATCTTGATCGATCATCTGCTCCTTGAACTTCTCTGCCCACTGGCTGTGTTGGTTGATCTCATCATCCTGAGATAGGAGCAAAGAAGAAAGATATGTTTCAATAGAAAAATGTTGCATTCATGTTTGGATTTACCAAGACTCTGTAATCCACTTTTTTGGGGGCAGCTAGCAGGGCTATGGCTTTTACTGTGAGAGGGATTTGTGTTTACACCAATATGTTCATTTTCCCAACAGTTAATTGGTTAGACCATTATGACCATGGCAAACAAACCTAATAATCCCTCATTAAGTTAATGGTTGGGTGATTAAAACAGATTTAATATAATTCCTACAGAATTATGCATATATGCTATTGTATAGTATTTGCATATGATTAAATACATTAACTGTGGTTAATTATATCTATAAAACATCAACCACAGACACAGCCCCTTTCCAGTCATCCATGACCATGAACCTTCATCCCAGAGGGAATCATCCTGCTATATGTGCTCTTGGAATGATCGGAAACTGGGAACATTCGGAAAGGGAAGCTCCATCCCTTCCTACCCAGCCACACCCACCTTGTCATCCAGCTGCTGGTATATGTCGGTGATGAGCCCCTCGTATCGGGTCTTCTCCTCGTCCAATAGCGGGACATGGGGCGGGGCTATGGTGTTGATCATGGGTGTGGCCGTGGTGTCACCACTACTGTCTTTCTTCTCCTTACTGCTCAGCTGCTCCTCCACTGGAACAGCCTCACCTGGGATAGAGAGGGAGGGTTGAGACGGAGGGAGGGAGGGATGGAGGGAGGGAGGGAGCGGGGGAGGAGAGACGGGGGGAGAAATGGAATGACAGAGGCAGGAGGGAGACAGGAGGGAGGAAGGGGGAGAGGGAGGAGGGAGGGAGGGAGGGAGCGGGGGAGGAGAGATGGGGAGAAATGGAATGACAGAGGCAGGAGGGAGACAGGAGGGAGGAAGGGGGAGAGGGAGGAGGGAGGGAGGGAGGGAGCGGGGAAGGAGAGATGGGGAGAAATGGAATGACAGAGGCAGGAGGGAGACAGGAGGGAGGAAGGGGGAGAGGGAGGAGGGAGGAGAGAGGGAGGGAGCGGGGGAGGAGAGATGGGGAGAAATGGAATGACAGAGGCAGGAGGGAGACAGGAGGGAGGAAGAGGGAGAGGGAGGAGGGAGGAGAGAGGGAGGGAGCGGGGGAGGAGAGACGGGGGAGAAATGGAATGACAGAGGCAGGAGGGAGACAGGAGGGAGGAAGGGGGGGGGAGGGAGGGAGGGAGGGAGGGAGGGGGAGGGAGGGAGGGAGGGGGAGGGAGGGAGGGAGGGAGGGAGGGAGGGAGGGGAGGGGGAGCGGGGGAGGAGAGACGGGGGGAGAAATGGAATGACAGAGGCAGGAGGGAGACAGGGGGAGGAAGGGTGAGAGGGAGGAGGGAGGAGAGAGGGAGGGAGGGAGCGGGGGAGAGGAGAGGGAGGGAGGGAGGGAGCGGGGGAGGAGAGACGGGGGGAGAAATAGAATGACAGAGGCAGGAGGGAGACGGGGGAGGAGGGGGGGAGGAGGAGGGGGGGGAGGGAGGGGAGGGGGAGGGAGGGAGGGAGGGAGGGGAGGGAGGGAGGGAGGGAGGGAGGGAGGGAGGGAGGGAGGGAGGGAGGGAGGGAGGGGGCAGCAGTGGTTAGAGTGATGGACCTCAACCAAACATGTAAGTTGTGGGTTATGGAGAGGGGCAGCAGGGACAGCACTGACAGATTTTAGCTCACTAAATGTGCCTACACATCCTTATCACATTCATCAAGTGAGTGTGTGAGAAAATGCACTAAATAAACTGTACAGAAACCTAGTTCAGAGGAGAACAATATCTGCTATCTGTGTCTACGATCCTTCCATTCCGTCTTTCATGATTTGTTAGTTGTATTGAAAAGCGCTATACAAATAAAGTTATTATTATTATAAATACAACACATCCTAGCACAAACCACTAACATTTCTACAGGATCCAGGGATATATTGGGACATGATTATGAGGCAACTTCTTAGGGATCGTAAATCATGCAGCGTGTTATGTCAAGATCACAGATTTTAGAGAAACAACAAATGTCGGTACATATAAGTGTTTAATATCGGCTGAAAGCTTCAATTCTTGTTAATATAACTGCACTGTCCAATTTACAGTAGCTATTAATGCGATAAAAAAAATGACATGTTATTGTTTGAGGAGAGCTCCTAACAACAAAACACTTTTTTCAACGCGATAGGTTTGATAAATTCACCTCTGAAGGTGAATTTTGCTCTGATTTATCATCCAAAGGGTCCCAGAGATAACATGAAGTGTCGTTTTGTTAGATAAAATCATTTTTCATATCCTAAAAAGGTCCATATAGCACGCGCAATCGATTTTGTATTTCCACTCGTTCAATTTGCAAAGAAAGGAATCTGTGAAAATCGCACCCTAAATGTTGTTTGAACGAGTCAAATCACGTTCATCTCTATTCCTCAGAGATCCTAGAAGGTAACAAGACTTCACTATTTCATTAGGGGTGTAGTATATCCTATAGGACACCATATTTGGTCAGAGAGCGACGCCTTCATGGCACACAGATGACGCGGGTGGCCATCACTTGAAGGACTGTATCTTTGACAAAAAAGCACCAATCGGGGTCAAACAAAGCTAGCTAGATAGCCGGAAACCCCGTCTCGGTCGCAAAATGTAGGCGCTAACCTTTTGCGACAGCATGCCTTTTCCTTTTGGACACAACGTATAAGAATATTCAGAGTTATGAAGTTATGAAAACTGGTTGTTTTGCAAATGTTGAAATTATAATATGGCTACTAATACTTGAAAAGCTAAATCAAAGTCCAAGTATACAGATTTTACGATATTCTTGCCGAAAAAAATGGAATATGAATGCGAATGTCCCCTTCACGATTTGTCCAAATGTACCTGGGGACTTGGTATTCTTGTTCACTCATTTTTCAAGTTATCCATCTGAAACTTTGCACATACACTGCTGCCATCTTGTGGACACTATCGGAATTACAACCAGATTGATGGCTATAACTATGACCTTTTTCTTGCATTTCACAGATGGTGGTAGAAAAATACCGGTTGGTTTTTTCTTTGTATTATTTTCGACCAGATCTATTGTGTTATATTCTCCTACATTCAATTCACATTTCCACAAACTCGAAAGTGTTTCCTTTCAAATGGTACCAATAATATGCATATCGTTGCTTCAGGGCCTGAGCTACCGGCAGTTAGATATGGGTATGTCATTTAGGCAAAAATTGAAAGAAAGGGGGCTATCCCTAATAACCTCCGACCGTGTCGACCAGCCAAACACCACCACACTCTGAAATAATCAACACCACACATAATCGTCTCAGTGCTGGGCAGCTCTCATGTAGACCCTGAGATAAGACAGGAAAGCAAGGGATGGGGTTGTGGGGAGGAGGGTGGAGGTAGAGTTACGAGAGGACAGAGAGAGTGGGGAGGAAGGGGGGAGGTAGAGTTACCAGAGGACAGAGAGAGTGGGGAGGAAGGGGGAGGTAGAGTTACCAGAGGACAGAGAGAGTGGGGAGGAAGGGGGGAGGTAGAGTTACCAGAGGACAGAGAGAGAGTGGGGAGGAAGGGGGGAGGTAGAGTTACCAGAGGACAGAGAGAGTGGGGAGGAAGGGGGGAGGTAGAGTTACCAGAGGACAGAGAGAGTGGGGAGGAAGGGGGGAGGTAGAGTTACCAGAGGACAGAGAGAGTGGGGAGGAAGGGGGGAGGTAGAGTTACCAGAGGACAGAGAGAGTGGGGAGGAGGGTGGAGGTAGAGTTACCAGAGGACAGAGAGAGTGGGGAGGAAGGGGGGAGGTAGAGTTACCAGAGGACAGAGAGAGTGGGGAGGAAGGGGGAGGTAGAGTTACCAGAGGACAGAGAGAGTGGGGAGGAAGGGGGGAGGTAGAGTTACCAGAGGACAGAGAGAGAGTGGGGAGGAAGGGGGGAGGTAGAGTTACCAGAGGACAGAGAGAGTGGGGAGGAAGGGGGGAGGTAGAGTTACCAGAGGACAGAGAGAGTGGGGAGGAAGGGGGAGGTAGAGTTACCAGAGGACAGAGAGAGTGGGGAGGAAGGGGGGAGGTAGAGTTACCAGAGGACAGAGAGAGTGGGGAGGAAGGGGGAGGTAGAGTTACCAGAGGACAGAGAGAGTGGGGAGGAAGGGGGGAGGTAGAGTTACCAGAGGACAGAGAGAGTGGGGAGGAAGGGGGAGGTAGAGTTACCAGAGGACAGAGAGAGTGGGGAGGAAGGGGGGAGGTAGAGTTACCAGAGGACAGAGAGAGTGGGGAGGAGGGGGGAGGTAGAGTTACCAGAGGACAGAGAGAGTGGGGAGGAAGGGGGAGGTAGAGTTACCAGAGGACAGAGAGAGTGGGGAGGAAGGGGGAGGTAGAGTTACCAGAGGACAGAGATCGCGGTGTCTGTATCTGTAGCTGTGTCTGTAGCTGTTACTGTGTCGGTGTCTGTAGATGTGTCTGTGTATATAGCTGTGTCTGTAACTATCTGTGTCTGTAGCATTGTCTGTAACTGTGTCTGTAACTGTGTCTGTGTATGTGGCTGTGTATGTTGCTGTGTCTGTAGCTGTGTATGTAGCTGTGTCTGTAGCCGTGTCTGTAACTATCTGTGTATGTAGCTGTGTCTGTATGTAGCTATGTCTGTAGCTTTGTCTGTAACTGTGCCTGTAGCTAATGGTCTTCACATGTGGAAGGGGTAAACAGGGGTAAACAGTGTCCCCCATTTGGGAGAATCAACAATCTGTTTGCATTATTATACATTATCTTGCAATGCAAATTGGAGATACTTATATATATAGTGTATGTGGACAACCCTTCAAATGCGTGGATTCGGCTGTTGCTGACAGGTGTATAAAATCGAGCACACACCATGCAATCTCCATAGACAAACATTGTCAGTAGAATGGCCTTACTGAATTATTTTTCTTTGAAGAGCTCAGTGACTTTCAACGTGGCACCGTCACCTTTCCAACAAATCAGTTCTTCACATTTCTGCCCTGCTAGAGCTGCACCGGTGAAGTATAAGTTCTGTTATTGTGAAGTGGAAATGTCTACGAGCAGTGGAAACGCATTTTCTGGAGGGATGAATCACGCTTCACAATCTGGCAGTCTGATGAACGAATCTGGGTTTGGCGGATGCCAGGAGAATGCTACCTGACCCAATGCATAGTGCCAACTGTAAAGTTTGGTGGAGGAGGAATAATGGTCTGGGGCTGTTTTACATGGTTCGGGTTAGGCCCCTTAGTTCCAGTGAAGGGAAATATTAACCCTACAGCATACAAGACATTCTAGATGATTCTGTGTTTCCAACTTTGTGGCAACAGTTTGGGGATGGCCTGTTTCAGCATGACAATGCCCCAGTCCACAAAGCGAGGTCCATACAGAAATGGTTTGTCGGTGTGGAAGCACTTGACTGGCCTGCACAAAGCCCTGACCTCAACTCCATCGAACACCTTTGGGAGGAATTGGAACACCGACGGTGAGCCAGGCCTAATTGCCCAACATCAGTGACCTCAAATAATGCTCATGACTGAATGGAAGCAAGTTCCTGCAGCAATGTTCCAATATCAAGTTGAAGCCTTCCCAGAAGAGAGGAGGTTGTTATAGCAGCAAAGGGGGAGACTAGCTCCAAATTAATGCCCATGATTTTGGAATGAGATGCTCGACGAGCAGGTGTCCACATACTTTTGACGATGTAGTGTATATGTTTCATTTATATCAAGCACAATCTCAAAAATACAAAAGCACTGTATAAAAGGAGGCAAGTCTGCACAGCAGGTTGCTGGCTGACTAATGAGTACTGAGAGGAGGGTCGTGATCATGGCTACAAATCCAGCATCCAGAAAGTATATCATGATGAACATACTGTTGTTGAAAACAACTAAATATGTCAGTTTGTTTGACAGACAACCTCCATCCAGGTCAGAACAGAACCCAGCCCAAACTGAGATGACAAATTGCCTGTTGCTTAAAATCCCAACATCAACTGACCTATTTATTCTAACAAGGATTTTATTTGGAAAAAACAAAGCTTGCAAAGGGGGAATAATCAGTGAGTAAATGAGAAAACTGGAAACAGAATGAGTGAACGGATGAGTAGTTTGGGAAAACATGTCCAGTCCCCATCCTACCTTATTAGTGAAGCCTATTCTACACGTGTTCAGTGACCAGGATGAACAAAACCCCTCTGGGTCATCCACAGGTCTTCTATATGACTTTCATTAAAGCAATTTCATCAACTGAAAACAAAGTTTCATCAGTAACAATGTTGGTTTATCTAGACACATGCCCTACAACCCCATGGCCTCTAACTGTCAGTGAAGACCTTAGCGTTCATAGGACAGGAGAAGAAGGTGGGAGATGTGTGGAAACAGTTTCTGATGCTCCCAGAGAAGGTTGTGTAGTAGAGTAACTGGGTTCACAATATATTCAATTGGTTTGCGTAAATTATCATTATTTACTGTGTATGCCTTGCAGTCGAGATGTACTCATAAGAATTCTAGTCTCGTTAGACCATAATTGCTACAGCTCCTCCGCTTTCGTTCGTGCTCTCTCTGTCTCTCTATATTTTTCTGAAGCTACTGTCTGTCTCTATCTCTATTTTTCTCACTCCTGTTCTCTCTCTCTCTCTCTCTCTCCTCCAGTCCTCTACTCTCAACAAAATAGGAAAAATGCCAAGGGGGTGAATACTTTCGCAAGCCACTGTATATATAAACTCAGCAAAAAATGAAACGTCCTCTCACTGTCAACTGCGTTTATTTTCAGCAAACTTAACATGTGTAAATATTTGTTTGAACATAACAAGATTCAACAACTGAGACATAAACTGAACAAGTTCCACAGACATGTGATTAACAGAAATTGAATGTGTCCCTGAACAAAGGGGGGGTCAAAATCAAAAGTAACAGTCAGTATCTGGTGTGGCCACCAGCTGCATTAAGTGCTGCAGTGCATCTCCTCCTCATGGACTGCACCAGATTTGCCAGTTCTTGCTGTGAGATGTTACCCCACTCTTCCACCAAGGTACCTGCAAGTTCCCGGACATTTTGGGGGGGAATGGCCCTAGCCCTCACCCTCCAATCAAACAGGTCCCAGACGTGCTCAATGGGTCTGAGATCCGGGCTCTTCGCTGGCCATGGCAGAACACTGACATTCCTGTCTTGCAGGAAATCACGCACAGAATGAGCAGTATGGCTGGTGGCATTGTCATGCTGCAGGGTCATGTCAGGATGAGCCTGCAGGAAGGGTACCACATGAGGGAGGAGGATGTCTTCCCTGTAACGCACAGCGTTGAGATTGCCTGCAATGACAACAAGCTCAGTCCGATGATGCTGTGACACACCGCCCCAGACCATGATGGACCCTCCACCTCCAAATCGATCCCGCTCCAGAGTACAGGCCTCGGTGTAACACTCATTCCTTCGACGATAAACGCAAATCCGACCATCACCTTTGGTGAGACAAAACCGCGACTCGTCAGTGAAGAGCACTTTTTGTCAGTCCTGTCTGGTCCAGTGACGGCGAGTTTGTGCCCATAGGCGACGTTGTTGCCGGTGGTGTCTGGTGAGGACCTGCCTTACAACAGGCCTACAAGCCCTCAGTCTAGCCTCTCTCAGCCTACTGCGGACAGTCTGGGCACTGATGGAGGGATTGTGCGTTCCTGGTGTAACTCAGACAGTTGTTGTTGCCATGCTGTCATTAATTGTTTATGGTTCATTGAACAAGCATCGGAAACAGTGTTTAAACCCTTTTCAATGAAGATCTGTGAAGTTATTTGGATTTTTACGAAATATCTTTGAAAGACAGGGTCCTGAAAAAGGGACGTTTCTTTTTTTGCTGAGTTTATATACACTGAGTATACCAAACATTTGGAAAACCTTCCTAATATTGAAAACTCAATTCGTCGGGGCATGGACTCTACAAGGTGTCGAAGCATTGCACAGGGATGCTGGCCCATGTTGACTCCAATGCTTCCCACAGATGTGTGAAGTTGGCTTGATGTCTTTTGGGTGATGGACCGTTCTTGATACACACGGGAAACTGTTGAGCGTGAAAAACCCACTAGCGTTGTAGTTCTTGCCATAAATCGGTGCGCCTGGCACCTACTACCATACCCCGTTCAAAGGCACCTAAATCTTTTGTCTTGCCCCCTCTGAATGGCACACATACACAATCCATGTAACAATTGTCTCAAGGCTTAAAAATCCTTCTTTAACCTTCAGCTACACTGGTTGAAGTGGATTTAACAAGTGACATCAATAAGGGATCATATCTTTCACCTGGATTCACCTGTTCAGTCGATGTCATGGAAATAACAGGTGTTCTTAATGTTTTGTATACTCAGTATATATTTGTATTTATTATGGATCCCCATTAACTGTTGCCAAGGTAGTAGCTACTCTTCCTGGGGTCCAGAAACATTAAGGCAGATATATACAATCAAAAATATTACATGACATTACATTTCATAACACTTTTCACAACACATTGTGTGCCCTCAGGCCACTACTCTGCTACCACATATCTACAATACAAAATCCATGTGTGTGTAGAGTACATGTGTTAGCATGTGTACGTGTGTATCTCTTCACAGTCCCTGCTGTTCCATAAGGTGTATTTTTATCATTTTTTTCAATCTGATTCTACTGCTTGCATCAGTTATCTGATGTGGAATAGAGTTCCATGTAGTCATGGCTCTATATAGTACTGTGTGCCTCCCATAGTCTGTTCTGGACTTGGGATTTTAAAGAGACCTCTGGTGGCATGTCTTGTGGGGTATGCATGGGTGTAAAGATGATTCGTTGAAAAATATGATTTATTGAAGAGAGAGAAGGAGAGGCAGGGGAGAGAGAGAGAGAGAGAGAGAGAGAGAGAGAGAGAGAGAGAGAGAGAGAGAGAGAAAAGGAGAGGCAGGGGAGAGAGAGAGAAAAGGAGAGGCACGGGAGAGAGAGAGAAAAGGAGAGGCACGGGAGAGAGAGAGAAAGGGAGAGGCACGGGAGAGAGAGAGAAAAGGAGAGGCACGGGAGAGAGAGAAAAGGAGAGGCACGGGAGAGAGAGAAAAGGAGAGGCGGGGAGAGAGAGAGAGCAGGAGAGGCAGGGGAGAGAGAGAAGGAGAGGCAGGGGAGAGAGGTGAGGAAAGGAAGAGGAGGGAGAGAAGGAGAGGCAGGAGTGAGAGAGAGAGAGAGAAGGAGAGGCAGGAGAGAGAGAGAGAGAGAGAGAGAAGGAGAGGCAGGGGAGAGAGAGAGAGAGGAGAGGCAGGGGGAGAGAGAGAGAAGGAGCGGTAGGGGAGAGAGGTGAGGAAAGGAAGAAGAGAGTGAGAAGTGGGGTGGGAGGGAAGAGAGGAAGGGAAGACCAAGTGAGTGAAGGAGATGAGAGGGATGAGAGGGATGAGAGGCAGAGAGGGAGGGTAGTAAGAGGGAAGACCACTCACCTTCACATTCCCAGCCAAATCCACCAGGTAGACTTCTCACCTTCTCACTACAAGCCAGATCCACCAGGTAGACTTCGCACCTTCTCACTACAAGCCAGATCCACCAGGTAGACTTCTCACCTTCTCAATACCTGCCAGATCCACCAGGTAGACTTCTCACCTTCTCAATACCTGCCAGATCCACCAGGTAGACTTCTCACCTTCTCAATACCTGCCAGATCCACCAGGTAGACTTCTCACCTTCTCAATACCTGCCAGATCCACCAGGTAGACTTCTCACCTTCTCAATACCTGCCAGATCCACCAGGTAGACTTCTCACCTTCTCAATACCTGCCAGATCCACCAGGTAGACTTCTCACCTTCTCAATACCTGCCAGATCCACCAGGTAGACTTCTCACCTTCTCAATACCTGCCAGATCCACCAGGTAGACTTCTCACCTTCTCAATACCTGCCAGATCCACCAGGTAGACTTCTCACCTTCTCAATACCTGCCAGATCCACCAGGTAGACTTCTCACCTTCTCAATACCTGCCAGATCCACCAGGTAGACTTCTCACCTTATCAATACCTGCCAGATCCACCAGGTAGACTTCTCACCTTCTCAATACCTGCCAGATCCACCAGGTAGACTTCTCACCTTCTCAATACCTGCCAGATCCACCAGGTAGACTTCTCACCTTCTCAATACCTGCCAGATCCACCAGGTAGACTTCTCACCTTATCAATACCTGCCAGATCCACCAGGTAGACTTCTCACCTTCTCAATACCTGCCAGATCCACCAGGTAGACTTCTCACCTTCTCAATACCTGCCAGATCCACCAGGTAAAGTTTTCCTGACAGCTTCTGTTCTGTCTCTCTGTGCTCCTGCTTGATGTTGATCAGGAAGATGCTGTGACTGCGAGAACTGTGCTCATTCATGTCTGTGTGGACGAATAAACAGCAGCACAACATTTGAGTGGTAGCAAAGAAAATGGGCAGTCTTTTGCTGAATCACTGGATATCAAATGTAGTTAAAATGTATTTATTCATTAAATGTGTGATTCCAGAGGAAAAGAGAAGCACTTACTTGTAACAGCCACGTGACGATTGGACTTTCCCTCATCGATGACATCCATAACCTCTTCTGGACTGGACACAAAGCGTTCCGTACAGACCTGTGTGTGAAAGTGGGAATGTGTGTGAAGCTGAGGTAAATGTTGCATCAGAACCACAATATTGTGGGGTATTTACCTGAAATATTATTTACTGTGCTTAGTGAATGAACAATAATATTATCAACAATTGAAATCATTTCTGTTTATAGCACTTTAGTAACAGAGATTGGATACCCACCTTAACATAGGGCACCTTGTTTTTGTCCTCATGCACCGCCAGGTTGGTCTTTGACACTGAAAAAGAAAAAAGGCAGAAAATATTTAAATCAGAATTGTCCACCTCACTTTTCAGAAATCCAAACTTTATTAAAACTAGAAAGTCTTTACTCACCATCCAATAAGTCTCTGATTTTGTCTAAGTAGATGTCAAAGTAGTAGACGTATAAAGACAGAACATACACTATATATACAAAAGTATGTGGACACCACTTCAAAATTAGTGGAGTCGGCTATTTCAGCCACACCTGTTGCTGACAGGTGTATAAAATTGAGCACACAGCCATGCGCTCTCCATAGACAAACATTGGCAAAATAATGGCCTTACTGAGGAGCTCAGTGCCTTTCAACGTGGCGCCATCATAGGATGCCACCCTTCTTCAAATTTCTGCACTGCTAGGGCTGCCCTAGTCAACTGTAAGTGCGGTTATTGTGATGTGGAAATGTCTAGGAGCAACAATGGCTCAGCCGCGAAGTGGTAGGCAACACAAGCTCACAGAATGGGACAGCCAAGTGCTGAAGCATGTAGCGCGTAAAAATTGTCTGTCCTCGGTTGCAACACTCTCTACCGAATTTCAAACTGCCTCTGGAAGCAGTGCCAGAACAAGATGTGTTCGTCGGGGGCTTCATGAAATGGGTTTCCATGGCTGAGCAGCCATACACAAGCCCAAGATCACCATGCGCAATGCCAAGTGTCGGCTGGAGTGGTGTAAAGATCGCCGCCATTGGACTCTGGAGCAGTGGAAACGCATTCTCTGGAGTGATGAATCATGCTTCACCATCTGGCAGTCTGACGGACGAATATGGTTTTGGCAGATGCCAGGAGAACGTTACCTGCCTGAATGCATAGTGCCAACGGTAAAGTTTGGTGGAGGAGGAACAATGTTCTGGGGCTGTTTTTCATGGTTTGGGCTAGGCCCCTTAGTTCCAGTGAAAGGAATTCTTAAAGCCACAGCAGACAATGACATTCTAGATGATTCTGTGCTTCCAACTGTGCTTCCAACTTTGTGGGGAAGGCCCTTTCCTGTTTCAGCATGACAATGCCCCACTGCACAAAGCGAGGTCCATACAGAAATGGTTTGTCGAGATTGGTGTGGAAGAACTTTACTGGCCTGCACAGAGCCCTGACCTCAACCCCATCAAAGACCTTTGGGATAAATTGGAACTCCGACTGCGAGCCAGGCCTAATCACCCAACATCAGTGCCCAACCTCACTAATGCTCTTATAGCTGAATGGAAGCAAGTCCCTGCAGCATTGTTCCAACATCTAATGGAAAGCCTTCCCAGAAGAGTGGAGGCTGTTATAGCAGCAAAGGGGGACCAACTCTATATTAATGCCCATGATTTTGGAAAGTGATGTTTGACAAGCAGGTGTCTACATAATTTTTGGTCATGTAGTGTATATCACACACTGCATATAAAAAACCGTTAATAAACCGGACTATGACAGCATTACTCCTGTGCCAGTCTTGTCCTTGGTGAAGTACTCACTATTCTAACAGATGAGCACTCGGGTTCCTAGGCTTTTGTGTTGTGACCTTCCATTTGGGTTACTTGAGGACCACACAGCCCACAGTCACCAGTTGGATGTGTCACTACTGTGACCATATGGTACTTGTAACCTACTCCAGCAGAGCAAGCACCATAGTGGACGCCTGGCTCTGTGGGTCCTGTCACTAACACTAGCACAGTAAAGAGCACTGGACTATCCCTCAGCCACCACAGCACCTGTTCCATTCACATTGTATATGGTACACAGAATGCACTGCTCTTACACTTTCATAACATCTTATTATACATTCTCATATATTGACAAATCCTGCAAAATGATATCTTAACATAGACTATTTGCTGTGAAGGCAAGCTAACCTAAATTACATGGACACTGAGCACCTAGCCAGGGTTCCAGAGGGGCCATGGTGTGTCTGTTATCTTAATGTGGAACCTAGCCAGGGTTCCAGAGGGGCCATAGTGTGTCTGTTATCTTGATGTGGAACCTAGCCAGGGTTCCAGAGGGGCCATAGTGTGTCTGTTATCTTAATGTGGAACCTAGCCAGGGTTCCAGAGGGGCCATGGTGTGTCTGTTATCTTAATGTGGAACCTAGCCAGGGTTCCAGAGGGGCCATAGTGTGTCTGTTATCTTGATGTGGAACCTAGCCAGGGTTCCAGAGGGGCCATAGTGTGTCTGTTATCTTGATGTGGAACCTAGCCAGGGTTCCAGAGGGGCCATAGTGTGTCTGTTATCTTAATGTGGAACCTAGCCAGGGTTCCAGAGGGGCCATAGTGTGTCTGTTATCTTGATGTGGAACCTAGCCAGGGTTCCAGAGGGGCCATGGTGTGTCTGTTATCTTAATGTGGAACCTAGCCAGGGTTCCAGAGGGGCCATGGTGTGTCTGTTATCTTAATGTGGAACCTAGCCAGGGTTCCAGAGGGGCCATGGTGTGTCTGTTATCTTAATGTGGAACCTAGCCAGGGTTCCAGAGGGGCCATAGTGTGTCTGTTATCTTGATGTGGAACCTAGCCAGGGTTCCAGAGGGGCCATGGTGTGTCTGTTATCTTAATGTGGAACCTAGCCAGGGTTCCAGAGGGGCCATAGTGTGTCTGTTATCTTAATGTGGAACCTAGCCAGGGTTCCAGAGGGGCCATGGTGTGTCTGTTATCTTGATGTGGAACCTAGCCAGGGTTCCAGAGGGGCCATAGTGTGTCTGTTACCTTAATGTGGAACCTAGCCAGGGTTCCAGAGGGGCCATGGTGTGTCTGTTATCTTAATGTGGAACCTAGCCAGGGTTCCAGAGGGGCCATAGTGTGTCTGTTATCTTGATGTGGAACCTAGCCAGGGTTCCAGAGGGGCCATAGTGTGTCTGTTATCTTGATGTGGAACCTAGCCAGGGTTCCAGAGGGGCCATAGTGTGTCTGTTATCTTAATGTGGAACCTAGCCAGGGTTCCAGAGGGGCCATAGTGTGTCTGTTATCTTGATGTGGAACCTAGCCAGGGTTCCAGAGGGGCCATGGTGTGTCTGTTATCTTAATGTGGAACCTAGCCAGGGTTCCAGAGGGGCCATGGTGTGTCTGTTATCTTAATGTGGAACCTAGCCAGGGTTCCAGAGGGGCCATGGTGTGTCTGTTATCTTAATGTGGAACCTAGCCAGGGTTCCAGAGGGGCCATGGTGTGTCTGTTATCTTAATGTGGAACCTAGCCAGGGTTCCAGAGGGGCCATGGTGTGTCTGTTATCTTAATGTGGAACCTAGCCAGGGTTCCAGAGGGGCCATGGTGTATCTGTTACCTTAATGTGGAACCTAGCCAGGGTTCCAGAGGGGCCATGGTGTGTCTGTTACCTTAATGTGGAACCTAGCCAGGGTTCCAGAGGGGCCATAGTGTGTCTGTTACCTTAATGTGGAACCTAGCCAGGGTTCCAGAGGGGCCATGGTGTGTCTGTTATCTTAATGTGGAACCTAGCCAGGGTTCCAGAGGGGCCATGGTGTGTCTGTTATCTTGATGTGGAACCTAGCCAGGGTTCCAGAGGGGCCATGGTGTGTCTGTTACCTTAATGTGGAACCTAGCCAGGGTTCCAGAGGGGCCATAGTGTGTCTGTTACCTTAATGTGGAACCTAGCCAGGGTTCCAGAGGGGCCATGGTGTGTCTGTTATCTTAATGTGGAACCTAGCCAGGGTTCCAGAGGGGCCATAGTGTGTCTGTTATCTTAATGTGGAACCTAGCCAGGGTTCCAGAGGGGCCATAGTGTGTCTGTTACCTTAATGTGGAACCTAGCCAGGGTTCCAGAGGGGCCATGGTGTGTCTGTTACCTTGATGTGGAACTCCAGGTTCTCGTCCATGGAGTAGATGTGGTCAAAGATGTCCCTGCTGATACGGGGGATAATACCCATCTGCTGGGAGTCATGTAGCTTGCCCTGGGAAAAAACACACTCCTGATCAAATAAACAAGATAGACGACAACATTTAGCATTCCCAAAAGTTGAAATGGCAAGTAGCAATACAGATTCATTACAGAGGGAAAAAGCACTCACCATTTCTCCTCAAACAAAGGCCTTAACCCTCTTAGCTTTCATAAGGCCTGGGTCCTCATATTGATCAGAAATACACATGCTACCTCAAGGGGGTTTCATTCCTTTGCCAGCCTGAACTTCCTTTACTTTAGTCCCCTCATCCCCCACCTCAATTTCATTCAGTCTTACCTCTCCTTATCCAGCCCAAACATAATAAAAATAATATTGACTTGACAATAAAAATGTAATGGACTATCACAGTCTGTCATTCGCCTCAGGGCTGATGCCATTCATATGGTAATATGATGCTGGCTAGGTAGACGAGGATAGGGAGATGTATAATAGCATCATAGATTAAGCACATAACAAGGATAGTTTTACATTCTGGTCAGGCTGGCAGCGTGGAAGCTAATCATACTGCCACCATCGCTTCCCCGCCCTTCCATTAGCTGCTGAGGAATAATGGAATAAATGTTTTCCAATTTTATCCTGAGGCTTGCTGAAGGCTCTCTGGGCTGTTTCCAGGGCAACGGCTGCAGCTGAATAGGAGGCTATTGTATGTATGTGTAATCGCATGGTGGCACATCATGTGAACCGTGGCGGAGTAACACCTCACTGCTATTTTGGCGTGCCGTCTGGCATAGGCAGTCAGCCTAAATAAAGGTATGCCAGTAAGGAAGACGCAGCAGGAGGGAAGGACTGTTGGGAATGTTCCCATTCAAGGAGAACCAGAAATGTTCTTCCACAACACAAGCATGAGAGAGATTTTTGCTGAAAAGTCTGTTGTTGGTGATTTATTGTATATGCATACTGACTGGCACCTCCCTTTAAATGAAGCAAACATGTTTGACAATCTCAAGTGTCTGCCGCCTGAGTAACTACAGCACAATTTTGATCCGCCTGTAAAAAACATGTTTCTGCAACACTATGTTAAATAGTCTAAAACTCGCTTTTGAAATCATGTTAGGATTATGACTGAGGTAATCATCTTAAAGGGATAGTTCATGCAAAATATATATATATATATATGTGTGTTATATATGTGTGTTAAATTACCCTTACCTTGAGTTGTGTCTTAAGGCCCATGGTGACAGAATCCACAATAATCCATTATTTACTTCTGGCTACAGCCTGGATTTAGCATATTAGCATCGTCAGATTTCATGAATGGAAACAGCCGAACCGATGTAAGCAAACCTGCACTGCAAGACGAAACTTCTTCAAAAACGCTTCAAACTAAGTTTGGTAGAGTCAATACTCGCGAAGAACCTGTCCAGGTGTTCTTCCACGCGAGAAACATTTTAAATGCTCTGATACTTCCTATGGTTTACAGGTTTCTATGTTTATCTGGAAAGCAATCCACGTCTAAGTGCCTGCCCCAGGAGGACATCATCAATGGAAGACACATACAGATGCCCTGTGCTGTTGCTACGTGAGGTAATAATTTCAGTTCTGAGGAACTAAGTTCCAGCAATTATTTTAGCAGTATAAACGTTTTAAAAAATCCCTGCTAACTCCACTAACTACCGAATTTAGTGTGTTTCTGATGAAGTCTCGGCTTGCAGTGCAGCTTTGCTAACATCGGTCCGGCTGTTGCCATTCATGAAATCTGACGATGCTAGCATGCCAACTCTAGGCTGTAGACAGAAGTATATAATGGATTATTGTGGATTCTGTCACCATGGGCCTTCAAACACAAATCAAGGTAAAGGTAATTTAATCCAAATATAGATTTTGCATGAACTATTCCTTTAAACTCCAGTCACTACCAGCTCAGCCAATGGGTCACTAGATCACCTACAGATGCAGGTAGCGAGGCCAAAAGTTAAACCTGATTCTAGTCTGTACCTCTGGCTCCTCTTTAAACGGTTTTATGTCCCATGAGCCTCTCCTTTGTACTGCCTTGTAAAAATGGCTGCTAATGGTTATACTTGCACAGTAGCTTCACTGAAGCCTAATGTCTGCTATCCTTAATCTAATCTCTAAAAGAATCTCTTTGGTTCCAGCACAAATCCCAGTGAGGCATCAAAATGTCCTTCTGACTTACCTCCATGGTCTGGGTCTTTCCTGTTGAGGTCTGGCCATAGGCAAAGATTGTTCCATTGTACCCGCCCAGCACATCTCCAAAATGCAGAAACTGGGGTTACGGCTTTCATAATAGCTCTGGAGCTGAGTTGATATGATGATGAAATGACGGTGGGGAGGAGAGGAGGTCAGATAAAGAGACTGCAGGACAGAGTGTCTCTGACCTTTGACGATCTGCTTGGCACAGGCATCGTAGACTTGCTCCTGGGCTGTGTTGGGTGGCAGGACTCGGTCAAACACATAGGGCTTACTCTGCAAGGGACGAAATAAAGCAACTGTCAATAGTCTAATTTCACCGTTAGTCCATTCCTGAGGAACCGTTGTGAGTTATTTTCAGCAACAAAACTGAATGTAAGAACATGAATAAAGCCTAAACATTTTCCACCTCAGACATTTTGTCACTGTTGAATCTTTTGACTGCAAGCAGGGTGTGACAATCTGACAAGGTGAGAAAATAGAGTCCGTATTACATCAAGCAAGGTTCCATGACTGTGGTGACCTTGTTCCCTCCAGATCTCTTTCAGAGTAAGTGTGTCTAGGAGGTGTCACACTAAACCAGTCTCCTCCTGCTCTGAGGTACAGCCGGAGCAACTCTAAACGGACCTCAGATCAGTTATTCAGTCTGTCTAGGAGGTGTCACACTAAACCAGTCTCCTCCTGCTCTGAGGTACAGCCGGAGCAACTCTAAACTGACCTCAGATCAGTTATTCAGTCTGTCTAGGAGGTGTCACACTAAACCAGTCTCCTCCTGCTCTGAGGTACAGCCGGAGCAACTCTAAACTGACCTCAGATCAGTTATTCAGACTGTCTAGGTGTCACACTAAACCAGTCTCCTTCTGCTCTGAGGTACAGCCGGAGCAACTCTAAACTGACCTCAGATCAGTTATTCTGTCTGTCTAGGAGGTGTCACACTAAACCAGTCTCCTCCTGCTCTGAGGTACAGCCGGAGCAACTCTAAACTGACCTCAGATCAGTTATTCAGTCTGTCTAGGTGTCACACTAAACCAGTCTCCTCCTGCTCTGAGGTACAGCCGGAGCAACTCTAAACTGACCTCAGATCAGTTATTCAGTCTGTCTAGGTGTCACACTAAACCAGTCTCCTCCTGCTCTGAGGTACAGCTGGAGCAACTCTAAACGGACCTCAGATCAGTTATCCTGTCACAACAGTACGCCTGTCTGATTATTCACTTAGTATAGGACAGATAACCTGTCTCGTTACACTGTGGCTGTTACGGATACAGGTATCCTGTGTGTATTTGTTTTCTCTCCTTCTGCCCTAGTCACAGGTGGCAGTCATCAGTCGCCAATCAGTCGCCAATCTGAAGACACACCTGCTCCTTTTCTCTTACCCAATCACATCCCCTTTCCCTTGGTTTAAAATAAACCCAATCAGTTGTCTCTGGAGCTATCTCTCTTTTGTTTTTGTGCCTACATCTCACATTGTCTGTTATCGTGTGAGTATGTATTGCTGTGGTGTATGGCTGTTTGTTTGTTGGCGGGAAAAGAAAAGGGGACACCAAGCCAAGTCGCCCTTGTGCATACATTACCTGTAGGAAAACTTTGTCTAAGTACCCTAGTTAGAACTGGGCGGACCACCCACTGTATTTTATTGGTTAGTTGGCTAGCTGTTCTTGAAGCAGGCAAGACTAGCTTCGTTTTTTTTCTTTAAATAGTTATTTCCTTGGGTCCAGCTCAGCCCCTTTACCCCCCTCCCCACATTACCGTGTGTTTAAAAAATACGGTAAATAAATCTACCGTCAAGTGTTTGACGGTAGATTTAGGTTGTCTGTTTTTAGTTCTCACTGTTCTTTTTTTACTGTCATGATTTGCATGAGATATGTTACAGGTCTCGTTTCCATCCCCCCTGGACTGCAGGGCCAAAGGGATTCGTAACAGTGGGCCTGGAGGTTACTTTGGAGACAGAGACAACCACAGATTTTCTGTTAATAGCATCCTGGGATGGGCTTGAATGAAGCAGGCCCACAAACAGTTACACAGGAAAACAAAGGATGGAGAGGAGACATTTTCAAGACAAGATTTGTATTTATGGATCCCCATTTCCTGGGGTCCAGCAAAATTAAGGCAGTTATACAATTTTCAAAGCACACGAAATGTGTGTCCTCAGGCCGCTACACCACTACCACATATCTACAACAAAATCCATGTGTACGTGTGTGTATAGTGCTATCGTGTGTGTGTGTGTATGCATGTCTCTGCCTATGTTAGTTTTGCTTCATTTACATTTAAGTCATTTAGCAGACGCTCTTATCCAGAGCGACTTACAAATTGGAGAGTTCCTGCTGTTCCATAAGGCGTATTTTTATGTTTTTTAAATCTAATTTTACTGCTTGCATCTGTTACCTGATGTGGAATAGAGTTCCATGTAGTCATGGCTCTATATAGTACTGTGTGCCTCCCATAGTCTGTTCTGGACTTGGGGACTGTGAAGAGACCTCTAGTGGCATGTCTTGTGGGGTATGCATGGGTGTCTGAGCTGTGTGCTAGTAGTTTAAACAGGCAGCTCAGTGCTTTCAACAAGTCAATACCTCTCACAAATACAAGTAGTGAAGTCAGTCACTCCTCTACTTTGAGATGGTGGGTTATGAGTGTTTTAGAACTTGTGTGTAGGAGCGTGTGTAGTTGTGTATGTCTCTCATCCCTCTTGGAGACAGGCCCCCACCAGACACTACTCTATACTGCTGTAGGAGTGAAATATTACTTCCCACTTTGTTGTTGTCCTGCTAGTCTAATCTAAAAAGAAATATATCTGGGACAGTTGACATTCGGTCAGTGTCACGTTCGTAGTTAGAAGGAGACCAAGGCGCAGCGTTTCACATCATTTAATAAATGAAACTCAAACAAAAAAGCACAAATGAAATGTGACAAATGGCGTGCTCACAGACAACTAACCAAAAAACAAGATCCCACAACACCCAGTGGGAAAATGCTGCCTAATTATGATCCCCAATCAGAGACAACGAATGACAGCTGCCTCTGATTGGGAACCATATCAGGCCAACATAGAAATACAAAAACAGATGTTCCCATCTGAGTCACACCCTGACCTAACCAAACAGAGAATAATAAGGATCTCTAAGGTCATGGCGTGACAGTCAGACTGATTTCAAACCCATGTAATTACCTTAGTTTAACAAAGGAGATGATTTGAAAAGCAGCAGAATTGATGGATCTTAAAATGGGAGGTTCCTCCTGGCTAAGAGTGGGTTTACTCACCCTGGGGCTTTGGAGTGAGGTGGGGGTGGGATTCATTCAACTGAAGGTCATATGCATTTTCCCCGTCAAGCAACAGAGTTTCTAGCTATCCTCCAGAGTCATGTTCATCAAAGCCCTTGAATAAGTACAGTGCATTCGGAAAGTATTCAGACCACTTGACTTTTCCTCCCTCATCAATCTACACACAGTACTCCATAATGACGAAGCAAAAACATTTAAAAATAAATAAATAAAACCGAAATATCAAATTTACGTAAGTATTCAGACCCTTTACTCAGTACTTTGTTGAAGCACCTTTGGCAGCGATTACAGCCTTGAGTCTTCTTGGGTATGACGCTACAAGCTTGGCACACCTGTATTTGGGGAGTTTCTCCCATTCTTCTCTGCAGATCCTCTCAAGCTCTGTCTGGTTGGATAGTGAGTATCGCTGCTCAGCTATTTTCAGGTCTCTCCAGAGATGTTCGATCAGGTTCAAGTCCGGGCTCTGGCTGGGCCATTCAAGGACATTCAGAGACTTGTTACATTTACGTCATTTAGCAGACGCTCTTATCCAGAGCGACTTACAGTAGTGAATGCATACATTTCATACATTTTTTTTTTCTGTGCTGGCCCCCCGTGGGAATCGAACCCACAATCCTGGTGTTGCAAACACCATGCTCTACCAACTGAGCTACAGGGAATGTCCCAAAGCCACTCCTGCGTTGTCTTGGCTGTGTGCTTAGGGTCGTTGTCCTGTTGGAAGTTGAACCGTCACCCCCAGTCTGAGGTCCTGAGTGCTCTGGAGAAGGTTTTCGTCAAGGAGCTCTCTGTACTTTGCTCCGTTCATCTTTCCCTCGATCCTGACTAGTCTCCCACATCATAATGCTGCCACCAACATGCTTCACCGTTGAGATGGTCCCATGTTTCCTCCAGACGTGACGCTTGGCATTCAGGCCAAAGAGTTCAATCTTGGCTTCATCACACCAGAGAATCTTGTTTATCATGGTCTGAGAGTCCTTTTGGCAAACTCAAAGCGGGCTGTCATGTGCCTTTTTACTGAGGAGTTCCTTCCGTCTGGCCACACTAACAAAAAGGCCTGATTGATGGAATGTTGCAGAGATGGTTGTCCTTCTGGAAGGTTTTCCCATTTCCACAGAGGAACTCTGGAGTTCTGTCAGTGACCATCGGGTTCTTGGTCACCTCCCCGACTAAGGCCCTTCTCCCCCAAATGCTCAGTTTGGCTGGGCAGCCAGTTCTAGGGGTTAGTCTTGGTGGTTCCAAACTTCTTCTATTTAAGAATGATGGAGGCCACAGTGTTCTTGGAGACCTTCAATGCTGCAGCCCATTTTTGGGACCCTACCCCAGATCTGTGTCTCGACACAATCCTACCTCGGAGCTCTACGGACAATTCCTTCGACCTCATGGCTTGGTTTTTGCTCTGACATGCACTGTCAACTGTGGGACCTTATATAGACAGGTGTGTGCCTTTTCAAATCATGTCCAATCCACTGAATTTACCACAGGTGGACTTCAATCAAGTTGTAGAAACATCAAGGATAATCAATGGAAACAGGATGCACCTGAGCTGAATTTCGAGTCTCATAGCAAACGGTCTGAATAGTTACGTAAATAAGGTATCTGTTTTTTTATATTTAATACATTTGCAAACATTTCTAAAAACCTGTTTGCACTTTGTCATTATGGGGTATTGTGTGTAGATTGATGAGGAAAATGTTTTATTTCATCCATTTTAGAATAAGGCTGTAGCGTAACAAAAGGAGAAGGGGCCCGAATACTTTCCAGCAGTGACCATGTAGCTAGAATGCTAACATACTCTAGTCTAGTTTATATTGTTTTGTCAGCATAGTAGTTTAAATTAATAGAAAGTTGGTAAACAGAATGACAAACAAATTAGATGTTGGACAACTGGAGACAACACACCCTAAAAATTGACTGAAATGAAATACAGTAGAATTCCACAGAATAACTTATGCCTGTAGGGAGAGATTGGCTGGTGTGACGGCTTTCACATTCTCCACTGTGTCACAGTAGTTTGTGAAGACTACACCCTACACTACTACGCCTAATTCCCCCGTGGCCGGCTACAGCCAGGGAGCCAATAGGAACGTCAGGGCTGCTTTACTGTGATGAAACACTTATTTGAGCTGCGCTGTCACGCTACCCAGATAGGAGCGTGAAATGTCTTAATGAGTTCAGAACGCTCTCCTCCTGTCTACCTACACTCGGGGGAGGCCAGTGCTCCATACAGTTGAACAGTAACACATGGAATTGAAAGTTCACAGACCCCAGTATTTAGTGCTGGCCCTCAACTTCACATGACTGTCTGTTCATGTTGGGCAATAGCTCTATGTACCTTGGTTTCAGGGGGCATTGTTGTACGATGTTTATTTATGGGTCTCAAACTCCATCTGTAACTGCAACACTGATCCACAACATTGAGCCATAAAAGTATTTTATCTCTGCCTGTCTTTGTTCTGGACCAGCTTTCTGACAGAGGAGCGATTTTTCTTTTATAGCGCAGGCAAGGGGTCAAGGACCCCAACAGTGGGAGAGAGAGAAAGCTGTTCTAACAAGGACCCGGTCACCACGGAAACTTACTCCCAAATCGAGAGTCTTGTGCTGATTGGATGTCGGCCAGCTGTTGAGTGATGCAGACTTATCTCTCTCACCTTGCTCTCCCACTCTTCCCCTCTCTACCCCCCCCCCCCCCCCTCCCTCTCTGTGACAGGAAGGCTGTCTGCTGTGTCTCAATCTCTTGTTCAGTCGAGACCAAGATCTTCCCAGCATTGTTAAGGTACTGCTTTGTGTCCTATGACGGTTCTAATGCTACAACAACTGTCAAAGAGACAAGGTTGCCACTCTCAACCATTCCAACTGTGAAAGAGACAAGGTTGTCACTCTCAACCATTCCAACTGTCAGAGACAAGGTTGTCACTCTCAACCATTCCAACTGTCAAAGAGACAAGGTTGTCACTCTCAACCATTCCAACTGTGAAAGAGACAAGGTTGTCACTCTCAACCATTCCAACTGTGAAAGAGACAAGGTTGTCACTCTCAACCATTCCAACTGTCAGAGACAAGGTTGTCACTCTCAACCATTCCAACTGTCAAAGAGACAAGGTTGTCACTCTCAACCATTCCAACTGTGAAAGAGACAAGGTTGTCACTCTCAACCATTCCAACTGTCAGAGACAAGGTTGTCACTCTCAACCATTCCAACTGTCAGAGAGACAAGGTTGTCACTCTCAACCATTCCAACTGTCAGAGACAAGGTTGTCACTCTCAACCATTCCAACTGTCAGAGAGACAAGGTTGTCACTCTCAACCATTCCAACTGTCAGAGAGACAAGGTTGTCACTCTCAACCATTCCAACTGTCAGAGACAAGGTTGTCACTCTCAACCATTCCAACTGTCAAAGACAAGGTTGTCACTCTTAACCATTCCAACTGTCAGAGACAAGGTTGTCACTCTTAACCATTCCAACTGTGAAAGAGACAAGGTTGTCACTCTTAACCATTCCAACTGTCAGAGACAAGGTTGTCACTCTTAACCATTCCAACTGTGAAAGAGACAAGGTTGTCACTCTCAACCATTCCAACTGTCAGAGAGACAAGGTTGTCACTCTCAACCATTCCAACTGTGAAAGAGACAACGTTGTCACTCTCAACCATTCCAACTGTCAGAGAGACAAGGTTGTCACTCTCAACCATTCCAACTGTCAGAGAGACAAGGTTGTCACTCTCAACCATTCCAACTGTCAAAGAGACAAGGTTGTCACTCTCAACCATTCCAACTGTCAGAGACAAGGTTGTCACTCTCAACCATTCCAACTGTCAGAGAGACAAGGTTGTCACTCTCAACCATTCCAACTGTCAGAGACAAGGTTGTCACTCTCAACCATTCCAACTGTGAGAGACAAGGTTGTCACTCTCAACCATTCCAACTGTGAAAGAGACAAGGTTGTCACTCTCAACCATTCCAACTGTCAAAGACAAGGTTGTCACTCTCAACCATTCCAACTGTCAGAGAGACAAGGTTGTCACTCTCAACCATTCCAACTGTCAAAGAGACAAGGTTGTCACTCTCAACCATTCCAACTGTGAGAGACAAGGTTGTCACTCTCAACCATTCCAACTGTCAAAGACAAGGTTGTCACTCTCAACCATTCCAACTGTCAAAGACAAGGTTGTCACTCTCAACCATTCCAACTGTCAAAGACAAGGTTGTCACTCTCAACCATTCCAACTGTCAGAGAGACAAGGTTGTCACTCTCAACCATTCCAACTGTCAGAGACAAGGTTGTCACTCTCAACCATTCCAACTGTCAGAGACAAGGTTGTCACTCTCAACCATTCCAACTGTCAGAGAGACAAGGTTGTCACTCTCAACCATTCCAACTGTCAGAGAGACAAGGTTGTCACTCTCAACCATTCCAACTGTCAGAGAGACAAGGTTGTCACTCTCAACCATTCCAACTGTCAGAGAGACAAGGTTGCCACTCTCAACCATTCCAACTGTGAAAGAGACAAGGTTGTCACTCTCAACCATTCCAACTGTCAGAGAGACAAGGTTGTCACTCTCAACCATTCCAACTGTCAAAGAGACAAGGTTGTCACTCTCAACCATTCCAACTGTCAGAGACAAGGTTGTCACTCTCAACCATTCCAACTGTGAAAGAGACAAGGTTGCCACTCTCAACCATTCCAACTGTGAAAGAGACAAGGTTGTCACTCTCAACCATTCCAACTGTCAGAGACAAGGTTGTCACTCTCAACCATTCCAACTGTCAAAGAGACAAGGTTGTCACTCTCAACCATTCCAACTGTGAAAGAGACAAGGTTGTCACTCTCAACCATTCCAACTGTGAAAGAGACAAGGTTGTCACTCTCAACCATTCCAACTGTCAGAGACAAGGTTGTCACTCTCAACCATTCCAACTGTCAAAGAGACAAGGTTGTCACTCTCAACCATTCCAACTGTGAAAGAGACAAGGTTGTCACTCTCAACCATTCCAACTGTCAGAGACAAGGTTGTCACTCTCAACCATTCCAACTGTCAGAGAGACAAGGTTGTCACTCTCAACCATTCCAACTGTCAGAGACAAGGTTGTCACTCTCAACCATTCCAACTGTCAGAGAGACAAGGTTGTCACTCTCAACCATTCCAACTGTCAGAGAGACAAGGTTGTCACTCTCAACCATTCCAACTGTCAGAGACAAGGTTGTCACTCTCAACCATTCCAACTGTCAAAGACAAGGTTGTCACTCTTAACCATTCCAACTGTCAGAGACAAGGTTGTCACTCTTAACCATTCCAACTGTGAAAGAGACAAGGTTGTCACTCTTAACCATTCCAACTGTCAGAGACAAGGTTGTCACTCTTAACCATTCCAACTGTGAAAGAGACAAGGTTGTCACTCTCAACCATTCCAACTGTCAGAGAGACAAGGTTGTCACTCTCAACCATTCCAACTGTGAAAGAGACAACGTTGTCACTCTCAACCATTCCAACTGTCAGAGAGACAAGGTTGTCACTCTCAACCATTCCAACTGTCAGAGAGACAAGGTTGTCACTCTCAACCATTCCAACTGTCAAAGAGACAAGGTTGTCACTCTCAACCATTCCAACTGTCAGAGACAAGGTTGTCACTCTCAACCATTCCAACTGTCAGAGAGACAAGGTTGTCACTCTCAACCATTCCAACTGTCAAAGAGACAAGGTTGTCACTCTCAACCATTCCAACTGTCAAAGAGACAAGGTTGTCACTCTCAACCATTCCAACTGTCAAAGAGACAAGGTTGTCACTCTCAACCATTCCAACTGTCAGAGAGACAAGGTTGTCACTCTCAACCATTCCAACTGTCAGAGAGACAAGGTTGTCACTCTCAACCATTCCAACTGTCAGAGAGACAAGGTTGTCACTCTCAACCATTCCAACTGTCAGAGACAAGGTTGTCACTCTCAACCATTCCAACTGTCAGAGACAAGGTTGTCACTCTCAACCATTCCAACTGTCAGAGAGACAAGGTTGTCACTCTCAACCATTCCAACTGTCAGAGAGACAAGGTTGTCACTCTCAACCATTCCAACTGTCAGAGAGACAAGGTTGTCACTCTCAACCATTCCAACTGTCAGAGAGACAAGGTTGCCACTCTCAACCATTCCAACTGTGAAAGAGACAAGGTTGTCACTCTCAACCATTCCAACTGTCAGAGAGACAAGGTTGTCACTCTCAACCATTCCAACTGTCAAAGAGACAAGGTTGTCACTCTCAACCATTCCAACTGTCAGAGACAAGGTTGTCACTCTCAACCATTCCAACTGTGAAAGAGACAAGGTTGCCACTCTCAACCATTCCAACTGTGAAAGAGACAAGGTTGTCACTCTCAACCATTCCAACTGTCAGAGACAAGGTTGTCACTCTCAACCATTCCAACTGTCAAAGAGACAAGGTTGTCACTCTCAACCATTCCAACTGTGAAAGAGACAAGGTTGTCACTCTCAACCATTCCAACTGTGAAAGAGACAAGGTTGTCACTCTCAACCATTCCAACTGTCAGAGACAAGGTTGTCACTCTCAACCATTCCAACTGTCAAAGAGACAAGGTTGTCACTCTCAACCATTCCAACTGTCAGAGACAAGGTTGTCACTCTCAACCATTCCAACTGTGAAAGAGACAAGGTTGCCACTCTCAACCATTCCAACTGTGAAAGAGACAAGGTTGTCACTCTCAACCATTCCAACTGTCAGAGACAAGGTTGTCACTCTCAACCATTCCAACTGTCAAAGAGACAAGGTTGTCACTCTCAACCATTCCAACTGTGAAAGAGACAAGGTTGTCACTCTCAACCATTCCAACTGTGAAAGAGACAAGGTTGTCACTCTCAACCATTCCAACTGTCAGAGACAAGGTTGTCACTCTCAACCATTCCAACTGTCAGAGAGACAAGGTTGTCACTCTCAACCATTCCAACTGTCAGAGACAAGGTTGTCACTCTCAACCATTCCAACTGTCAGAGAGACAAGGTTGTCACTCTCAACCATTCCAACTGTCAGAGAGACAAGGTTGTCACTCTCAACCATTCCAACTGTCAGAGACAAGGTTGTCACTCTCAACCATTCCAACTGTCAGAGACAAGGTTGTCACTCTTAACCATTCCAACTGTCAGAGACAAGGTTGTCACTCTTAACCATTCCAACTGTGAAAGAGACAAGGTTGTCACTCTCAACCATTCCAACTGTCAGAGAGACAAGGTTGTCACTCTCAACCATTCCAACTGTGAAAGAGACAACGTTGTCACTCTCAACCATTCCAACTGTCAGAGAGACAAGGTTGTCACTCTCAACCATTCCAACTGTCAGAGAGACAAGGTTGTCACTCTCAACCATTCCAACTGTCAAAGAGACAAGGTTGTCACTCTCAACCATTCCAACTGTCAGAGACAAGGTTGTCACTCTCAACCATTCCAACTGTCAGAGAGACAAGGTTGTCACTCTCAACCATTCCAACTGTCAAAGAGACAAGGTTGTCACTCTCAACCATTCCAACTGTCAAAGAGACAAGGTTGTCACTCTCAACCATTCCAACTGTCAAAGAGACAAGGTTGTCACTCTCAACCATTCCAACTGTCAGAGAGACAAGGTTGTCACTCTCAACCATTCCAACTGTCAGAGAGACAAGGTTGTCACTCTCAACCATTCCAACTGTCAGAGAGACAAGGTTGTCACTCTCAACCATTCCAACTGTCAGAGACAAGGTTGTCACTCTCAACCATTCCAACTGTCAGAGACAAGGTTGTCACTCTCAACCATTCCAACTGTCAGAGAGACAAGGTTGTCACTCTCAACCATTCCAACTGTCAGAGAGACAAGGTTGTCACTCTCAACCATTCCAACTGTCAGAGAGACAAGGTTGTCACTCTCAACCATTCCAACTGTCAGAGAGACAAGGTTGCCACTCTCAACCATTCCAACTGTGAAAGAGACAAGGTTGTCACTCTCAACCATTACAACTGTCAGAGAGACAAGGTTGTCACTCTCAACCATTCCAACTGTCAAAGAGACAAGGTTGTCACTCTCAACCATTCCAACTGTCAGAGACAAGGTTGTCACTCTCAACCATTCCAACTGTGAAAGAGACAAGGTTGCCACTCTCAACCATTCCAACTGTGAAAGAGACAAGGTTGTCACTCTCAACCATTCCAACTGTCAGAGACAAGGTTGTCACTCTCAACCATTCCAACTGTCAAAGAGACAAGGTTGTCACTCTCAACCATTCCAACTGTGAAAGAGACAAGGTTGTCACTCTCAACCATTCCAACTGTGAAAGAGACAAGGTTGTCACTCTCAACCATTCCAACTGTCAGAGACAAGGTTGTCACTCTCAACCATTCCAACTGTCAAAGAGACAAGGTTGTCACTCTCAACCATTCCAACTGTGAAAGAGACAAGGTTGTCACTCTCAACCATTCCAACTGTCAGAGAGACAAGGTTGTCACTCTCAACCATTCCAACTGTCAGAGACAAGGTTGTCACTCTCAACCATTCCAACTGTCAGAGAGACAAGGTTGTCACTCTCAACCATTCCAACTGTCAGAGAGACAAGGTTGTCACTCTCAACCATTCCAACTGTCAGAGACAAGGTTGTCACTCTCAACCATTCCAACTGTCAAAGACAAGGTTGTCACTCTTAACCATTCCAACTGTCAGAGACAAGGTTGTCACTCTTAACCATTCCAACTGTGAAAGAGACAAGGTTGTCACTCTTAACCATTCCAACTGTCAGAGACAAGGTTGTCACTCTTAACCATTCCAACTGTGAAAGAGACAAGGTTGTCACTCTCAACCATTCCAACTGTCAGAGAGACAAGGTTGTCACTCTCAACCATTCCAACTGTGAAAGAGACAACGTTGTCACTCTCAACCATTCCAACTGTCAGAGAGACAAGGTTGTCACTCTCAACCATTCCAACTGTCAGAGAGACAAGGTTGTCACTCTCAACCATTCCAACTGTCAAAGAGACAAGGTTGTCACTCTCAACCATTCCAACTGTCAGAGACAAGGTTGTCACTCTCAACCATTCCAACTGTCAGAGAGACAAGGTTGTCACTCTCAACCATTCCAACTGTCAAAGAGACAAGGTTGTCACTCTCAACCATTCCAACTGTCAAAGAGACAAGGTTGTCACTCTCAACCATTCCAACTGTCAAAGAGACAAGGTTGTCACTCTCAACCATTCCAACTGTCAGAGAGACAAGGTTGTCACTCTCAACCATTCCAACTGTCAGAGAGACAAGGTTGTCACTCTCAACCATTCCAACTGTCAGAGAGACAAGGTTGTCACTCTCAACCATTCCAACTGTCAGAGACAAGGTTGTCACTCTCAACCATTCCAACTGTCAGAGACAAGGTTGTCACTCTCAACCATTCCAACTGTCAGAGAGACAAGGTTGTCACTCTCAACCATTCCAACTGTCAAAGAGACAAGGTTGTCACTCTCAACCATTCCAACTGTCAAAGAGACAAGGTTGTCACTCTCAACCATTCCAACTGTCAAAGAGACAAGGTTGTCACTCTCAACCATTCCAACTGTCAAAGACAAGGTTGTCACTCTCAACCATTCCAACTGTCAAAGAGACAAGGTTGTCACTCTCAACCATTCCAACTGTCAGAGACAAGGTTGTCACTCTCAACCATTCCAACTGTCAGAGACAAGGTTGTCACTCTCAACCATTCCAACTGTCAAAGAGACAAGGTTGTCACTCTCAACCATTCCAACTGTGAGAGACAAGGTTGTCACTCTCAACCATTCCAACTGTCAGAGAGACAAGGTTGTCACTCTCAACCATTCCAACTGTCAGAGACAAGGTTGTCACTCTCAACCATTCCAACTGTCAAAGACAAGGTTGTCACTCTCAACCATTCCAACTGTCAAGAGACAAGGTTGTCACTCTCAACCATTCCAACTGTCAGAGAGACAAGGTTGTCACTCTCAACCATTCCAACTGTCAGAGACAAGGTTGTCACTCTCAACCATTCCAACTGTCAGAGACAAGGTTGTCACTCTCAACCATTCCAACTGTCAGAGAGACAAGGTTGTCACTCTCAACCATTCCAACTGTCAGAGAGACAAGGTTGTCACTCTCAACCATTCCAACTGTCAGAGAGACAAGGTTGTCACTCTCAACCATTCCAACTGTCAGAGAGACAAGGTTGTCACTCTCAACCATTCCAACTGTGAAAGAGACAAGGTTGTCACTCTCAACCATTCCAACTGTCAGAGAGACAAGGTTGTCACTCTCAACCATTCCAACTGTCAAAGAGACAAGGTTGTCACTCTCAACCATTCCAACTGTCAGAGACAAGGTTGTCACTCTCAACCATTCCAACTGTGAAAGAGACAAGGTTGTCACTCTCAACCATTCCAACTGTCAGAGAGACAAGGTTGTCACTCTCAACCATTCCAACTGTCAAAGAGACAAGGTTGTCACTCTCAACCATTCCAACTGTCAGAGACAAGGTTGTCACTCTCAACCATTCCAACTGTCAGAGACAAGGTTGTCACTCTCAACCATTCCAACTGTCAGAGAGACAAGGTTGTCACTCTCAACCATTCCAACTGTCAGAGACAAGGTTGTCACTCTCAACCATTCCAACTGTCAAAGAGACAAGGTTGTCACTCTCAACCATTCCAACTGTGAAAGAGACAAGGTTGTCACTCTCAACCATTCCAACTGTCAGAGACAAGGTTGTCACTCTCAACCATTCCAACTGTCAAAGAGACAAGGTTGTCACTCTCAACCATTCCAACTGTCAAAGAGACAAGGTTGTCACTCTCAACCATTCCAACTGTGAAAGAGACAAGGTTGTCACTCTCAACCATTCCAACTGTCAGAGACAAGGTTGTCACTCTCAACCATTCCAACTGTCAAAGAGACAAGGTTGTCACTCTCAACCATTCCAACTGTCAGAGACAAGGTTGTCACTCTCAACCATTCCAACTGTCAGAGAGACAAGGTTGTCACTCTCAACCATTCCAACTGTCAAAGAGACAAGGTTGTCACTCTCAACCATTCCAACTGTCAAAGAGACAAGGTTGTCACTCTCAACCATTCCAACTGTCAAAGAGACAAGGTTGTCACTCTCAACCATTCCAACTGTCAGAGAGACAAGGTTGTCACTCTCAACCATTCCAACTGTCAGAGAGACAAGGTTGTCACTCTCAACCATTCCAACTGTCAGAGAGACAAGGTTGTCACTCTCAACCATTCCAACTGTCAGAGACAAGGTTGTCACTCTCAACCATTCCAACTGTCAGAGACAAGGTTGTCACTCTCAACCATTCCAACTGTCAGAGAGACAAGGTTGTCACTCTCAACCATTCCAACTGTCAAAGAGACAAGGTTGTCACTCTCAACCATTCCAACTGTCAAAGAGACAAGGTTGTCACTCTCAACCATTCCAACTGTCAAAGAGACAAGGTTGTCACTCTCAACCATTCCAACTGTCAAGAGACAAGGTTGTCACTCTCAACCATTCCAACTGTCAAAGAGACAAGGTTGTCACTCTCAACCATTCCAACTGTCAGAGACAAGGTTGTCACTCTCAACCATTCCAACTGTCAGAGACAAGGTTGTCACTCTCAACCATTCCAACTGTCAAAGAGACAAGGTTGTCACTCTCAACCATTCCAACTGTGAGAGACAAGGTTGTCACTCTCAACCATTCCAACTGTCAGAGAGACAAGGTTGTCACTCTCAACCATTCCAACTGTCAGAGACAAGGTTGTCACTCTCAACCATTCCAACTGTCAAAGACAAGGTTGTCACTCTCAACCATTCCAACTGTCAAGAGACAAGGTTGTCACTCTCAACCATTCCAACTGTCAGAGAGACAAGGTTGTCACTCTCAACCATTCCAACTGTCAGAGACAAGGTTGTCACTCTCAACCATTCCAACTGTCAGAGACAAGGTTGTCACTCTCAACCATTCCAACTGTCAGAGAGACAAGGTTGTCACTCTCAACCATTCCAACTGTCAGAGAGACAAGGTTGTCACTCTCAACCATTCCAACTGTCAGAGAGACAAGGTTGTCACTCTCAACCATTCCAACTGTCAGAGAGACAAGGTTGCCACTCTCAACCATTCCAACTGTGAAAGAGACAAGGTTGTCACTCTCAACCATTCCAACTGTCAGAGAGACAAGGTTGTCACTCTCAACCATTCCAACTGTCAAAGAGACAAGGTTGTCACTCTCAACCATTCCAACTGTCAGAGACAAGGTTGTCACTCTCAACCATTCCAACTGTGAAAGAGACAAGGTTGTCACTCTCAACCATTCCAACTGTCAGAGAGACAAGGTTGTCACTCTCAACCATTCCAACTGTCAAAGAGACAAGGTTGTCACTCTCAACCATTCCAACTGTCAGAGACAAGGTTGTCACTCTCAACCATTCCAACTGTCAGAGACAAGGTTGTCACTCTCAACCATTCCAACTGTCAGAGAGACAAGGTTGTCACTCTCAACCATTCCAACTGTCAGAGACAAGGTTGTCACTCTCAACCATTCCAACTGTCAAAGAGACAAGGTTGTCACTCTCAACCATTCCAACTGTGAAAGAGACAAGGTTGTCACTCTCAACCATTCCAACTGTCAGAGACAAGGTTGTCACTCTCAACCATTCCAACTGTCAAAGAGACAAGGTTGTCACTCTCAACCATTCCAACTGTCAGAGACAAGGTTGTCACTCTCAACCATTCCAACTGTCAGAGAGACAAGGTTGTCACTCTCAACCATTCCAACTGTCAGAGAGACAAGGTTGTCACTCTCAACCATTCCAACTGTCAAAGAGACAAGGTTGTCACTCTCAACCATTCCAACTGTCAAAGAGACAAGGTTGTCACTCTCAACCATTCCAACTGTCAGAGACAAGGTTGTCACTCTCAACCATTCCAACTGTCAGAGAGACAAGGTTGTCACTCTCAACCATTCCAACTGTCAGAGAGACAAGGTTGTCACTCTCAACCATTCCAACTGTGAAAGAGACAAGGTTGTCACTCTCAACCATTCCAACTGTCAAAGAGACAAGGTTGTCACTCTCAACCATTCCAACTGTCAGAGACAAGGTTGTCACTCTCAACCATTCCAACTGTCAAAGAGACAAGGTTGTCACTCTCAACCATTCCAACTGTCAAAGAGACAAGGTTGTCACTCTCAACCATTCCAACTGTCAAAGACAAGGTTGTCACTCTCAACCATTCCAACTGTCAAAGAGACAAGGTTGTCACTCTCAACCATTCCAACTGTGAAAGAGACAAGGTTGTCACTCTCAACCATTCCAACTGTCAAAGACAAGGTTGTCACTCTCAACCATTCCAACTGTCAAAGACAAGGTTGTCACTCTCAACCATTCCAACTGTCAGAGAGACAAGGTTGTCACTCTCAACCATTCCAACTGTCAGAGACAAGGTTGTCACTCTCAACCATTCCAACTGTCAGAGACAAGGTTGTCACTCTCAACCATTCCAACTGTCAGAGAGACAAGGTTGTCACTCTCAACCATTCCAACTGTCAGAGAGACAAGGTTGTCACTCTCAACCATTCCAACTGTCAGAGAGACAAGGTTGTCACTCTCAACCATTCCAACTGTCAGAGAGACAAGGTTGCCACTCTCAACCATTCCAACTGTGAAAGAGACAAGGTTGTCACTCTCAACCATTCCAACTGTCAGAGAGACAAGGTTGTCACTCTCAACCATTCCAACTGTCAAAGAGACAAGGTTGTCACTCTCAACCATTCCAACTGTCAGAGACAAGGTTGTCACTCTCAACCATTCCAACTGTGAAAGAGACAAGGTTGCCACTCTCAACCATTCCAACTGTGAAAGAGACAAGGTTGTCACTCTCAACCATTCCAACTGTCAGAGAGACAAGGTTGTCACTCTCAACCATTCCAACTGTCAAAGAGACAAGGTTGTCACTCTCAACCATTCCAACTGTCAGAGACAAGGTTGTCACTCTCAACCATTCCAACTGTCAGAGACAAGGTTGTCACTCTCAACCATTCCAACTGTCAGAGAGACAAGGTTGTCACTCTCAACCATTCCAACTGTCAGAGACAAGGTTGTCACTCTCAACCATTCCAACTGTCAAAGAGACAAGGTTGTCACTCTCAACCATTCCAACTGTGAAAGAGACAAGGTTGTCACTCTCAACCATTCCAACTGTCAGAGAGACAAGGTTGTCACTCTCAACCATTCCAACTGTCAGAGAGACAAGGTTGTCACTCTCAACCATTCCAACTGTCAAAGAGACAAGGTTGTCACTCTCAACCATTCCAACTGTCAAAGAGACAAGGTTGTCACTCTCAACCATTCCAACTGTCAAAGAGACAAGGTTGTCACTCTCAACCATTCCAACTGTCAAAGACAAGGTTGTCACTCTCAACCATTCCAACTGTCAAAGAGACAAGGTTGTCACTCTCAACCATTCCAACTGTCAGAGACAAGGTTGTCACTCTCAACCATTCCAACTGTCAGAGACAAGGTTGTCACTCTCAACCATTCCAACTGTCAGAGACAAGGTTGTCACTCTCAACCATTCCAACTGTCAAAGAGACAAGGTTGTCACTCTCAACCATTCCAACTGTGAGAGACAAGGTTGTCACTCTCAACCATTCCAACTGTCAGAGAGACAAGGTTGTCACTCTCAACCATTCCAACTGTCAGAGACAAGGTTGTCACTCTCAACCATTCCAACTGTCAAAGACAAGGTTGTCACTCTCAACCATTCCAACTGTCAAAGACAAGGTTGTCACTCTCAACCATTCCAACTGTCAGAGAGACAAGGTTGTCACTCTCAACCATTCCAACTGTCAGAGACAAGGTTGTCACTCTCAACCATTCCAACTGTCAGAGACAAGGTTGTCACTCTCAACCATTCCAACTGTCAGAGAGACAAGGTTGTCACTCTCAACCATTCCAACTGTCAGAGAGACAAGGTTGTCACTCTCAACCATTCCAACTGTCAGAGAGACAAGGTTGTCACTCTCAACCATTCCAACTGTCAGAGAGACAAGGTTGCCACTCTCAACCATTCCAACTGTGAAAGAGACAAGGTTGTCACTCTCAACCATTCCAACTGTCAGAGAGACAAGGTTGTCACTCTCAACCATTCCAACTGTCAAAGAGACAAGGTTGTCACTCTCAACCATTCCAACTGTCAGAGACAAGGTTGTCACTCTCAACCATTCCAACTGTGAAAGAGACAAGGTTGTCACTCTCAACCATTCCAACTGTCAGAGAGACAAGGTTGTCACTCTCAACCATTCCAACTGTCAAAGAGACAAGGTTGTCACTCTCAACCATTCCAACTGTCAGAGACAAGGTTGTCACTCTCAACCATTCCAACTGTCAGAGACAAGGTTGTCACTCTCAACCATTCCAACTGTCAGAGAGACAAGGTTGTCACTCTCAACCATTCCAACTGTCAGAGACAAGGTTGTCACTCTCAACCATTCCAACTGTCAAAGAGACAAGGTTGTCACTCTCAACCATTCCAACTGTGAAAGAGACAAGGTTGTCACTCTCAACCATTCCAACTGTCAGAGACAAGGTTGTCACTCTCAACCATTCCAACTGTCAAAGAGACAAGGTTGTCACTCTCAACCATTCCAACTGTCAGAGACAAGGTTGTCACTCTCAACCATTCCAACTGTCAGAGAGACAAGGTTGTCACTCTCAACCATTCCAACTGTCAGAGAGACAAGGTTGTCACTCTCAACCATTCCAACTGTCAAAGAGACAAGGTTGTCACTCTCAACCATTCCAACTGTCAAAGAGACAAGGTTGTCACTCTCAACCATTCCAACTGTCAGAGACAAGGTTGTCACTCTCAACCATTCCAACTGTCAGAGAGACAAGGTTGTCACTCTCAACCATTCCAACTGTCAGAGAGACAAGGTTGTCACTCTCAACCATTCCAACTGTGAAAGAGACAAGGTTGTCACTCTCAACCATTCCAACTGTCAAAGAGACAAGGTTGTCACTCTCAACCATTCCAACTGTCAGAGACAAGGTTGTCACTCTCAACCATTCCAACTGTCAAAGAGACAAGGTTGTCACTCTCAACCATTCCAACTGTCAAAGAGACAAGGTTGTCACTCTCAACCATTCCAACTGTCAAAGACAAGGTTGTCACTCTCAACCATTCCAACTGTCAAAGAGACAAGGTTGTCACTCTCAACCATTCCAACTGTGAAAGAGACAAGGTTGTCACTCTCAACCATTCCAACTGTCAAAGACAAGGTTGTCACTCTCAACCATTCCAACTGTCAAAGACAAGGTTGTCACTCTCAACCATTCCAACTGTCAGAGAGACAAGGTTGTCACTCTCAACCATTCCAACTGTCAGAGACAAGGTTGTCACTCTCAACCATTCCAACTGTCAGAGACAAGGTTGTCACTCTCAACCATTCCAACTGTCAGAGAGACAAGGTTGTCACTCTCAACCATTCCAACTGTCAGAGAGACAAGGTTGTCACTCTCAACCATTCCAACTGTCAGAGAGACAAGGTTGTCACTCTCAACCATTCCAACTGTCAGAGAGACAAGGTTGTCACTCTCAACCATTCCAACTGTGAAAGAGACAAGGTTGTCACTCTCAACCATTCCAACTGTCAGAGAGACAAGGTTGTCACTCTCAACCATTCCAACTGTCAAAGAGACAAGGTTGTCACTCTCAACCATTCCAACTGTCAGAGACAAGGTTGTCACTCTCAACCATTCCAACTGTGAAAGAGACAAGGTTGCCACTCTCAACCATTCCAACTGTGAAAGAGACAAGGTTGTCACTCTCAACCATTCCAACTGTCAGAGAGACAAGGTTGTCACTCTCAACCATTCCAACTGTCAAAGAGACAAGGTTGTCACTCTCAACCATTCCAACTGTCAGAGACAAGGTTGTCACTCTCAACCATTCCAACTGTCAGAGACAAGGTTGTCACTCTCAACCATTCCAACTGTCAGAGAGACAAGGTTGTCACTCTCAACCATTCCAACTGTCAGAGACAAGGTTGTCACTCTCAACCATTCCAACTGTCAAAGAGACAAGGTTGTCACTCTCAACCATTCCAACTGTGAAAGAGACAAGGTTGTCACTCTCAACCATTCCAACTGTCAGAGACAAGGTTGTCACTCTCAACCATTCCAACTGTCAAAGAGACAAGGTTGTCACTCTCAACCATTCCAACTGTCAGAGACAAGGTTGTCACTCTCAACCATTCCAACTGTCAGAGAGACAAGGTTGTCACTCTCAACCATTCCAACTGTCAGAGAGACAAGGTTGTCACTCTCAACCATTCCAACTGTCAAAGAGACAAGGTTGTCACTCTCAACCATTCCAACTGTCAAAGAGACAAGGTTGTCACTCTCAACCATTCCAACTGTCAGAGACAAGGTTGTCACTCTCAACCATTCCAACTGTCAGAGAGACAAGGTTGTCACTCTCAACCATTCCAACTGTCAGAGAGACAAGGTTGTCACTCTCAACCATTCCAACTGTGAAAGAGACAAGGTTGTCACTCTCAACCATTCCAACTGTCAAAGAGACAAGGTTGTCACTCTCAACCATTCCAACTGTCAGAGACAAGGTTGTCACTCTCAACCATTCCAACTGTCAAAGAGACAAGGTTGTCACTCTCAACCATTCCAACTGTCAAGAGACAAGGTTGTCACTCTCAACCATTCCAACTGTCAAAGAGACAAGGTTGTCACTCTCAACCATTCCAACTGTCAGAGACAAGGTTGTCACTCTCAACCATTCCAACTGTCAGAGAGACAAGGTTGTCACTCTCAACCATTCCAACTGTCAAAGAGACAAGGTTGTCACTCTCAACCATTCCAACTGTCAAGAGACAAGGTTGTCACTCTCAACCATTCCAACTGTCAAAGAGACAAGGTTGTCACTCTCAACCATTCCAACTGTCAAAGAGACAAGGTTGTCACTCTCAACCATTCCAACTGTCAAGAGACAAGGTTGTCACTCTCAACCATTCCAACTGTCAAAGAGACAAGGTTGTCACTCTCAACCATTCCAACTGTCAGAGACAAGGTTGTCACTCTCAACCATTCCAACTGTGAAAGAGACAAGGTTGTCACTCTCAACCATTCCAACTGTGAGAGACAAGGTTGTCACTCTCAACCATTCCAACTGTCAGAGAGACAAGGTTGTCACTCTCAACCATTCCAACTGTCAGAGACAAGGTTGTCACTCTCAACCATTCCAACTGTCAGAGACAAGGTTGTCACTCTCAACCATTCCAACTGTCAGAGACAAGGTTGTCACTCTCAACCATTCCAACTGTCAGAGAGACAAGGTTGTCACTCTCAACCATTCCAACTGTCAGAGACAAGGTTGTCACTCTCAACCATTCCAACTGTCAGAGAGACAAGGTTGTCACTCTCAACCATTCCAACTGTCAGAGACAAGGTTGTCACTCTCAACCATTCCAACTGTCAGAGACAAGGTTGTCACTCTCAACCATTCCAACTGTCAAAGAGACAAGGTTGTCACTCTCAACCATTCCAACTGTCAGAGAGACAAGGTTGTCACTCTCAACCATTCCAACTGTCAGAGACAAGGTTGTCACTCTCAACCATTCCAACTGTCAGAGACAAGGTTGTCACTCTCAACCATTCCAACTGTCAGAGACAAGGTTGTCACTCTCAACCATTCCAACTGTCAGAGAGACAAGGTTGTCACTCTCAACCATTCCAACTGTGAAAGAGACAAGGTTGTCACTCTCAACCATTCCAACTGTCAGAGAGACAAGGTTGTCACTCTCAACCATTCCAACTGTCAGAGACAAGGTTGTCACTCTCAACCATTCCAACTGTCAGAGACAAGGTTGTCACTCTCAACCATTCCAACTGTGAAAGAGACAAGGTTGTCACTCTCAACCATTCCAACTGTCAGAGAGACAAGGTTGTCACTCTCAACCATTCCAACTGTCAGAGACAAGGTTGTCACTCTCAACCATTCCAACTGTCAGAGAGACAAGGTTGTCACTCTCAACCATTCCAACTGTCAGAGACAAGGTTGTCACTCTCAACCATTCCAACTGTCAGAGAGACAAGGTTGTCACTCTCAACCATTCCAACTGTCAGAGAGACAAGGTTGTCACTCTCAACCATTCCAACTGTCAGAGACAAGGTTGTCACTCTCAACCATTCCAACTGTCAAGAGACAAGGTTGTCACTCTCAACCATTCCAACTGTCAGAGACAAGGTTGTCACTCTCAACCATTCCAACTGTGAAAGAGACAAGGTTGTCACTCTCAACCATTCCAACTGTCAGAGACAAGGTTGTCACTCTCAACCATTCCAACTGTCAAAGAGACAAGGTTGTCACTCTCAACCATTCCAACTGTCAAAGAGACAAGGTTGTCACTCTCAACCATTCCAACTGTCAGAGAGACAAGGTTGTCACTCTCAACCATTCCAACTGTCAGAGAGACAAGGTTGTCACTCTCAACCATTCCAACTGTCAGAGACAAGGTTGTCACTCTCAACCATTCCAACTGTCAGAGACAAGGTTGTCACTCTCAACCATTCCAACTGTCAGAGAGACAAGGTTGTCACTCTCAACCATTCCAACTGTCAAAGAGACAAGGTTGTCACTCTCAACCATTCCAACTGTCAAGAGACAAGGTTGTCACTCTCAACCATTCCAACTGTCAAAGAGACAAGGTTGTCACTCTCAACCATTCCAACTGTCAAGAGACAAGGTTGTCACTCTCAACCATTCCAACTGTCAAAGAGACAAGGTTGTCACTCTCAACCATTCCAACTGTCAGAGACAAGGTTGTCACTCTCAACCATTCCAACTGTCAGAGACAAGGTTGTCACTCTCAACCATTCCAACTGTCAGAGACAAGGTTGTCACTCTCAACCATTCCAACTGTCAAAGAGACAAGGTTGTCACTCTCAACCATTCCAACTGTCAGAGACAAGGTTGTCACTCTCAACCATTCCAACTGTCAGAGAGACAAGGTTGTCACTCTCAACCATTCCAACTGTCAGAGACAAGGTTGTCACTCTCAACCATTCCAACTGTCAAGAGACAAGGTTGTCACTCTCAACCATTCCAACTGTCAGAGAGACAAGGTTGTCACTCTCAACCATTCCAACTGTCAGAGACAAGGTTGTCACTCTCAACCATTCCAACTGTCAGAGACAAGGTTGTCACTCTCAACCATTCCAACTGTCAGAGAGACAAGGTTGTCACTCTCAACCATTCCAACTGTCAGAGAGACAAGGTTGTCACTCTCAACCATTCCAACTGTCAGAGAGACAAGGTTGTCACTCTCAACCATTCCAACTGTCAGAGAGACAAGGTTGTCACTCTCAACCATTCCAACTGTGAAAGAGACAAGGTTGTCACTCTCAACCATTCCAACTGTCAGAGAGACAAGGTTGTCACTCTCAACCATTCCAACTGTCAAAGAGACAAGGTTGTCACTCTCAACCATTCCAACTGTCAGAGACAAGGTTGTCACTCTCAACCATTCCAACTGTGAAAGAGACAAGGTTGTCACTCTCAACCATTCCAACTGTGAAAGAGACAAGGTTGTCACTCTCAACCATTCCAACTGTCAGAGAGACAAGGTTGTCACTCTCAACCATTCCAACTGTCAAAGAGACAAGGTTGTCACTCTCAACCATTCCAACTGTCAGAGACAAGGTTGTCACTCTCAACCATTCCAACTGTCAGAGACAAGGTTGTCACTCTCAACCATTCCAACTGTCAGAGAGACAAGGTTGTCACTCTCAACCATTCCAACTGTCAGAGACAAGGTTGTCACTCTCAACCATTCCAACTGTCAAAGAGACAAGGTTGTCACTCTCAACCATTCCAACTGTGAAAGAGACAAGGTTGTCACTCTCAACCATTCCAACTGTCAGAGACAAGGTTGTCACTCTCAACCATTCCAACTGTCAAAGAGACAAGGTTGTCACTCTCAACCATTCCAACTGTCAGAGACAAGGTTGTCACTCTCAACCATTCCAACTGTCAGAGAGACAAGGTTGTCACTCTCAACCATTCCAACTGTCAGAGAGACAAGGTTGTCACTCTCAACCATTCCAACTGTCAAGAGACAAGGTTGTCACTCTCAACCATTCCAACTGTCAAAGAGACAAGGTTGTCACTCTCAACCATTCCAACTGTCAGAGACAAGGTTGTCACTCTCAACCATTCCAACTGTCAGAGAGACAAGGTTGTCACTCTCAACCATTCCAACTGTCAGAGAGACAAGGTTGTCACTCTCAACCATTCCAACTGTGAAAGAGACAAGGTTGTCACTCTCAACCATTCCAACTGTCAAAGAGACAAGGTTGTCACTCTCAACCATTCCAACTGTCAGAGACAAGGTTGTCACTCTCAACCATTCCAACTGTCAAAGAGACAAGGTTGTCACTCTCAACCATTCCAACTGTCAAAGAGACAAGGTTGTCACTCTCAACCATTCCAACTGTCAAAGACAAGGTTGTCACTCTCAACCATTCCAACTGTCAAAGAGACAAGGTTGTCACTCTCAACCATTCCAACTGTCAGAGACAAGGTTGTCACTCTCAACCATTCCAACTGTCAGAGAGACAAGGTTGTCACTCTCAACCATTCCAACTGTCAAAGAGACAAGGTTGTCACTCTCAACCATTCCAACTGTCAAGAGACAAGGTTGTCACTCTCAACCATTCCAACTGTCAAAGAGACAAGGTTGTCACTCTCAACCATTCCAACTGTCAAAGAGACAAGGTTGTCACTCTCAACCATTCCAACTGTCAAGAGACAAGGTTGTCACTCTCAACCATTCCAACTGTCAAAGAGACAAGGTTGTCACTCTCAACCATTCCAACTGTCAGAGACAAGGTTGTCACTCTCAACCATTCCAACTGTGAAAGAGACAAGGTTGTCACTCTCAACCATTCCAACTGTGAGAGACAAGGTTGTCACTCTCAACCATTCCAACTGTCAGAGAGACAAGGTTGTCACTCTCAACCATTCCAACTGTCAGAGACAAGGTTGTCACTCTCAACCATTCCAACTGTCAGAGACAAGGTTGTCACTCTCAACCATTCCAACTGTCAGAGACAAGGTTGTCACTCTCAACCATTCCAACTGTCAGAGAGACAAGGTTGTCACTCTCAACCATTCCAACTGTCAGAGACAAGGTTGTCACTCTCAACCATTCCAACTGTCAGAGAGACAAGGTTGTCACTCTCAACCATTCCAACTGTCAGAGACAAGGTTGTCACTCTCAACCATTCCAACTGTCAGAGACAAGGTTGTCACTCTCAACCATTCCAACTGTCAAGAGACAAGGTTGTCACTCTCAACCATTCCAACTGTCAGAGAGACAAGGTTGTCACTCTCAACCATTCCAACTGTCAGAGACAAGGTTGTCACTCTCAACCATTCCAACTGTCAGAGACAAGGTTGTCACTCTCAACCATTCCAACTGTCAGAGACAAGGTTGTCACTCTCAACCATTCCAACTGTCAGAGAGACAAGGTTGTCACTCTCAACCATTCCAACTGTGAAAGAGACAAGGTTGTCACTCTCAACCATTCCAACTGTTAGAGACAAGGTTGTCACTCTTAACCATTCCAACTGTCAGAGACAAGGTTGTCACTCTCAACCATTCCAACTGTGAAAGAGACAAGGTTGTCACTCTTAACCATTCCAACTGTCAGAGACAAGGTTGTCACTCTCAACCATTCCAACTGTCAAAGAGACAAGGTTGTCACTCTCAACCATTCCAACTGTCAAAGAGACAAGGTTGTCACTCTCAACCATTCCAACTGTCAGAGAGACAAGGTTGTCACTCTCAACCATTCCAACTGTCAGAGAGACAAGGTTGTCACTCTCAACCATTCCAACTGTCAGAGACAAGGTTGTCACTCTCAACCATTCCAACTGTCAGAGACAAGGTTGTCACTCTCAACCATTCCAACTGTCAGAGAGACAAGGTTGTCACTCTCAACCATTCCAACTGTCAAAGAGACAAGGTTGTCACTCTCAACCATTCCAACTGTCAAAGAGACAAGGTTGTCACTCTCAACCATTCCAACTGTCAAAGAGACAAGGTTGTCACTCTCAACCATTCCAACTGTCAAGAGACAAGGTTGTCACTCTCAACCATTCCAACTGTCAAAGAGACAAGGTTGTCACTCTCAACCATTCCAACTGTCAGAGACAAGGTTGTCACTCTCAACCATTCCAACTGTCAGAGACAAGGTTGTCACTCTCAACCATTCCAACTGTCAGAGACAAGGTTGTCACTCTCAACCATTCCAACTGTCAAAGAGACAAGGTTGTCACTCTCAACCATTCCAACTGTCGAGAGACAAGGTTGTCACTCTCAACCATTCCAACTGTCAGAGAGACAAGGTTGTCACTCTCAACCATTCCAACTGTCAGAGACAAGGTTGTCACTCTCAACCATTCCAACTGTCAAGAGACAAGGTTGTCACTCTCAACCATTCCAACTGTCAGAGAGACAAGGTTGTCACTCTCAACCATTCCAACTGTCAGAGACAAGGTTGTCACTCTCAACCATTCCAACTGTCAGAGACAAGGTTGTCACTCTCAACCATTCCAACTGTCAGAGAGACAAGGTTGTCACTCTCAACCATTCCAACTGTCAGAGAGACAAGGTTGTCACTCTCAACCATTCCAACTGTCAGAGAGACAAGGTTGTCACTCTCAACCATTCCAACTGTCAGAGAGACAAGGTTGTCACTCTCAACCATTCCAACTGTGAAAGAGACAAGGTTGTCACTCTCAACCATTCCAACTGTCAGAGAGACAAGGTTGTCACTCTCAACCATTCCAACTGTCAGAGACAAGGTTGTCACTCTCAACCATTCCAACTGTCAGAGAGACAAGGTTGTCACTCTCAACCATTCCAACTGTCAGAGACAAGGTTGTCACTCTCAACCATTCCAACTGTCAGAGAGACAAGGTTGTCACTCTCAACCATTCCAACTGTCAGAGACAAGGTTGTCACTCTCAACCATTCCAACTGTCAGAGACAAGGTTGTCACTCTCAACCATTCCAACTGTCAAAGAGACAAGGTTGTCACTCTCAACCATTCCAACTGTCAGAGAGACAAGGTTGTCACTCTCAACCATTCCAACTGTCAGAGACAAGGTTGTCACTCTCAACCATTCCAACTGTCAGAGACAAGGTTGTCACTCTCAACCATTCCAACTGTCAGAGACAAGGTTGTCACTCTCAACCATTCCAACTGTCAGAGAGACAAGGTTGTCACTCTCAACCATTCCAACTGTGAAAGAGACAAGGTTGTCACTCTCAACCATTCCAACTGTCTAGAGACAAGGTTGTCACTCTTAACCATTCCAACTGTCAGAGACAAGGTTGTCACTCTCAACCATTCCAACTGTGAAAGAGACAAGGTTGTCACTCTCAACCATTCCAACTGTCAGAGACAAGGTTGTCACTCTCAACCATTCCAACTGTCAAAGAGACAAGGTTGTCACTCTCAACCATTCCAACTGTCAAAGAGACAAGGTTGTCACTCTCAACCATTCCAACTGTCAGAGAGACAAGGTTGTCACTCTCAACCATTCCAACTGTCAGAGAGACAAGGTTGTCACTCTCAACCATTCCAACTGTCAGAGACAAGGTTGTCACTCTCAACCATTCCAACTGTCAGAGACAAGGTTGTCACTCTCAACCATTCCAACTGTCAGAGAGACAAGGTTGTCACTCTCAACCATTCCAACTGTCAAAGAGACAAGGTTGTCACTCTCAACCATTCCAACTGTCAAAGAGACAAGGTTGTCACTCTCAACCATTCCAACTGTCAAAGAGACAAGGTTGTCACTCTCAACCATTCCAACTGTCAAAGACAAGGTTGTCACTCTCAACCATTCCAACTGTCAAAGAGACAAGGTTGTCACTCTCAACCATTCCAACTGTCAGAGACAAGGTTGTCACTCTCAACCATTCCAACTGTCAGAGACAAGGTTGTCACTCTCAACCATTCCAACTGTCAGAGACAAGGTTGTCACTCTCAACCATTCCAACTGTCAAAGAGACAAGGTTGTCACTCTCAACCATTCCAACTGTGAGAGACAAGGTTGTCACTCTCAACCATTCCAACTGTCAGAGAGACAAGGTTGTCACTCTCAACCATTCCAACTGTCAGAGACAAGGTTGTCACTCTCAACCATTCCAACTGTCAAAGACAAGGTTGTCACTCTCAACCATTCCAACTGTCAGAGAGACAAGGTTGTCACTCTCAACCATTCCAACTGTCAGAGACAAGGTTGTCACTCTCAACCATTCCAACTGTCAGAGACAAGGTTGTCACTCTCAACCATTCCAACTGTCAGAGAGACAAGGTTGTCACTCTCAACCATTCCAACTGTCAGAGAGACAAGGTTGTCACTCTCAACCATTCCAACTGTCAGAGAGACAAGGTTGTCACTCTCAACCATTCCAACTGTCAGAGAGACAAGGTTGCCACTCTCAACCATTCCAACTGTGAAAGAGACAAGGTTGTCACTCTCAACCATTCCAACTGTCAGAGAGACAAGGTTGTCACTCTCAACCATTCCAACTGTCAAAGAGACAAGGTTGTCACTCTCAACCATTCCAACTGTCAGAGACAAGGTTGTCACTCTCAACCATTCCAACTGTGAAAGAGACAAGGTTGCCACTCTCAACCATTCCAACTGTGAAAGAGACAAGGTTGTCACTCTCAACCATTCCAACTGTCAGAGAGACAAGGTTGTCACTCTCAACCATTCCAACTGTCAAAGAGACAAGGTTGTCACTCTCAACCATTCCAACTGTCAGAGACAAGGTTGTCACTCTCAACCATTCCAACTGTCAGAGACAAGGTTGTCACTCTCAACCATTCCAACTGTCAGAGAGACAAGGTTGTCACTCTCAACCATTCCAACTGTCAGAGACAAGGTTGTCACTCTCAACCATTCCAACTGTCAAAGAGACAAGGTTGTCACTCTCAACCATTCCAACTGTGAAAGAGACAAGGTTGTCACTCTCAACCATTCCAACTGTCAGAGACAAGGTTGTCACTCTCAACCATTCCAACTGTCAAAGAGACAAGGTTGTCACTCTCAACCATTCCAACTGTCAGAGACAAGGTTGTCACTCTCAACCATTCCAACTGTCAGAGAGACAAGGTTGTCACTCTCAACCATTCCAACTGTCAGAGAGACAAGGTTGTCACTCTCAACCATTCCAACTGTCAAAGAGACAAGGTTGTCACTCTCAACCATTCCAACTGTCAAAGAGACAAGGTTGTCACTCTCAACCATTCCAACTGTCAGAGACAAGGTTGTCACTCTCAACCATTCCAACTGTCAGAGAGACAAGGTTGTCACTCTCAACCATTCCAACTGTCAGAGAGACAAGGTTGTCACTCTCAACCATTCCAACTGTGCAAGAGACAAGGTTGTCACTCTCAACCATTCCAACTGTCAAAGAGACAAGGTTGTCACTCTCAACCATTCCAACTGTCAGAGACAAGGTTGTCACTCTCAACCATTCCAACTGTCAAAGAGACAAGGTTGTCACTCTCAACCATTCCAACTGTCAAAGAGACAAGGTTGTCACTCTCAACCATTCCAACTGTCAAAGACAAGGTTGTCACTCTCAACCATTCCAACTGTCAAAGAGACAAGGTTGTCACTCTCAACCATTCCAACTGTCAGAGACAAGGTTGTCACTCTCAACCATTCCAACTGTCAGAGAGACAAGGTTGTCACTCTCAACCATTCCAACTGTCAAAGAGACAAGGTTGTCACTCTCAACCATTCCAACTGTCAAGAGACAAGGTTGTCACTCTCAACCATTCCAACTGTCAAAGAGACAAGGTTGTCACTCTCAACCATTCCAACTGTCAAAGAGACAAGGTTGTCACTCTCAACCATTCCAACTGTCAAGAGACAAGGTTGTCACTCTCAACCATTCCAACTGTCAAAGAGACAAGGTTGTCACTCTCAACCATTCCAACTGTCAGAGACAAGGTTGTCACTCTCAACCATTCCAACTGTGAAAGAGACAAGGTTGTCACTCTCAACCATTCCAACTGTCGAGAGACAAGGTTGTCACTCTCAACCATTCCAACTGTCAGAGAGACAAGGTTGTCACTCTCAACCATTCCAACTGTCAGAGACAAGGTTGTCACTCTCAACCATTCCAACTGTCAGAGACAAGGTTGTCACTCTCAACCATTCCAACTGTCAGAGACAAGGTTGTCACTCTCAACCATTCCAACTGTCAGAGAGACAAGGTTGTCACTCTCAACCATTCCAACTGTCAGAGACAAGGTTGTCACTCTCAACCATTCCAACTGTCAGAGAGACAAGGTTGTCACTCTCAACCATTCCAACTGTCAGAGACAAGGTTGTCACTCTCAACCATTCCAACTGTCAGAGACAAGGTTGTCACTCTCAACCATTCCAACTGTCAAAGAGACAAGGTTGTCACTCTCAACCATTCCAACTGTCAGAGAGACAAGGTTGTCACTCTCAACCATTCCAACTGTCAGAGACAAGGTTGTCACTCTCAACCATTCCAACTGTCAGAGACAAGGTTGTCACTCTCAACCATTCCAACTGTCAGAGACAAGGTTGTCACTCTCAACCATTCCAACTGTCAGAGAGACAAGGTTGTCACTCTCAACCATTCCAACTGTGCAAGAGACAAGGTTGTCACTCTCAACCATTCCAACTGTCAGAGAGACAAGGTTGTCACTCTCAACCATTCCAACTGTCAGAGACAAGGTTGTCACTCTCAACCATTCCAACTGTCAGAGACAAGGTTGTCACTCTCAACCATTCCAACTGTGAAAGAGACAAGGTTGTCACTCTCAACCATTCCAACTGTCAGAGAGACAAGGTTGTCACTCTCAACCATTCCAACTGTCAGAGACAAGGTTGTCACTCTCAACCATTCCAACTGTCAGAGAGACAAGGTTGTCACTCTCAACCATTCCAACTGTCAGAGAGACAAGGTTGTCACTCTCAACCATTCCAACTGTCAGAGACAAGGTTGTCACTCTCAACCATTCCAACTGTCAGAGACAAGGTTGTCACTCTCAACCATTCCAACTGTCAGAGACAAGGTTGTCACTCTCAACCATTCCAACTGTCAGAGAGACAAGGTTGTCACTCTCAACCATTCCAACTGTCAGAGAGACAAGGTTGTCACTCTCAACCATTCCAACTGTCAGAGACAAGGTTGTCACTCTCAACCATTCCAACTGTCAGAGACAAGGTTGTCACTCTCAACCATTCCAACTGTCAGAGAGACAAGGTTGTCACTCTCAACCATTCCAACTGTCAGAGAGACAAGGTTGTCACTCTCAACCATTCCAACTGTCAGAGAGACAAGGTTGTCACTCTCAACCATTCCAACTGTCAAGAGACAAGGTTGTCACTCTCAACCATTCCAACTGTCAGAGACAAGGTTGTCACTCTCAACCATTCCAACTGTCAGAGAGACAAGGTTGTCACTCTCAACCATTCCAACTGTCAGAGAGACAAGGTTGTCACTCTCAACCATTCCAACTGTGAAAGAGACAAGGTTGTCACTCTCAACCATTCCAACTGTGAAAGAGACAAGGTTGTCACTCTCAACCATTCCAACTGTGAAAGAGACAAGGTTGTCACTCTCAACCATTCCAACTGTCAGAGACAAGGTTGTCACTCTCAACCATTCCAACTGTCAGAGAGACAAGGTTGTCACTCTCAACCATTCCAACTGTCAGAGAGACAAGGTTGTCACTCTCAACCATTCCAACTGTCAGAGAGACAAGGTTGTCACTCTCAACCATTCCAACTGTCAAAGAGACAAGGTTGTCACTCTCAACCATTCCAACTGTCAGAGAGACAAGGTTGTCACTCTCAACCATTCCAACTGTCAGAGACAAGGTTGTCACTCTCAACCATTCCAACTGTCAAAGAGACAAGGTTGTCACTCTCAACCATTCCAACTGTCAGAGAGACAAGGTTGTCACTCTCAACCATTCCAACTGTCAGAGACAAGGTTGTCACTCTCAACCATTCCAACTGTCAAAGAGACAAGGTTGTCACTCTCAACCATTCCAACTGTCAGAGACAAGGTTGTCACTCTCAACCATTCCAACTGTCAAAGAGACAAGGTTGTCACTCTCAACCATTCCAACTGTCAAAGACAAGGTTGTCACTCTCAACCATTCCAACTGTCAGAGAGACAAGGTTGTCACTCTCAACCATTCCAACTGTCAGAGAGACAAGGTTGTCACTCTCAACCATTCCAACTGTCAGAGACAAGGTTGTCACTCTCAACCATTCCAACTGTCAGAGAGACAAGGTTGTCACTCTCAACCATTCCAACTGTCAAGAGACAAGGTTGTCACTCTCAACCATTCCAACTGTCAAAGAGACAAGGTTGTCACTCTCAACCATTCCAACTGTCAGAGAGACAAGGTTGTCACTCTCAACCATTCCAACTGTCAGAGAGACAAGGTTGTCACTCTCAACCATTCCAACTGTCAAGAGACAAGGTTGTCACTCTCAACCATTCCAACTGTGAAGAGAGACAAGGTTGTCACTCTCAACCATTCCAACTGTGAAAGAGACAAGGTTGTCACTCTCAACCATTCCAACTGTCAAAGAGACAAGGTTGTCACTCTCAACCATTCCAACTGTCAGAGACAAGGTTGTCACTCTCAACCATTCCAACTGTCAGAGAGACAAGGTTGTCACTCTCAACCATTCCAACTGTCAGAGAGACAAGGTTGTCACTCTCAACCATTCCAACTGTCAGAGACAAGGTTGTCACTCTCAACCATTCCAACTGTCAGAGACAAGGTTGTCACTCTCAACCATTCCAACTGTCAGAGACAAGGTTGTCACTCTCAACCATTCCAACTGTCAGAGACAAGGTTGTCACTCTCAACCATTCCAACTGTCAAAGAGACAAGGTTGTCACTCTCAACCATTCCAACTGTCAGAGACAAGGTTGTCACTCTCAACCATTCCAACTGTCAAAGAGACAAGGTTGTCACTCTCAACCATTCCAACTGTCAGAGAGACAAGGTTGTCACTCTCAACCATTCCAACTGTCAAAGAGACAAGGTTGTCACTCTCAACCATTCCAACTGTCAGAGACAAGGTTGTCACTCTCAACCATTCCAACTGTCAGAGACAAGGTTGTCACTCTCAACCATTCCAACTGTCAAGAGACAAGGTTGTCACTCTCAACCATTCCAACTGTCAGAGACAAGGTTGTCACTCTCAACCATTCCAACTGTCAGAGACAAGGTTGTCACTCTCAACCATTCCAACTGTCAAGAGACAAGGTTGTCACTCTCAACCATTCCAACTGTCAGAGAGACAAGGTTGTCACTCTCAACCATTCCAACTGTCAAAGAGACAAGGTTGTCACTCTCAACCATTCCAACTGTCAAGAGACAAGGTTGTCACTCTCAACCATTCCAACTGTCAGAGAGACAAGGTTGTCACTCTCAACCATTCCAACTGTCAAAGAGACAAGGTTGTCACTCTCAACCATTCCAACTGTCAAGAGACAAGGTTGTCACTCTCAACCATTCCAACTGTCAGAGAGACAAGGTTGTCACTCTCAACCATTCCAACTGTCAGAGACAAGGTTGTCACTCTCAACCATTCCAACTGTCAAAGAGACAAGGTTGTCACTCTCAACCATTCCACCTGTCAGAGACAAGGTTGTCACTCTCAACCATTCCACCTGTCAGAGACAAGGTTGTCACTCTCAACCATTCCAACTGTCAGAGAGACAAGGTTGTCACTCTCAACCATTCCAACTGTCAAAGAGACAAGGTTGTCACTCTCAACCATTCCAACTGTCAGAGAGACAAGGTTGTCACTCTCAACCATTCCAACTGTCAAAGAGACAAGGTTGTCACTCTCAACCATTCCAACTGTCAGAGAGACAAGGTTGTCACTCTCAACCATTCCAACTGTCAGAGACAAGGTTGTCACTCTCAACCATTCCAACTGTCAGAGAGACAAGGTTGTCACTCTCAACCATTCCAACTGTCAGAGAGACAAGGTTGTCACTCTCAACCATTCCAACTGTCAGAGAGACAAGGTTGTCACTCTCAACCATTCCAACTGTGAAAGAGACAAGGTTGTCACTCTCAACCATTCCAACTGTCAGAGAGACAAGGTTGTCACTCTCAACCATTCCAACTGTCAAAGAGACAAGGTTGTCACTCTCAACCATTCCAACTGTCAGAGAGACAAGGTTGTCACTCTCAACCATTCCAACTGTCAGAGACAAGGTTGTCACTCTCAACCATTCCAACTGTCAGAGACAAGGTTGTCACTCTCAACCATTCCAACTGTCAGAGACAAGGTTGTCACTCTCAACCATTCCAACTGTCAGAGACAAGGTTGTCACTCTCAACCATTCCAACTGTCAGAGAGACAAGGTTGTCACTCTCAACCATTCCAACTGTCAAAGAGACAAGGTTGTCACTCTCAACCATTCCAACTGTCAGAGACAAGGTTGTCACTCTCAACCATTCCAACTGTCAGAGAGACAAGGTTGTCACTCTCAACCATTCCAACTGTCAGAGAGACAAGGTTGTCACTCTCAACCATTCCAACTGTCAGAGAGACAAGGTTGTCACTCTCAACCATTCCAACTGTGAAAGAGACAAGGTTGTCACTCTCAACCATTCCAACTGTCAAAGAGACAAGGTTGTCACTCTCAACCATTCCAACTGTCAGAGAGACAAGGTTGTCACTCTCAACCATTCCAACTGTCAAAGAGACAAGGTTGTCACTCTCAACCATTCCAACTGTGAAAGAGACAAGGTTGTCACTCTCAACCATTCCAACTGTCAGAGACAAGGTTGTCACTCTCAACCATTCCAACTGTCAGAGAGACAAGGTTGTCACTCTCAACCATTCCAACTGTCAGAGACAAGGTTGTCACTCTCAACCATTCCAACTGTCAGAGAGACAAGGTTGTCACTCTCAACCATTCCAACTGTCAAAGAGACAAGGTTGTCACTCTCAACCATTCCAACTGTTAGAGACAAGGTTGTCACTCTCAACCATTCCAACTGTCAGAGACAAGGTTGTCACTCTCAACCATTCCAACTGTCAAAGAGACAAGGTTGCCACTCTCAACCATTCCAACTGTCAGAGACAAGGTTGTCACTCTCAACCATTCCAACTGTCAAAGAGACAAGGTTGTCACTCTCAACCATTCCAACTGTCAGAGAGACAAGGTTGTCACTCTCAACCATTCCAACTGTCAGAGAGACAAGGTTGTCACTCTCAACCATTCCAACTGTCAGAGAGACAAGGTTGTCACTCTCAACCATTCCAACTGTGAAAGAGACAAGGTTGTCACTCTCAACCATTCCAACTGTCAGAGAGACAAGGTTGTCACTCTCAACCATTCCAACTGTCAGAGAGACAAGGTTGTCACTCTCAACCATTCCAACTGTCAAGAGACAAGGTTGTCACTCTCAACCATTCCAACTGTCAGAGAGACAAGGTTGTCACTCTCAACCATTCCAACTGTCAGAGACAAGGTTGTCACTCTCAACCATTCCAACTGTCAAAGAGACAAGGTTGTCACTCTCAACCATTCCAACTGTCAGAGACAAGGTTGTCACTCTCAACCATTCCAACTGTCAGAGAGACAAGGTTGTCACTCTCAACCATTCCAACTGTCAAAGAGACAAGGTTGTCACTCTCAACCATTCCAACTGTCAGAGACAAGGTTGTCACTCTCAACCATTCCAACTGTCAGAGACAAGGTTGTCACTCTCAACCATTCCAACTGTCAGAGAGACAAGGTTGTCACTCTCAACCATTCCACCTGTCAGAGAGACAAGGTTGTCACTCTCAACCATTCCAACTGTGAAAGAGACAAGGTTGTCACTCTCAACCATTCCAACTGTCAAAGAGACAAGGTTGTCACTCTCAACCATTCCAACTGTCAGAGAGACAAGGTTGTCACTCTCAACCATTCCAACTGTCAGAGAGACAAGGTTGTCACTCTCAACCATTCCAACTGTCAGAGACAAGGTTGTCACTCTCAACCATTCCAACTGTGAAAGAGACAAGGTTGTCACTCTCAACCATTCCAACTGTCAAAGAGACAAGGTTGTCACTCTCAACCATTCCAACTGTGAAAGAGACAAGGTTGTCACTCTCAACCATTCCAACTGTCAGAGACAAGGTTGTCACTCTCAACCATTCCAACTGTCAGAGAGACAAGGTTGTCACTCTCAACCATTCCAACTGTCAAAGAGACAAGGTTGTCACTCTCAACCATTCCAACTGTCAGAGAGACAAGGTTGTCACTCTCAACCATTCCAACTGTCAGAGAGACAAGGTTGTCACTCTCAACCATTCCAACTGTCAGAGAGACAAGGTTGTCACTCTCAACCATTCCAACTGTCAGAGAGACAAGGTTGTCACTCTCAACCATTCCAACTGTCAGAGAGACAAGGTTGTCACTCTCAACCATTCCAACTGTGAAAGAGACAAGGTTGTCACTCTCAACCATTCCAACTGTCAGAGAGACAAGGTTGTCACTCTCAACCATTCCAACTGTCAGAGAGACAAGGTTGTCACTCTCAACCATTCCAACTGTCAGAGAGACAAGGTTGTCACTCTCAACCATTCCAACTGTCAAAGAGACAAGGTTGTCACTCTCAACCATTCCAACTGTGAAAGAGACAAGGTTGTCACTCTCAACCATTCCAACTGTCAGAGAGACAAGGTTGTCACTCTCAACCATTCCAACTGTCAGAGAGACAAGGTTGTCACTCTCAACCATTCCAACTGTCAGAGAGACAAGGTTGTCACTCTCAACCATTCCAACTGTCAAAGAGACAAGGTTGTCACTCTCAACCATTCCAACTGTCAGAGACAAGGTTGTCACTCTCAACCATTCCAACTGTCAAAGAGACAAGGTTGTCACTCTCAACCATTCCAACTGTCAGAGAGACAAGGTTGTCACTCTCAACCATTCCAACTGTCAGAGAGACAAGGTTGTCACTCTCAACCATTCCAACTGTCAGAGAGACAAGGTTGTCACTCTCAACCATTCCAACTGTCAGAGAGACAAGGTTGTCACTCTCAACCATTCCAACTGTCAAAGAGACAAGGTTGTCACTCTCAACCATTCCAACTGTCAGAGACAAGGTTGTCACTCTCAACCATTCCAACTGTCAGAGACAAGGTTGTCACTCTCAACCATTCCAACTGTCAGAGAGACAAGGTTGTCACTCTCAACCATTCCAACTGTCAGAGAGACAAGGTTGTCACTCTCAACCATTCCAACTGTCAGAGAGACAAGGTTGTCACTCTCAACCATTCCAACTGTCAGAGAGACAAGGTTGTCACTCTCAACCATTCCAACTGTGAAAGAGACAAGGTTGTCACTCTCAACCATTCCAACTGTCAAAGAGACAAGGTTGTCACTCTCAACCATTCCAACTGTCAGAGAGACAAGGTTGTCACTCTCAACCATTCCAACTGTCAAAGAGACAAGGTTGTCACTCTCAACCATTCCAACTGTGAAAGAGACAAGGTTGTCACTCTCAACCATTCCAACTGTCAGAGACAAGGTTGTCACTCTCAACCATTCCAACTGTCAGAGAGACAAGGTTGTCACTCTCAACCATTCCAACTGTCAGAGACAAGGTTGTCACTCTCAACCATTCCAACTGTCAGAGAGACAAGGTTGTCACTCTCAACCATTCCAACTGTCAAAGAGACAAGGTTGTCACTCTCAACCATTCCAACTGTTAGAGACAAGGTTGTCACTCTCAACCATTCCAACTGTCAGAGACAAGGTTGTCACTCTCAACCATTCCAACTGTCAAAGAGACAAGGTTGCCACTCTCAACCATTCCAACTGTCAGAGACAAGGTTGTCACTCTCAACCATTCCAACTGTCAAAGAGACAAGGTTGCCACTCTCAACCATTCCAACTGTCAGAGACAAGGTTGTCACTCTCAACCATTCCAACTGTCAAAGAGACAAGGTTGTCACTCTCAACCATTCCAACTGTCAGAGAGACAAGGTTGTCACTCTCAACCATTCCAACTGTCAGAGAGACAAGGTTGTCACTCTCAACCATTCCAACTGTCAGAGAGACAAGGTTGTCACTCTCAACCATTCCAACTGTGAAAGAGACAAGGTTGCCACTCTCAACCATTCCAACTGTGAAAGAGACAAGGTTGCCACTCTCAACCATTCCAACTGTCAGAGAGACAAGGTTGTCACTCTCAACCATTCCAACTGTCAGAGAGACAAGGTTGTCACTCTCAACCATTCCAACTGTCAAAGACAAGGTTGTCACTCTCAACCATTCCACCTGTCAGAGACAAGGTTGTCACTCTCAACCATTCCAACTGTCAAAGAGACAAGGTTGTCACTCTCAACCATTCCAACTGTCAGAGACAAGGTTGTCACTCTCAACCATTCCAACTGTCAGAGAGACAAGGTTGTCACTCTCAACCATTCCAACTGTCAAAGAGACAAGGTTGTCACTCTCAACCATTCCAACTGTTAGAGACAAGGTTGTCACTCTCAACCATTCCAACTGTCAGAGACAAGGTTGTCACTCTCAACCATTCCAACTGTCAGAGAGACAAGGTTGTCACTCTCAACCATTCCACCTGTCAGAGAGACAAGGTTGTCACTCTCAACCATTCCAACTGTGAAAGAGACAAGGTTGTCACTCTCAACCATTCCAACTGTCAAAGAGACAAGGTTGTCACTCTCAACCATTCCAACTGTCAGAGAGACAAGGTTGTCACTCTCAACCATTCCAACTGTCAGAGAGACAAGGTTGTCACTCTCAACCATTCCAACTGTCAGAGACAAGGTTGTCACTCTCAACCATTCCAACTGTGAAAGAGACAAGGTTGTCACTCTCAACCATTCCAACTGTCAAAGAGACAAGGTTGTCACTCTCAACCATTCCAACTGTGAAAGAGACAAGGTTGTCACTCTCAACCATTCCAACTGTCAGAGACAAGGTTGTCACTCTCAACCATTCCAACTGTCAGAGAGACAAGGTTGTCACTCTCAACCATTCCAACTGTCAAAGAGACAAGGTTGTCACTCTCAACCATTCCAACTGTTAGAGAGACAAGGTTGTCACTCTCAACCATTCCAACTGTCAGAGAGACAAGGTTGTCACTCTCAACCATTCCAACTGTCAGAGAGACAAGGTTGTCACTCTCAACCATTCCAACTGTCAGAGAGACAAGGTTGTCACTCTCAACCATTCCAACTGTCAGAGAGACAAGGTTGTCACTCTCAACCATTCCAACTGTGAAAGAGACAAGGTTGTCACTCTCAACCATTCCAACTGTCAGAGAGACAAGGTTGTCACTCTCAACCATTCCAACTGTCAGAGAGACAAGGTTGTCACTCTCAACCATTCCAACTGTCAGAGAGACAAGGTTGTCACTCTCAACCATTCCAACTGTCAAAGAGACAAGGTTGTCACTCTCAACCATTCCAACTGTGAAAGAGACAAGGTTGTCACTCTCAACCATTCCAACTGTCAGAGAGACAAGGTTGTCACTCTCAACCATTCCAACTGTCAGAGAGACAAGGTTGTCACTCTCAACCATTCCAACTGTCAGAGAGACAAGGTTGTCACTCTCAACCATTCCAACTGTCAAAGAGACAAGGTTGTCACTCTCAACCATTCCAACTGTCAGAGACAAGGTTGTCACTCTCAACCATTCCAACTGTCAAAGAGACAAGGTTGTCACTCTCAACCATTCCAACTGTCAGAGAGACAAGGTTGTCACTCTCAACCATTCCAACTGTCAGAGAGACAAGGTTGTCACTCTCAACCATTCCAACTGTCAGAGAGACAAGGTTGTCACTCTCAACCATTCCAACTGTCAGAGAGACAAGGTTGTCACTCTCAACCATTCCAACTGTCAAAGAGACAAGGTTGTCACTCTCAACCATTCCAACTGTCAGAGACAAGGTTGTCACTCTCAACCATTCCAACTGTCAGAGACAAGGTTGTCACTCTCAACCATTCCAACTGTCAGAGAGACAAGGTTGTCACTCTCAACCATTCCAACTGTCAGAGAGACAAGGTTGTCACTCTCAACCATTCCAACTGTCAGAGAGACAAGGTTGTCACTCTCAACCATTCCAACTGTCAGAGAGACAAGGTTGTCACTCTCAACCATTCCAACTGTGAAAGAGACAAGGTTGTCACTCTCAACCATTCCAACTGTCAAAGAGACAAGGTTGTCACTCTCAACCATTCCAACTGTCAGAGAGACAAGGTTGTCACTCTCAACCATTCCAACTGTCAAAGAGACAAGGTTGTCACTCTCAACCATTCCAACTGTGAAAGAGACAAGGTTGTCACTCTCAACCATTCCAACTGTCAGAGACAAGGTTGTCACTCTCAACCATTCCAACTGTCAGAGAGACAAGGTTGTCACTCTCAACCATTCCAACTGTCAGAGACAAGGTTGTCACTCTCAACCATTCCAACTGTCAGAGAGACAAGGTTGTCACTCTCAACCATTCCAACTGTCAAAGAGACAAGGTTGTCACTCTCAACCATTCCAACTGTTAGAGACAAGGTTGTCACTCTCAACCATTCCAACTGTCAGAGACAAGGTTGTCACTCTCAACCATTCCAACTGTCAAAGAGACAAGGTTGCCACTCTCAACCATTCCAACTGTCAGAGACAAGGTTGTCACTCTCAACCATTCCAACTGTCAAAGAGACAAGGTTGCCACTCTCAACCATTCCAACTGTCAGAGACAAGGTTGTCACTCTCAACCATTCCAACTGTCAAAGAGACAAGGTTGTCACTCTCAACCATTCCAACTGTCAGAGAGACAAGGTTGTCACTCTCAACCATTCCAACTGTCAGAGAGACAAGGTTGTCACTCTCAACCATTCCAACTGTCAGAGAGACAAGGTTGTCACTCTCAACCATTCCAACTGTGAAAGAGACAAGGTTGCCACTCTCAACCATTCCAACTGTGAAAGAGACAAGGTTGCCACTCTCAACCATTCCAACTGTCAGAGAGACAAGGTTGTCACTCTCAACCATTCCAACTGTCAGAGAGACAAGGTTGTCACTCTCAACCATTCCAACTGTCAAAGACAAGGTTGTCACTCTCAACCATTCCACCTGTCAGAGACAAGGTTGTCACTCTCAACCATTCCAACTGTCAAAGAGACAAGGTTGTCACTCTCAACCATTCCAACTGTCAGAGACAAGGTTGTCACTCTCAACCATTCCAACTGTCAGAGAGACAAGGTTGTCACTCTCAACCATTCCAACTGTCAAAGAGACAAGGTTGTCACTCTCAACCATTCCAACTGTCAGAGACAAGGTTGTCACTCTCAACCATTCCAACTGTCAGAGACAAGGTTGTCACTCTCAACCATTCCAACTGTCAGAGAGACAAGGTTGTCACTCTCAACCATTCCACCTGTCAGAGAGACAAGGTTGTCACTCTCAACCATTCCAACTGTGAAAGAGACAAGGTTGTCACTCTCAACCATTCCAACTGTCAAAGAGACAAGGTTGTCACTCTCAACCATTCCAACTGTCAGAGAGACAAGGTTGTCACTCTCAACCATTCCAACTGTCAGAGAGACAAGGTTGTCACTCTCAACCATTCCAACTGTCAGAGACAAGGTTGTCACTCTCAACCATTCCAACTGTCAGAGACAAGGTTGTCACTCTCAACCATTCCAACTGTCAGAGACAAGGTTGTCACTCTCAACCATTCCAACTGTCAAAGAGACAAGGTTGTCACTCTCAACCATTCCAACTGTCAAAGAGACAAGGTTGTCACTCTCAACCATTCCAACTGTCAAAGAGACAAGGTTGTCACTCTCAACCATTCCAACTGTTAGAGACAAGGTTGTCACTCTCAACCATTCCAACTGTGAAAGAGACAAGGTTGTCACTCTCAACCATTCCAACTGTCAGAGAGACAAGGTTGTCACTCTCAACCATTCCAACTGTCAGAGAGACAAGGTTGTCACTCTCAACCATTCCAACTGTCAGAGAGACAAGGTTGTCACTCTCAACCATTCCAACTGTCAGAGAGACAAGGTTGTCACTCTCAACCATTCCAACTGTGAAAGAGACAAGGTTGTCACTCTCAACCATTCCAACTGTCAGAGAGACAAGGTTGTCACTCTCAACCATTCCAACTGTCAGAGACAAGGTTGTCACTCTCAACCATTCCAACTGTCAGAGAGACAAGGTTGTCACTCTCAACCATTCCAACTGTCAGAGACAAGGTTGTCACTCTCAACCATTCCAACTGTCAGAGAGACAAGGTTGTCACTCTCAACCATTCCAACTGTCAGAGAGACAAGGTTGTCACTCTCAACCATTCCAACTGTCAGAGAGACAAGGTTGTCACTCTCAACCATTCCAACTGTCAAAGAGACAAGGTTGTCACTCTCAACCATTCCAACTGTGAAAGAGACAAGGTTGTCACTCTCAACCATTCCAACTGTCAGAGAGACAAGGTTGTCACTCTCAACCATTCCAACTGTCAGAGAGACAAGGTTGTCACTCTCAACCATTCCAACTGTCAGAGAGACAAGGTTGTCACTCTCAACCATTCCAACTGTCAAAGAGACAAGGTTGTCACTCTCAACCATTCCAACTGTCAGAGACAAGGTTGTCACTCTCAACCATTCCAACTGTCAAAGAGACAAGGTTGTCACTCTCAACCATTCCAACTGTCAGAGAGACAAGGTTGTCACTCTCAACCATTCCAACTGTCAGAGAGACAAGGTTGTCACTCTCAACCATTCCAACTGTCAGAGAGACAAGGTTGTCACTCTCAACCATTCCAACTGTCAGAGAGACAAGGTTGTCACTCTCAACCATTCCAACTGTCAGAGAGACAAGGTTGTCACTCTCAACCATTCCAACTGTCAGAGAGACAAGGTTGTCACTCTCAACCATTCCAACTGTCAGAGAGACAAGGTTGTCACTCTCAACCATTCCAACTGTCAAAGAGACAAGGTTGTCACTCTCAACCATTCCAACTGTCAGAGACAAGGTTGTCACTCTCAACCATTCCAACTGTCAGAGACAAGGTTGTCACTCTCAACCATTCCAACTGTCAAAGAGACAAGGTTGCCACTCTCAACCATTCCAACTGTCAGAGACAAGGTTGTCACTCTCAACCATTCCAACTGTCAAAGAGACAAGGTTGTCACTCTCAACCATTCCAACTGTCAGAGAGACAAGGTTGTCACTCTCAACCATTCCAACTGTCAGAGAGACAAGGTTGTCACTCTCAACCATTCCAACTGTCAGAGAGACAAGGTTGTCACTCTCAACCATTCCAACTGTGAAAGAGACAAGGTTGCCACTCTCAACCATTCCAACTGTGAAAGAGACAAGGTTGCCACTCTCAACCATTCCAACTGTCAGAGAGACAAGGTTGTCACTCTCAACCATTCCAACTGTCAGAGAGACAAGGTTGTCACTCTCAACCATTCCAACTGTCAAAGACAAGGTTGTCACTCTCAACCATTCCACCTGTCAGAGACAAGGTTGTCACTCTCAACCATTCCAACTGTCAAAGAGACAAGGTTGTCACTCTCAACCATTCCAACTGTCAGAGACAAGGTTGTCACTCTCAACCATTCCAACTGTCAGAGAGACAAGGTTGTCACTCTCAACCATTCCAACTGTCAAAGAGACAAGGTTGTCACTCTCAACCATTCCAACTGTCAGAGACAAGGTTGTCACTCTCAACCATTCCAACTGTCAGAGACAAGGTTGTCACTCTCAACCATTCCAACTGTCAGAGAGACAAGGTTGTCACTCTCAACCATTCCACCTGTCAGAGAGACAAGGTTGTCACTCTCAACCATTCCAACTGTGAAAGAGACAAGGTTGTCACTCTCAACCATTCCAACTGTCAGAGACAAGGTTGTCACTCTCAACCATTCCAACTGTCAGAGACAAGGTTGTCATTCTCAACCATTCCAACTGTCAGAGACAAGGTTGTCACTCTCAACCATTCCAACTGTCAAAGAGACAAGGTTGTCACTCTCAACCATTCCAACTGTCAAAGAGACAAGGTTGTCACTCTCAACCATTCCAACTGTTAGAGACAAGGTTGTCACTCTCAACCATTCCAACTGTCAGAGAGACAAGGTTGTCACTCTCAACCATTCCAACTGTGAAAGAGACAAGGTTGTCACTCTCAACCATTCCAACTGTCAGAGAGACAAGGTTGTCACTCTCAACCATTCCAACTGTCAGAGAGACAAGGTTGTCACTCTCAACCATTCCAACTGTCAGAGAGACAAGGTTGTCACTCTCAACCATTCCAACTGTCAGAGAGACAAGGTTGTCACTCTCAACCATTCCAACTGTGAAAGAGACAAGGTTGTCACTCTCAACCATTCCAACTGTCAGAGAGACAAGGTTGTCACTCTCAACCATTCCAACTGTCAGAGACAAGGTTGTCACTCTCAACCATTCCAACTGTCAGAGAGACAAGGTTGTCACTCTCAACCATTCCAACTGTCAGAGACAAGGTTGTCACTCTCAACCATTCCAACTGTCAGAGAGACAAGGTTGTCACTCTCAACCATTCCAACTGTCAGAGAGACAAGGTTGTCACTCTCAACCATTCCAACTGTCAGAGAGACAAGGTTGTCACTCTCAACCATTCCAACTGTCAAAGAGACAAGGTTGTCACTCTCAACCATTCCAACTGTGAAAGAGACAAGGTTGTCACTCTCAACCATTCCAACTGTCAGAGAGACAAGGTTGTCACTCTCAACCATTCCAACTGTCAGAGAGACAAGGTTGTCACTCTCAACCATTCCAACTGTCAGAGAGACAAGGTTGTCACTCTCAACCATTCCAACTGTCAAAGAGACAAGGTTGTCACTCTCAACCATTCCAACTGTCAGAGACAAGGTTGTCACTCTCAACCATTCCAACTGTCAAAGAGACAAGGTTGTCACTCTCAACCATTCCAACTGTCAGAGAGACAAGGTTGTCACTCTCAACCATTCCAACTGTCAGAGAGACAAGGTTGTCACTCTCAACCATTCCAACTGTCAGAGAGACAAGGTTGTCACTCTCAACCATTCCAACTGTCAAAGAGACAAGGTTGTCACTCTCAACCATTCCAACTGTCAGAGACAAGGTTGTCACTCTCAACCATTCCAACTGTCAAAGAGACAAGGTTGTCACTCTCAACCATTCCAACTGTCAGAGACAAGGTTGTCACTCTCAACCATTCCAACTGTCAAAGAGACAAGGTTGTCACTCTCAACCATTCCAACTGTCAGAGACAAGGTTGTCACTCTCAACCATTCCAACTGTCAGAGAGACAAGGTTGTCACTCTCAACCATTCCAACTGTCAGAGAGACAAGGTTGTCCCTCTCAACCATTCCAACTGTCAGAGAGACAAGGTTGTCACTCTCAACCATTCCAACTGTCAGAGAGACAAGGTTGTCACTCTCAACCATTCCAACTGTCAGAGACAAGGTTGTCACTCTCAACCATTCCAACTGTCAGAGACAAGGTTGTCACTCTCAACCATTCCAACTGTCAGAGAGACAAGGTTGTCACTCTCAACCATTCCAACTGTCAGAGAGACAAGGTTGTCACTCTCAACCATTCCAACTGTCAGAGACAAGGTTGTCACTCTCAACCATTCCAACTGTCAGAGAGACAAGGTTGTCACTCTCAACCATTCCAACTGTCAGAGACAAGGTTGTCACTCTCAACCATTCCAACTGTCAAAGAGACAAGGTTGTCACTCTCAACCATTCCAACTGTCAGAGAGACAAGGTTGTCACTCTCAACCATTCCAACTGTCAGAGACAAGGTTGTCACTCTCAACCATTCCAACTGTCAAAGAGACAAGGTTGTCACTCTCAACCATTCCAACTGTCAGAGACAAGGTTGTCACTCTCAACCATTCCAACTGTCAGAGACAAGGTTGTCACTCTCAACCATTCCAACTGTCAGAGACAAGGTTGTCACTCTCAACCATTCCAACTGTCAGAGAGACAAGGTTGTCACTCTCAACCATTCAAATGTCTTTCTAAGAGAATGTTTTCAATATAGAGTGAAATAGTAACATGCCACGTCTCCTATAAAGGCACCTCAGGTCAATACACCCCATGTGTTCTAATTGACATGTAAGCATTACTCCAGCCTAGCATGAAAGACAAATGGGAAACCCATAGCAGTATGGCAGAAATATGCAAGATTTACAAATGTGACCACACACACACTATATCCTACAATCTCAATAAATGATGTGTGAACACAAACACGCAGCAAGCGCACACACACACACACACACACACACACACACACACACACACGGTCAAAATGCCATTTTCTCAATAATAGATGTGTTGTCCCAAAGGAAAGCCCAGACCTTCGCTCTGCTGGAGTGCCTGGTTTCCATCCCCGATGAAGGATTCAGTTCAGGCATTATTAAATCAACATGCTCTCATTGTGTGCTGTGGACATCACTATGGTGGAGGACTGCCTGACTAGGGACGTCTTTCAGCAGAATAAACCTTCTCTGCATCACCTGGGGAAAGTAAAGACAACATGCTCTTTTGGCAAACCTGATGCAGAGAGGGAGAGTTCATGTGTTGCTGTGGGAGAAAACCACGTCAGATGTACACCTGTACAGTGTGACCAGCCATATCAGCCTGTTCTTGGTCAGGGATAGCTAGTGTAAAAGCACATGCAGCAACTGTATGTCTGTGTGATTGTAATTGTTGATGATGATTCCAGCCAGTGACCTTCTGCTCCCCTATCAATCATTTCTAATGACCTCCAGCCTCCATCGTCATGGAGACAGAATTACCCAAGAGACTGTGCTCCTGCCCCTGTTTAGAGGGAACATTTATCAATAGTAAAGAAAGACACAGCACTATTTCACCCATATAAAACACACAGACTGGAACAGAACTGAAACAAGGCTGAACTTGTTTGCTTTAATACTGAAGAAAGTCTATCCCCTCAATAGCCTACACATTGTAGTCTCATGTCATTGTTTACAACAATGTATTTTAAACTATAACACATACAAATGAATCATTCATTCAGTTCAATATCCTCTGTATCTGTTTAATTAATTCATGTTCTTTTTATTTCTCATTTAATTTACAACCGGTGCGAAGCTGTTTGAGGCTTTGCAATTATATCAATGAAATCATCAGCTTCTTTCTGATAAGCAATTAGACTACTGTAGGTTACAAAATGGAAATTATACTGCAAATCAATACCTCTAAATGTCAGGGCAAGAATAAGAGGATTACATGGAGCATTGCTTTATTTTACATGATACTCTAGACTTCTAGTAAATATCTCATTTATGTATCTATCTGAATTAGTGGACCAGACAGAATAAGACTAGGCCTAAGTGTGTTTGAGTGGGTTACCTAACACTTCCCCCTTCCCCCACTTTACAAATGATCCATGCATTCACGGCTGTGCTTCCCTTTGTAGTCTGTAATAGTTTGCAAGCCCTGCCACATCTGACGAGTGTCGGGGCCGGTGTAGAAGGTGTATGCAACCATACCCCAACCTTCCCCTGGGCTAAGGCAAACACTGGTCAGGCCATATGCAACCATATGTGTGTGTGAGCAAATTACGAAGTGAGTGTTTGTGTTGGACTGTCAGTGTGCGTGAGTGTGTAGAGTCCTGTGAGTGGTGCACAGAGGGTAAAAATACAAATAAAGTACAAGGGTCAACTCAAGCTCACTTAGATATTGCTGTGAAGTTGTATGTGTGTGTTTGTTTGTTTGTATGTCACAAATGTAAACAATTTAACATTTGCTAAACACCACCACCGTTAGGCTATGGCAGCCTCTGCAGCCTCACTCTTCCCATGATATCAAAGTATTTTTTGAGGAGGCGCGAAAATGAAATACATTATTTGGTACAATTTTGATTATGGAAGATTGAATAGGCGTGCTTCAAACTATTTGCTTGGAATTATTTGTAGCTCTCGTCTTTATCTGTGCATGAGAGCGCATCCAACTCAGTTTCCCTACCAGAATACACGCGATAACGTCAAGTCGCGCACGCAATTCAGGAAACAAGCGCGGATGAGAGTCAGCTCACTGGACCGCAGTAAATTACTGGAGATGCTTCCATTGATAGCAGAGTTAAGGAATTATTGATTAAAATGTCGGTCCCTTTTGGCGTTTACACCATTATTATTCCAAACAATTGCCCATTAAGGCCCCAATGAATCACCACCTATGTCCATGATCAATTTACACATCACCGTTTCTTTTGCCAAACTGAATTTGTGAGTGAATATAAGCACCTGTGCACCATGGCTTTGTTTGTAGACTACACAATGAACATTAGGTCTATCAAATTGTTTTGCTCACCGTTATTACCACCGTATCTTCGTCCTTGAATTTCGGGATGTATTTGTCTCCTCTGTTGGTTCAAGGGCCTGAATCGGCACATCACTTTCACACCGCACTCAGCAGCATCCGCCATATCCACAGTACTACGTTGTATCCAACCAGATATCCAGAATAACTTTCTCTGCTTATCGTGAAGTTTACACCAGTTTTCTTCGAAGATGTGACGTTAACCACTCCTTTCCATTGTGGTTCGCTGAAATTCAATCTCGAGCGTCCATTCCTGTCAATTAAACAATCGGTGGTAGGCTGAATTCAAGTTTTAAAAAATAGCTTGATGAATGGTCTGTCTGTTATGGACTTGAGTTCAAGTTTCCCTTTTCGTGGTCAAATATTTGCTTCAGACTTCCAGTATTCCCGTATCCACCGACGGCGCCTTGCACCATAACCAGCATCCACCAATTTGAAGCTCGTCGCACTGATGCTGTCCAGTCAATCCCATCTAGGTCCAGCCAAGTGATGGGGATGCTGATGTTGCAGCTTATCACGTGCTTGCATCCCGAACATGACACCTATGCAATTTTGGGAGCAGTAGTGAAATCATATTGATAAACGATAAAATAAGTTATTTCCATTGATATTACTTTGCAAATTTTGTTATACACCTAGTCCCCTAATTTAACTCATCACCACATAAGACATTTCTGTGTAAAATAGAATTGATGGTCCAATATGATCCTTTAAGAAGGCACAGTGATGCCGAAACGTTGATGTTTTGCCCAATAAATTACTGGGAATTTCTACATGTTCAGCTATTTTTTTTCTATATAGCTTGCAGTTTATTCTTAGTTAGTCAGCACCTCTATACAAAATACTTTTCTCTGGGTGTGCACCAGCTCATGCTTCTTATTCGATAAATATGATCCTTTGAAAGCTAATCACTCAACCCAATGCTTCCCTCTAGTGGGTTTCCTATGAATGAGGGGGCCTCTGATGTTCCCAATGCTAATAATGGGTCCATTCAACCTGGTCTCATAGATGTAACATAGCTGGGTTAGGGGAAGGGTTAGCGAACCTGCTAAATAGTTGCAAAGTAGCTATAACTGTCCATGATGAAATTCGAAGATGTTAAGAGTTGTACACCTGACCAACCACCCTGCTTTTATTTTTGTCTCAAGTAACCATGTCTTATGTAAACATAAACCAAACGTATACGAATTTGAGCGTCCCAAATTTACCTCTACTATGTTACATCTAGTCTATGAGACCAGGCTGGTCCATGTCTTTAGTTGGCCTACCTTACATGACTAAAACCTCAGTCTTGATCTTGTTCGGAATACATTTCAGACTGCAGTGAAGGATAACTACTAAGCACAGTATAGAACATTCTGAAGACTATAGCAACAAATGTAGCATACAATCACTTTGAGTAAAACTTCACTTAAGGCTAAATACATAATTCACTTCGGTGAAGAAATAGCAAACAAGAGGAAAGAGTTAATATACTGATATATACTGATATGAATAGATATGTTTATTTCCCAGCACTTTTTTCTGAAACCCTCCAAGAACAAGTAACAGGGAAACATGTATGTCTGAAGAAATAGTGCATGAACACTAGATAATTATCTAAACATATTTCTAATATCTGTACAGGAATCACTACATCAACTACACTAATCTACAGGAGGTCAAGCACCGACCATCAGACATCGTTTCAACATGTTTCTTGCCCCTTCACCAAGGGAGAAAAAAAAAATCCCCAAAATATTGATCTGCACCCCCCCAATCCAAAGGGTTAGTCATTCAACAGAGTTGCCAAGTAATCTTCACGATTATACCGCGTAATACATTACAATGGTAAGATTCCTATGTACTCTTCATTGGCTCCCTACCTGTTTAAAAAGACAAATATACTTAAAAAAAAATAATGTTTTCCTGCTTTACATTTGCAGATAGATCTTAGGATGCATTTATTTGTCATTTCAAAGTCAATTTAAATAAATAGGTTTGTATGGCAAATGGCACATTTAAGATGTCTTCACTGTTTTTGGACAATTCTGCATCGAATGAAAAAATAAAAAACGGAATTAAAAAGACAAAATTCCTGTTACAACTGACAAAGTAACAGAAAATAAATTGTCTGAAGGGGAAAATACCATTACTAATCTAATGTTACTTACAAAAAGACCATATCTATTCAATTTGTGAAACCAAATCAAAAATCAGGATAATTTTTCCATCTTCAGAAAAAAAGCACAAGAATAAAATATGCTAGCAACACCGATGTCCACATTTTGTGGATTAATTTCCTCTTTAGAGATACAAAAATGTAAACATTGCAAAATAAATAGTGAAAACGAGTGATACAGGATCCGTGGTTCATGCTCATGATCCCAACAAACATGTATTTTTTTTGCTTTTCTACATGTACATTTTTTTTTGCATTTTCAAGTGCAAAAGCATGATGACAAATTCGCTAGAATTCAAGTAACAGAAAAAAAAACATACCAATGATACAAATATACTATTTTACAAGTTAGTGATATTCCCAATTTACAAAATGTACATTTATAATAGACAAATTTGTTATAATATTTTGATATGCTCGATTCTGTATAGGTCCTTGTATATGCTTGCCCTCTGGTGGCTGGGGCTTGCATTCTTCCTAGCGGAGGCGAGTTAGTTTGTCACATTCACCGGTCTGAGGGGAGGAGGAAGGGAGGAGGTTATGTCACCTCCATTGGTACTGTGGTCTCTGAAATACCGTTCAACGCAAGTCTCTCCGGTTCGTGATTATCCCTGAAAAAAATGAAGAAATAGTCATTCGTTATTCAGATAAAAAGCAAATTGGTACGCCTGGAAAATTAAAAACACAAGTTATGTATAGTACCAGTCAAATGTTTTTCTATATTTGTACTATTTTCTACATTGTAGAATAGTGAAGACATCAAAACTTTGAAATAACACATATGGAACCATATAGCAACCAACAAAAAAATGTGTTAAATCAAAATATTTTTGATTCTTAATTTTAAAAAAGGCACTCGCACATCTGAGCTAACTTTTTTGCAGGTGCATGGTAACAGTTGAATAAAATGAGAAAGAAGAACCCTGCACACTGCTCGACAGTATCACTGCTCTTTAATAAGCTTTACGTATCAGCGTCACGGCCTTCGTCAGGGCTTTTGTGAGTTTTTAAATTAGCACCCTTATGTAGACCTAGCCCCACCCACATCCGTTCCACACATCAAATGGGGTTAGAGTTGAGGAAAAATAAATACGTACTATCAAATATAACAATATGCATTTCATAAATATTCAAATAAAGTGTGTACATAAAACGTATTTAATAACGTCTGTAAAACCACAATGAGGACATGACCTACCAAGCAAGTTTTCATAAATCACAGTGTACCGCGCAAGAAAAATGTCAAAGTAAATCTGAAATAGGGGTATAATTCATGTTCAAATTTACAACATAACATACATAGGCATTTCATCATTAAGACCTTTAGGAAATAATGTCTAGAGGGTGAAAATCTAAAAATTATATTTTGCTCAGAGTATTATTACTATCACCTCCCCTGTCTGATATCATACATTTCTCTATGCCACAAAATCTTTAAAAAAAAAATATCACAGGCCACATTGACATTTAATAATTTAGATAACATGGGTGGTGGAGCACATAATGTCATTTATTTGGAACCGTTTTCCTGTATGTGGGTGGCAGAAATACACACTTCATATTGTTGCACTGTGCACAACCTCTGCATTTATAGCTGCCATTCGGGAAGAGGGCATAAAAGAGCCTGGCTGATTTTTTTGTGGCTGGCAGTTGGCATGGACCAATTTATCGTGGTGGATTCTTAAATTCAGCTGGCAAAGCTGAGTCAAATGATAAAATATGCCAGTGTTTCTTGACAGCATCTCCCACTTTTCACGAGTTCAAAGTATATGTGGTTGTGAACATTAGAGTTATTTAGCTCTAGTGGCTCTTTTTTGGTCAAACAGCCTTGAGGTGTATTTAGGTCATTGTCCTGTTGAAAAACAAATGATAGTTCCACTAAGCCCAAACCAGATGGGATGGCAGATCGCTGCAGAATGCTGTGGTAGACATGCTGGGTAAGTTTGCCTTATTCTAAATATATCACAGACAGTGTCACCAGCAAAGCACCCGCACACCACCTCTTCCATGCTTCACGGTGAGAACCACACATGCAGACATCATCCGTTCACTTACTCTGCATCTCACAAAGACAACAGTTGGAACCAAAAATCTCAAATTTGTACACAGACCAAAGGACAGACCGGTCTAATGTCCATTGCTCATGTTTCTTAGCCCAAGCAAGTCTCTTCTTATTGGTGGACCTTCATGTTTTAAAGTAATGATGGACTGTCGTTTCTCTTTGCTTATTTGAGCTGTTCTTGCCATAATATGGACTTGGTCTTTCACCAAATAGGGATATCTTCTGTATACCACCCCTACCTTGTCACAACACAACTGATTGGCTCAAACCCATTAGGAAAGAAATTCCACAAATTAACTTAACACACACCTGTTAATTGAAATGTATTCCAGGGGACTATCATGAAGCTGGTTGAGAGAATGCCAAGAGTATGCAAAGCAGTCATTAAGGCAAAGGGTGGCTACTTTGAAGAATCTCAAATATAAAATATATTTTTGATTTGTTTAACACTTTTTTGGTTACTACATAGTTTTGATGTCTTCACTATTATTCTACAATGTAGAAAACAGTAAAAAATAAACACCCTTGAATGAGTAGCTGTCCAAACTATTGACTGGTACTGTATATCAGCCATTCTAAACGAAAGAAGAAATTAAAAGGTCTTACCTGGCCATGCTGCCGATGGCAGGCGTCACCTTGGGCACGCGGTCCAGGCTGCTTGCGGCCATGGTGGCCAGCTTCAAGGCAGACGGTGAGGGCCGGGCATTGTGGTGGTGGTGGGCAGGGGAGACAGCGCTGCCGTGGCCCCGGTGATGGGGTAGAGACTGGGGTGTGGTCGAGTGGGAAGCAGGGAGCAGAGGGCCACCGCTGGAGGGGGTCCGACCTGACCTGTCCAACCCTGTGCCGCCCTGGGATGTGCTGGTGGAGTGAGGGGGTCTGGAGGTCCCTGCAGGAGAGGTGATATGACACCGTCAAACCTGAGTAGGCCTATTACCTGAATAAGCACATATCTTAAAATGTGAATTAATTAAGTGGGGTGGTCATTTAGCAATGACTCAATTCCTTTACAGAACCCAACAACAAAATAATATCTGAGAGTAGTCCATAGATTTCAAATGTATGATATATTCTGAAGCGGACCTAAAGGCTGGACGACCCCGTTGACGCTGGTGTTGTCTGGTTTGTTCTCATTGTTGACCTGGCCTGGAGCACTGATCACAGCTGACGCAGCAAAATGGGCACCGGCCGAGTCAAGAGTCTTTGATATGATACAGTCAGTGGAGCCAGCAGTCTACAACACAATATAATGACAGTCTTTAGAACAGAACACAGCCATAACAGTCATCCAAACACACACGGAGCTGTTTGAAACCTATCAACACATTAAATGAAAATGCATTCTGCCCCACCGACTGGACTGACGTCATTAGGAATGCTGTGTAAGGGGTGAAAGACTGTGTACCTGTGTGTTTTGTCGCTCGGGCAGTGAGAAATGCTGCTGGGGAGGAGGAGCTTTCAGCTGCAGTTGAGCCAGCTGCTGTTTCTGCATCTGGGCCAGAGCCTGCTGATGGACCTGGTATTGTTCCTCTGTGATGCCACCTGCAGATACAGGAGATCAAGGCCATCAGACTAAGAACAACAGAGATAAAAGAGAGACCAATACATATACTAAGGTGGTGTACACAGCAACGAGGGAGGGAAGACGAGCAGACAGTAATACAGCATCCTTGAAGGGAGGAGGAGATGAAGACTGCCTGCGGTGCCACTCCTTAACACTAGGGGTCAGAGAGAAGAAGCAGCCAAGGAAATTGCAAACAGAATCAGGAGAGAGGCCAGTTCCTTAATATGCAAGCTCCTAACATGCTACGGTTCAGTGGCAGTCTTTCCACTTCCCTGAACAAATAATTTCTGATTGGGAGTTGTGAATCAACATTTCCTGGCAGTTCTGAGAACAGTTTCTGTAGAGTAATGTGAGGAAGACCAGGGGGGCTGACAGGAAAACAAAAACCACAATGTGAAAATTAACAGAAAAACCAAATGTGTTCCACAAGCAGTACTATCACAATATAGCCAAGATAGAAACTGTATACAGTTAAATTATATTTGGTAGAGGCTTGAAAAGTGGAAGATGGACCTTCACTATGGTGTTGAGGAGGAGCTCACCTGAGCCACTGTTCTTGGTGTGGACAAACAGCCCTCCAGACAACCTGTTGTCCATGGAAGGTCTACCCGTCCTCCCTTCCCCACTGCCGTCACCCTGTGTGGACCTAGGTCTGAAAAAGCGCCACCTCAGGGCTTGAATGTTGCTCAGAAGGTCTGTCAGCGAGGATGCAGAGCCAGGCATAGTTCGATGGTTCTGTGAGGGTACCTGGTGGTCAGAGAGCTCTGGAACCGCAGAAAGGCCCTTGGGGAAGGAGGAGCTGAAGACGGCTGAGTCTAGCTGCTTCAGTACTCCATCCAGGTCTGACGATGCCCGATCCAACAGGACCCTGAGAGAAGAGGAGAAACATTCATTCTGATAAATCATAATGCGAGTTAACATTTATGAATAGACTTAAATCAAAGTCACGATAAATACCTAACCTACAATATACCTAACCTATAGCATAACTATCTGAACAGAAGACAGCGAAGACAAATATTTCTAAGGGGAATAAGTGGACGCAGTGAGAGGTATGCTGTGACGTACCTGCCACCTCGGCCCACCCTCCTACGGGCCAGTCCCACACAACGTTGGGGTACAGAGAGGGCGGTGAGGGATTGACGATGCCGCAGAGCATCCAGCCCTGCCAACTCAGGGTGATCCCACAGGAGCCCGGAGGTCTGGTCCAAACAGGGCTGAAGAGACAGAGGAAACCGTTACTCATTTAGGCTAGCTACCACAGTGATATACAGACAGGATCAAATACCACCTTAGCCACAGACTAGACCCAATAGCACAATATTACCACCGATACTAATAATGTGTGGAATTGCAAATTAATGTGAGAGAATATACTTTAATTACAGTTGTGATTGCAGTGAGACTCACAGCAAGGTAATGGCATCCTGCTTTCCTTCTGAAGGCAAACGTTCCATCTGGATCATTCTCCTCGTCCGGTTCTGATGGTGGAGACTGAAGGAGAAGACAAAACCAACACTATAAAATGCACACAACCTAAATATGTCATAACGCATGAACTTCTTCGATATGATATTATCATCAGAACCCTGTTCTCAGAGGTACTGACCAGTGGGTAGTCCTCCTCTCCAGAGCTGTGGAAGTCATACTGTTTAATATCGGCCTTGTTAACGATGTGCTGGCGCTTGGCAGGCCTTCCGGGGCGGCACAGAGGTTCCCGCCTGGTGTACTTTTTCTTTGGTCTGACAAAGTCAAAGGGATCCTCGTCCTTCACCGAGATGTGGTGGTACCCATGGTGCTGGAGACCACCTGACTTGTGCGTCTGAAAGAGAAAGACAGTGGAGTTAAAGGTCGTTAAAGTGTCAGAGCCACACAGACAAGATTTCTTCATAGTCAAATGATCAGAGTGAGAAGAGTTCATTGCTGCAATCAATTTCTTGAAATGTGATCAGTGTGCTGCAGGTTTCATCCTCCACCATCTCCCTATTCTGAACTGCTTGATGGTCAAATGTAAACCCCCCCCAGGTAAAAGAGGTAATGTTATGGCTGATAGAAACCCTAATATTACCTTGATTTTGATCTCAGCTTTGTGGTTATGGCGGTTCCCGTTGGTTACAGTGATTGGAACTGTGTAGACGGGCTTCTCAGCCAGAGGGGCTGTCACCTCACTGAGGACTTCACCCGTAAAGTCACCCATCTGATATCTACACGGAAACAACACATAAATAATAAGAATACATTCATTCAATATACAGGGGGGAATGTAAAATAAAATAGGCAGCTGTAACTTGACCATCATTCATATTGATTGACGGTATTCACCGTCAACATGAAAGAACAGGCTGAGACAAGCAAGCCTTTTCTTTCAGCACCGGAACTAGTAGTGTGTTACAGTGTTAGAAACTAGGTGACCTGCAGCCCGCTCCGACCACCCGGCATGACCTGCAGCCCGCTCCGACCACCCGGCATGACCTGCAGCCCGCTCCGACCACCCGGCATGACCTGCAGCCCGCTCCGACCACCCGGCATGACCTGCAGCCCGCTCCGACCACCCGGCATGACCTGCAGCCCGCTCCGACCACCCGGCATGACCTGCAGCCCGCTCCGACCACCCGGCATGACCTGCAGCCCGCTCCGACCACCCGGCATGACCTGCAGTCCGCTCCGACCACCCGGCATGACCTGCAGCCCGCTCCGACCACCCGGCATGACGTGCAGCCCGCTCCGACCACCCGGCATGACCTGCAGCCCGCTCCGACCACCCGGCATGACCTGCAGCCCGCTCCGACCACCCGGCATGACCTGCAGCCCGCTCCGACCACCCGGCATGACCTGCAGCCCGCTCCGACCACCCGGCATGACCTGCAGCCCGCTCCGACAATGACCACCCGGCATGGCCTGCAGCCCGCTCCGACAATGACCACCCGGCATGGCCTGCAGCCCGGTACGACAATGACCACCCGGCATGACCTGCAGCCCGGTCCGACAATGACCACTTGGCATGACCTGCAGCCCGCTCCGACAATGACCACTTGGCATGACCTGCAGCCCGCTCCGACAATGACCACTTGGCATGACCTGCAGCCTGCTCCGACAATGACCACTCGGCATGACCTGTAGCCTGCTCCGACAATGACCACTCGGCATGACCTGTAGCCTGCTCCGACAATGACCACTTGGCATGACCTGCAGCCCGCTCCGACAATGACCACTCGGCATGACCTGTAGCCCGCTCCGACAATGACCACTTGGCATGACCTGCAGCCCGCTCCGACAATGACCACTCGGCATGACCTGTAGCCCGCTCCGACAATGACCACTCGGCATGACCTGTAGCCCGCTCCGACAATGACCACTTGGCATGACCTGCAGCCCGCTCCGACAATGACCACTCGGCATGACCTGTAGCCCGCTCCGACAATGACCACTCGGCATGACCTGTAGCCTGCTCTTACACAGGAAGCCCTGCTGGGTTCCTCCATGCTCCCCTAGCAGGACACAGGCTACAGTCACACGCGCATTGTGAGAAACAGGGCACCAATAAGGCACAGACTACAATTTCACAACACCCCCCTCCAATGCTTTTAAGGCTCACCTTTTCTCCATCACCTCCAGGGTGAGGTGCAGCAGCTCTCTCTTGCTCTTCTCCCGCCGCTTGATCATCTCCAGGATGGTGACCGTCCGGCTGAACTCCCTCCTCAGCTTCAACATCTTCTCATAGGACGCCTCGTCATTCTTACGGTTCTAAACATCGAGAGACACGGTCAAACAACTATAACAACCCTCAGGATCATCAAGCATACACAGGGGACCTGAGTGAGTAAGGGTACAGAGAGACATGAAAATGCTTGGAGAGCACATTACAGGGGCGACAACATATTGTAGCTAACATGAAACAAATCACATGCAACATCATTCAATTAACAATGAAATAGTGCAAAGCTCCAAGCCTTGATAGAACAGAAACAATTTTTAAAAGTTTCCTTTGCAATGGGGCTCCTGAGTGGCGCAGCGGTCTGCGTCTCAGTGCTAGAGGCGTCACTACAGACCCTGGTTCGATTCCAGGCTGCATCACAACCGGACATGATTGGGAGTCCCGTAGGGCAGCACACAATTGGCCCAGTGTCGTCCGGGTTAGGGTTTGGCCGTCATTGTAAATAAGAATTTGTTATTAACTTAATTGCCTAGTAAAATAAATAAAATAAGAGTCGCTACAATGAAGGCCATCAAAGACTGAAAGAGCAGCAAATGATTGCCTAATACTGAAACTGCATATAATCTAAGTGCGAGGAGACACTTCAGTCCAAGCCATGTGATTCTAATTTCTCACCTTCCTGGTCTGCATCTTCTCTGTGCGTCGTCTGAAGGCCACGTAGGCGTCGTTGTTGGTGGAGCCGTCCCTCTTCTCAAACTTGATGAGGGGGATGAGCGACGGGCCCCGGCAGTTCTTCCTCTTCCTCACCCAGTAGTCGTACACTGCCTTCAGGAGGTAGTCATCCTCGTTCAGCAGCAGTTTGGCCTCTGTGATAGTGACCATCTGTGAGAAGACGTGAGATGAAAGTTTAGTTTATTACACCGTTTTCTTGATTATTTTCCAGAGCAAACGCCTCTTAACCTGTTAGGGCTAGGGGGCAGTATTGACACGGCTGGATAAAAAACATACCCGATTTAATCTGGTTACCACTCCTACCCAGTAACTAGAATATGCATATATTTATTACATATGGATAGAAAACACCCTAAATTTTCTAAAACTGTTTGAATGGTGTCTGTGAGTATAACAGAACTCAAATGGCAGGTCAAAACCTGAGAGATTCCTTTACAGGAAGTGGCCTGTCTGACCATTTCTTGAACTTCTTTTCCATCTCTATCATTTACTAAGGATCTCTGCTCTAACGTGACACTTCCCACGTCGTCCATAGGCGCTCAGAGCCCGGGAAAAAAACAGAATGTCGTCATTCCAGCCCCAGGCTGAAACACATTATCGCCTTTCTCAAGTGGCCGATCAAGGGACACTGGGCTTATGCGCGTGACCCCGACCGCCCCCGCCTTTGGGATTTTTTCCTCTGTTTGCCGAAAAGGAGATTCCCTGTCGGAATATTATCGCTTTTCTACGAGAAAAATGTCGTAAAAATTGATTTTAAACAGCGGTTGACATGCTTCGAAGTACGGTAATGGAATATTTAGAATTTTATTGTCACGAATTGCGCCATGCGCGTGACACTTCTTTACTATTTCGGATAGTGTCTGGAACGCACGAACAAAACGCCGCTATTCGGATATAACGATGGATTATTTTGGACCAAACCAACATTTGTTATTGAAGTAGCAGTCCTGGGTGTGCATTCTGACGAAGACAACAAAAGGTAATCAAACTTTTATAATAGTAAATATGATTATGGTGAGTGCTAAACTTGCCGGGTGTCTAAATAGCGAGCCCGTGATGCCTGGGCTATGTACTTAGAATATTGCAAAATGTGCTTTCACCAAAAAGCTATTTTAAAATCGGACATATCGAGTGCATAGAGGAGGTCTGTATCTATAATTCTTAAAATAATTGTTATGCTTTTTGTGAACGTTTATCGTGAGTAATTTAGTAAAATGTTAGCGAATTCCCCGGAAGTTTGCGGGGGGTATGCTAGTTCTGAACGTCACATGCTAATGTAAAAAGCTGGTTTTTGATATAAATATGAACTTGATTGAACAAAACATGCATGTATTGTATAACATAATGTCCTAGGGTTGTCATCTGATGAAGATCATCAAAGGTGAGTGCTGCATTTAGCTGTCTTCTGGGTTTTGGTGACATTATATGCTGGCTTGAAAAATGGGTGTCTGATTATTTCTGGCTTGGTACTCTGCTGACATAATCTAATGTTTTGCTTTCGTTGTAAAGCCTTTTTGAAATCGGACAGTGTGGTTAGATTAACGAGAGTCTTGTCTTTAAATGGCTGTAAAATAGTCATATGTTTGAGAAATTGAAGTAATAGGATTTTTAAGGTTCTGAAAATCGCGCCACAGGCTGGCAGTGGCTGTTACATAGGTGGGACGCTAGCCCATAGAGGTTAACGCAGCATTACAACCAGGTCAATCTTCTATTAACACAGAGAACCTCTTTTGATAACACAATTGCTGCTGGTCCAGACGGAGGGTGTTATGTTACCTGATTTGTGCTGGCTTTCTCCAATCTGTCCACCATGGTCTCAAACTGTATGGGTTTGATTTCCATCTTGCGGTTGAGTCTGTTGAGGAGGATCTCATCCTCTGAGTCCATGTCATAGTCTGGCTGCTCATTGTCCAGACCCAGGGCTGTGAGAGGAGGAAGAGAGGATATAATGAAGTTAGCAAAGGCTTTCTTGGTGCAAATGCTTTAGTGTAGGGCCTCTTTAACCAATTACAGTTGATCGGCTGCTGGACAGATTTCATCTTGTGAAAGTGTGGTAACAATTGACATCAATTGTCCTGTAACCTTGGCTAAAAAACAGAGTCATATGTACTAGCTAGCTGGTCAAAGAGTCACTATTCAGATTTGGCACGCAACCTTTCAGAAACTATTTGATAGCTTGTCGACATTTGTCCTCTGAGTCAATATGCGTGCGTGTGTGTGAGGCTGCTTCCAAGGAAATGCTACTGACGCTGGATGTGGAAGAGCTGTTTGGGGATCCTGAGCTCTCCTTTGTAGAGGCGGTCATAGTAAGTGATGTTGCTCTCCGCCTCAGGCACCGGGATGACCATGTTCTCCTTTTTCTCCCTGAAAACCGACTGAGCAGAGATGGCCCTCTGGAGATGGTGCTCCTGAGAGAGAGAGAGAGAAATATTCAATTTCTTTGAAACCCTATATTTGCACAATTCAGAAAGTGAGAGTGAGAAGAAGAGAGAGAAAGAACCAGATACAAGTGAGTAAGGGAGAGAAAGAATGATATCTTAATGTGTTTATTTTGTAACTGACCTGCTCTGTATTTTAAATTAAATAAATCCCATGTTTGCATAGCATGACTGCAAGAGGCTGCCTTTCATATACTGTTACAAACGGAGAGCAGACAAGACCGTTTTTGTCTGCAAATAACACTCTGTATGGCCTGGGTTCATTGGCAGCGCAGCTGCACAGGGAAACCAACAGCTGTTTGCAGTGATGAAACCTCCTGCAACAACTTGAAAGGTGTAGGACTCCTTTCATTGCTGTTTGACTGCAGGCAAAACTACATCTGCACTGATGTAACAAGAACACAGATCAAAGACAGAAGTAGGTAGCTACCCTACTAGTCTAACAAGTGGGCCACGGTTCTTTTACTGCGCCTATAGCCATCTGCCACCCGCACATCTCCTGTTAGTTACTTAGTAAAGACAGCTAGCTAGAGTTAACCCAAGTTAACTAACCGTTAACTCAAGTTAACAACTCGTATACAGTAGTTACTTTATTTAATTACCTACTTCAGACGTATATACAGTTGGATAAGAAACTCATTGCTAATGTTAGCTTAGCTAACTTGTTACGACAACGCACGCCTGTTTGTTATCAATAGCAACCAAGAACATTTACGTAAAATCATTTACGTCACTAGTCGAAGAAAGCGTCACCAATCACACAGAAGCCTCGTTATTTACGCTATGAGAGTATAAATTGGCGTAAAGACCACGATTTACTACGCAACGAGCGGGAAATGAAGGACCCTAAGCATAGACAGAACATACGCACAAGACGTTGCGTAAACGTATCAAGAATACAATCGCCCTGCTGTGCACCTGAAATATTTTTTTAAGAGACCTCAATTTTAAAACGTTTTCTTACCGATTCTTCTTCTTTTTCCATCCCCGTAGGCATTTGCGGCACAGCCCGGTTGATCGAAACGCAGTCATTTAGGTCTGGAAGGTCTTTGTTGCGGTATATGGGGAGAGGTTTGGCGGCGTCTAGCGCTCGCGCTCGGAACGATAGTTTACTCATTGTTGGCCCCTATCGCAATCACATTGAATGCGAAGAAAACATGTATCCCGCCCGAATTCGCTCAAAAACTCGGTATAAATCCACAAGGGACTCCGCTGTTTCCACAATAGAAGGATTCATTGGTTCTCATTCGGTCGAAATTCAATGTGAAAAGCCATTTCTGGTCGCGTTCACATGGATTTAGATGCTATTTTTCTCGGTTGATCCTCTCCCAGTGCCATGAAAAACATGGCGGACATGTCCACAGCGTCTGAGAAATCCCGACAGCCAGCGCGACACATCCGAAAAACATGGGCCCTGGTGTTGCGCGCGCATCTCATACAACACGCATGAAGAAATCATGTAACATGGTTTTAATGACTATGCATGCACCACACTTTGAATTTTGCCTGGTTAAGTATGACTTTTTAGTTGTGTTGGAAAAACATAACATGGGGATTGTTCACTTATCCCAAACACTCAGCCCAGTATACTCAATAACATTTCAGCCAATCATTTCAAAAGTTGCAAAGAGGGTAGTTGAACAATTTACAGATCAGTGTCCTTGAATATACAAAATATAACATTTTACACTGGCAATGTAAAACACAGATGTGTTCGGATTTGAAGTGAATTAGGGTAGGACTGGAAGAGACTATAAAAATCACAAACCACAATTGATAGAATACATCATTTTATTGCAAAATTAATGCAATACTATGTCAAATTTGTACATCCCTTTGGAACAAACACAATGGAAAGATTTTGAACGAAGCATAATAGCCACCTTCCACTGCCTGTAATTTCAGGCACACTTTTTAAAATGTGAAACATTTCTGCTGGAGAAGCAGAAAGGGGAGATGCTACAGCTGTTATGTATGCAGAAAGATATTAAAAACTATAAGAACCTCAAGTACAAAATATACTTCAATATTGGTGCCACATTATGTGACTGTTAAAATGCCAAATGACTTAAAATAAAAATACTTTACAAAAAATAAAAATATTTTCACACCATAAAACCAATGTGGGCCACTCAGCTTGTACCATACTGTACCGTATGTCCTGAAATAAAGATCACAAAATGACATGGAAAAAACATTCAATAAAAAGCTAATTCAAACAATTTTTTTTTTTTTTATAAGATGGCAAAACATTTATTCCATATAAACACAATCACTCAAGATCATTGCAGTAGACAAAGTTGAAAATGGACCTAAATAATTTTTATGCAATGTAACTCATAATACCTTAATGATAAATAGGCCTAGTATTAGGCCAAGTATTTTGAAATGGAATACAACATTTAACATGATTTACTTAGTCCATGAACTAGTGGTGAGCTCTTCATATTTTAGGAGTAAGAGTGCTAAATTAAATAATTATAAACAAGATAGATATAATGTTGATGACACTCGTATTAACACTTGGTCACCTAGCAATTACATTTTAGGATGCCCTGTTGTTCTGTTAGAATTGAATACAGATGACTTGATATTGTATTTTAAATACAACATTTTTGGACAAACTTATCAAGAACATTTCAGTTATACAATTTCAGATTTACCCAAGACTGATCAAATCAGAAGGTTCCCCTCCTGAGTCAGGGTATAAAGTACAGAAAATTAAGTTCACTCATTTAATATAAACATTTAAAAATGTCTTCAGGCCGTGGGTATATACTCAGTTGACACAAGTAAGAAAAAAAACACTATATGCACATACAAGCATCCAAAGACATTACACTTCATAAATAAACACAAATATATAAATTCATATTTAAAAACCACTGACAATGTTTATCCATATATAGGCTGTTAATTTGTTAAGAGAAAAATATAATACTATAAAGGCTTTTCAGAGTGTACAACTCTTAGTATTATTGCTAAGTAACCATTTTAATGCAATGTAACAAACTTACAAATAAATATGTGATTCATAAATAAATAATAAAGTACAAAAGCAACACAATGAAAATCAACTAAATTAAGGCCACCTATTCAATAGAGTATTAAAAAGGTAAATAATATAAACTAAGTCCCAACCTGTGATGGGGCATAGCTTTGGCAGCAGGGGTTATAGCATTGGATATAAGGCTCAAATCAAAGTTCACTCTCATACTTTCTTGGGTCGTTTAAACTTGCTTTTCAGAGCAAAGGAAACCAATGCGTATAATACTGATCTCTTCTGAACTGTAAATGTGCAGTTCATCCAATAAGGCATTTTGACACTTGAAAATGACACATTCAAGGGAAAGATAAACAAGAAAAAAAAACAGAGCAATGCTCAAATTACATGATTTGCACCATTTAAATATTAACTTAATTGTAAATTAAACACTAGTGACAGAACCATATATTATAACTGTTAATATTGAATACTTAAGTTTCAGAATGCATGTATACCACAAATGTGTTTATACTTTACAATAACTTACCCCTTTTTTAAATGAACACAAAACACTCACAATTAAAGTCATTTGGCAGATAACACAGAAAATCTGTATCAAAAATATTCAGAGAAAATACATTTTACTTTGGGAGTAAATATAATTTAACTTAGAAGCATTTTTCAGACTCCTTCCTTTGATGGCTTTTTCTTTTCTTGGATAAAAACATAAGAGAAAGTATTTGCATGTCTCTCTCTCTATGTTCAGATAAACCCACAGTATCTATCTTCAAATCTTCCAGTTTACTTTTCTTGGGACTCTGTATGCCTTTCCAGCAGGAGAAGAACATCCTTACTGAAAATAGTGTCTGTTGAAGTTCAAATGTTCCTAATCCTTCTGCGGTTTGATGCTTAAACAGCATGTTTCAATAGATCTGTAGAAAAATGCCTCTATGCTGCTTTTCTTTCAAAAAAAGAAATCTCTGGCCGCACTGTTTTGTGCAAAATAAAAACATAGGAGATCGACATGTACATTAGAAAATGAGCATTGGATCGACTCATCTATGATAATACTGAACAATATATACAATTAAATCACTGAATATAATGTACTGTTTTCCTTTGTCTATTGTACATCTAAAATGCATCAGAAATATTTGTACCAACAATTTCCTCATATGGAAAAGAATGAGATTCTATATAAGGACAAGCTAGCAGTGGATATATCATAGCGATTATTTTGCAGCTAGGTTCCTCCATCCTTTTTTGTACTTCTTTCACTGTCAGTGTCTTGGTGGTGGTCAAGGTGGAAGGGGTGTTGACTAATTGTAGCACCAATCCAGTTGGACTAAGTACCAAGCTGATTTAACAGAGTGGACAATGGTCGCGTCTAATGCACACACAGCTAACTAGCTAGCGGTTCCACATCGGCTACAATGAAACCCATTGGCTAGGTGGACCGCTACTCAGAAGGCCACTGAAGTAACGGATCCACACATTCACTGTCATCTGGAGATCTTCCTCCTCTTGGGTTTAGGGGTCTTGACTTGTCTGTCTCTCTGTGACATCTGGTGCGCCAAAGAAATTGGGAAATAAAAATGGAACACCATCTTTAAAGACTGTAGACTCACACACATTTGGGCACCCAAAGGTCATGTCTAGAGAGGTGTGTATATACAGTACACACAACCAAATACTATGAATCTACCCATCATGTTTAGACGTCAGAGTACTCACATTGCCTGTCATCTTATCCAGCTCGCTCATAGCCTCCTGTATAGCAGCTTCTAGGTGGTTATTCCGTTTTCCCCCACTGTAAGAAAGATAACATTTGTATTACTGTATCCTTATCTGAAAAAAAACTACAGGAACAGATTTTATATATATTTACATTTTTTATTTAACTAGGCAAATTCTTATTTACAATGACAGCCTAGGAACAGTGGGTTAACTGCCTTGTTCAGGGGCAGAACAACAGATTTTTACCTTGTCAGCTCGGGGATTTTGGTTACTGGCCCAACGCTCTAACCACTAGGCTACCTGCTGCCCCCTGGTTCTACTTCTATCCATCTATATCCAGTCAAAAGTTTGGACACACCAAAACATTCAAGAGTTTCTTTATTTGTACTATTTTCTACATCAAAACTATGAAATAACATATGAAATCTTGCAGTAATCAAAAGTGTTAAACATATCAAAATATATTTTATATTTGAGATTCTTCAAAGTAGCCACCTTTGCCTTGATGACAGCTTTGCATTCTTTCAACCAGCTTCACGAGGTAGTCACCTGAAATGCTTTCCCAACAGTCTTAAAGGAGTTCCCAAATATGCTGAGCACTTGTTGGCTGCTTTTCCTTCACTCTGCTGTCAAACTCATCCCAAATCATCTCAATTGGGTTGAGGTCAGGTGATTGTGGAGGCCAGGTCATCTGATGCAGCACTCCATCACTCTCCTTCTTGGTCAAATAGCCCTTACACAGCCTGGAGGGGTATTTTGGGTCATTGTCCTGTTGAAAAACAAATGATAGTGGGACTAAGCGCAAACCAGATGGGATGGTGTATCGCTGCAGAATGTTGTGGTAGACATGCTGGTTAAGTGTGCCTTGAATTGTAAATATATCACAGATAGTGTCACCAGCAAAGCACCCCCACACCTTCTCCTTCATGCTTCACAGTGGGAACCACATGCGGAGATCATCCGTTCACCTACTCTCACAAAGACACAGTGGTTGGAAACAAAAATAAAAATATGGACTCATCAGACCAAAGGACAGATTTCCACCGGTCTAATGTCCATTGCTTGTGTTTCTTGTCCCAAGCAAGTCTCTTCTTATTGGTTTTCTTTTGTAGTGGTTTCTTTGCAGCAATTCAACCACGAAGGCCTGATTCACGCAGTCTCCTCTGAACAGTTGATGTTGAGATGTGTGTTACGTGAACTCTGTGGTGCAGTTAATTGCAGATTTCTGAGGCTGTTAATTAATGAACTTATCCTCTGCAGCAGAGGTAACTCTGGGTCTTCCTTTCCTGTGGCGGTCCTCATGAGATCCAGGTTCATCATAGCGCTTTATGGTTTTTGCGACTGCACTTGAAGAAACATTCAAAGTTCTTCAAATTTCCGGATTGACTGACCTTTATGTCTTGACAGTCCATCATTACTTTGTTTCTCTTTGCTTATTTGAGCTGTTCTTGCCATAATATGGACTTGATCTTTTACCAAATAGGGATATCTTCTGTATACCCCCCTACCTTGTCACAACATAACTGATTGGCTCAAACGCATTAAGGAGGAAAGAAATTCCACAAATTAACTTAAGGCACACCTGTTAATTGAAATGCATTTCAGGTGACTACGTCATGAAGCTGGTTGAGAGAATGCCAAGAGTATGCAAAGCTGTCATCAAGGCAAAGGGTGGCTACTTTGAAGAATCTCAAATATAAAATATATTTTGATTTGTTTAACACTTTTTTCATTACTACATGATTCCATATGTGCTATTTCATAGTTGGGATGTCTTCACTATTATTCTACAATGTAGAAAATAGTAAAAATAAAGAAAAACCCTTGAATGAGTAGGTCTGTCAACTTTGGACTGGTACTGTATATGTTTTTTTATTAAATATACTCCAGTCTGAACTTAAATGACTAAAACCAGGTAGAAAGTGTGTAGAAGTAAGAATAAATATATATATATTTTTTTATATATACATCTACCCTCTGGACAATTTGTCTTAAATCACAGTATTTTCAATATTTATTAGCAGCGCTATTTAGCGGATTTGGTTGATTTTGTGGTCTCAAACCAGTGAGCTTAACATTCTTCATCAAGAATATGGGAAATTGCAATTATTGATAATGAAAAGGTGGGACTGTTGTTCTCGTTATGTAAATTGGTGCATTTACTATCAACATTGCATTAAACCTAGATTTCCAGATTTTTGGCATTTTGGCTAAACAAATAATAGCAATGTGAATATTGGAGCGAGACAGACAACCTGGTTCAATTTGCGTCCAGAGACAAAACCAGTTGAGAACCACTGATTAGGGTAAGTAACTTACTTTCTAGTTATTTTGTTTGCTTTGTGTAGTGTCTCCAGATCCTCTGTTAGTGTCCTCTGGAAATTGTCTGACTCTACCTGTGGGCAAGTAGAAAAAAACATTACCAAAACACCGACCGGGGGAATAAACCCAAAACTTTACCAAAGGATCATCTGCATTGAGAGTGTTAAGACAGCCAAGTGAAACCAAAAGAACATTACCCTGTTCTCAGGACAGGAGTTCTGAATGAGTTTGCAGAATGACTCATGTCAAAGCAATGACTTCATTTAACACTCAATAATCACAACAATTCAACTTCAATAAAGCCTTATTGTCTTATGACTAACTGGCAAGCTTCTTTAATTAAACACACGACAGAGAATTTAACAGTTTTCTAATTAAAAGAGGCAGCATTTTCTCCTACCCTTCCAAACTGCTTTCAATTTCTGATTTACTCAACACAAGGGGTCAGATTTATTCAAATAGTTGTCCACACATAGGCCTATAAAAAGGATGGGTGTGGCAAATTCATCCACCACTGCATATTATCTGTACGGTCAAACTAGGCAAGAAACCAAACTGAAATAACGCCTAGTCCAAATGTTAGCCTAAATTAACGTGTCACAAAAAATATAAAAGCACATTCCCCCAATCCCACATTGAAGAGCCTGGAGAGTAGTTTTGAAAATATCTAAAACAAAGCACAATAGGCTGTAAATAAATTCAAGCAATGGATGTCGACATAAGTGAAAATGGGGGCGAAACGACTAATTCTTTGGCATCACCGAGGCCGTTGGCAGTGCCACAGAGCAGAAATAGTTTTTGAATGCAGAACACCTGAGTTCTTCTCTTTCCCTGCCATGCTCCTTGTGAAGAATATAATATCCTTCAGGGACATGCCATGCCTAATATCAGCGCACTCCTCTCTTATACAAAGCATCATCAAAGGTATGGTGCACAACAGTAGTTGCAGCAAAAGTGTAATGTAAAATAGTGTTGAAACTGAGGGTGGAATTGTGACGGAGACCTCCACTTCCTTATGTGGTGTAGTCATGTGACCAATCAATCACACAACATTGACAATACAATAATCTCACTTTGCCCTGTATGCTGTTCACCATCCCAAGGGAGTACATGTGCCCCTCGCTTCCCATCTTGCCTGGCCATGGAGGGAAACCTTTGCCCTGGCCCCAGAGCAGCTCTCCCGGGTAGTGGGTCTGAGTTCTTGGCCTGTGGTGGAGCTGGAGCCCCTCACTGGAGGAGGGTGAGTCCCCAGGCCTCAGGTCCTCCTCGCCGCTCAGGCTCCCGTTCAGGTGCCCATTGTAATACCTGTTGTAGCAGTGACCGTTGAGTTGGCCGTCGAGTTGGCCGTTCAGATGTCCGTTGAAGAGGCTGTAGTCCTTGGTGAAGTGGCCCTCTGGTGGGGACAGGCTGGGGTGTCTGGGTCTTCCCGAGGTGTGGCCCCTACCGTTGCCATTCATATGGGCATACAGGCCACTGGGGACTTGCAGTGGTGTTTGATCCTGGGAGCCTAAGTGGGCCTGACCTTTGGGCCTTTCTGGGTAGGTGCCGTTTCTGCTCTGGGCTAAGGAAAGCTGTTGGAGGGGCTCGTCATCACGCCACAGACCAGCCTGCTCCTTGCCCTCCGCCTCCCCGTCCCATTGTCTTCTCTGGGCTCCACGTCGAGGCGAGCGGAATCTTGTAGGAGATTCCATGGCAACGGGGGAGAAGATGTTGTTCCGTTCAGGGGTCTTCTTGCGGGGCCGGCCCACCTTGGGATGGTGTCGGTGCTCCGGCACTGGCTCCTGATATGAGCGGAGCGGGCCGGTGTGGATGACAGAGTTGACCGCATGGGAGAGGTCAACAGGCTCACAGACAACAGTAGCAGCGAAGGTACTGCTACCACCCGTTGATGTAATGACATTAGACATGCTCTTGCTGGCCGTGCCCATCGCTTCCCTGTGGAAAGGATCAATAACTTGTCCCCCACCACTGTGAAGGCCCTGGGGAGACTGGTATTCTCGATGACCCTCCTGGAGACAAGGGGCACCGGGTTGGGACATGGACATCATCCCCGGTCGACTCATCATAGCTCTGTTGGGCAGTGGAATCCTCTCAGGCAAACCCCCCTGTAACAAAAAGAGAGGGAGAAGGGCTGTTATGTTGACAGTAATCAACAATAATCATCCTTAAAATACAACACTAATCCAAATACACAGAAGAGAAAATAAGGCTCAAACAGACCAGGAACACATCAGCCTGACCTGGAATCTCTGAAGGAGGCTGTTCATGGGGTTGGAGGAAGCACCACCAGGGAGAGGGGCAACAGGATGGGAGCCCTGGCTCTGTAACCTGTGGAGCTGCTGGCTCTGTATGGAGTGACGACCCGGACCCCGAACAAGCTGTTGCTGTGTATTGGCTTGGCTGCTCCTGATGAGAGACTGGAGACTCTCCTCTTGGGCCTGCCTCAGCTCACAGCTCAGAGAACTACTGACCTCAACTGTACAGGGAGGGAGAGAGAGAGGTGTGAGAGATTACAAAGAAACACAAGAGGGGTGAGAAAGTTGGGAGAATGAGGAGTGAAGTGAGGGATTAGGTGTGTAGAGGGAGATCTGATCATGAGTGAAGTGAGGGAGAGTCTAGGGAGATCTGATCATGAGGTCAACACCGCTCCAAGCTAACTGAGGCTTTTCAAAGATAAGCAAACACTGAAGTCTTGGAACTTGGCAAACTACAGACAACAACGGGAGACCTAACAGACTGACTCTGTGACGATCACAAAAAGCAGGGGATTCTCTGAGAGGAAGTAGTGAAGGGGGATCACTTGGGAATAGCACAATCACTCCAAATAAGACAATTACCTGTGGTAATTGGAAGAGGATGTGTTGAAATACAATGAGACAGTAAAAGAGAGTAGTGTGGTCGTAAAAACAAGCACAAAATGTACTCCCATTTACTTCCCTTGATTTGTGAGGACTTGATTGAACAAATACGAAAGAAAAAGGAAACCGACAAGACAAGTGAGAAAAGAAAACAATGTTGTTGAGATGAAAACCAAAGGGGTCAACTGGGGTTCATTTGGGCTTTTCCTGACTACACACTGACTTCAGACCAAATATAGGTGTTTTAGATAAGATGGCTACTGACTCTTAAATCAATCGTGATATAAAACCTGAACGTACACTTCTAGAACTCGAGCCATATGCCTAGATGGATATCCATACATTACCTGAAAACTGTCAGCAAGGGTATGGTGTAGAACAGGAGAAGTAGTCAACAATAGCAGTCAGTGACAACATTAGGAGTCTATTGCTATTGAAATAAAAAGGTTCATTTAACAAAAACAGATGACAAACCTCAACAAAGTAGCCAGTAGCCACCATGATCCGCTAACTTTGACGGTTTCGGAGGACATTTGCTGAATCCACAGAGCTTGGACAGGAAGTGAATGTGATCATATGTGTGGAGCTCCTGTATCGAAACAGAAATGCATCCATGTTTATGGATGTGTGGCACATCTCTCACTGTAAGGGCATTGGCTTGTCCAGGTGAAAGTGCTCCCTACTCTCTGGCAGATAGCTAGTGACTAGACACTACTATGAAAGTGTATAAAATACAAGATTCCACCTACTGTAATTAGCTTACGCTAAAGGGTTCATCTGTCTAGATACATTCGACTCCTGATAATTGCACATCAAAGGAAATGCAATTTCCCTTCAAGGGGAGTGCGTCTCACTTGTCCCAATTCAAATTCTTAATGTTCTCGTGCCACCGCCTGCTATCGGCATTAACAACAATCCCAAGCCGTTGCATACATCAGGAGTGGACTGTACGTCATTTAAATCAGACTAGGGCTAAGAGAATGTATCTAGACTAAATGCCATTACTAACCTTTACTTACTACGTATCACTTCAGAATAAAATGACAGAGACAATAAGTATATGGTGGCATAGCTGGTATCCTACTCATCCACCCAACTACCTACAACCATTAAGATTAGAGCTGGGATGATAAACCAAAAACGATCCACACCGACCATACCGATCACTTATCGCAGACATTTTTGCTGATGTCATTCATTGCAATAAGTAGCCTATACTAGAGAAATGTGAAGTTTGAAATAAGTTCTCTAATATCGGTGACTGTTAAAGAGACAATTGATGGCTACAACCCTCAAACTAGTAGTAGTAGTAGTAGTTTAAAGAAGAAGAATAATAATAATAAACAGTATGGTGCACATTGTTATAAACGTATCCTTTGGTTTATCATTATGGCATCAACTCAGGCAATTTAGAACCATATGGATTTTTGTCCATATCGCCCAGCTCTAATTAAGATCAAATCCCAATCTCAGTAATTCAGATTAAATATTACATTACTTGTTTACTAGAACCGCTGTTCTCATTTTCCATGACCCTCTCGCCCATCCTTCGCTCTCTAAGTGCAGGAATGTAGGTTACTAGAGGCTAGCTCCAGGACACAGAGACATTAGCCAAGAGGACGCACACAGCGAACCAGTGACGCGTGGCTAGTGGCGCTTCTTGGGCTCTCAGTCACAAACTGTCACCCTTGGCAATGCAGAGGCCTGGCTGCAGACCACAGAGGACATAGCAAGGAAGTGCATTCCACAACACTGAGGTCTCTCCACTCACTGTCTAAAGGCTGATTACAATGACACAGATAGAAACTAGGCCTACTGTTTACAGTAGAACAACTTCTAGCATAATACTTGATCATCTAACTTGGTGAGTCGTTATTGTTGTTTGGTCTTCTATCATTTCATACAATGAGAAACACACATGATCATAATAGCCAAGATGGGAGAGTTGGGTTTCAGGTCAAAGCACTGCTGAAAAGATGACTTAGTTGAGCTGAAAATGGGTTAAAGAAATTAGAGCCAAAACAAAAAAAAGCACGAACAATAAGGCCTGATGTGAGAAATACAAGTTGAAAAACATCAGAAATGTTTTATCTGCCTGCTTGTACAAAATGTTTGCCTTTAAAGAGGTCTTGCACAGGCTTAAAATACATCACTTTTATTTGGCTATGCAGCAGAAAATGTTTTGCAGTCAGCTCAATGTTGAAAGCTTCTAAAAGAGCACAAGTGACAAAGACGCCAACAAAATGAGACTGAACTGAATGAAAAGGACAAAGAGTTATGCAAAAATAATACAAAATAGTCGTTTTTTGTGATCATTGTAATAATGTAGGCTAATGTACACTACGTTCAAAAGATTGGGGTCACTTAGAAATGTCCTTGTATTTTTCCCATTAAAATAACAACAAATTGATCAGACATACAGTGTAGACATTATTAATGTTGTAAATGACTACTGTAGCTGGAAACGGCTGATTTTTTATGGAATATCTTCATAGGTGTACAGAGGCCCATTATCAGCAACCATCAGTCCTGTGTTCCAATGGCACGTTGTGTTAGCTAATCCAAGCTTATCATTTTAAAAGGCTCACTGATCATTAGAAAACCCTTTTTGCAATTATGTTAGCACAGCTAAAAACTGTTGTCCTGATTAAATAAGCAATACAACTGGCCTTCTTTAGACTAGTTGAGTATCTGGAGCATCAGCATTTGTGGGTTCGATAACAGGCTCAAAATGGCCAGAAACAAAGAACTTTCTTCTGAAACTCATCAGTCTATTCTTGTTCTGAGAAATGAAGGCTATTCCATGCGAGAAATTCCCAAGAACCTGAAGATCTCATACAACGATGTGTAATACTCCCTTCACAGAACAGCGCAAACAGGCTCTAACCAGAATAGAAAAAGGAGTGGGAGGCCCCGGTGCACAACTGAGCAAGAGGACAAGTACATTAGAGTGTCTAGTTTGAGAAACAGACGCCTCACAAGTCTTCAACTGGCAGCTTCATTAACCTCTTGGGGCTAGGTGGGACGCTAGCGTGCCACCCGTGGTGCACTCCATCAACAGCAGGTGCATTTCAAGAGCGGCAAATTTGAATCCAAATAAATGTCAAAATTCAAATTTTTCAAAAATACAACTATGTTACACCATTTGAAAGATAAACATCTCCTTAATCTAACCACGTTTTACGATTTCAAAAAGGTTTTATGGCGAAAGCATAAATTTAGAGTATGTTAGGACAGTACATTTACAAGAGTTGTGTGTAATGTTTTGTCAAGTCAAAGACAGGGTCACCAAAACCATAAAACCAGCTAAAATGATGCACTAACCTTTTACAATCTCCATCAGATGACACTCCTAGGACATTATGTTAGACAATGCATGCATTTTTAGTTCTATCAAGTTCATATTTATATCCAAAAACAGCGTTTTACTATGGCATTGATGTTGAGGAAATCGTTTCCCTCCAATAACCGGCAGTCAAGTCAGCGTAACAAATTAAATAATTAAAATTAGAAAACATTGGTAAAATATTATATTGTCATTTAAAGAATTATAGATTTACATCTCTTGAACGCAATCAACTTGCCAGATTTAAAAATAACCTTACTGGGAAATCACACTTTGCAATAATCTGAGCACTGCGCCCAGAAAAATACGCGTTGCGATACAGACTAGACGTCATGTTGGGGAGATCTAAAATCGAAAATACTATGTAAATAATTACCTTTGATTCTCTTCATCAGATGTCACTTCCAGGTATCACAGGTCCATAACGAATGTAGTTTTGTTCAAAAAAGCTCATCATTTATGTCCAAAAATCTCCGTCTCGTTAGCACATGATGTAAGCCTGCCGGACTTCTCGTCATGAACGAGGGGAAAAAATATATTTCCGTTCGTTCAAACATGTCAAACGTTGTATAGCATAAATCATTAGGGCCTTTTTTAACCAGAACATGAATAATATTCAAGGTGGACGAATGCATACTCTTTTATAACGTATTGGAACGAGGGTACCCAACATGAACTCGCGCGCAAGGTGTCTAATGGGCCATCATCGTTCCATGGCTCTTGTTCGGTCAGATCTCCCTCCAGAAGACTCAAAACACTTTGTAAAGGCTGGTGACATCTAGTGGAAGCAATAGGAAGTGCCAAAATATTCCTAAACCCCTGTGTTTTTCAATGGGATAGGTTTAAAGTCAATACAACACATCAGGTATCCACTTCCTGTCAGAAAATGTCTCAGGGTTTTGCCTGCCAAATGAGTTCTGTTATACTCACAGACACCATTCAAACAGTTTTGGAAACTTTAGAGTGTTTTCTATCCATATATAATAAGTATATGCATATTCTAGTTACTGGGTAGGATTAGTAACCAGATTAAATCGGGTACATTTTTTTTATCCAGACGTGCAAATGCTGCCCCCTAGACCCAACAGGTTAAATAGTACCCGCAAAACACCAATCTGCCGTTTCCAGCTACAATAGTCATTTACAACATTAAGAATGTCTACACTGTATTTCTGATCAATTTGATGTTATTTTAATGGACAACAAATGTGCTTTTCTTTCAAAAACAAGGACATTTCTAAGTGACCCCAAACTGTTGAACAGTAGTGTATATCCAATTATTTGCAATACTAGAACAAAAACTATACCAGTTCTCCATAAGGTTGCACAATAAATTACTGTCCTTCGCTTAACCACAAAAACGTGTAGGTAGAGACTATTGACTTAAAACATCATGATATAAATCTATGATTTTGCTACACACTTAGCATAAGAGGACAAAAGTCAACAAAATCAAGAAACAGCTGCTTACCTGACTTAGAGAGGGCTTGGACACTGCCATTGGACATCATGGGAGGCAATCCTGCCCTGCCTCTGAAGTGGGGGTTGCCTTGCACCTGGGATGGTTTCTGATAACGTCCAAACTGCTGCTGCGAGTTTGGGTTGTCCTGCATTGACCCCATGGCTGCATGTTGTCTACCACCGTAACCCAGCACACCAACGTTCCCAGCTGAGGCGGGATCCTGCATTACGTTCATTGGCCCGTTAAACTGCTCCATGTTTAGATCTTGGCCTGAAATCTGACCTTCGTTGTTCATGTTCTGGAAGAAAGGGACCAACGCTCTGCCCTGGAGCTGAGGCCCCCGCAAGCTCTGCTGCAAAGCTGACATATGAGGCAAAGCTTCCTCCAAGAAGGGAGATTTGCTGGATCGGGCTGGGCTGGGGCCCACGTGGCTTGGCCCATTATGGGCACTCTGGTGGCTCATGGACTGGAGTAGCTGGGCCATGGATGTGTTTGGGGGCAGGCTACCCTGCTGAAACATTCTCCTCAAAGGCTCTGGAAAGCTAGCCGAACTTGATCCTGAGCCACCCATTGGATGCTTGAGCACGTCGAAAGCCCTGTCATTGTTGACGCCACCACCGCTGACATCATTGGACAGTTTCCGCTTGCGATTCGCCTCTCTCTGCTGAGCCATACCCATGAGTTTGTCTCTTAATGCTGCTCTTCCGGTTTGAACCTCACTCGCCAACGGCCCAGGATTAGGTAGATATCGCTGGTTTAAAGTGCTGTGTCCATCTAGGTTCCCACCTCTGCCTCCACCAACCAGCCCTGGGTGTCCCAAGCCACTGTGAGCCTCTGCGCCTGCAGCCGCTGCGCTGTCGGGATGTTTGTTTTGATTCACTAGCTGTGCTTTGGCTGCGGCTGACAGAAGACTGCTGGCTGGGAAGGAAGCAGGATTCTGCTGATCTAGCATCTTGTTAAGGGGCATTCCTACTGAGTGATTCCTTTGAAGGACACTATCAGAACCAGGAGCTGGAGGGCACATGGAATTGGAAAGCCTGCTTAGACTACTGTTCATCCCCCCTGGCAGGTAGTTGGGGTTATCGTTCAAGTGATGGAGTTTGTCCATCTTATATGAACTTGGCGGCATTGCAGGTCGAGGGGACCCCAAAGAGGCCCGAGGGGACCTGGGAAGTGGCTTTGAACCCCCACAAGGAACCTGGAGCCCCGTGGGGTGAGCGAAGCTCCCATGTTCAGAAGATCCGGAGGAGCAACGTGAACGGTGGGGTGACTCCTCCACCCTGGCAAGGACAGGCCCAGCCATATGTACCGGGGACACAATAGGCGAGGACGAGACAGATGAAGGGGTAGGGTGGTGCTGGACCCTCTGGCCATGCCCAACATGTCCAGACTTCCCAGTTGGTAAAGGCAGGTTGCTGGGCAAAGGGACACTGGTAGGGGGGATGTTTACATTCATTGGTGGTACCTGAGAATGGGCACTGTGTTGGAGGCCAGATACATTTGACACTAAGGGACCCTGGCTTGGAGCCTTGCTTGGAATGGGGTCCAGGATACCAAGAGGGTCCATCTCAGAGGAGGGAGGGAGCTGAGACAGGGACAAGTGCGACTGTGGGTGTGGATGGCATGCAGGCTGGAGCTTATGTTGAAAGTTGTTGTGGGGGAAGCTGTAGAAGGGCTTCTGCATATTGGGGCTTTTGGCATTGACGGGTACATTAGTCCTTCCTGCTATGGCACACGAGGGCTGGGTGGCCGAAGGCGAGCCGTGGAACAGAACACTAGGTGGTGAGAGAGGTGTAAAACGATCACCGTTCATAAGGGCAGAGCCTGGGCTGCAAGCTCCATGAAAACCAAGCATGTTGGGCTCAGGACTCCCCAGAAGTTCAGTCCTTGGGGAGGGAGTCCCATCACCATAATGCTGCGAGCCACATGAGGTGGAGGAGGAGGGGCTGAGCAGGACACTGTGGCGGATACGATATGGTGACCGTTGTTGGCTACAGCGATCACTTCCCCCCAGTCTTGTCCTGCTGTAACCAGAGTACGGATCTCGCTGAGGAGAACCCAGTTCATGGTTATAGTACCGTAGACCAGGTATTGTCATCTTGTTGGGTGGACCATCGTACATATTGTTCTTTATTGCTGGATGACTCACCGTACCTGCAAAGCAGAGTAATATTGTTCATATTAGTAATCTCAGTTAGTAGTCATCCTAGTTTTGTCAAGTTGATATTACAGATCAAAATTGACATGATTCTGAGTGACACAATCAGCATTTTCCATTCTAAACTTACAAATATACAAACAGTGCTTAATTGACAACAGACACCTTATATTTACAGCAAACAGTTAGAAAACAGCAGATAAGCAGACTGAATGTTATGGAAATATAATCTAGCTGATATGTGTATGCATGTTCAGACAGTGTCACATTTTTGCTTGTCTTTTATAACACAATGCTGACAGGGCACAATGCAGCACAGCAGCTGTAAAAATGCTGCATGGAACAGAGCATTTCTGACAGAGCTGATCTCAATCTGTCATAAAGATATTGTCTTTCATTTTAATTTCTCCATGGCATATTGAAAAACTGAACAAAACTTGCTGAGAATGCACAGATGCTCACGTCATCATATCTAGTGACACCCATTGGAGGGTAAAAGCAATTGAATGGCAATCAAATGCTGTAAGATCTCAAAGCACTGGTGAGTATAGGCCTATTTCTAAACATGATCAGATATGAGATATTGAACTTCATTATCAACCAATAAGCTATATGAATGGTTGGATTGTTGTAAGTAAATAATAAAAATAACAACCATTTAGCAGATGCTTTTAACCAAAGTGACTTAGTCATGTATGCATACATTTCACGTATTTCTGGCCCCGGGAATCGAACCCACTATCGTGGCGTTGCAAGAGTCATGCTTTACCAACTGAGCTACAGAGGACCAGGAGGCAAGCGTGCCTCTCAAACCTCCACATACCAGTGCTACTACCATGACTAGCCAGAGCCAGTGAGGGGTGCAGTGACTCCATGTTCCTGTGCAGAGTTGCCGTGGCAATGATCTTCCTCTTGTGGATACACAGCTTGGTGACATCGGCGTCAGCTCGTGCATCCTCAGCCATCCTATGCTTGACAGCCGCCCCGGGGTCAAAGCTGAATATCTGAAGGGGGGGGTGAAAGATGTTAGCGTGTGTAAGTGGCTACTCCTATAACGTACGTGTCACCTCTCTCCTCCAACCCTGGCAACAGTTAGAAGTGTGTTAGTGTTCAGTAGCATGTGCAGTGTTTTCCCTTGAACTTTATGACCCAGCTACCAGGAGTGGCCCCATCACACACCCACAAACAACTCCTGGCTGGCTCACCTTGTGGATGGTGAGAGGACACTCCAGGCCACACTTGCAGGTCCCATCAGTCAGCAGGTAACTCTTCACCTGCTCCAGACAGGCTAGCACAGAGCCACTGGGACTGGAAAGTGGAAGAGGAGAAATTCTGTGACTGACCAACGTTAACGGCATACAGTAGCACAACCATACAGTAGCTACATAAAGACTGTCTGCATCAGAAATGGCCCCCTATTCCCTAAAGTGGTTCTGGTCAAAAGTAGTGCACTATACAGGGAATAGGGTACCATACGGGACAACCATACACATTCAATTATATCAAAATGGCCTGAATAAAGTAAATCAGTCACAGCAAAAAAAAGCAAAGCTCACAAAACATGGGAGGGCCACATTACCATGACAACGGCTCACCTCACAATGACAACGAGTGTCATCAGCTTAAAAGGCTTGTTTCCGGAGAGAAAAAAAAATCATTTACAAGCGTCACACCAAAAAAAAGATCTTAATGAAAGTAAGGGAGTGAAAAGCGGCTGACGCGTGGAGAATTATGGTGCCATAAAACACAGATCCCGACAGCGTTTCACAGTTTTTCAGAGGACACAATTTTCTCTGTATAATACAGTCACTGTTCTCAAACATGCTTCCCCTCAAGGCCATGTAGCACAGATCTACCCACCAGAAAGGGAATATACTTCATATGAAGAGGGAGGGTGGCAATATTGGACTCTGGAAGATGTTATGCTTGACTGGCCCTGGTATTGAAACGCTTCCCTTCACTACAGCTCATGGACAGACAATATTGATATAATAACCGTCATGTCAAAGAAAATTTGGAGTCACGCAATGTGGTGTATAGCCCTCCCCACGTCGACTCGGGAAACCACACAGTTTATTAGACTACAGAAAAAATAAGTTATTAACTTCACTGGGTGGTGAAAGTGCATGGTGATGAGCTTGATGTTGCTTTCCAATAAATATTGAGGGTCTTATTCTGGTGACATGATCATCGATGCTTGGCTGTCATTTGACAAATAAAAATATTATCGCTCTTATCCGTCATCGCATCATGTAGACTAGTCTACCCACACAGCCTACCTGCACTGTATCAAGGTGTTGGCTAGAGTGTAGGTGCCCAGACCAGAGCAGGCAGATACAATTAGAGTTGCAAAGGGTCCGAAACTTCCCTGTAAATTTACGGAATTTTTCCATGGGAAGTTAAGCCCAGGAATTTGGGGAATTTTGCTTAAATTCATCAAAAAAAGTTAGCTTATAACAGTGAACCTTTTTTGTGGGACACACATAAGGCAATTCTAGGTCTTGTAGCATATTTTGGTTAAACTATTCCCAATTCAATGGAATTGCAACCCTCTGCACGCACAGTGCATTCTTCCATCACATGTGCAGCTGATTCTCAAGATCTTGCACACTAATGAGATGCTATTGAGCCCACACTACTACACTGTCTGGGCCAAGGACGAAATGCTGTCTGGTAAGTTTTGATTACAATACTGGGTGGGGTGAATATATTTTATGGTAAGTTTTGATTACAATACTGGGTGGGGTGAATACATTTTATATGACCAACATGTTTTTTTGTTAACTAGTAAATAGTAGCCTACAGCAAAGTGTGTTTAAATCATTTCTAACTTGTTAAGAATTTCTGGTAGTTAGTTTTTGCTACCATGTGGGTTTCAGCTTGCTTGAGCCTGCTAACTGAGGAGTGTTAATTCACCAGTTTCCATAGATGTTTCATTTTAAAACATTTATCTTACAAAGGAGTTATCTGCTTAATTATTTATCTGTACATGGAATTGTATTTGGGTTTTTTGAAACTCATTTTTTCCTAATCTTTACAGAAAAAACACCATCTGATATGGAGACATTTCACTGCAGCTAATGTAGAAGGAAAAGCTGTGTACATTTGCAAATACTGTGCCAAATCATATGTGAAGAATGCAACAAAGATGCAGAATCATCTGGCCAAGTGCATAAAGTTCCCTCAGCGCTCACAACAAGCAACCTCTGATAAAAGTCCCTCTACTTTTAATCAAGGTGAAAATAATGAATCAGAGACCTTATCGATAGCAACAGCTCATGGTCCTCCTGGAATCAGAAGTTTATTTGACTCAATGGAGGAACGTAGTCAGAGAAATGCTGATGAATGTCTTGCTCGAGCTGTGTATGCAACTGGTTCACCTCTGATGCTCACAGGGAATGTGTATTGGAAGAGATTTCTGAATGTTCTCCGCCCAGCATACACCCCTCCAACCAGACATGCTTTATCTACTCATTTGCTGAATGCAGAGTTCAACAGAGTTCAAGTGAAGGTCAAGCAAATCATAGAGAAAGCAGACTATTGCAATCGTCTCTGATGGGTAGTCGAATGTTCATGGGAAAAGAATAATTAACTACATCTCCACCCCTCAACCTGTATTCTACAAGAGCACAGACAAGGAACAACAGGCACACCGGTCTCTACATTGCAAATGAGCTGAAGGCATCCATCAATGACCTTGGACCACTGAAGGTATTTGCACTGATGACAGACAATGCTGCGAACATGAAGGTTGCTTGGTCTAAAGCGGAGGAGTCCTACCCTCACATCACACCCATTGGCTGTGCTGGTCATGCATTGTATCTGCTCCTCAAGGACATCATGGCACTGAAAATAATGGAGAGACTCTACAAGAGAGCCAAGGAAATGGTTAGGTATGTGGGGGGTCATCAAGTTATAGCAGCAATCTACCTCACCAAGCAAAGTGAGAAGAATAAGAGCACTACATTGAAGCTGCCCAGAAACACCTGTTGGGGTGATGTTGTCATATTTGACAGTCTCCTGGAGGGGAAGGAGTCTCTCCAAGAAATGGCCATATCAGTCTGCCGATATGGACAGCCCCATCAAGATGACCCTCCTGGATGATGTATTTTGGGAGAGAGTAGTAAGCAGCCTGAAACTCCTGAAACCCATAGCAGTAGCAATTGCACGGACTGAGGGAGACAATGCCATACTGCCTGATGTAGACTCTGCTTGCAGATGTAAGTGAAGAAATCAGTACTGCCCTGCCCACTTCACTGTTGCTAAGCAGAGGAAACTGCAGTTCTGAAATACATCAAAACGCGTGAAGACTTCTGCCTGAAGCCCATACACGCCGCTGCATACGTTGGACCCCAAGTATACTGGCAAGAGCATCCTGTTTGGTGCAGGGCCTATGGTGTCATCACTATCATGTCTCGCCATCTTGGCCTGGATGAGGGCAAGGTTCTTGGCATTCTGGCGAAGTACACTTCCATGCAAGGGCTTTGGGATGGAGATGCAATATGGCAGTCGTGCCAACATATCTCATCAGCCACCTGGTGGAAGGGACTTTGTGAATCCTCAGAGCGCAACTGGTCCTTGTTTGGGAACACACACACACACACACACACACCAAAGCACGCAACAGGCTGACAAATACAAGGGTTGAAAATAGAGGTTGACCGATTAATCGGAATGGCCGATTAATTAGTGCCGATTTCAAGTTATGACAATCGGAAATCGGTATTTTTGGACGCCGCTTTTGTTTTTTTTATACCTTTATGTAACTAGGCAAGTCAGTTAAGAACACATTCTTATTTTCAATGACGGCCTAGGAACGGTGGGTTAACTGCCTTGTTCAGGGGCAGAACGACAGATTTTTACCTTGTCAGCTCGGGGATTCAATCTTGCAACCTTACGGTTAACTAGTCCAACGCTCTAACCACCTGCTTTACATTGCACTCCACGAGGAGCCTGCCTGTTACGCGAATGCAGTAAGAAGCCAAGGTAAGTTGCTAGCTAGCATTAAACTTATCTTATAAAAAACAATCATAATCACTAGTTAACTACACATGGTTGATGATATTACTAGTTTATCTAGCCTGTCCTGTGTTGCATATAATCGCTTAGGTACACGTTGCTCCAACCATTAACATCAATGCCTTTCTTAAAATCAATACACAAGTATATATTTTTTAAACCTGCATATTTAGTTAATATTGCCTGCTAACATGAATTTCTTTTAACTAGGGAAAATGTGTCACTTCTCTTGCAAACAGAGTCAGAGTAAATGCAGCAGTTTGGGCCGCCTGGCTCGTTGCGAACTATTTCTTCCTAACAAAGACAGCCGACTTCGCCAAACGGGGGCCGATTTAACAAAAGTGAATTTGCGAAAAAAGCACAATCGTTGCACGACTGTACCTAACCATAAACATCAATGGCTTTCTTAAAATCAATACACAGAAGTATATATTTTTAAACCTGCATATTTAGCTAAAAGAAATCCAGGTTAGCAGGCAATATTAACCAGGTGAAAGTGTGTCATTTTGCATTCATTGCACGCAGAGTCAGGGTATATGCAACAGGTTGGGCCGCCTGGCTCGTTGCGAACTAATTTGCCAGACTTTTACGTAATTATGACATAACATTGAAGATTGTGCGATGTAACAGGAATATTTAGACTTAGGGATGCCACCCGTTAGATAAAATACAGAACTGTTCCGTATTTCACAGAAAGGAAAAACGTTTTGTTTTCGAGATGATAGTTTCCGGATTCTACTATATTAATGACCAAAGGCTCGTATTTCTGTGTGTTATTATGTTATAATTAAGTCTATGATTTGATAGAGCAGTCTGACTGAGCGGTGGTAGGCAGCAGCAGGCTCGTAAGCATTCATTCAAACAGCACTTTCGTGCGTTTTGCCAGCAGCTCGTCGCTGTGCTTCAAGCATTGCGCTGTTTATGACTTCAAGCCTGTCAACTCCCAAGATTAGGCTGGTGTAGCCGATGTGAAATGGCTAGCTAGTTAGCGGGTGCGCGCTAATAGCGTTTCAAACGTCACTCGCTCTGAGACTTGGAGTAGTAGTTGTCATTATTTCAAATAAATAAAAATAAAAATATATATATATATATATATATATATAAAAAAAAATAATAATAAAAAAAATTATAATAATAATGTAACATTTTTTGGCCGATTAAAAATCGGTATCGGCTGTTTTGGTCCTCCAATAATCGGTGTTGAAAAATCATACATCGGCCGACCTCTAGTTGAAAAATTGGTGGCCATCTGGGAAAATTTGAGGCTTTTTGAGCCTGACAACGAGCCATCCTCAACAAGGTTGGAAAGTGACAGTGAAGATGAGGCCTCAGTCTGACGTTCAAGTGGTGGACATTGAGGAGTTCCAGGGAGAATACAAAAAACATCACATTTAAATGGCATTAACATTAATTTGCATATATTCCCGTGAATTCCCACGGAAAGTTTCCACCTCTGAATATTCCCCAAAACGTGCAACCCTAGATACAATTGCTATTTAACGCAAAAGTTGTCACGCCACTTGGTTCTGAAATCATCATCACCCACTAATTAACTTGTTTCAAAGTCATGCGCACAAGTACAGTGAAATGCCTATCTTGTTAGCTCTACACCCAACAATAGTACAGTAGTAAACAGGTAGAACAAAAATAAAACAATAAAAATGTTACATTTACATTTGAGTAATTTAGCAGACGCTCTTCTACAGAGGAACATTCAGTAGTCAGTGCATACATTTTCATACTGGTCCCCTGTGGAAATAGAACCCAAAACCCTGCCGTTGCTCAACCAACAGCTACACAGGAACATAAGCAAGCATACCATATACAGGGTCGATCAGTTCCAGTACCATATTCACAATGTGCAGGGATACTGGAGTGATAGATGTAGATGCACTATATATACAAAACCATGTGGACACCCCTTCAAATCAAATGAATTTAGAAAGCCCTTCTTACATCAGCTGATATCGCAAAGTGCTGTACAGAAACCCAGCCTAAAACCGCAAACAGCAAGCAATGCAGATGTAGAAGCAATGAGTGGATTAGGATATTTCAGCAATACCCGTTGCTGACAGGTGTATACAATCAAGCTCACAGCCATGCAATCTCCATAGACAAACACTGGCAGTAGAATGGCCTTACTGAAGAGCTCAGTGACACAACATGGCACCGTCATAGGATGCCACCTTTCCAACAAGTCAGTTCGTCAAATTTATGCTCTGCTCGAGCTGCCCCAGTCAACTGTAAGTGCTGTTACTGTGAAGTGGAAACGTCTAGGAGCAACAACGGCTCAGCCATGAAGTGGTAGGCCACACAACCTCACAAAACAAGTGCTTAAGTGCGTAGAGCGTAAATACTATCTGTCCTTGGTTGCAACACCCGCTACAGCATACAAGACATTTTAAAATGTTTACATTTTAGTCATTTAGCAGATGCTCTTATCCAGAGCGACTTACAGTAGTGAAAATATACATTTCATTTTCATTTCATGCATTTTTATTTATTTATTTTTTGTACTGGCCCCCCGTGGGAATCGAACCCACAACCCTGGCGTTGCACACACCATGCTGGCGTTGCAAACACCATGCTCTACCAACTGAGCCACAGGGAAGGCCATTTTAGATGATTCTGTGCTTCCAACTTTGTGGCAACATTTTGGAGAAGGCCCTTTCCTGTTTCAGCATGACAATGCCCCGTCCACAAAGCGAGGTCCATACAGAAAGTGTTTCTTGAGATTGGTGTGAAAGAACTTAACTGGCCTGCACAGAGCCCTGACCTCAACCCCATAGAACACCTTTGGGATGAACACTATACTGGAAACACTCAGTATGTTATTTTAACTAAAACGTAACCAATCTTTGTTAAACATAAATACCAAAATAGTTTTTTCATGGATTCTGCGACTTGGTTAGCTTTTAAAAGCTAGGACTGCTATTTCTTATCTCGGATACCCACTTAAAGTCGGCTTGAAAGAGCCACTAACTAAGCTAAGCTGCTAACGTTAGCCATCAAGCTAACGAAGTTAGTCCCAGATGAGTTTTCCAATGGAGCCCTCTCTGGAAAAGTAAATGAATGGTTCCAGCGCTGTATTCACTATGGTTTGATCAGGAAAAACTGGATCACTCAGAGTTCCATTGCAGCAAGGATTATAGGCTTGAGGTGGCTTCTTTAATCACGCAGGTAGCCAGTCAACGTAAGAAACTGGGGAAAATGCAGAGTGGAATGTTTACCTTTTCTACGCCGGTGGCTTGACGGCGTTCGCGCATGTTGGATGAATCTCCGTCTTGTTGTTTGTCATTATCCGACTGGCTGGTGTTGCCCGGAGTTCGTTCGCCAGGGGAGCCATCTCTGCCTCTCCTTCCACATCTGATAGAGTCGAAGGAGCACAGCAAGAGGAGCATGGCAATCAAAGATCGTCACGTCACGAGCCGCGGAAGCCGAAAACAGCAGCCCCCCGCAAAGCAGTCTACATTCCCAAAGAGAGGTCCGGAGCGGATACAAATATTGAATAGTTTCACTACGCTGTAGCCTGATCTTCCTACACCTTCGTCGCTGGGGGTACCCGTGTCTGCAGCCGCTGTGCCTACTCCTATTCCTACGATTTCGAAGTCGATGTTGGCAACCTTTCATCCCTGCACTGGATCAAGCGGGGCGTCTCCATCTGTCTGGAGACCTGCACCATCCTGTGAAAAGTGGGAGTGGGCAGATTTCCTTGTCCTTCTCGCCAGCTGTGATTTTGGGCAGCTCCAATGTAAGAAATGTGACTGTTCCTGGTGCAAAAACAGTGTTCTATCCCAGAGCTTGAGTAAATGACATTACTAAGCTGCTCCTGAATGTACTACGCCAGGACAGCGATTCTATCGTAGTTTCGGTGGGTTTTAATGACATTATGAAGGGCAGCTCTGAACAGTTGAAACTGGATTTCAAAGAGCTGATTGACTATCTGCTAGACACTAATAAAAGACCCATCATATCTGGCCCTGTGCCCTCCCTGAATCTTGGCATTGAACACTTTAGCAGGATTCCTTCTCTTCACAACTGTGATTACTGCAGCTCAATGGGTATAACTTTAGTTGACAATTTCAATACCTTTTGGAAACAAAACAATTTATAAGGAGGATGAGATCCACCCAAATCATTCAGGTTCCTGGATCCTTTCACAGCATTATAAGGCTGCGTTGAGACAATGACTTCAATGACCCCAGCTCAGTTAATCCCTTTCCATTGTGTCGCCGAGTCATCAAAATGCTTTAGCAAATGTACATTATACCAGGGGCATAGGTAGACAACGTAAGTAACCTAATTTATGTCCCTCTAACTGCCCTGAATGCCTCTGCTGATCCTACAGCTATTGTATGCAGCAATCACGTGTCTATGAATCAGATTTATGCTGTTAGCAATGAGCCGGTGTGCCCTAGCTGAAATTCCACTGTGTGCAACTCACTCTGCACTAACATAAATAACATGAGAATATCTACTTCTGCTAAACTTCCCAGTAAAGCTAAGAAAACAAGCAAGCATCCCAGAAAAGTGCTCAAAATAGCCCACGTTAACATATGTAGGTTAACCTGTTATGGCTAAGGGGCAGTATTTTCACAGCCGGATAAAAAAACGTACCCGATTTAATCTGATTATTACTCCTGCCCAGAAACTAGAATATGCATATAATTATTAGCTTTGGATAGAAAACACTCCAAAGTTTCTAAAACTGTTTGGAATGGTGTCTGTGAGTATAACAGAACTCATTTGGCAGGCCAAAACCTGAGAAGATTCCTTACAGGAAGTGCCCTGTCTGACCATTTCTTGCCCTTCTTGATTATCTCTATCCAATACAGGGGATCTCTGCTGTTACGTGACACTTCCTACGGCTCCCATGGGCTCTCAGAAGGCGGCAAAAAGCTGAATCGTGGCTTTGCAGGCTCTGGCTGAAAAACATTAGCGCGTTTGGATAGTGGCTGGTCACAGTACTGTGAGACTCAGGCGCGTGCACGAGGGGATCCCATGCTTTTATTTTCTCTCTCTTTGTACGTATACACGCTTTCCAGGTCGGAATATTATCGCTTTTTGAGAAAAATGGCATAAAAATTGATTTTAAACAGCGGTTGACATGCTTCGAAGTACAGTAATGGAATATTTAGAAATTTTTTGTCACGAAATGCGTCGTGCTCGTGACCCTTATTTACACTTCGGATAGTGTCTTGAACGCACGAACAAAACGCCGCTATTTGGATATAACAATGGATTATTTTGAACCAAACCAACATTTGTTATTGAAGTAGCAGTCCTGGGAGTGCATTCTGACGAAGAACACCAAAGGTAATCAAACTTTTCTAATAGTAAATCGGAGTTTGGTCAGGGCTAAACTTGGTGGGTGTCTAAATAGCTAGCCGTGATGGCTGGGCTATCTACTCAGAATATTGCAAAATGTGCTTTCACCGAAAAGCTATTTTAAAATCGGACACCTCGATTGCACAAAGGAGTTCTGTATCTATAATTCTTAAAATAATTATGTTTTTTTGGGAACGTTTATCGTGAGTAATTTAGTAAATTCACCGGAGGTTTGCGGGGGGTATGCTAGTTCTGAACGTCACATGCTAATGTAAAAAGCTGGTTTTTGATATAAATATGAACTTGATTGAACAAAACATGCATGTATTGTATAACATAATGTCCTAGGTGTGTCATCTGATGAAGATCATCAAAGGTTAGTGCTGCATTTAGCTGTGGTTTTGTTTTTTGTGACATTATATGCTAGCTTGAAAAATGGGTGTCTGATTATTTCTGGCTGGGTACTCTGCTGACATAATCTAATGTTTTGCTTTCGCTGTAAAGCCTTTTTGAAATCGGACAGTGTGGTTAGATAAAGGAGAGTCTTGTCTTTAAAATGCTGTAAAATAGTCATATGTTTGAAAAATTGAAGTTTTTGTATTTGAGGAATTTGTAATTCGCGCCACGCCTATCATTGGATATTGGAGCAGGTGTTCCGCTAGCGGAACGTCTAGATGTAAGAGGTTAAGAAACAAGGTACATGAAATTAATAACTTGCTAGTAATAAATGGCAATCATATTCTGACTATCTCCAGAATTCACTTAGACCAGTGGTTACTGAAATTTTTATAGTCCCGTACCCCTTCAAATATTCAACCTCCAGCTGCGTACCCCCTCTAGCACCAGGGTCAGCGCACAAATGTTTTTTTTTGCCATCATTGTAAGCCTGCCACACACACACTATACGATAAATTTATTAAACATAAGAATAAGTGTGAGTTTGTCACAACCCAGCTCATGGGAAGTGACAGAGCTCTTATAGGACCAGGGCACATACAATATAATAAATCATTTTGCTCTTTACTTAGCCATCTTACATATAAAAGCTTATTCGTTCATCAAAAATTGTGAATAACTCTCCACAGGTTAATCAGAAGAGTGTGCTTGAAAGGATGCACATAACTCTGCAATGTAGGGTTGTATTGGAGAGTCTCAGTCTTAAATCATTTTCCACACAGTCTGTGCCTGTATTTAGTTTTCATGCTAGTGAGGGCCGAGAATACACTCTCACATAGGTACGTGGTTGCAAAGGCCATCAGTGTCTTGACAGCCTGATTTGCCAAGTCAGGATACTCTGAGCGCAGCCAAATCCAGAAATCTGGCAGTGGCTTCTGATTAAATTAAATTTTCACAGAACCGCTTGTTGCAATTTCAATGAGGCTCTCTTGTTCAGATATTGATAAGTGGACTGGAGGCAGGGCATGAAAGGGATAACAAATCCAGTTGTTTGTGTCATCCGTTTCGGGAAAGTACCTGCATAATTGCGCACCCAACTCACTCAGGTGCTTCGCTATATCACATTTGACATTGTCCGTAAGCTTGAGTTCATTTGCACACAAAAAAAAATCATACAACGACGGAAAGACCTGTGTGTTGTCCTTGTTAACGCAAATAGAGAAGAGCTCCAACTTCTTAAACATAGCCTCAATTTTGTCCCGCACATTGAATATAGTTGTGGAGTCTCTAATCTTAGATCATTCAGACGAGAAAAAACATCACCCAGATATGATGAGTTTCTCACACGACTGGCCTCATGCAAGCGGTCAGACAAGTGACATTTATGGTCAGTAAAGAAAACTTTAAGCTCGTCTCTCAATTAAAAAACAAAACGTCAATACTTTTCCTCTTGATAACCAGCGCACATCTGTATGTTGTAAAAGCGTTACATGGTCGCTGCCCATATCATTGCATAGTGCAGAAAATACACGGGAGTTCAGGGGCCTTGTTTTAACATTTAACCCTTTTCAATGTAGTGTCCAAAACGTCTTTCAAGCTGTCAGGCATTCCCTTGACAGCAAGAGCCTCTCGGTGGATGCCGCAGTGTACCCAAGTGGCATCAGGAGCAACTGCTTGCACGTGCATTACCACTCCACTATGTCTCCCTGTCATGGTTAAAGACCATTTGATGTCACAAAGCTGTCCAGTACTCTCCTGTTGTCCTGGTTTGCAGAAGAGGATGTCTTCCTTAATTGACACCCCATAAATGTAAGGGACATATACCAGGAGCTGTGCCAGGCCCGCCACGTCTGTTGACTCATCCAGCTGTAACCCATATAATTCACTGGCTTGTATGCGAAGCAGTAATTGTTTCAAAACATCTCCTGCCATGTTACTGATGCGTCGTGAAACAGTGTTGTTTGATGACGACATTGTCTATATAGTTTTTTGAACCTTTCCCCGAGCATTGTCCCAGCCATATTCGCGGCAGCAGGAAGAATTAAGTCCTCCACAATAGCATGGGGATTGCCTGTCCAAGCCACTCGGTAGCTCACCATATAAGACGCTTCTAGCCCCTTCTTATTAACCTGTTATGGCTAGGGGGCAGTATTTTCACAGCCGGATAAAAAAACGTACCCGATTTAAACTGATTATTACTCCTGCCGAGAAACTAGAATATGCATATAATTATTAGCTTTGGATAGAAAACACTCCAAAGTTTCTAAAACTGTTTGAATGGTGTCTGTGAGTATAACAGAACTCATTTGGCAGGCCAAAACCTGAGAAGATTCCATGCAGGAAGTGGCCTGTCTGACAATTTCTTGCCCTTCTTGATTATCTCTATCCATTACAGAGGATCTCTGCTGTTACGTGACACTTCCTACGGCTCCCATGGGCTCTCAGAAGGCGGCAAAAAGCTGAATCGTGGCTTTGCAGGCTCTGGTTGAAAAAAAGTAGCACGTTTGGGTAGTGCCTGGTTACAGTACTGTGAGACTCAGGCGCGTGCCCGCGTCGACCCCATGCTATGTTTTCTTTCGTCTGTTTACCTAAACGCAGATTCCCGGTCGGAATATTATGGCTTTTTTACGAGAAAAATGGCATAAAAATTGATTTTAAACAGCGGTTGACATGCTTCGAAGTACGGTAATGGAATATTTAGAAATCTTTTGTAACGAATTGCGCCATGCTCGTGACCCTTATTTACACTTCGGATAGTGTCTTGAACGCACGAACAAAACGCCGCTATTTGGATATAACGATGGATTATTTTGGACCAAACCAACATTTGTTATTGAAGTAGCAGTCCTGGGAGTGCATTCTGACGAAGACAACAAAGGTAATCAAACTTTTGTAATAGTAAATCAGAGTTTGGTCAGGGCTAAACTTGGTCGGTGTCTAAATGGCTAGCCGTGATGGCTGGGCTATCTACTGAGAATATTGCAAAATGTGCTTTCACCGAAAAGCTATTTTAAAATCGGACATATCGAGTGCATAGAGGAGTTCTGTATCTATAATTCTTAAAATAATTATGTTTTTTTGTGAACGTTTATCGTGAGTAATTTAGTAAATTCACCGGATGTTTGCGGGGGGTATGCTAGTTCTGAACGTCACATGCTAATGTAAAAAAGCTGGTTTTTGATATAAATATGAACTTGATTGAACAAAACATGCATGCATTGTATAACAATGTCCTAAGGTTGTCATCTGATGAAGATCATCAAAGGTTAGTGCTGCATTTAGCTGTGGTTTAGTTTTTTGTGACATTATATGCTAGCTTGAAAAATGGGTGTCTGATTATTTCTGGCTGGGTACTCTGCTGACATAATCTAATGTTTTGCTTTCGCTGTAAAGCCTTTTTCAAATCGGACAGTGTGGTTAGATTAACGAGAGTCTTGTCTTTAAAATGCTGTAAAATAGTCATATGTTTGAAAAATTGAAGTTTTCGGATTTTAGAGGAGTTTGTATTTCGCGCCACGCCCATCATTGGATATTGGAGCCGGTGTTCCGCTAGCGGAACGTCTAGATGTAAGAGGTTAATGGTATCTGTTGTTTTTATACATGTCTTACTACTTGAAAGTCTTAATTCTCACTCCAAAAACTCCCGTGGCTTATTTTTGAAATTGGCATGTTTTGTTTCTAAATGTCTGCACAAGAGTGAAGGTTTCATCGAGTTGTGAGATAGTATTTTTGCACATATAACACACTGTGGCTGAGGAAAGGCACTACTCCCAATATAACTGAAACCCATTTCAATGTAGTTCTCATCATTTTGAACATAATGCTGCTGTTACCGTCTCTTATGACCGAAATTAACTTCTGGACATAAGAACAGAGATTATTCACCACGAACTGGAAGAAGCTTTTTCCTTTAACAAATCCAACGAGAAGGATATACTGCTCTCCCGGGAACAGGCACAGATCCCTGTCATTTGTATGAAGAAAAGACTGAGGAAGAGAGGACGTAGATCGAGCTGCCTTCTGAGAATCCATAGGCGATCGAGTAAACTCCCAATGCCTTCCGTTCTACTTGCTAACATGCAATCATGGGAAAATAAATTTGATGACCTACGATTATCCTACCAACGGGACATTAAGAACTGTAATAACTTATGTTTGAAAGAGTCATTGCTGAAAGACGACACGGATAATATAGAGCTGGCAGGATTTTCCATGCACCGGCAAAACAGATGCTACGTCTGGTAAGACGAGGGGTGGGGGTGTGTGTATTTTTGTCAATAACAGCGGGTGCGCAATGTCTAATATTAAAGAAGTCTCGAGGTATTGCTCGCCTGAGATAGAGCATCTTATGATGAGCTGTAGACCACACTATCTACCAAGAGAATCATCTATATTATTTGTAGCCGTCTATTTACCACCACAGACCGATGCTGGCACTAAGACCGCACTCAACCAACTCTATAAGGCCATAAGCAAACAAGAAAATGCTCATCCAGAAGCGGCGCTCCTAGTGGCCGGGGACTTTAATGGAGGTAAACTTACATTTGTTTTACTAGCAAGTCATATGTGCAACCAGAGTAGAGGTCGACCGATTAATCGGAATGGCCGATTAATTAGGGCCGATTTCAAGTTTTCATAACAATCGGTAATCGGTATTTTTGGTCAATGATTTGGCGATTTCTTTCTTTATTTTTTTAGACCTTTATTTAACTAGGCAAGTCAGATTAAGAACGCATTCTTATTTTCAATGACGGCCTAGGAATGGGGGTTAACTGCCTTGTTCAGGGGGGATTCGGGGATTCGTTTTTGCAACCTTCTGGTTACTAGTCCAACGCTCTAACCACCTGCCTTACATTGCACTCCACGAGGAGCCTGCATGGCAGGCTGACTACCTGTTACGCGAGGGCAGCAAGAAGCCAAGGTAAGTTGCTAGCTAGCATTAATCTTATAAAAAACTATCAATCTTACATAATCACTAGTTAAACTAGTAATATCATCAACCATGTGTAGTTATCTAACGTGTCCTGCGTTGCATATAATCAATGCAGTGCCTGTTAATTTCTCATCGAATCACAGCCTACTTCGACAAATGGGTGATGATTTAACCTCTATGGGCTAGGTGGGACGCTTGCGTCCCACCTACGTAACAGCCACTTGCAGCCTGTGGCGCGATTTTCAAAACCTTAAAAATCCTATTACTTCAATTTCTCAAACATATGACTATTTTACAGCTATTTAAAGACAAGACTCTCGTTAATCTAACCACACTGTCCGATTTCAAAAAGGCTTTACAACGAAAGCAAAACAGATTATGTCAGCAGAGTACCAAGCCAGAAATAATCAGACACCCATTTTTCAAGCCAGCATATAATGTCACCAAAACCCAGAAGACAGCTAAATGCAGCACTCACCTTTGATGATCTTCATCAGATGACAACCCTAGGACATTATGTTATACAATACATGCATGTTTTGTTCAATCAAGTTCATATTTATATCAAAAACCAGCTTTTTACATTAGCATGTGACGTTCAGAACTAGCATACCCCCCGCAAACTTCCGGGGAATTCGCTAACATTTTACTAAATTACTCACGATAAACGTTCACAAAAGCATAACAATTATTTTAAGAATTATAGATACAGACCTCCTCTATGCACTCGATATGTCCGATTTTAAAATAGCTTTTTGGTGAAAGCACATTTTGCAATATTCTAAGTACATAGCCCAGGCATCACGGGCTCGCTATTTAGACACCCGGCAAGTTTAGCACTCACCATAATCATATTTACTATTATAAAAGTTTGATTACCTTTTGTTGTCTTCGTCAGAATGCACACCCAGGACTGCTACTTCAATAACAAATGTTGGTTTGGTCCAAAATAATCCATCGTTATATCCGAATAGCGGCGTTTTGTTTGTGCGTTCCAGACACTATCCGAAATGGTAAAGAAGTGTCGCGCAATTCGTGACAATAAAATTCTAAATATTCCATTACCGTACTTCGAAGCATGTCAACCGCTGTTTAAAATCAATTTTTACGCCATTTTTCTCGTAGAAAAGCGATAATATTCCGACAGGGAATCTCCTTTTCGGCAAACAGAGGAAAAAATCACAAAGGCGGGGGCGGTCGGGTCACGCGCATAAGCCCAGAGTCCCTTGATCGGCCACTTGAGAAAGGCGATAATGTGTTTCAGCCTGGGGCTGGAATGACGACATTCTGTTTTTTCCCGGGCTCTGAGCGCCTATGGAAGACGTGGGAAGTGTCACGTTAGAGCAGAGATCCTTAGTAAAAGATAGAGATGGAAAAGAAGTTCAAGAAATGGTCAGACAGGCCACTTCCTGTAAAGGAATCTCTCAGGTTTTGACCTGCCATTTGAGTTCTGTTATACTCACAGACACCATTCAAACAGTTTTAGAAACTTTAGGGTGTTTTCTATCCATATGTAATAAGTATATGCATATTCTAGTTACTGGGTAGGAGTGGTAACCAGATTAAATCGGGTATGTTTTTTATCCAGCCGTGTCAATACTGCCCCCTAGCCCTAACAGGTTAACAAGCGCATTTGTGAAAAAAAGCACTGTCGTTGCACCAATGTACCTAACCATAAACATCAATGCCTTTCTTTAAAATCAACACACAAGTACATATTTTTAAACCTGCATATTTAGTTAATATTGCCTGCTAACATGAAATTGTGTCACCGCTCTTGCGTTCATTGCCTGGCTCGTTGCGAACTAATTTGCCAGAATTTTACATAATTATGACATATCATTGAAGGTTGTGCAATTTTACAGGAATATTTAGACTTAGGGATGCCAATAAAATAAACGTTTTGTTTTCGAGATGATAGGTCATTTAATATGGTCGAATCCGGAAACTAAGGCTCGTATTTCTGTGTGTTTATTATAATTAAGTCTATGATTTGATAGAGCAGTCTGACTGAGCGGTGGTAGGCACCAGCAGGCTTGTAAGCATTCATTCAAACAGCACTTTCGTGCATTTTGCCAGCAGCTCTTCACAATGCATTGCGCTGTTTATGACTTCAAGCCTATCAACTCCCAAGATTAGGCTGGTGTAACCGATGTGAAATGGCTAGCTAGTTAGCGGGTGCGCGCAAATAGCGTTTCAAATGTCACTCGCTCTGAGACTTGGAGTAGTTGTTCCCCTTGCTCTACATGGGTAACGCTGCTTCGAGGGTGGCTGTTGTCGATGTGTTCCTGGTTCGAGCCCAGGTAGGAGCGAGGAGAGGGACGGAAGCTATACTGTTACACTGGCAATACTAAAGTGCCTATAAGAACATCCAATAGTCAAAGGTATATGAAATACAAATCGTTTGGAGAGAAATAGTCCTATAATTACTATAATAACTACAACCTAAAACTTCTTAACTGGGAATATTGAAGACTCATGTTAAAAGGAACCACCAGCTTTCATATGTTCTCATGATCTGAGCAAGGAACTTAAACGTTAGCTTTCTTACATGGCACATATTGCACTTTTACTTTCTTCTCCAACACTTTGTTTTGCATTATTTAAACCAAATTGAACATGTTTCATTATTTATTTGAGGCTAAATTGATTTTATTTATGTATTATATTAAAGTTAAAATAAGTGTTCATTCAGTATTGTTGTAATTGTCATTATTACAAACCAAAAAAATACAAAAAAAAGAAAATACAATAAAAAAAAAAAGAAGTTGTCCGATTAATCGGTATCGGCTTTTTTTGGTCCTTCAATAAACGGTATCAGCATTGAAAAATCATAATCGGTCGACCTCTAAACCAGAGGAAAACAATTCTAGAACACCTTTACTCCACACACAGGGATGCATACAAAGCTCTCCCTCACCCTTCATTCGGCCAATCTGACCATAATTATATCCTCCTGATTTCTGCTTACAAGCAAAAACTAAAGCAGGTAGTACCAGTGACTCACTCAATACGGAAGTGGTCAGATGACGCGGATGCTACAGGACTGTTTTGCTAGCACAGACTGGAATATGTTCCAGGATTCATCCAATGGCATTGAGGAGTATACCACCTCAGTTATCGGCATCATCAATAAGTGCATCAACGACATCGTCCCCACAACGACCGTACGTACATATCCCAACAAGAAGCTATGGATGACAGGCAACATCCGCATCGAGCTAAAGGCTAGAGCTGCTGTTTCAAGGTGCAGGACACTAATCCGGACGCTTATAAGAAATCCTGCTATGTCATCAGACAAATCATCAAACAAGCAAAGCGTCAATACAGGATTATCATTGAATCCTACTACACCGGCTCTGACACTCATCGGATGTGGCAGGGCTTGAAAACTATTACGGACTACAAAGGGAAACCCAGACGCGAGCTGCCCAGTGACGCGAGCCTACCAGACGAGCTAAAGGCCTTTTTTGCTCGCTTTGAGGCAAGCAACACTGAAGCATGCATGGGAGCACCAGCTGTTCTTGATGACTGTGTGATAACACTCTCAGTAGCCGATGTGAGCAAGACCTATAACCTGTTAGGGCTAGGGGGCAGCATTGACACGGCTGGATAAAAAACATACCCGATTTAATCTGGTTACCACTCCTACTCAGTAACTAGAATATGCATATACTTATTACATATGGATAGAAAACACCCTAAATTTTCTAAAACTGTTTGAATGGTGTCTGTGAGTATAACAGAACTCAAATGGCAGGTCAAAACCTGAGAGATTCCTTTACAGGAAGTGGCCTGTCTGACCATTTCTGGAACTTCTTTGCCATCTCTATCATTTACTAAGGATCTCTGCTCTAACGTGACACTTCCCACGTCGTCCATAGGCTCTCATAGCCCGGGAAAAAAGAGAATGTCGTCATTCCAGCCCCAGGCTGAAACACATTATCGCCTTTCTCAAGTGGCCCATCAAGAGACACTAGCTTATGCGCGTGACCCCGACCGCCCCCGCCTTTGGGATTTTTTCCTCTGTTTGCCGAAAAGGAGATTCCCTGTCGGAATTTTATCGCTTTTCTACGAGAAAAATGACGTAAAAATTGATTTTAAACAGCGGTTGACATGCTTCGACGTACGGCAATGGAATACTTTGAATTTTATTGTCAGGAATTGCGCCAAGCGCGCGACACTTCTTTACTATTTCGGATAGTGTCTGGAACGCACGAACAAAACGCCGCTATTCGGATATAACGATGGATTATTTTGGACCAAACCAACATTTGTTATTGAAGTAGACGTCCTGGGTGTGCATTCTGACGAAGACAACAAAAGGTAATGACATTTTTATAATAGTAAATATGATTATGGTGAGTGCTAAACTTGCCGGGTGTCTAAATAGCGAGCCCGTGATGCTTGGGCTATGTACTTAGAATATTGCAAAATGTGCTTTCACCAAAAAGCTATTTTAAAATCGGACATATCGAGTGCATAGAGGAGGTCTGTATCTATAATTCTTAAAATAATTGTTATGCTTTTTGTGAACGTTTATCGTGAGTAATTTAGTCAAATGTTAGCGAATTCCCCGTAAGTTTGCGGGGGGTATGCTAGTTCTGAACGTCACATGCTAATGTAAAAAGCTGGTTTTTGATATAAATATGAACTTGATTGAACAAAACATGCATGTATTGTATAACATAATGTCCTAGGGTTGTCATCTGATGAAGATCATCAAAGGTGAGTGCTGCATTTAGCTGTCTTCTGGGTTTTGGTGACATTATATGCTGGCTTGAAAAATGGGTGTCTGATTATTTCTGGCTTGGTACTCTGCTGACATAATCTAATGTTTTGCTTTCGTTGTAAAGCCTTTTTGAAATCGGACAGTGTGGTTAGATTAACGAGAGTCTTATCTTTAAATGGCTGTAAAATAGTCATATGTTTGAGAAATTGAAGTAATAGGATTTTGAAGATTTTGAAAATCGCGCCACAGGCTGGCAGTGGATGTTACGTAGGTGGGACGAATTCGTCCCGCCGGTCCCATAGAGGTTAAACAGGTCAACATTCACAAAGCCGTGAGGCCAGATGGATTATCAGGACGTGTACTCAAAGCATGTGCGGACCAACTGACAAGTGTCTAAACTGACATTTTCAACCTCTCCCTGACTGAAACTGTAATACCTACAGTTGAAGTTGGAAGTTTACATACACTTAGGTTTTTGAATAACGCGCCACGGGATTACACTGGCTGTTACATAGGTGGGACGATTTGGTGCCACCTACCCTAGAGAGGTCAAGGTATTGGAGTGGCCATCACAGAGCCCTGACCTCAATCCCATAGAAAATGTGTAGGAAGAACTGAAAAGGTGTGCGCGAGCAAGGAGGCCTACAAACCTGACTCAGTTACACCAGCTCTGTCAGGAGGAAATGGGCCAAAATTCACCCAACTTCTTGTGGGAAGTTTGTGGAAGGCTACCCGAAACATTTGACCCAAGTTAAACAATTTAAAGGCAATGCTACCAAATACTAATTGAGTGTATGTAAACTTCTGTCCCACTGGGAATGTGATGAAATAAATAGAAGCTGAAATAAATAATTAGAATTATTATTCTGACATTTCACATTCTTATAATAAAAGTGGTGATCCTAACTGACCTAAAACTGGGAATTTTTACTTGGATTAAATGTCAGGAATTGTGAAAAACTGAGTTTAAATATATTTGGCTAAGGTGTATGTAAACTTCCCACTTCAGCATGTTTCAAGCAGACCACCACAGTCCCTGTGCCCAAGGAAGTGAAGGTAACCTGCCTAAACGATTACAGACCCGTGGCACTCACGTCGGTAGCCATGAAGTGCTTTGAAACAGGGCTGTAGTGGAGCGGGTCGAGAGATTCAAGATCCTTGATGTCCACATCACCAACGAACTATCATGGTCCAAAACACACCAAGACAGTCGTGAAGAGGGCACGACAAAACCTTTGCCCCCTCAGGAGACTGAAAAGATTTGGCATGGGTCCCCAGATCCTCAAAAAGTTCTACAGCCGCACCATGGAGAGCATCCTGACCGGCTGCATCACCGCCTGGTATGGAAACTGCTCAGCATCTGACCGTAAGGCGCTACAGAGGGTAGTGGGTACGGCCCAGTACATCACTTGGGCCAAGCTTCCTGCCATCCAGGACCTATATAATAGGCGGTGTCAAGAGGAAAGCCCATAAAATTATCAGAGACTCCAGTCACCCAAGCCATAGACTTTCTCTGCTACCGCACGGCAAGCAGTACCAGAGCGCCAAATCTAGGACCAAAAGGCTCCTTAACAGCTTCTACCCCCCCAAGCCATAAGACTGCTGAACAACTAATCAAATGGCCCCCGGACTATTACATTGACGCCCCCTCTCCAATTGTTTTGTACACTGCTGCTGCTCACTGTTTATTATCTATGCATAGCCACTTCACCCCTACCTACATGTACAAATTCTCTTAACTAACCTGTATTCCCGCACACTGACTCGGTACCGGTACCCCCTTTATATAGCCTCGTTAATGCTATTTTTATTACATTTTTTACTTTATTAGGTAAATATTTTTCTTAGCTCTTCTTGAACTGCACTGTTGGTTAAGGGCTTGTAAGGAAGCATTTCATGGTAAGGTATACACTTGTTGTATTCGGCGCATGTGACAAATATTTAGATATTTCCACCTTATTCCCATATTGTCCTTTTGCTTGTTTGATGACTCTGTAGAGGTCATCAATGGACTTCTTGTACTTGTTCCTGTCCTCAGCAGTAGCCTCAGGGTTGTGTGCTGCAGCCCTGTGTGCTAGCTTAGCACCAACCTCAGTGTTAATCTAGGGCTTTTGATTGGGGAAGCAGAACATCTGCACTGTGGGGACAATGTCGCTGATGCATTTCCTAATGAAGCCAATGACGGAGGTGGTTCGCTCGATGTTATCGGCGGATTCTCAAAACATATTCCAATCAGCACTAGCAAAGCAGTCCTGTAGCAAAATATCTGATTCTGGTGAGCTTCTGCTTGTAAACAGGAAGCAGGAGTACAGAGTCATGATCTGATTCGCCAAATGGTGAATGAGGGAGGGCCTTGTATGCATGCCTGTGGGTAGAATAACAGTGGTCTAGGAATTTATCACCCCTAGTCGCAAAGGAGACGTGTTGATGGAAGTTGGGCATCGCGTGTCTTAACGTGGAATTAAAAATCACCAGCAACCAGAAAAACAGCATCCAGATACATGTTTCCTGCTTGTTTATAGCCTGTACAGTTTGTTAAGTACCAGCTTGCTGTGTGTGTGTGTGTGTGTAAACTAGTTTGTTAAGTGCCAGCTTAACATACACAATGAATATATAAGACAACTTTGGATTTCATCCCATCTCAAAATCATATGGTTTTGACCGTTTTAAAGTTTAGTGATCTTCTCCTCTCACTTCGGCCATGCAGCACACCTAACAAAAGTGATTGCTGTCCTCGTTGTAAAATGATCACCTTTCTCCTGTATATCTAAAAATGACCATAAAGACTGATTTACTAAAGCAAAACCACCAAAACTATTGCTGATGGTGAACCTGAACAATCAAAATAAATGGTATTGTAGGTCCCATTCAGCAGGTAGCCTACAGCAAGATGAGAGTTGTCGCCGGTAACTTACTTTTATTCCGGTAAAACTTATTACAATGCTTATTACATGCTTAGTTCGACACTGAAGGAGAGGACCCATCAGTTGTTACAAAATATGAGGTCTTTTTAGAAGGTAGAAAGAAAGTACAAATATGAGCAGAACATTTGATTAAATCAGAGATTTGTAACGTTTGAATGGATTTTCTGACAGATGCTACATTTGGATCGGTTTGGGTTCCGCAGACTGATCATAACTTAATTTTTTATTTTTTCCCCAGAGGTTAGGTTGGACACTATTTTATAAAAAAAAAAATGTGTAACAGGTTTTAGTAACAGATTTGAACAACATGTTTTTAATTATATGTATTTTTTTATTTAACTAGGCAAGTCAGTTAAGAACAAATTCTTATTTACAGTGACGGCCTAACCCGGCCAAACCCTAACGACGCTGGGCCAATTCTGCGCTGCCCTATGGGACTCCCAATCACGGCCGGTTGTGATACAGCCTGGAATCGAACCAGGGTCTGTAGTGACGCCTCTAGCACGGATATGCAGTGCCTTAGACCGCTGCGTCACTCGGGAGACAAAAACACTTAAACATGTCAAATCGGGGACCGATGCGCATCAGTGAATCATTACATCCCTAATGACAAGCATCTCTGAGAATATGAAGTAAAAGGACAATCGAAAGGGTATAGTGGGCCTAATATGCAAATATATGTTTTTTTTTTTAAATATCCTGTATGAAGGAACCTGTTCAACAAACATATTTCAAATGGTTACAGACAATTACATGAAAATCTTCCTGTAGAAGGAAAGAAGTCATTAGCCTAAATTCTGACTGGGCAGATGGGCCCCAGGCTAGTTTAAATACAGGTAGAGTAGGTCTTACCTTATGTAGACAACCCCGCTGTGGGTGATCCTCCGCTGCCAACCTATAGGGACTTCAGCCGGGGGCTTCCCCTCAGAACACAGACCTTCATACTTCTTTGTTCTGTTCATTGTCCACTCCTTAAGTCCACACAACTACACCCTTGCGATGTGAGATATCACAAGTCTGTCAGAGAGCTCAGACTAGTGTGCGTCATCCTGGGGTCTCTCAGGAGTGAACTGACCAAGCAAGAGATGATGTGCTACAACAGCTTCGATGGTTGGAACTGCCAACTGCCAATCCCACCGTTGCCTGCCTCTTCTGGGACAGGTTCACTGTGGAACCAGACCTTTGAGGCCCTTTGTCCCCATCCTGTTTAATGTCGTCATGTTTAAATCACCATTTTCATCAATGTTTTTGTGAAGAGGCCATGGTAATGGTGGGAGAACCTGCCGACATTGAGATGGGTGACCTGAGGGAACTTGAAGCAGCGCTGCCCAGGCGACCTCTCTCACGGACCAATGTTTCACTTTCAGTTCACAGTAGCTGATATTGGATGGATCTGGTTATCAATGGTGATTAAGTGAGCTCTGGCTGATACTAACTGCCGCTGGTACCTTAAAACTCCTCATGTTGCAGGTTATGTCAGCATTACATCCTCCCAGAGAGGATCATGGATTAAAGCAGCCACTGTCCCATATATTCCAACCTGTAAAACAAGTAAAAAGTAACACCGTCAAATTTACTACAAAAAGCTTTTAAGAATATATTTATAGTCTAAATATATTTATAGTCTAAATACTCTCAATGAGTAGGAGCTCAGAGTATATCTAAATATTTCCCACACAAGACAGGTTTGCAGAGCTTTTACATAGCCCAAAATAATGTTAAATCCATTGTGCACGTTTAAAAATATTGTTTTTCCTCTAAGAAAGAAATCGCTCTTCAATGTAATTTGGACTAGTTGTAGAAGTCACTAGCGATAGTTAGCTGTATTTGGCTATATGCAGAGTGAATGGTCACAAAATCATGATGGATTGGATGCCATTGTTCCAGGCACTGACGTGACTCTGAATACTGCTAAGGCTTAATGATACTGAGTCGCCACGACAATGGGCCAGCCTACCTGCCTCCCATCCCCCTTTTTAATCAAGCCCTTCTCTGGCCAATACCTTAAGAGATCAGTAGTGGCAATAGGATGGGAATATTCCCCCTGTGTATCCACAGCCATTTCTAGGTGGGTGGATTTGGAGGACAAATATATTAGACTTTATAAGCTGTTTTTTCATTTTTGTTGTTTAATTTTAACCAGAGTCTTGCATTCTGTCATCTGAATGGTCAAATCTGTCTCCATCTCTAGTGAATTCTCTTGCTGAAATAGTGGGAGTGTAAAGGTGACAGTGGGCCTCCCAGGGGCTGAAACACTCGATAGCCCTGTGTGTCTCCTGGGCTGCGAGGTGTTCGTCTTCACCGCCAGGCCTGTCAGACCGACAACTTATCTGTAACTCTGGGGTGAAATAAAAACAGCAGCACTTTGATATTGCATTACAGAGTGTGAATCACGCTCGCTGTGCATTTTCTGTGACGGATGACTCATCCACACAGCCGAGCATGCACAGAAAACGCTGGTAATTAAAGCAAGGGTGCCTTCCTTTGCCTAGATACCAATACAAAATGGCTTGGTATTAAATCAGAGCACACACACACACACACACACACACACACACACACACACACACACACACACACACAGAATTGCTCCATGATTGAGAGCAGTGGTAGTGCCACTGCCACAGACACCCTTGGGATATGTCTGAAAGAGGACAAACGGAACAGCAAAGGCCAATATTCAAATCTGATTGTTAGCCTACCATCATTGTGCCATCCTTTATTTTCATAGTTGACTGAAAGCCTGCACAATGTCAAAATAATCACAAATATGGACTGTAGAACAAAACAAAAATCGAAGGTGTTTAATTTGAGGCTTTATCGTGTTTTACCTTCACAGTATGTGTGCCTAAAAGCCAGGCACATTTGTAGAGCATGATAGGCCTACTAGTCCCTCCCACATGATAAATCAGCCATAAAACACTACATGGCTCTCCAGTGTTCCGCCACTGCTCCATAGCTTGGAGGGGAACAGAGCGGGTTGAAAAATAGGCCAGGCTCTCTTGGATGCAAGGTAGCTGTTGCAAGGGGGGGGGGGGGGGGCTTCAGTGTTAGATTCAACAGCTTCAAATATTTTGGCAGTGTAGAGTTCCAGGGACACAGCATCTCTACTTCTGATATTGTGAACAAACAATCCAACTCCACGCCAGATGAGAAAAGAAAAGAAAACGATTGACCCAATGTATTAGAACGACATGTAAATGCAGCCTAAGTACCCATACAGTACAATAAAAAAATATTCCCTGGATAATAAAACGGAAAGCAGGCACACTGGGCCTTAGTGCTGGGCAATATGGCCAAAATATCATATCACTGTATTTTTGTCATTGACGGTATGAAGCTATTTGACGTTTCTGAATAATAACTTGCTTTATGAGTAGCGCATGACCCTAGGATGCCATCAAATTCATTCTAAGTGGTTTTAAAAATGGGCTTTCTCCATTCTGATTGCTTTATACTGTTCAAACAAACTACAACCAAAAATAGTAAGACATTACTGAAAGTGAAGTAGTCTTATTTGTAGAACAACGAAATCCTATTTTGTAGCCTCAAACTCTGGTACTCGATCAATGGTTGCCATTTCTATAGTTATTTGTTCAATTCCAGCCTTCACTTCCATAGTTTTCTTCAATTTCTTAATTTCCTGCACAAATTTGTTATTATTTAAACACTGTCAAGTGCATTTTGTCTTAGTACGCCTCTATAAAATAAAATAAAAGAATATCAGAATATTATCATCATCATCATCATCATCATCATCATCTTTGACCATGTACTTTCGGGTTAATTTGCAGATCTTAATAAAAAAGGGCAGTCGGACAATTTCTGGTGGTCTCTACTCCGAAGTTGTTGACTAGTTGTGCTAGCGTTTAGCTAGCAGTTCTCAGCTGTTAGCAGTTTCGTACTGGCGATAAAAATGAATTATTGCAAGAATTTGAGTAACTACGGAATCATTTAATTAAACAAATCAAACAAAATGACGTTAGAATGTAAAGTAAAAATCCACACCGGTGTGTGTATCAATACCGGTATAGTAAAATGCAGTAAACTAGCGATGTAACGATTAAAATGCTTAAGATGCAAGTGCATAGGTTCGAGGAACCCAAACCGATCCAAATGTAGCTTGCATCGGTCAGAACATTGATTCAAATGTTACAAAATCACTGATTTCACTCAAATGTTTTGCTCAATTTACTTTCTTTCTACCTTCCAAAAATACCTCATATTTTGTGATAACTGATGGGTCCTCTCCTTTAGTCTTGAACTAAGCAAGTAACTGTGTTGATAGTCATTTATATAAAAGTAATTGTGCATGCCGAACAACCCCAGGGAATATCAGTAGCCTAATGACAAATTGAAAACAGGCTTTTAGAAATGTATTAAAAATTAAAACCTGAAATACCTCATCTACATAAGTATTCAGACCATTTGTATTAAGACTCAAAATTGTGCTCAAGTGCATCCTGTTTCCATTGATCGTCGTTGAAATGTTTCTACTACTTGGGAGTCCAGCTGTGGTAAATTCAATTGATTGGACATGATTTGGAAAGGCACACACCCGTCTATAAAAAGGTCCCACAGTTGACAGTGCACGTCAGAGCAAAAACCAAGCCATGAGGTCAAAGGAATTGTCCGTAGAGCTCCGAGACAGGATTGTGTCGAGGCACAGAAGTGCAGTATTGAAGGGTCCCCAAGAACATCATTCTTCAATCATTCTTAAATGGAAGAAGTTTGGAACCACCAAGACTCTTCCTAGAGCTGGCCGACCGGCCAAACAGAGCAATCGGGGGCGAAAGGCCTCGGTTAGGAAGGTGACCAAGAACCAGATGGGCACTCTGACAGAGCTCCAGAGTTCCTCTGTGGAGCTGCGAGAACCTTCCAGAATGACAATAATCTCTGCAGCACTCCACCAATCAGGCCTTTACGGTAGAGTGGCCAGACAGAAGCCACTCCTCTGTAAAAGGCACATGACAGGCCACTTGGAGTTTAGAAAAAGGCACCTAGACTGTCAGACCATGTGAAACTAGATTCTCTGGTCTGATGAAACCAAGATTGAACTCTTTGGCCTAAATGCCAAACGTCACATCTAGAGGAAACCTGACACCATCCCTACAGTGAAGCATGGTGGTGGCAGCATCATGCTGTGTGAATGATTTTCAGCGGCAGGGACTGAGGGTCTAGTCAGGATCGAGGGAAAGGTGAACAGAGAAAAGTACAGAGAGCTCCTTGATGAAGAGCGCTCTGGACCTCAGACTGGGGCAAAGGGTCACCTTCCAACAGGACAACAACCCTAAGCACACAGCCAAGACAACGCAGGAGTGGCTTCGGGACAAGTCTTTGAATGTCCTTGAGTGGACCAGCCAGAGCCCGGACTTGAGCCTGATCGAACATCTCTGGAGAGACCTGAAAATAGCTTTGCAGCAACACTCCCCATCCAACCTGACAGAGCTTGAGAGGATCTGCAGAGAGGAATGGGAGGAACCCCCCAAATACAGGTGTGCCAAGCTTGTAGCGTCATACCCAAGAAGACTCAAGGCCTTAAATCGCTGCCAAAGGTGCTTCAACAAAATACTGAGTAAAAGGTCTGAATACTTATGGAAAATGTGATACGGTTTTTTAACTTCTTATAAATGTGCAAAAATTTGCAAAGACCTGTTTTTGCTTTGTCATTATGGGGTATTGTGTGTAGATTAAATCGTTCCCCCCCCCCCCCCTCAATCAATTTTTGAATAAGGCTGTAACGTAAAAATGTGGAAAAAGTCAAGGGGTCTGAATACTTTCCCGAATGCACTGTATATTCATTGGCTATCTAATAGTGGTAGTGAGGTGGTAGATGCCTAGTCTCACTTACGACTCAGCTCAGGTTAGGGCTGTGCGATATGGTCACATTCACGATATGCTGTATATCGCAATGTTTTGAATTCTGCTGCCACAGTTCTAAAACGTCTTTCTCCCTTGAGGTAAACAGTGTAGGCTAGTATAACTTCTTTGTCGGTGGTCTTGAAGGCCTTCCCAGCTCATACCTATCACACACAAACTAAAAATGTCCAGTAATGCATCAGGCTGTTGCATGAATTTATCCGGCGTGAGCCAGCACTGGAATTCAACCGTATGTTTTTATAAGCAGTTGTCATTTCAGCTTATCATTGTAAACTAAACACTGGAGCAGAGTTCTGATGCTACCCAATAGCGCTGGGCCGTATATTGTGCATCTCACAGAATGGACCAAAAAAAATAAATGAAACTTAGGATCTGTGTTTATTCTACAGTACTCTTGGGGGAAGACACAAAAAAAGCAGAGTTAAATAAACAAATAAAAAGCGTTATGGATGTTACATGAAATGGACAAGCTTTTTGGGGAGACTGAACATATTAGCAAAAGTCTGAGTCTTAGGTCAATACATGGATTGCCATTTCAAAGGCTTGGCTGAACACAAAAACAATTTAGAAAATATAGTAATTTCCATTATTAATTTAGAAAGTAAAAACAACTCACGGAGGTTACATCCTTCATTACAAATGTCTGAGAGTCTAAAATAGACATTCACATCTTAAAAAGGGAAACTCCAATGTTGACACAGTCCTGAAATGTTTTGTATGTCAGCAGTCAAGAAATTGGACAATCAAGAAGCAAAGTGTCACCGGTCAGTCCTAGGTGCCATCTCCGTTCTGATAGGATGGTTGAAGCGCACAATGATAGCAGTCTGCCCAGAGAAAGCCAAGTGAGCTAAAGAGCCAAACCTTTTAATTACATTCATATGAGACAGCCCTCCATCAAGACAGCAGAGCCCCCGTTTCATCAGTATCCATGTTATCTACACTGAGTGTACAAAACATTAGGAACACCTCTTTCCATGACAGACTAAGCAAGTGAATTCAGGTGAAAGCTATGATCCCTTATTGATGTCACTTGTTAAATCCACTTCAAATCAGTGTAAATGAAGTGGAAGAAACAGGTTAAAGAAGGATTTTTAAGCCTTGAGACAAATCAGACATGGATTGTGTATGTGTGCCATTCAGAGGGTGGACATCCAGCCAACTTCACACAACTGTGGGAAGATTTAGAGTCAACATGGGCCAGCATCTCTGTGGAACAATTGACACCTTGTAGAGTCCATACCCCAATGAATTGAGGCTGTTCTGAGGGCAAAAGAGATGCAGCTCAATATTTGGAAGATGTTCCTAATGTTTTGTACACTCAGTGTATAGTTCCAGTCGGTATTAGATAGAACGTTGCGGCCGTGCCCGTTTGGAAAACAACTTGTGGTTACCTAGGTTACCCCACCAGCTCACAGCAAAAACATGACCTTTTTCAAAACGCAATTTTCTTGTTGTCTGCTTGTTTCAGTCAATTACAAAACGACATTCAATAAAGATAGATAGATATAGATCTATCTCTCTATATAAATAAATAGTTTAACTAGGCAAGCCAGTTAAGAACAAATTCTTATTTACAATGACAGCCTAGGAACAGCGGGTTAACTGCCTTGTTCAGGGGCAGAACGAGAGATTTTTATCTTGTCAGGTCGGGGATTCAATCTAGCAACCTTTCGGTTACTGGCCCAATGCTCTAACCACTAAGAAAAGTAAAACATGTCTAATGATTACTTTTCAACATTGCCTGCTCCCGAGCATTCACACTACTTTAAAAAAAACGTAATATCGTAGGGCTTCCCTCATGCCCCTTTTAAAGACTGTGCTAGAAGCCACATGAGTGAGTGCTAGCAAAGACCAACAAAATTAACAAACGGAATATAAAGCTACAAGTTGTGAGTGGAGTTACAAACGGACTATACTAAAGTTAAATGTCTTACCTGTGTAGCCTATTTTGACACCGGGTCCCAACATTTTCCACACCAAATAGCCTGAAGCCACAGGGCTCATCTCGCAGGCTCTATTGAAGCAATAAGGCACAAAGGGGTGTGTCGTGCCTGGATACAGCCCTTAGCCGTGGTATAATGGCCATATACCACAAACCCCTGAGATGCCTTATTGCTATTATAAACTGGTTACAAACTTAATTAGAGCAGTAAAAATATATGTTTTGTCATACCTGTGGTATATACCACGGCTGTCAGCCAATCAACATTCAGTGCTCGAACCACCCATTTTATAATTCCCTACGTGGGACAACACAGCCGCTTTTTGGCATGTTTTGCTATTTCTGTATAAAAACTATATATAATTGGACGAAGTTGTCTCTTTTACAATGAGGGTGAATGGGAAAATGTTATGCCCCAATTTGTGGGTGTGATCGAGGACAACTCATTATTATGTAAATATCAATTCGGAGTATAGAAGAACATGGAGTGAGCACCTCTCCCTCCTTGCGTCTCAGCCATGGAGGATTCTCCCATAAATTGAATAGATTTCCCTGTGCTGTTCTATAATTGGAAAGGACCCCACATCCATAAATATGGGATTTATGAAACACGGGAAGTAATAAGTGGTCCGGCGGGATGTAAACTCAGCAAACAAAGAAAATGTTCTCACTGTTAACTGCATTTATTTTCAGCAAACTTAACATGTGTAAATATATTTGTATGAAAATAAGATTCAACAACTGAGACAAACTAAACAAGTTCCACAGACATGTGACTAAAATAATTGGAATAATGTGTCCCTGAACAAAGGGGGGGGTCAAAATCAAAAGTAAGTCCGTTTCTGGTGTGGCCACCAGCTGCATTAAGTACCGCAGTGCATCTCCTCCTCATGGACTGCACCAGATTTCCCCGTTTTTGCTGCGAGATGCTACCCCACTATTCCACCAAGGCACCTGCAAGTTCCCGGACATTTCTGGGGGGAATGGCCCTAGCCCTCACCCTCCGATCCAACAGCTCCCAGACGTGCTCAATGGGATTGAGATTCGGGCTCTTCGCTGGCCATGGCAGAACACTGACATTCCTGTCTTGCAGGAAATCACGCACAGAACAAGCAGTATGGCTGCATTGTCATGTCAGGATGAGCCTGCAGGAAGGGTACCACATGAGGGAGGAGGATGTCTTCCCTGTAACGCACAGCGTTGAGACTGCCTGCAATGACAAGCTCAGTCCGATGATGCTGTGACACACTGCGCCAGACCATGACGGACCCTTCACCTCCAAATTGATCCTTCTCCAGAGTACAGGCCTCGGTGTAAAGCTCATTCCTTCGACGATAAACGCGAATCCGACCATCACTCCTGGTGAGACAAAACCACGACTCGTCAGTGAAGAGCACTTTTTGCCAGTCCTGTCTGGTTCAGCGACGGTGGGTTGTTGCCAGTGATGTCTGGTGAGGACCTGCCTTACAACAGGCCTACAAGCCCTCAGTCCAGCCTCTCTCAGCCTATTGCGGACAGTCTGAGCACTGATGGAGGGACTGTGCGTTCCTGGTGTAACTCGGGCAGTTGTTTTTGCCATCCTGTACCTGTCCCGCAGGTGTGATGTTCGGATGTACCGATCCTGTGCAGGTGTTGTTACACGTGGTCTGCCACTGCGAGGACGATCACCTGTCCGTCCTGTCTCCCTGTAGCGCTGTCTTAGGCGTCTCACAGTACGAACATTGCAATTTATTGCCCTGGCCACATCTGCAGTCCTCATGCCTCCTTGCAGCATGCCTAAGGCACATTCATGCAGATGAGCAGGGACCCTGGGCATTTTTCAGAGAGTCAGTAGAAAGGCCTCTTTAGTGACCCAAGTTGTCATAACCGTGACCTTAATTGCCTACCGTCTGTAAGCTGTTAGTGTCTTAACGACCGTTCCACAGGTGCATGTTCATTAATTGTTTATGGTTCATTGAACAAGCATGGTAAACAGTGTTTAAACCCTTTACAATGAAGATCTGTGAAGTTATTTGGATTTTTGCAAATGATCTTTGAAAGACAGGGTCCTGAAAAAGGGACGTTTCTTTTTTTGCTGAGTTTATTGTGCTATGACAGCTCAAACCGACACCCATATAGTGGACTTCTAGTAGTTAGACAGACCCTGTACATTCATTATTTATCTTATTTCAGTATTCCATTAACGCGCAGTAGTTTATAAAGAATGGCCAGACCAGCTAGCCTAGCTACCAAAACTCCTTGCTCCGACCAAACGCCATGCCCACGGACATTCGTTTCTCCTCCGCAATGAGTCTGGATCTGAGTAACTAGCTAGAACGCTAACCTAACGCAGTAGGCATAGAAAGATGAGATCCCACTTCGGTATATTTTTCTTGCGACTCATCATAGGCTACTAGAACGCAAACGCATTCTAAGGGTTCTGATTGGTCCCAGAAACCGATGGGTTGGACCAGAGCCAAAAGGGTTGGGCCAAAGTTGCGTTTACTAAATGAATCATTGGCTTTGATACTCTGATTGGTTAGAGACGATCCAATCGCTGATGATCTTGTTTTGTACAACACCCCAGACATTTATTTTAACGTTCAGAAACGTCAATAATCATCGCTGTCATACAGGTTTTCGAAAAAATACACTGATATGCCCCTTGTCTTTCATATCAGCTAGAAAGAATCTTTCAAATAAAAAAAAGATGCACTCACTGCAGCAGTTTTGCACAGATCCACAAGCTGTGTGTGTGCCTTCAGTTAAGGAACTACACTTCCTCCCCAGTTACTTTTACATGCTGACCACACCACCCGCGTTGCATGCACGAGCTTTGCAAAATAAACATATTTTTCAATAATTTCATCCGAACTGCTCGGCTACGAGCTTCTGCATAACCATCAAGCATTTTAGATGCTAGTGTAACCGATGTGAAATGGATAGCTAGTTAGCGGGGTGCGCGCTAATAGCGTTTCAATCGGTGACGTCACTCGCTCTAAGACCTTGAAGTAGTTGTTCCCCTTGCTCTGCAAGGGTCGCGGCTCTTGTGGCGCGATGGGTAACGATGCTTCGTGGGTGTCAGTTGTTGATGTGTGCAGAGGGTGCCTGGTTCGGGGCGAGGAGAGGGACAGAAGCTATACTGTTACACTTGATGCACTGCAAGTCCCGCCTCTCCCATCTCCTCATAGTTTTTTTTATTTAACTAGGCAAGTCAGTTAATCACAGATTCTTATTTACAATAATGGCCTAGGAACAGTAAGTTAAATGCCTTGTTCAGGGGCAGAACGACAGATTTTTACCTTGTGAGCTCGGGGATTTGATCTAGCAGCCTTTCGGTTACTGGCCCAATGCTCTATCCACTAGGCTATGTGCATATAACCATGTGAGTGAAAGAAGGATGAAGCAGGGCCACACTCCAGTCCATTTGTTGGTGGTAATGCACCTTAAAGTTGGTTGCCAACTGCCATAGAAAATCCACAGAGGAAGAATGAACAAGGAGAAAAACGAACTAGAATTCCCCCTTTTTATCTGTGGATTAATTGTCAGAGTAGAGCGCAAACGATTTTGTATGACTCAACATGGGGTCAAAATTCTATAAAGATCCAGCTAATCCAGTCGGTTTTGATATTTTAACCTGGATGTCATGAAAGCTTTTGGTAGGGATAGACAAAATCAACACAGGCATGATGGCGCACACAGACGCATGCGCGTTACCGGTTTGGTCAGCATGTTACACACAGGTGTTCAGAGCAGGCTATATAGCCAATTACCACAGGTGGCCCGCCTATGGCTTCCCTTGTGGGGACACTAACCCTATGAAAGGTGTAGTCATTTAACCTTCTGTTTTTTTATTATTGTTTTTGGCTGATATCAAAGATATGTTCCTTATGTTTCCAAAAACGGGTGCAAGTGTCACGCTCTTAACAAAACTCCCCTGGTCAGAAGATACTATTGTCAATAGGCACTAAAGCAGTTAGCTTTCATGAATGGGGTAGCAACAGACCAGACACTAATGTATAACATTACTTTCAACTGAAATGAAAAGGAAAACCACAAAAATACCCAAGATGTTGGGAAACAAATAATGGATCTCTTGATGCAACATGGTCATTTTTTGTCCTTACCTTTATCATAAAAATAAGGTTTTGACAGTGGAGCAATACTCTATTCTCTCTCACAAATTAATATCTACTAAGATTTCATTCTCTGTCCTATGGGATGTTTGCTGGTGGCCTATGCAGAGGGTCTGATTAACATTGCAAACAGACCAGATGCTGAACAAGCATCTAAACCCATACGAACATCTGCAAAACCAACATTCTGTTATTAAGCATTACAGTACAACAACAAAAAATTACAAAAAAATACTGTTACGGATTGCCATCACTATCCACTATATAGGAGGGAACCAATTAGGCCAGGTACATTATTACTGTGCCATAGCCACACTCCTCTGAAACCACAGACAACACGGCATAAGTAGTTAACGTTACATATTGATGACATTATGTCGTGTGTGCGTGAGGTAGGCAGCACGCGCACTATTTTGAAAACCATGCGCGTTGTCGGGTGCTGATTTGACTGGCAAAATAATCTGCGTAGATAACTAACTGTTAGGGTAACTAACTTTCTTGCTAACTATAAAGCATGTAAATTGCAGGTGATAATTGCATGCTAATAGCATGCTATCTAGCTGGCTACCTAGCCTTACTTCAGCTTCCTACTGGTGGCTAGTTACGCGTACGAGCCTGCTGCTATTGACGATGCCATAACAAACACAGCAAGAGCAATTTCACAGCCAAGCGACACGGATGGAGAAGATAGCTACAACAGTAGTCCTGTATGATAAAATAATATTATTTTATTTTACATAGATTTTGGTGTTACTAGTCGCTAGCTAGCTATTTAGCTAGCCAGCTAGAGTTGCCTATAAATGTTTTCTTAAAATGTGTAAACTAATATAGCACTCTTACCTGTATAGCTTCCCATATCAGAAGACAAAAAACACGACACGGAGAATTTAGTTCAATAACAACATGAACCGAAGCCCTTCTTTGCAGAAATGTCAGTCGAGCCAGGGCCAAAATTGAGACAGACACCAGGCAGAGGTCTGTTGCTGAGAGGCTTGAGAGTCAGAAATAAGGTTTAGCATATCCAAAATACCATGCCCTCCATTTCAACAGTTAACATTTTGCTTTTCAGGATTACATGTAGAGAAATGTAAAAATAAAAAAGAAGCAGAGGTTCACGTTTGCTATTCCTTTGAAAATCTACATTAAAGCGCTCCCACGTACAAGTGCCACTGCTAGATTTCTCTCGAGCTTGTTGGGAATAGAAAGATGGGAGCGATGGATTGCGCATGCGCCACAGCTGGAGCCTGGAAAATCTGTCCCAGCATGCAACAGAATGTAAAAAGAACGCAAGGTTTAGAAAGGGAGACATGTTGAAACATTCTAGTATCTTCAAAATTATTGTGGTGGGTGCATACCATAATGCAGGCATATTCTGATTATTTAATATATTGTGATTATTTTATGTGTTTATAGTACACTACTGCTGGACAGTTCATAATGCATCCATTGAATGTATTTCATTTGAAGGATTTCCCACACAACTTTCATAGTAAATAATGTGTATACATTTGGATTCTTGTTATTTAGCCGACGCTCTTATGCAGAGCGATTTACAATTATTAATGCATTCATCTTAAAGGTCGACTTTGGGCACAAAAAACTGTCAACTCCGCCCCGTTCTCAATTTTCGAACATAAATGGAGTGTGTCATTCTGGTCACGCCGCGACCGACGTAGCAAAGTCGTTAACTAAACAAGCCACTTTAGCTAGCCAGTAATGGTGCTTTTAAGACAAATGGGAACTGAAGAAACATTTTTAAAACGTGGTCAAATCATGTTGTCAATGATATTCAGGCCGGAAAGTCGGAGCTGTAGAAAGATTCTCGACTTGAATTCGGAGTTGGAGGACCTTTCAAAATGATTTTTTCCCAGTCTGAGCTATTCTTTTCCGGAGTTCCGAGTTGTCTTGAACCCACTGAAGTCGGGGATTTACGAGTTCCGAGTTGTTTTGAACGCGGCATAACTCATCCAGAATGTGTTTGGAAATAGGCAAAAAATAGCACTTCTGTAGCCAAATGTCTTTTTCATAAATGTTTGTTTTTAAGCATTAAATGACCTGGTATGATGGTGCATTGATCAGTTAGTTATACAGTTTAAAGACGTTATTTTTACCGAAAGCTAACCTTTAAGATAACTAGGTGATAAAACCACATATCATAGTTATTACATTAGTACATTGTTCCTCAATAAAGAAGTTAATGCTAGTAGGCAAAAAAATGTGCACACGTATTTATTTATTATACATACATCTTAAGCGTATGTATTATCATACATCTTAAGTGTATCAAGCCCCAGCATGTTCAATTCACTGTAGGAGCCTTGCTGCTGCATCAGGATCATGCCTCCATCCCATAGTGAGAGAAAGGGAATCTTAGATGCAATGGGCTTTGCTGCCACCTAGTGAACAGATGGAGCTCTCCAGCTCCCTGTTGTGCTGAAATCTACAGAAAGACGTCTTGCTCCCAGACAAGTTAAACAACTTCTTTGCTCGCTTTGAGGACAATACAGTACCACTGACACCGCCACTACCAAAGCCTGTGGTGTCTCCTTCACCGTGGCCAAGGTGAGTAAAACATTTAAACGTGTTAACCCTCGCAAGGCTGCCAGTCCAGACTTAACCTTTAAGATAGCTAGTTCTATTTCCATCCAAAACATTCTGGATGATGTATGATAATACATACACTTAATTAAGATGTAATAGGCAAAAAATAGCACTTCTGTAGCCAAATTTATTTTTCATAAACGGAACAGTAGCGGAAAGTTCTTCAGCGTACACATCACGGCCAAACTTAAATGGTCCAAACACACAGACAGCGTGGTGAAGAGGGCACAACAGCGCCTCTTCAACCTCAGGAGGCTGAAGAAATTTGTCTTGTCACATAAAACACTCAAACTTTTACAGATGCACAATCGAGAGCATCCTGTTGGGCTGTATCACCAGCTGGTACGGCAATTGCTCCGCCCACAACCACACGGCTCTCCAGAGGGTAGTGAGGTCTGCACACCGCATCACCGGGGGCAAACTACCTGCCCTCCAGGACACCTACAGTGCCCAATGTCAGAGGAAGGCCAAAAAGATCATCAAGGACAACAACTACCCGAGCCACTGCCTGTTCACGCCGCTACCATCCAGAAGGTAAGGTCAGGACAGGTGCATCAAAGCTGGGATCAAGAGACTGAAAAACAGCTTCTATCTCAAAGCCATCGGACTGTTAAACAGCCATAACTTACAAAGAGGGGGTGCTGCCAACTTACAGACTCAAATCTCTGGCCACTTCAATACATTTAATAAAAGGTATCACTAGTCACTTTAAATAATGCCACCTTAATAATGTCTACATATCCTACATTACTCATCTCATGTGTCAGAAGTTGACATACACCTTAGCCAAATACATTTAAAACTCAGTTTTTCACAATTCCTGACATTTAATCCTAGTAACAATTCCCTGTCTTAGGTCAGTTAGGATCACCACTTTATTTTAAGAATGTGAAATGTCAGAAAAATAGTAGAGAATGATTTATTTCAGCTTTTATTTCTTTCATCACATTCCCAGTGGGTCAGAAGTTTACATACACTCAATTAGTATTTGGTATCATTGTCTTTAAATTGTTGAACTTGGGTCAAACGTTTTGGGTAGCCTTCCACAAGCTTCCCACAACAAGTTGGGTGAATTTTGGCCCATTCCTCCTGACAGAGCTGGTGTAACTGAGTCAGGTTTGTAGGCCTCCTTGCTCACACACACTTTTTCAGTTCTGCCCACAAATTTTCGAAAGGATTGAGGTCAAGGCTCTGTGATGGCCACTCCAATAACCTTAACTTTGTTGTCCTTAAGCCATTTTTTCACAATTTTGGAAGTTTGCTTGGGGTCATTGTCCATTTGGAAGACCCATTTGCGACCAAGCTTTAACTTCCTGACAGATGTCTTGAGATGTTGCTTCAATATATCCACATAATTTGCCTGCCTCATGATGCCATCTATTTTGTGAAGTGCATCAGTCCCTCCTGCAGCAAAGCACCCCCACAACATGATGCTGCCACCCTCGTGCTTCACGGTTGGGATGGTGTTCGTCGGCTTACAAGCCTCCCCCTTTTTCCTCCAAATATAACGATGGTCATTATGGCCAAACAGTTATATTTTTGTTTCATCAGACCAGAGGACATTTCTCCAAAAAGTACAATCTTTGTCCCCATGTGCAGTTGCATATCATAGTCTGGCTTTTTATGGCGTTTTTTGGAGCAGTGGCTTCTTCCTTGCTGAGCAGCCTTTCAGGTTATGTCGATATAGGATTTGTTTTACTGTGGATATAGATAATTTTGTACCTGTTTCCTCCAGCATCTTCACAAGGTCCTTTGCTGTTGTTCTGGGATTGATTTGCACTTTTCGCACCAAAGTACATTCATCTCTAGGAGACAGAACACGTCTCCTTCCTGAGCGGTATGACGGCTGCATGGTCCCATGGTGTTTATACTTGCGTACTACTGCTTGTACAGATGAACGTGGTACCTTCAGGTGTTTGGAAATTGCTCCCAAGGATAAACCAGACTTGTGGAGGTCAACAATTTTTTTTCTGAAGTCTTGGCTGATTTCTTTTGATTTCCCATGATGTCAAGCAAAGAGGCACTGAGTTTGAAGGTAGGCCTTGAAATACATCCACAGCTACACCCCCAATAGACTCAAATGATGTCAATTAGCCTATCAGAAGCTTCTAAAGCCATTACATAATTTTCTGGAATTTTCCAAGCTGTTTAAAGGCACAGTCAACTTAGTGTATGTAAACTTCTGACCCACTGGAATTGTGATACAGTGAATTATAAGTGAAATAATCTGTCTGTAAACAATTGTTGGAAAAATGACTTGTGTCATGCACAAAGTAGATGTCCTAACCGACTTGCCAAAACTATAGTTTGTTAACAAGAAATTTGTGGAGTGGTTGAAAAACGAGTTTTAATGACTCCAACCTAAGTGTATGTAAACTTCCGACTTCAACTGTAAATACTGTATTCTATACCATCTACTGCATCTTGCCTATGCTGCACGGCCATCGCTCATCCATATATTTATATGTACATATTCTTAGTAATCCCTTTACATTTGTGTGTATTAGGTAGTTGTTGTGAATTTGTTTGATTACTTGTTACTGCACTGTCGGAACTACAAGCACAAACATTTCGCTACACTCGCATTAACATCTGCTAACCATGTGTATGTGACCAATAAAATTTGATTTACTGTACTTCAGCACTGCATCAGAAATTCTGCCAGCCGGATAGATGAGGGACTGCATGAATCGGTCCAATTCTCAAAATCTATATCCTAAATCAGCAGCACAGTTGTGACATTCATTCAAAGCCATACGCACATTCATGGGTTTGCACAGGTGGTGGATAAACATTGGATGAATGTTGTTGCATATTTTTCATTGCTCCCAGGACAGTGCACCTGTGTTTTTCATGCTCAGAACACACTCCAACCCTGCAGTAGAGAGATTATAAACAGACCGTACACATTGTTCAGAGCAGTCACTATACTTTATTTTAGGGGGAGAAATGGCATAAAATGTCTTCTGTACAATATTTAACTATCACTTCCAACCAAGCCCTGAAACGGTTTTGTTAAATACTTGCAAAACAAAGGAAAAGATGTCATGTTTATTTCGATAGCAGGATGGCCATTTATGACTACGGTGAGAATATCGGCAGGTAACACAAACCTCAGTTACAGTGACACCAATTTTATTGTGATGACGAAAATAATGCGTCACCATAACATAGAAAATGTTAAATGACAAAAAAAAAAATCCATAGCTTGTCAAATCTCATATTCCCACAGCACTGTTAACTACACAAGTCTATGGTTACACCATACAATCTGCCTTCAACACTGATCAATGTTGTGGGAAAGTTGAGTTGACAGCTAGGATGTGTGTCTGATTGGTCTGAGGTAATGAATGAGCCAATCCAGGGAGTCTTTGCTAGCCTATATAATAACAATACTTTTTCCTTTGAAAGAGAAGTGAGCATTGTCTGGGCCTTGACATAAATTAATAAAACCATATTTTTTACAATACAATTACATATAAAATGAACATTAAATTCTTTTTTGGAATATTATTAACATGATAAAGGATTGTTTTCTTTTTCACCTTGAGACCATAAAAACAACCTCATGCTAAAATCACTATCTAAAACAACATTCATATGTACATACTGTGCATTTTCCATCCAGTCATCTGCTGTCATAGAGGGGTTTGGCTTATGTTAAGGGGTATACTACAATGTAGGCGACATGCAATGTGTGCCTCCTTAAGAACATGACGGTGTCATAGAAGTAGCTTGTTTGACATGAAAGAAACCTAGAAACCTTCTGAGGCCAGAGGGGGAGTATCTGTTTAGGGAGATAGAGTATCTGCACAGCAGTAGTGTTCCTAAAAAGATATTGTGGAACAAAATATGGATGCAAACAGATTGGATTTGACTTTCCTCTTTAGCGTCAGTGCTAAAAGATAATACAGACACAAAGTGTACATATCAAAATGGCAGCAGTTGCAAATCTGCCTCCCTCTGTTTTTGAAGATTGCTCTTCTGTTGGCTCCCCATGTCTACACTCCTGAATCAGAGTGGCTCCGGTTAGAGCGGAATAGCAAGAGTAGCATAGATGTCAGTCAGTCAGAGAATAAGAAACCCTGAGCTACACGGTGTTAGTCCTACAGATGCCGAGACCGCTTTAAATCCAGAACGTACATGTTGTTGCACTATTGAGTTGGCATACAGTTCTTGCCAGAGAGGATGTACTGGTTTTAAGTCAGAGAATAAACACAAACAGATGATTACATTGATTTAAAAACAAACGCTACATAGAGTGAAAGAAAGTTGGTGCCATGGCAAGAAGCAAACTGTCAGTTCCAACTTTGATTGCATACAGTTAAAACAGTAGAAGCATGGTGTTATTATATCCCTGAACGTCTCTCCTTAAGTGGTAGGATATAACAAAATCTGTCTGATGGAGAGAAGCACAGAATTGAGTCACCAGTGTTTTACTACAATTGGACTACTAATAGAACATATCTGGTTAGACTCTGAAAGCTACAATTGGCAATTTGAATCTGTTATGTGTTGTCTACAGTAGCACATAGCCAAAGTGGTGGACATGCTGTCAGTGATGAAGAATACAAGATTGAGGGGGAACACGTATCGATTTTTATCATGATGGCTACATTAGCAATGTAGAACACCTGACATGATCTGAATAACCCGTCTAAATGGACATCTACCTGAAAACCACAGAAGCCGTAAAGACCTCATGTATGCACCTCTCGACTAAGTTATCCAAAATAATGGCACGAGAATGAGTCAGAGCCTAAAAGCAGAGGGGGGGGTTGTCGTAGAGTAATGTATGCTTCCTGAGACGTATTGAAATACGGTGAAAATAGTAGACTACGAACAGAAAACACCACAAACATGGCAGGGAGAAAGAGCAATACAGTTACAGCGGATTGTAGACATTCGAGTTTAAAATCAAAAGGGGGTTTCAAACAACCGACACCAGCGTCACACTTTTACATAGAGGCTCAAAAACAAAACTAAAAAAGGCATGCGTTTTTAATATTATGTGGACACCGCAAACCTAAAAAGGGAAGTGCTTAAAAATATTTTTCCTCAAATATTTTCATATTTTCAGGGATGTTTAAAAAGTTCAAAACATTTTGGTAAAAACAACAATGCTCACAGTCACATTTGAATAGCAGGGGCAACATAGAAAATACACAAAAAAAATACACAAACAGAAATGAAGAAGGCAGAAACACTTGTTTGTGAATGGCCATTTTGTTGGCATACTCCATTATTTGAAAAAGCTTCAATACCAAACATGTCATCTGAATGTCAATGTCCTGTAGTGGTTTTAGTGTTACAAAGGAAAACATATTTATTTGTAGGATGTACAACTGAGGTATACCTTGTTGAGAGACTCAAGAGGTTGATGGTTATTTGTATAGAAATGCTGTGAAGCAGGTCCGGATAAATAACCTTGATTACGCTGTTCTCTCTCTCTCTCTCTCTCTCAAGCAGCGAAACACAGACATTCAGAAGCTGTTTCTTATTGGCATTACAGTAGTCATTCTGAGAAACACAAACAGAAAATGTGTTTAAAAACCAAGTTGCCCTTTTTTTTCTGCTGAAATGAAGTTAACTGTGTGTCTCGATTCTTCTTCTCTCCTGTTCCGCCTTTTCTTAGAAAAAAAACTGAAGTCAGTCCAGGAAGTACATTTTCCTTTATTTTACAAAAAAATTGTAATATCAACCAAAAGGTCAACTTTAAAATGACTTTGTCCATTGTCAAGGTGCTGGACAAAAATATTTGTTCAGTGAGGGGTCTAGATGATTGATTGTCCACCCTCCCCACCCCCCATCATGCCCTCCCATTTTAAAGGACCTGGGCATGAGGAAGTCTTTAGGTACACATGTAGCTAAATGCAATAGGAACCAGTTTAAAACTGGATCATTCTCCATGAACCCAGGTCCACTAAATGATTTTGGCGCCACTTTGGGTATAATCCCAGAGTTAGCAACAAACGTTGGAAAGAGTCCTGACCTTCTGCTTAGGGAGGCGAGTCTCTCTGGGTTCTGTTCTTCTGTTCATACGCCTAGTCATAGGCTGGATTCTTTGGGGGGGTAGTCCACGTTGGTCACCATGGTGACGACTGTGACTATCTCCTCGGGCGCGGTGATGTTGTTGAGGCGCTGCATCTGCACCATGCGCTCCTCCACACACCCTGCCGACAGGCGCGCCTCCGCCTCGTGGTCCCAGCACTCCTCGATGGTCTCACACAGCATGGTCAGACCCTGGGAGGGACAGAACACACACACACGGTTACCCTCGGCGACACAAGGGCACAATGACACACATGGAGCGAGGCCCGTGGTGCGTCATGGTGGACAGAGAGAGACCAGACACCATTAAGTTAACTAATCTACTGTTACAGATCCACAAGAGAGGAAACAGATCTGGTAGGAGACACTGAGAAACTGTGAGGAGGAGGCCACTCAGCAGACATATCAGACAGAAATGGCCACTATCTTCTGGACTGGGTGGAGAAATAAAAGTGTCTGCGTTGGGCTCGCGTTAGGATGCTCTGCAGACAGTAGAGATTCAGACAAACCATTTTAGCTAACCATAGTCAAGACATAAACAGATGAGGTAAACAGTGCCCTGGGTCATGGTAAAAATGTGCTTAACAAATCACATAATAAGGTGCATGGACGCACTCTGTGTGCAATAAGTGTTTAACATGATTTCTGAATGACTACCTCATCTCTGTACCCAACATATATCATTATCTGTAAGGTCCCTCAGTTGAGCAGTGAATTTAAACACAGATTCAACCACAAAGACCAGAGGTTTTTCAATTCCTCGCAAAGGGAAGGTTGGTAGATGGGTAAAAAAAAAAAGCTGACTTTGAGCATGGTGAAGTTATTAATTACACTTTGGATGGTGTACCAATACACCCAGTCACTAAAAATATACAGGTGTCCTTCCTAACTCAGTTACCGGAGGGGAAGGAAACCGCTGAGGGATTTTACCATGAGGCCCGCAAAACACCAGTCTCAACGTCAACAGTGAAGAGGTGACTCCGGGATGCTGGCCTTCTAGGCAGAGTTGAAAAGAAAAGCCATATCTCAGACTGGCCAATAAAAATAAAAGATTAAGATGGGCAAAAGAACACAGACACTGGACAGAGGAACTCTGCCTAGAAGGCCAGCATCCCTGAGTCGCCTCTTCACTGTTGATGTTGAGACTGGTGTTTTGCGGGTACTATTTAATGAAGCTGCCAGTTGAGGACTTGAGGCATCTGTTTCTCAAACTAGACACTCTAATGTACTTGTCCTCTTGCTCAGTTGTGCACAGGGGCCTCCCACTCCTCTTTCTATTCTGGTTAGAGCCAGTTTGCCCTCTTCTGTGAAGGGAGTAGTACACAGCGTTGTACGAGATCTTCAGATTCTTGGCAATTTCTTGCATGGAATAGCCTTCATTTCTCAGAACAAGAATAGAGAAGCGAGTTTCAGAAGAAAGTTCTTTGTTTCTGGCCATTTTTAGCCTGTAATTGGACCCACAAATGCTGATGCTCCAGATATTCAACTAGTTTTTTTTTATCAGCACAACAGTTTTCAGCTGTGCTAACATAATTGCAAAAGGGTTTAATAATCTACCGTTTCCAGCTACAATAGTCATTTACAACATTAACAATGTCTACACTGTACTTCTGATCAATTTGATGTTATTTTAATGGACAAAAAAAATATATATATATTTCGAAAACAAGGACATTTCTAAGTGACCCCAAACTTTTGAACGGTAGTGTATATTAGTGTTTTATTATTCATAAATCTTTGACAAATGTTCAAATTTTTCTTCCACTTTGACAGAGTACTGTGTAGATGGTTGACAATAAACTTTTTTTTTTACAATTAAATCAATTTTAATCCCACTTTGTAACACAACAAAGGGGTGTGAATACTTTCTGAAGGCACTGTCCTCCATCTCCTTACTGTTGCATGACAATGGGTATTTGGTCATTTGTGGTAGTCACGGTACTACCCCTTCAGTCAGGTCACAGTGGTTGATTGGTTAAGATACATGGTGTATATGTTCTACTCACAGTGTGTTTCTGCCAGCACTCCCTGAGTGTGGGCCTCAGCTTTTTGTGAACTACAACATCCTGCATGTCCTCCAGGGATGGGTGCTGGCCAATCTCCTCCTCAAACGGCAGCATGTACTCATCCACTGGGCCTGAAATAACACAGCAGACTGTTACCTCAACACCACAGTGATCCATTCCAACAAAGAGAAAACCTTCACAAAATGCAATCAATATACCAATCATTACTTTCAGCTAATAAAGAAAATAAAACAGTGGTCTAAACACAATCAGTGATCTCTGAGTTTTTCCCCCCAAGGTATTCAGAGCTGATGCTTTGTGTTGTCTAACAGCTCTTGACCAGTGGAGGTCTCCCTCTGGGCAGTGAGTTGCTCTGACCTGGCTCTAACCCAGAGTTGCCCTCCAGTGATAACCAGAGGTCATGCAGGGCGTTCCACATGCTGACCCCCGACACAACAACCCGGGTTAGGCCAGGTCAATACGGCTCCATGGAACCAGACAGACAGAATCCAGACGGAATTCCCTGGATAGACACCAGGACTATGGTAGTGCAGGAAAGGACCCCCCCCCTCCTGGAGAGATACTGTGTATGCTGGCTTCTGCTCCAGCCCTACACCTGATTTAGCTAATCAAGGTTCCGAGTAAAGCTGGAACACAATCCTGCGGTAGTGTAGCTCTCCAGAGAGTATGCTAGGAAGACAGGAAGAGGGTTGGCCACTCCTACTCTGCGTGGGCCACCCCTACCCTGCGTGGGCCACCCCTACCCTGCGTGGGCCACTCCTACTCTGCGTGGGCCACCCCTACCCTGCGTGGGCCACTCCTACCCTGCGTGGGCCACCCCTACTCTGCGTGGGCCACTCCTACTCTGCGTGGGCCACTCCTACTCTGCGTGGGCCACCCCTACTCTGCGTGGGCCACTCCTACTCTGCGTGGGCCACTCCTACTCTGCGTGGGCCACCCCTACTCTGCGTGGGCCACTCCTACCCTGCGTGGGCCACCCCTACCCTGCGTGGGCCACCCCTACTCTGCGTGGGCCACTCCTACTCTGCGTGGGCCACCCCTACTCTGCGTGGGCCACTCCTACTCTGCGTGGGCCACACCTACTCTGCGTGGGCCACCCCTACTCTGCGTGGGCCACTCCTACTCTGCGTGGGCCACTCCTACTCTGCGTGGGCCACCCCTACTCTGCGTGGGCCACTCCTACTCTGCGTGGGCCACCCCTACTCTGCGTGGGCCACTCCTACCCTGCGTGGGCCACCCCTACTCTGCGTGGGCCACTCCTACCCTGCGTGGGCCACCCCTACTCTGCGTGGGCCACTCCTACCCTGCGTGGGCCACTCCTACTCTGCGTGGACCACTACTACTCTATGGTCCTTCCAGGGAGTGTGTTCTTACCGTCAGCAGCCTTGCAGCGTGCGGCCAGCTCCCACAGCACCAGTCCCAGGGCATACATGTCTATCCTCAGGAACGAGTCCCGCTGGAAGTTGATGGCCCCCTCCAGCACCTCAGGGGCCATGTACCTCCGGGTGCCCACCTGGAATGAACAGACGCGCACACACACACACACACACACACACACACACACACACACACACACACACACACACACACACACACACACACACACACACACACACACACACACAGGTTAGAGATCAATCTCAATCGGTGGTCCTGCCTGTTTTGGATAATTTACATGCAATTGTCTCAATCTGACATCAGGGAATACAGAGTTCTGCTTGTGCTGAACAGATTGACGATGTTGATGTTTTTTTCTTTGTAACATGAACGTCGAGGTATGCTGACGTTTTTACAGTCATGTAGAACATCATGGACTACACCTTCCACAACCATTCCTCCCATCACTCATCACTCACCTGTCCGTGCGTGTCCCCAGCGGATTTCCCAGCCTCAAACCTCTGGGCCAGGCCAAAGTCAGCGATGCAGGCTGTCAGGTTGGACTTTAGAAGGATATTCTTACTCTTGATATCCCTGTGGATTACAGCAGAACAGAAACACACCAATGAGACAACAGACAGCGCGGGAGAGGAAAGATACCCATCATTTAACAGGATGAATGTTGTGTACTTTGACCTGTTCACCAGACGTCCTAACTGTCCCAGACCTGCTGTTTTCAACTCTCTAGAAAGAGCAGGAGCGGTAGAGATACTCTGAATGATCGGCTATGAAAAGCCAACTGACATTTACTCCTGAGGTGCTGACCTGTTGCACCCTCTACAACTACTATGATTATTATTATTTGACCATGCTGGTCATTTATGAACATTTGAACATCTTGGCCAAGTTCTGTTATAATCTCCACCCGGCACAGCCAGAAGATGACTGGCCACCCCTCATAGCCTGGTTCCTCTCTAGGTTTCTTCCTAGGTCCTGGCCTTTCTAGGGAGTTTTTCCTAGCCACCGTGCTTCTACACCCGCATTGCTTGCTGTTTGGGGTTTTAGGCTGGGTTTCTGTACAGCACTTTGAGATATCAGCTGATGTAAGAAGGGCTATATAAATACATTTGATTTGATTTGATTTACTTTCTGGAAGCAGAGTTAGATTTTTGGGGGGGGTAAGTGAAGGAAGGCAGTGGATTGAAAAGACCATCGAAGAGTAGGTCTTTAATGGCAGTGTAATGATAGAGGAACACAAACAGAGATAGGTGACCAGGGAGGATGGGAGAGCAGGGAGCTGACCTGTGGGCGATGGCTGGCTTGTGTCCGTCCTTCAGACCAGGGATGTCTTCATGGAGGTAGGCCAGGCCTCGAGCCGTGGTCTGGGCTATGTGGCACAGCTCGCTCCACGACAACACGTTGGCCTTCAAATAGTCTGTCAACGAGCCCTGGAAATTGAGGCAGACAACCAGTTAATATAACAGCACCTAGCAAATGTGGCTCACCTTGAAGTCAACATGCCACCATACCATCTGACATAATGCCAGCTGATTGTTCTACCTCTAACCACTAGAGGGCAGATATATTCAACACAGATAAAGACCATTCTAGTGTTTTCTGAAAAATAGGAAGGAACAGCTCTATCTAAGGTTGTCTAGTTAATAAATACTGGATCAGTGTTGCTACATAGACTTGCATTTTCACAACGACGCTTGATGTCTTGGGATAAATGTTAAATTCTAGCATGACTTCGTTGAATGAGTTGTGATTTAATTTGCTTTGTTTGTGCTGTGATCTTCTGACCAGCAGGGGGGGCTGTACCTTCTCGTGGTACGCTGTGATCAGCCACAGCTCTATGTCCATGTTGTTTCCCCTCTTCTCTGCTCCCAGGAAGTGGAGCAGGTTCTCATGCCTCATCCCGCTCAGGTTGTAGATCTCATACTCGTTCTGCCATGACTGCTTGTCCTGAGGACGCCAAACACACAGAAAACTGTTCAAGATGTACAATATCAACTGAGAATGGGTTTTGGATTCCTACTAGACATGAAAAGAAAAAAGAAAAAATATGATTGTTATTTAAAAATAGCATAATAATGTATGTTAGGTCATGTCAGTTGCTGCTCAGTGGTCAATCAAGGCCACTGTGGGCTTAGTGATTGGCCTCTAAAGTAGGGGGCTGGTCAGCCCAGGAGGATTACCTAGGGCCTGGAGCTTTAAGACTGATGACGCTCTCTTCTCCCTTCCAAAGAAGCAGAGAAAGCCTCCACACAGCCCTCTGTCCTGCTACTAGTGGTGGTTAGTGGTTACATTACTGTACCTGAATGGGGAATATTTTGACAGCCACGTAATCGTTGAGCAACTGAGCCTTCCACACGCAGCCGAAGCGCCCCCTGGCTTTGATCTCAATCAACTGCAGTGGCTTCTGTCCCAGGATGGGGGAGGGAGGCATGGGCCCCGGGTCCTGCAGAGGAGAAGAGAGAGAAACACACATCAAACTCACTGTTTGTTACACAGACACCAAGCATTAAATGGGACTGCAGTACATTGAAGTAGGATCCAAAATGGCTTCCATGTTGCAGGGCCAATGGTTGGGCTATGGGGAAAAGAGAAACTTTTAACCAGCTGCTGGGCTGGGTGCTATGAAGCTTTGACAGAAGGGGCTTATGGGGGCTAGGGAAGTGATGAGCATGTTAAACTTAAATCACCAACCCGTCTCCTCTCTGGACTACTGGATGAGGCCTGACCTACTTACCGTAGAGTAGCATGGAGGGACTGACTGACTGCTGCAGCACACCTGGTCTGGAGGGATATCTAGACCCGATTTACACTATAGGGCCAACCAGAACCATTCTGTTCTTTCCCGCTCGGCTTGGCCCAGGAGTTTACATTGCCTACTCTGAGCTGAGACCGCCACTTTTGACTGGTACTGTATACTGTAGGTACGGCTCTGATCTGCACTGGAGTCATGTAAAAGCATATGCTCTGCTCTAACTATAGATCATGTTTTATGGGCATGTCCATCATGTCCATCATAGCTCCAGACAGTAAGAAAAACAGACCTTTGCCTCGATACCATCAAGGAAGAGAACTACAGGATACCATCAAGGAAGAGAACTATAGGATACCATCAAGGAAGAGAACTATAGGATACCATCAAGGAAGAGAACTACAGGATACCATCAAGGAAGAGAACTATAGGATACCATCAAGGAAGAGAACTATAGGATACCATCAAGGAAGAGAACTATAGGATACCATCAAGGAAGAGAACTATAGGATACCATCAAGGAAGAGAACTATAGGATACCATCAAGGAAGAGAACTACAGGATACCATCAAGGAAGAGAACTACAGGATACCATCAAGGAAGAGAACTACAGGATACCATCAAGGAAGAGAACTACAGGATACCATCAAGGAAGAGAACTACAGGATACCATCAAGGAAGAGAACTACAGGATACCATCAAGGAAGAGAACTACAGGATACCATCAAGGAAGAGAACTACAGGATACCATCAAGGAAGAGAACTACAGGATACCATCAAGGAAGAGAACTACAAAGGCAGGATGATGCTGATGATGACAGACTGATTAAGAGGTGTTCTGGTCGCCGTAGTGACGGACCATGACCATTCTGTGTCTACAGACTGTTACAGGTCTATACAGATGTCCGATCTCAATTTAAACCAATTTTCTACAGCAGGAAAATATTTATGCAGCAACAGGGAATGTGAATTATTATGTGGATTATAATTCATGGACCATTTTTGTAGGGGTTGATACATTTTTCTTCACGACAAATTAAGTCTGAAATTTCAAAAGCAGAAATTAAACTTTTGAAGCGTTTTTAAAACTCAAATACACTAGAAGTTTGCGTTTCCTGGCTGCTTGCCTGCTTCAATGAGGGCCGCTATTGGTCCTCTAATGAATTAGTTGAATAGCAGGGAAGGTAGCCTCTTTAATGTCAGAGAATGTTTATCTTTCCCCATAGGTTGTACACATAATGGCCTGCATGCGTACAGCCAGAACAGGAAGGGAAGGATAGACAGATTAATGACGGCAAAGGAGGAACAGGAAGGAGGGAATGGGAATGAGTGAAGAGGGAAACCAAGTGAAAGAGGGCAGCATATAGGGCAGGATATATAGCCTGGGCCTAAAGCCTGCAGTCCAGACCTAGCCGCAGCCACACCCTGCACCTCTAGCTGTCTTCACAGTGTTCAAGGTCATGTTTACGTTGCCATTCTCTCAAGTGATCAATCATAGCACAGGCACTTGTAAAAATGAAAACAATGTCATTTTTATGGTCCAGCTGTCCCTGTAGGCTAGGACCGGGCTGAGAGGCCTAACATTTATCATCTGTGTGACACATTCTTTTGTCTTCAACAGGAGAATCAATATTGATGTTTGCAAGCTACTGAGAACGGTTATCCTTGTACTGACTTAGCTATACTGCAAACCAGCAGGCACTGAGTCGCTTCTGTTCAAAATGGTTATTATATTTAAGTAGCCTATAACTGTTGGTGTGTGTGTGTGTGTGTGTGTGTGTGTGTGTGTGGTTAGCCACCATTCTCCCACCCCACATTGATATAAGACACCATATCGATCATTTCACCATCACGTTCTTTGGCTGCATTCATAGCATGCTCAGACTCTTGCATTCCAACCAATAAGCCAACGGTCCATGCACTTCCCTCCTGCTGCTGAATCCCAAACAGGACAGTGGATTTAGCGTATATCCGTGCACATCAAAAAATGAAAATAACAGCGAGCAGTTTCAAACTCATATAGACATGAATGGTGCATCTGAGGTGGTGGGAGTCTCAAGCTTGAGGGATTTGATAAATCATATTCACAAGAGATGCAGAAACTGTGAACAGATCGTAACCAACTGCTGAATGAGAGAGACTTCTCTTACCTCTATCATAATATGAAAGGTGTGCTAGTTAAGGAAAGAGGTGGAAAGAAAACAACATTTCCAGCATGAGAGACAAAACAAATGGCAGCTGAGCTGATGACCTGTGGCCAGAGGATATGTTAACACCACTCCTGACCTAGGATCAGGGACACCAAGGGTCTGTCCTGAGAGTCAAACGTGGCTTCAACGGACCTCAACAACAAGAATGGGCCATTGTTACACAGCAACATCTGGAAAAAATAACCAGTCAACTGTGAGTTCCCCTGCTCACCTGCAGCCACGTTTTCAAGTCACGACAACATCTGACAGTCTATTAGCCTGCCCTGCTCTGCCCTGTCCTGTCCTGCTCTGCCCTGTCCTGTCCTGCTCTGCCCTGTCCTGTCCTGCTCTGCCCTGTCCTGTCCTGCCCTGTCTTGCCCTGTCCTGTCCTGCTCTGCCCTGACCTTCCCTGCTCTGCTCTGCCCTGTCCTTCCCTGCTCTGCCCTGTCCTGCTCTGCCCTGCTCTGCCCTGTCCTGCTCTGCCCTGTCCTGCTCTGCTCTGCCCTGTCCTGTCCTGCTCTGACCTGCCCTGCTCTGTCCTGCCCTGCTCTGCCCTGCCCTGTTCTGCCCTGCTCTGCCCTGTCCTGCTCTGCCCTGCCCTGTCCTGCCCTGTCCTGCCCTGCCTGAGAAAGCTCTCTCTTTCTCCCAGAACTGACTCTGACTCTAAACCCTGTTACAATACAATCCTATTGAATCTCCAGCCAATTCATTCCTGTTTCCACCATTCACACACCACTGACCGATGACGCAATAGGGCGAAGGGAGTGACTAACAAAACTCCTGGGCAAATCCTAACTAGTAATGGTGTGTGACACAATGGCAGTATGTTAAGCGTATGTGTGTGAGGAGAGAGGCTGCAGTCCGCCTGCTAACACCAGGTTTTCAAGCACAGCTCTGTGTGTATATTATAGTGTGTTCAGCCTGAGGACACTGTAAAAATGACAAGCTGACTGGAAGCATTTCAGCGGCTGCCAACAATTCCCTCAGAATTTAGCAATGGCTGTTACAGAGTGTTATTACGCTTCTGGTCCCTTCCCTCCCGACACACCGTCAAGCAAGTACACACAATTTCTTCACACGCACGCATACACACACACAGCTACATGCTACTGTAACATGTACAATTATTTGAGTGAGTGTGTGTGACTCAGTGAGCAAGTGATACATGTGTGTGAGTACTGATGTGTGTGACTACAGATGTGTGTGAGTACAGATGTGTGTGAGTACAGATGTCTGTGAGTACAGATGTGTAAGAGTACAGATGTCTGTGAGTACAGATGTCTGTGAGTACAGATGTCTGTGAGTACAGATGTCTGTGAAAGCCAGAGCCTGCTGAAGTAAGCAAGCCCATGAGAATGTCAGACAGTCCAGAATGTAGTAGAAATAAGAGTATAAAATGAAATCCCAGGCAGCGGTAACACCTGCGCCTGTGAAATAAAGCTGACCAAGGACTTAGAAGGACCCAGGTGACAGTAAGCAGAGTACGCCAAGACAGGTGCACTTTGTGTTGATTTGTCTGTCATTTCAGTGAGCCGTTGGTAGTGGAGGGAAAGGAAGGGTTGTAGCAGTGAAGCTGTATGACCTGTAGGCAGTGAGTGAGGAGAGACACTAAGGATGGTTAAAAGGCTGTGTGCCCTTTGTCTCTCTCCCTCCCTCTCTCTCTTTCCATCCCTCGCTCCATTTCCCTCCCTCCCTCCCTCCCTCTCTCTCTCTCTCTCTCTCTGCTGAAGGACATGCTTACTCAAAAGGTGCCTTTATAAGGCTGATGAATAATGAACTCCACTCCACCCCCCTCCCCTATACCGTCTTCTCCTCTCCTCTCCTCTCCACTCCACCCCCTTCTATCCTCTTCTACTCTCCTCTCTCCTTCCCCCCCCCTCTTTCCCCTCCTCTCCTCTTTTCCCCCTCTCTCCCGTCTTCTCCTCTTCCCCTGTGTGATAAATGGTAATATATGGTACCACAGTGTAAATGCATACCTTGACTTGTTTGGGAAGAATGGGTAGAATGAAAAGCACTTAATGTGCAGTAGCATATATTATATACCAGCATGACTGGAAAGCCTGTGCTATAAAATCAGGCAGCTGGCTGTAGATGGTCCAGCAGATAACAGCAGCTTCTTGGAGATAAGGGGTCGGCAATAGTGATGGGGGAAAAAAATGGAGTTCCATATCGGATTATATTATTTTTGACAATATATCGTATCGTTTCGACAATGTCGCAATATTATTTTTGCGCTAGCTGGCTGTAACTGCACCAAAACTCCAGTATTTTTCCTTCATAGTTTGTTCTCCATCTTCTTTTTAAATAGGGAGCAAATTAGTTTTCAGCACTTTTATTTCCATGACTGTTAGAAACTGGTTTTCTCATGGCTCTCTCTTGTCCCTCTGCAGCAGCCATATGGTGAGTAACGCTGATAATCACAATACATATCTAATCGGCACCTAAGTATCGTGATAATATCGTATCGTGAGGTCCCTGGCAATTCCCAGCCCTAGTCAGCAAAAGGCGGCCCGCAAGTGATTTTGTTTGGCTTTGTTTTACCAAAGTCAGTTTTGGTAAAAAGACCAAATCACCTGGAATTCATCAAAAAATGTGATTAATTTAGGAAATCTGTTCCCCAAGTATTCCCACGAAAAAGAAAAAAAAAATGTAATCAAGGTATGAAATGATTGTATTTGAAAATGACAATCTCCTTTTGAGCTTAGCTGTGGTCAATTTGCAATGTACAAACTATTATAATTCCGTTCTGGCCCCCTGACCATCCGCTCCGCGGCTGAATCTATTTGCTAGCCCTGCTGTAGATGGTCCAGCAGATAACAGCAGATGAAGAAGACACTGCTGAAACATGGTGGTGGCTAGGCAGCATTAACACTAAAACCGCTAAAGCAGTCATTTTAACTGCTCATTATTTTATTTCTGTGCCATTTTTTAAGTCATGCCCCCCTCCGTCCTTGATTTTTCTTAAAAAAGTCTATATAACACACTGTCGTTGTCCGAATCTTAATATCACAAACAGAACTGGAGTTATAACTAGTTTTAGGAGGGCATGTCATTTAAATGGTTTCCCCTGTTGCCTCTCCTTCTCTCGACAGTAGGGCCTGCTCCGCTCTTTCTCCCGACAGTAGGGCCTGCTCCTCTCCTTCAGACAGTAGGGCCTGCTCCTCTCCTTCTCCCGACAGTAGGGCCTGCTCCGCTCTTTCTCCCGACAGTAGGGCCTGCTCCTCTCCTTCTCCAGACAGTAGGGCCTGCTCCTCTCCTTCTTCAGACAGTAGGGCCTGCTCCTCTCCTTCTCCAGACAGTAGGGCCTGCTCCTCTCCTTCTCCCGACAGTAGGGCCTGCTCCTCTCCTTCTCCCGACAGTAGGGCCTGCTCCTCTCCTTCTCCAGACAGTAGAGCCTGCTCCGCTCTTTCTCCCGACAGTAGGGCCTGCTCCTCTCCTTCTCCCGACAGTAGGGCCTGCTCCTCTCCTTCTCCAGACAGTAGGGCCTGCTCCTCTCCTTCTCCAGACAGTAGGGCCTGCTCCTCTCCTTCTCCAGACAGTAGGGCCTGCTCCTCTCCTTCTTCAGACAGTAGGGCCTGCTCCTCTCCTTCTTCAGACAGTAGGGCCTGCTCCTCTCCTTCTTCAGACAGTAGGGCCTGCTCCTCTCCTTCTTCAGACAGTAGGGCCTGCTCCTCTCCTTCTTCAGACAGTAGGGCCTGCTCCTCTCCTTCTTCAGACAGTAGGGCCTGCTCCTCTCCTTCTCCAGACAGTAGGGCCTGCTCCTCTCCTTCTCCCGACAGTAGGGCCTGCTCCTCTCCTTCTCTCGACAGTAGGGCCTGCTCCGCTCTTTCTTCCGACAGTAGGGCCTGCTCCTCTCCTTCTTCAGACAGTAGGGCCTGTTCCTCTCCTTCTTCAGACAGTAGGGCCTGCTCCTCTCCTTCTCCAGACAGTAGGGCCTGCTCTGCTCTTTCTCCCGACAGTAGGGCCTGCTCCTCTCCTTCTCCAGACAGTAGGGCCTGCTCCTCTCCTTCGTCAGACAGTAGGGCCTGTTCCTCTCCTTCTCCAGACAGTAGGGCCTGCTCCTCTCCTTCTTCAGACAGTAGGGCCTGCTCCTCTCCTTCTTCAGACAGTAGGTCCTGCTCCTCTCCTTCTTCAGACAGTAGGGCCTGCTCCTCTCCTTCTTCAGACAGTAGGGCCTGCTCCTCTCCTTCTCCAGACAGTAGGGCCTGCTCCTCTCCTTCTTCAGACAGTAGGGCCTGCTCCTCTCCTTCGTCAGACAGTAGGGCCTGTTCCTCTCCTTCTCCAGACAGTAGGGCCTGTTCCTCTCCTTCTTCAGACAGTAGGGCCTGCTCCTCTCCTTCTTCAGACAGTAGGGCCTGCTACGCTCCTTCTTCAGACAGTAGGGCCTGTTCCTCTCCTTCTTCAGACAGTAGGGCCTGCTCCTCTCCTTCAGACAGTAGGGCCTGCTCCTCTCCTTTGTCAGACAGTATGGCCTGCTCCTCTCCTTCTTCAGACAGTAGGTCCTGTTCCTCTCCTTCTCCAGACAGTAGGCCTGCTACGCTGCTTCTTCAGACAGTAGGGCCTGTTCCTCTCCTTCTTCAGACAGTAGGGCCTGCTCCTCTCCTTCTTCAGACAGTAGGGCCTGCTCCTCTCCTTTGTCAGACAGTATGGCCTGTTCCTCTCCTTCTCCAGACAGTAGGGCCTGCTACGCTCCTTCTTCAGACAGTAGGGCCTGTTCCTCTCCTTCTCCAGACAGTAGGGCCTGCTCCTCTCCTTCTTCAGACAGTAGGGCCTGCTACGCTCCTTCTTCAGACAGTAGGGCCTGCTCCTCTCCTTCTTCAGACAGTAGGGCCTGCTCCTCTCCTTCTTCAGACAGTAGGGCCTGCTCCTCTCCTTCTTCAGACAGTATGGCCTGCTCCTCTCCTTCTTCAGACAGTAGGGCCTGCTCCTCTCCTTCTTCAGACAGTAGGGCCTGCTCCTCTCCTTCTCCAGACAGTAGGGCCTGCTCCTCTCCTTCTTCAGACAGTATGGCCTGCTCCTCTCCTTCTTCAGACAGTATGGCCTGCTCCTCTCCTTCTCCAGATAGTAGGGCCTGCTACGCTCCTTCTCCCTACAGTTGAAAGTGTAGTGCCCCAGCTTATAATCACCTCGATAATTGCCTCAAAACGGAACCGAAACAGATTTTACACATATTCAATAAATTAAGTATGATGGGGAATGATGCATAACTATGTACAGTTGAAGTCGGAAGTTTACATACACCTTAGGCAACTACATTTAAACTCCGTTTTTCACAATTCCTGACATTAAATCCTAGAAACAATTCCCTGTCTTAGGTCAGTTAAGATCACCACTTTATTTTAAGAATGTGAAATGTCAGAATAATAGTAGAGAGAATGATTTATTTCAGCTTTTATTTCTTTCATCACATTCCCAGTTGGTCAGAAGTTTACATACACTCAATTAGTATTTGGTAGCATTGTCTTTAAATTGTTTAACTTGGGTCAAATGTTTTGGGTAGCCTTCCACAAGCTTCCCACAATAAGTTGGGTGAATTTTGGCCTATTCCTCCTGACAGAGCTGGTGTAAATGTGTCAGGTTTGTAGGCCTCCTTGCTCGCACACACTTTTTCAATTCTGCCCACAAATTTTCTATAGGATTGACATCAGGGCTTTGTGATGGCCACTTTGTTGTCCTCAAGCCATTTTGCCCAACTTTGGAAGTACGCTTGGCGTCATTGTCCATTTGGAAGACCCATTTGCGACCAAGCTTTAACTTCCTGACTGATGTCTTGAGATGTTGCTTCAATATATCCACATAATTTTCCTGCCTCATGATGCCATCTATTTTGTGAAGTGCACTAGTCCCTCCTGCAGCAAAGCACCCCCACATCATGATGCTGCCACCCTCGTGCTTCAAGGTTGGGATGGTGTTCTTTGGCTTGCAAGCCTCACCCTTTTTCCTCCAAACATAACGACGGTCATTATGGCCAAACAGTTTTATTTTTGTTTCATCAGACCAGCGGACATTTCTCCAAAAAGTACAATCTTTGTCCCCATGTGCAGTTGCAAACTGTAGTCTGGCTTTTTAATGGTGGTTTTGGAGCAGTTGCTTCTTCCTTGCTGAGCGGCCTTTCAGGTTATGTCGATATAGGACTTGTTTCACTGTGGATATATATACTTTTGTACCGGTTTCCTCCAGCATCTTCACAAGGTCCTTTGCTGTTGTTCTGGGATTGATTTGCACTTTTGCACCAAAGTACGTTCATCTCTAGGAGACAGAACACGTCTCCTTCCTGAGCGGTATGACGGCTGCGTGGTCCCATGGTGTTTATACTTGCTTACTACTGCTTGTACAGATGAACGTGGTACCTTCAGGCGTTTGGAAATTGCTCCCAAGGATAAACCAGACTTGTGGAGGTCTAAAAAATGTTTCTTTTGAGGTCTTGGCTGATTTCTTTGAATTTTACCAGGATGTCAAGCAAAGAGGCACTGAGTTTGAAGGTAGGCCTTGAAATACATCCACAGGTACACCTCCAATTGACTCAAATGATGTAAATTAGCCTATCAGAAGCTTCTAAAGCCATGACATCATTTTCTGGAATTTTCCAAGCTTGTGTCATGCACAAAGTAGATGTCCTAACCGACTTGCCAAAACTATAGTTGGTTAACAAGAAATTTGTGGAGTGGTTGAAAAACGAGTTTTAATGACTTCAACCTAAGTGTATGTAAATGTCCGACTTAAACTGTGATTACCAATTGTGAATTAAGAACAGGACGGGCCATTATATTGTATTGATACACTGTAATTCTAATCTGTAAATGGTATGTACCCTATAACAGTCCACTGAATCCAAGCAGTCTTATCAGTCTACTCTGACCTACTTGGAGTAGGGTACACAGTGAGAGCGTGCATAATTGTACATGCTCAATGGCTTTCAAAATCTGCGAAAATACCCACATCGGCAGCAGGTGAGCAAGTTTCGGGAATGTGGTGATGAGGCTTGTGGAACCTTACATTGGCAAGGGGACAAATGTCACAGTGGACAATTTCTTCACTTCATCATCATTAACGAATAAGTTACTTGCAAAGAAAACAAATCTGTCTGACACCACGAACAAAGTGAATCGGAAGCTTCTCCCTCTGCAAAATAAGGCATCTGCACAGCCGTTGTAGTCCACAACGGTGCTGAAGAGTGACAAGATGACGGGAGAACTGGAGACTATTACGCACTACAACCAAACAAAGTTATGTCAAAGTGTGTCAAGCAAGTGAAAGGTATGAAAACTGTGTCAACTGTTAGGACAAGGGATAACTGCTAAGTCAACTGTTAGGACAAGGGATAACATATATATATATATATATATTTTTTATATAGCTTTTACCGTACTCTAACACATATGCTTTCTGTCTCATAGTTGTAACAAAAGGTATTCTACAAATAAAATGTATTGAACACTTGAGTTTGTGTTTTTATGCGTTTTTTTTTTTTTAATATAGCCTTGTAACATAAATTATATTGTAATATAATTAAAAAGTATTCTAAAATTAAACCTAGACCTTCATAAACACAACCAAATGATTATTTTTGCGACAGTATATATGAAATGTATTCATTACACTGTTAGAATGTTGCAGTCAGCTTGAAGGGGGTTCCGTAGAGGCCCAGTGGTTCTACTGTTAATGAAAATATGGCTTGTTATTGATCAAACTCAGGCATGTCTCATTGACCTGCGTGCAGCAAGCTTTTTTATAGCCATAAGGGAAGGGGGAGGAGCAGAGAGAGAAAGCGAGGGAGCAGAGAGAGCGAGAGCATGCATTATTTATCCACCCTCCCCCTCTCCTCTCCGAACGAGCAAACGCTTTCCTGTGCTTAGTGTTTTGTGGTGCGGGCGATGACAAGTGGGCGAGAACCACACACACACACACACATATATACACACACACACACACACACACACTTAATTGCCCTCTTCAATCCGCCTCTCATGATTATCAAGTACTGTACTTGCATAGGACGCCCATACTGAGAAAGGACCACTCATCCTAGCTAGGCCTAACCAGCCTTCCTTCTATCTGTCTCTTACAGACCCTGTTACACCGATTCTGAGCCAGGTTCATGTACAGCATGTCGACCGGTCTTCTAACTATTATAACACCAATGCAGGAGTGGACATTGGTTCTAAAATCAGCACTGATGTTCTTATGTCAGAGAAGAGGGTCTCTTTGTAGAGAGGTCGAGTGCCCTTTGGTTCAGGAGCCTCAAAAGGGGTCGACGTGACCTCTGAATTTATAGATAATCCACACCACATGATCCACATGATTAACAGTGGTAAACAGTGTTAAATAACACTAATATGTGAAAACAATATTTTGCTTGAACAACTATTTCATTTTGTCATTATAACAAGGTTGGTAGAAACATGTGGAAATGTGTTGCAGCTCAAGTCGACTACAAAACCCACAATACAAAGCTCTCTCTCTGTGCTGGCTGACTAGCTGGTTAGCTAGCAAACGTAACAACACACAATAATACCAAAGTCAATATCAGCATGTAAAGTAGCTAGCTAGCTGTAAAAGCACCTAAACAAACTGCACTACTAATTTAGGAGCCTCTCATCGAGATCAACTTGCAGTTCGTCTCAAGTGCAGAGTACGTTGCTATGGCAACACCAGCCCTTTCCCACATTTCCCTCAGACACACAGGGCACATTGCGAGATAGTACTTGAAGGAGAAACTGAGGTGAATAATTTGATACACGGTTTAGATTGAGCACATCTAAGCGAAATCTATACTTTGTCATGACAATATAAACGGATGAATGTGTTCTAGACAAGTATGACCATACCATCTATTAACTGATTTGGGGATCTTTTAAAAGAGTTAGTGTCCCCCCCCCCCATCTCCAGTAACAAGAACCACACGTCTGTGACCCGTTCCAACACGATTTCCTGACTTCACAGACTGACCAAAAAATGTCGATTTTACCCACTGATAGAACATACAGTACCAGTCAAAAGTTTAGACACACCTACTCATTCAAGGGTTTTTCTTTATTTGTACTATTTTATACATTGTAGAATAATAGTGAAGACATTCTCTCAACCAGCTTCATGAGGTAGTCACCTGGAATGCATTTAAATTAACAGGTGTGCCTTATTAAAAGTTCATTTGCTTGAGCCAATCAGTTGTGTTGCGACAAGGTAGGGATGGTATACAGAAGACAGCCCTATTTGGTGAAAGGCCAAGTCCATATTATGGGAAGAACAGCTCAAATAAGCAAAGAGAAACGACAGTCCATCATTACTTTAAGACATGAAGGTCAGTCAATCAGGAACAAAGTTTTCTTCAAGTGTAGTCGCAAAAAGTTACCTCTGCTGCAGAGGATAAGTTCATTAGAGTTACCAGCCACAGAAATTGCAGCCCAAATAAATGCTTCACAGAGTTCAAGTAGCAGACATATGTCAACATCAACTGTTCATAGGAACAGGCCTCCATGGTCGAATTGCTGCAAAGAAACCACTATTAAAGGACACCAATAAGAAGAAGGGACTTGCTTGGGACAAGAAACACGAGCAATGGACTTTAGACCGGTGGAAATCTGTCCTTTGGTCTGATGAGTCCAAATTCTAGATTTTTGGTTGCAACCACCGTATCTTTGTGAGACGCAGAGTAGGTGAACAGATGATCTCTGCATGTGTGGTTCTCACCGGGAAGCATGGAGGAGGTGTGATGGTGTGATGCTGCTTTGCTGGTGACACTGTGTGATTTATTTAGAATTCAAGGCACACTTAACCAGCATGGCTACCACAGCATTCTACCACAGCCATCCCATCTGGTTTGCGCTTAGTTTGACTGTCATGTGTTTTTCAACAGGACAATGACCCAACACACCTCCAGGCTGTGTAAGGGCTATTTGACCAAGAAGGACAGTGATGGAGTGCTGCATCAGATGACCTGGCCTCCACAATCACCCGACCTCAACCCAATTGAGATGGTTTGGGATGAGTTGTACCGCAGAGTGAAGGAAAAGCAGCCAACAAGTGCTCAGAATATGTGGGAAAAGCATTCCAGGTGAAGCCGGTTGAAAGAATGCCAAGAGTGTGCAAAGCTGTCATAAAGGCAAAAGGTGGCTACTTTTAAGAATCTAAAATATATTTTGATTTATTTAAAGCTTTTTTGGTTACTACATGGTATGTGCTATTTGATAGTTGGGATGTCTTCACTATTATTCTACAATGTAGAAAATAGTAAAAATAAAGAAAAACCCTTGAATGAGTAGGTGTGTCCAAACTTTTGACTGGTACTGCAGGCTTTCACTTAACTGACAGGAGTTTCATGATTTTTTTTCTGGAAGGTGGATTAGGGCATCACTTTAACTTGAGACTGTTGCAGCTGTGGCACAACCTCAGGAACATCAGAAGGGATGCCTGTCTGCCTATGTAGAAATAGTCAATAAAGATGATAAAAGAACAGCATGGCTCCTCACATCTACTTCCCAGCTCAAACTATGTCCAACATGATACACTGGCTTGATGCCAACCTGACCATCTGCCAAAGGTGTCCGTACATTCATGCCTACCGATCAAAACTAAAGGCCGTAAAGAGGGACGATAATGTTATGTTGTTATAAACTCAGCAAAAAAAGAAACGGCCTCTCACTGTCAACTGCATTTATTTTCAGAAAACGTAACGTGTAAATATTTGTATGAACATAAGGTTCAACAACTGAGACAAACTGAACAAGACATGTGACTAAAATAATTGGAATAATGTGTCCCTGAACAAAGGGGGGGTCAAAATCAAAAGTAACAGTCAGTATCTGGTGTGGCCACCAGCTGCATTAAGTACTGCAGTGCATCTCCTCCTCATGGACTGCACCAGATTTGCCAGTTCTTGCTGTGAGATGTTACCCCACTCTTCCACCAAGGCACCTGCAAGTTCCCGGACATTTCTGGGGGGAATGGCCCTAGCCCTCACCCTCCGATCCAACAGCTCCCAGATGTGCTCAATGGGATTGAGATCCGGGCTCTTCGCTGGCCATGGCAGAACACTGACATTCCTGTCTTGCAGGAAGTCACGCACAGAAAGAGTAGTATGGCTGGTGGCATTGTCATGCTGGAGGGTCATGTCAGGATGAGCCTGCAGGAAGGGTACCACATGAGGGATGAGGATGTCTTCCCTGTAACACACAGCTTTGAGATTGTCTGCAATGACAACAAGCTCAGTCCGATGATGCTGTGACACACTGCCCCAGACCATGACGGACCCTCCACCTCCAAATCGATCCCGCTCCAGATTACAGGCCTCGGTGTAACGTTCATTCCTTCGACGATAAACGTGCATCCGACCATCACTCCTGGTGAGACAAAACCGTGACTCGTCAGTGAAGAGCACCTTTTTCCAGTCCTGTGTGGTCCAGCGACGGTGGGTGTGTGCCCATGGGCAACGTTGTTGCCGGTGATGTCTGATGAGGACCTGTCTTGCAACAGGCCTACAAGTCCTCAGTCCAGCCTCTCTCAGCCTATTGCGGACAGTCTGAGCACTGATGGACTGTGCGTTCCTGGTGTAACTCGGGCAGTTGTTGTTGACATCCTGTACCTGTCCCGCAGGTGTGATGTTCGGATGTACCAATCATGTGCAGATGTTGTTACACGTGGTCTGCCACTGCGAGGACAATCAGCTGTCCGTCCTGTCTCCCTGTAGCGCTGTCTTAGGTGTCTCACAGTACGGACATTGCAATTTATTGCCCTGGCCACATCTGCAGTCCTCATGCCTCCTTGCAGCATGCATAAGGCACGTTCATGCAGATGAGGAGGGCCCTGGGCATCTTTCTTTTGGTGTTTTTCAGAGTCAGTAGAAAGGCCTCTTTAGTGTCCTAAGTTTTCATAACTGTGACCTTAATTGCCTACCGTCTGTAAGCTGTTAGTGTCTTAACGACCGTTCCACAGGTGCATGTTCATTTATTGTTTATGGTTCATTGAACAAGCATGGGAAACAGCATTAAAACCCTTTACAATGAAGATCTGTGAAGTTATTTGGATTTTCACGAATTATCTTTGAAAGACAGGGTCCTGAAAAAGGGAGTTTAATATAATTCCTCACCTTACTTTCAGGAATGTCTTACATTTTAAGACCAATATATCCATTCATGCTTCCGTTAGTTAAGGCAAGTGAAGACGTTCTACTAGGAAAATGTTCTTAGAATTCACTTCTTTGGGTGCGCCATTTACTAAAATGGCTGCCAAACTGACAAGTATTTGAGGCCTAACTTAGCTTTGGTACAGCCAGGCTTTCAAAAGTATGTGGACACCGGCTCGTAGAACATCTCATCCCAAAATCATGGGTATTAATATGGAGTTAGACCACTCTTCTGGGAAGGCTTTCCACTAGATGTTGGAACATTGCTGCAGAACATTGCTGCTGAAAAACAGCTTCTCTCAAGGCCATCAGACTGTTAAACAGCCATCACTAACATTGGGTGGCTGCTGCCAACATACTGACTCAAATCTCTAGCCACTTTAATAATTAAAAATTGGATGTAATAAATGTATCACTAGTCACTTTAAACAATGCCACTTTATATAATGTTTACATACCCTACATTACTCATCTCATATGTATATACTGTACTCTATACCATCTACTGCATCTTGCCTATGCTGTTCGACCATCGTTCATCCATATATTTATATGTACATATTCTTATTCATTCCTTTACACTTGTGTGTAAAAGATAGTTGTTGTGAAATTGTTAGATTACTTGTTAGATATTACTGCATGGTCGGAACTAGAAGCACAAGCATTTCTCTACACTCGCATTAACATCTGCTAACCATGTGTATGTGACCAATAGCGCAACTTCATTTTTATGCTGATGATACTGTTACTTACTGTTGTGCCTCGTCTCTTACAAAAGCTTCCCAGAACTTGCAAACTGCTTTTTATACTGTTCAACATACCTTGTCTCAATTGAAGCTTATCCTCAATACTGACAAAACTAAACTACTGGTGTTTTCTAAAGCAAGAAATAGACCCCTGAACCTTTCACCTATTACTACCTGTCAGGGCAAGGAGATTGAGGTTGTAACCTCATATAAATATCTTTGAATTTTGATTGATGATGGCCTCTCTTTTAAAATGCATTATTCAACAACTTACAAAAAAATTGAAGCTGAAATTGGGATTTTATTTTAGGAATAGGGCCTGTTTTTCTTTTGAAGCCAGAAGGAGGCTAGTATCAGCTACATTTATGCCTTTACTAGACTATGGGGATATTTTATATATGAATGCTTCCGCTCAGTGTTTGAGATCAATTGACACCCTTTACCATGGCACTTTGAGATTTATTTTAAACTGCAAAACCCTTACGCAACACTGCACTTTGTATACCAGGGTTGGCTGGCCTTCTCTAGTCACTCGTAGGCTCAGTCACTGGTATACTTTTATTTACAAAGCCATTTTGGGTTTACTACCTTTTTATTTGGGCATTTTTATTGTTCAGAAATGTGGTGGGTACTCTCTTCATTCGCTGGACTTTATCCTGCTAACTGTTCCAAATGTCCAAACTGAATTTGGTAAAAGGGCTTTTATGTACTCTGCACCATCGTCTTGGAACGCCTTACAAAATACTTTTAAACTGGAAGAACTTGTCCCGATTGGTGTTTTTTAAATCACTGATGAATGATCTTGAGACTGATTCCCTGACATGTCAATGTTTTTAATTTGCTGTTTTGATTTTGTTATACTCTTGTGAATTCTATGTTGTTTGTCTGTAATTTTTGTAATGACTTGGTGCTGCCTATCTTGGATGCTCTTGAAAAAGAGATTTTAAATCTCAATGAGCCTTTCCGGGTTAAATAAAGGTTAAATAAAATAAAAAATAGCATTTGATTTGATTTGGGAATTGATTCCATTCAGCCACAAGAGCATTAGGCCTGGCTCGCAGTCGGCACTCCAATTCATCCCAAAGGTGTTCGATGGAGTTGAGGTCATGGTTCAGTGAGGGCCAGTCAAGTTCTTCCACACCGACCCTCGACAAACCATTTCTCTATAGACCTCACTTTGTGCATGGGGGCATTCTCAAGCTGAAACAGGAAAGAGCCTTCCCCAAACTGTTGCCACAAAGTTGGAAGCACAGAATCATCTACAATGTAATTGTATGCTGTAGCGTTAAGATTTTGCTTCACTGGAACTCATGGGCCTAACCTGAACCATGAAAAACAGCTCGAGACCATTATTCCTCCTCCACCAAACTTTACAGTTGGCACTATGCATTGTGGCAGGTAGTGTTCTCCTGGCATCCGCCAAACCCAGATCTGTCCGTCGGACTGCCAGTTTTTCCTAGCCACCGTGCTTCTTTCACATGCATTGCTTGCTGTTTGGGGTTTTAGGCTGGGTTTCTGTACAGCACTTTGAGATATCAGCTGATGTACGAAGGGCTATATAAGTACATTTTATTTTATTTTATTTGAAGCGTGATTCATCACTCCAGAGAGCGTGTTTCCACTGCTCCAGACTCCAATGGTGGCGAGCTTTACACCACTCCAGCTGACGCTTGGCACTGCGAATGGTGATCTTAGGCTTGTGTGCGGATGCTCAGCCATGGAAACCCATTTCATGGGTAGTGAGTGTTGCAACCGAGGACAGATGATTTTTACGCACTGCGCTTTCAGCACTCGGCGGTTCTGTAAGCTTATGTGGCTGAGCCGTTGTTGCTCCTAGGCGTTTCCACTTCACAATAACAGCACTTACAGTTGACCGGGGAAGCTCTAGCAGGGCAGAAATTTGACTAACTGACTTGATGAAAAGGTGGCATCCTATGACGGTGCCACGTTTGAAAGTCACTGAGCTCTTCAGCAAGGCCATTCTACTGACAATGTTTGTCTATGGAGAGTGCATGGCTGTGTGCTAGATTTTATACACTTGTCAGCATCAGGTGTGGCTGAAGTAGCCAAATCCACTAATTTGAAGGGTTGTCCACATAGTTTTGTATATATAGTGTACTTTGCGAGCCTTCATCTGACGGTGTGTGTGTGTGTGTGTGTGTGTGTGTGTGTGTGTGTGTGTGTGTGTGTGTGTGTGTGTGTGTGTGTGTGTGTGTGTGTGTGTGTGTGTGTGTGGTGTGTGTGTGTGTGTGTGTGTGTGTGGTGTGTGCGCGTGTGTCAGATAGGCACAGTAAATGCTCCGTCTCATCCCATCAGAGTAAGGGAGATGCGTTTCCTGAACAAGCGGCATTTCTCAGAAAATTATTCTCAGGCTCCTTCTCTAAAGCCGACTCCAAACTCTCAGCCAACCAACAGCACAAGCTCAAGTACAGTAAGCATATACAACCCATAGCTACTGATCTGTCTTATACAGCAGTACTTCTCTCACAGTATGCCGTGATGGAGGAAAAGTTTATGAACAAAGCAGGCCACAGTAAAAACAAAGAGGTGTTGCGTCTACAGTGGCATATCTGCAGCCTCGGTACTAGTCTCTTTACATAATACACTCCCTGTACTCCATCCACTGAGGTGACTCCATGTCATGTGCCTTTCTGCCATCTTCAAATATGAACATTCTATCATTAATGGGCTCGAGGAGAACAGAGGGTTTGATCCTGATTCGATCACCCTCACAGCTATCCTCCAATCACAACGGTTATGCAAATATTGGAACTCTATCTGTTTTTTTCTCCACAGAACATGTTGGTATCTGGTTGCTAAGCAATTGTTTTTTGTTTGTCCAGAAGAAACAGTCTGTCAAAAGTTGCTAGCTCACATCTAAATTCTAAAACTAAACATACTGCAATACCAACCACAAAACATCTTAGTTTTAAGCCTCAAAATACAACAACTTGCCTTGCTAACAGCTAAATGTTTGTTTTTGACTTTGTTATAAATTGTAATTCTAGAATTTCCTTGCCCCCCAGCAGCCAAATCGAACGCTCTGCACCTTATTGTGACTTTTTATTGGTAACGACCTATAAAACGTCACAATACGTTCAATTTGGCTGCACTTGAAGAGCATAGTCAGAACCACACATTTCTGATTATTCTATGCAAAACAATTGTGGACATTTAGCTCTATCATCATAGTTATACAGCAAGTAACTGCATGCTTTTCATGATCAGTAAATACCAGCCTAACAATATTTAAGAAATAAGGCACAGGGGTGTGTGGTATATGGCCAATATTCCACAGCTAAGGTCTGTTCATAGTCACAACGCAAAGCACGACGCAACCCCCAAGGTGCCTTATTGCTATTATGAACTGGTCACCAACATAATTAGAGCAGTAAAAATACATGTTTTGTCATACCCGTGGTATACGGTCTGATATAACAACGGCTGTCAGCCAATCAGCATTCAGGACTCGAACCACCCAGTTTATAACTCTCATTATACCATGGCATTGTTGAATATTTGTTTTCTGATTGTCTTAAAGGGCATTTTAGAGCGTGCATTCTTTCCTTATAATGCACAGAATATCAGCACGGTATAATTCAACGGCTGTAGCTAGTTGACTCTTACATGTTCTATGTTGGAGCTGATTTTGAAAGCAAAATTCGAATAGATTTTTTTTGTTGGCATTGTTGAATTCGATTTTCATAATGGCAAACTAGGACTGATGGTTTGGTTAGCTAAACTAGCAAGTCGGTTTGTTTGGTTACCACGGCAACTACTGTATCTATCTAGTAAACTTGCTAGCTACTTCAGTGGATGTTGAAGTACCGGCAAATGAATACATTTCTAGCTGCAAATGTGTTAAATTACAACCTATAAAACGTCACAATACGGTGCAGAGCATTCGATTTGGCTGCTGGGGGCCAAGAAGACCCCAAGCTCCGCTAAAAACATTGACAACTACGTGCCGTTTTCAAGGGGGTTGTTAAATAAATGTTAACTATTTGGTTTTAATATCATCACCTCTTGAAGAGCGTAGTCAAAATGAAACATTTCTGATCATTCCACTTTTAGCTCTATCATCAGAGTTATACAGCAAGTAACCACATGCTTTGCATGGTCAGTAAACTGATGATGCAATTTCAGAAACGTGACAGTAGCCTATCCATTTGGCATGTAGCTAGCTAGTTAGCTAGCTAAGCAAACATGTATTACTTGCTTGCTTAGAGATTAGGCTTTTGGAAAGAGCTTGACATCGGTAAATCCTCATCCTGGTAAAGTTGTGAGTCAGACTACTGTCATCACCACTATAGATGACAAGCAAATATAGCCATCTAGTTTATCCCGCAAAAGTTAGCTTAGTAACTAGCCATATTGATGTGATCTGTTGTTAGCTAGCTAGCTAGCCAATTTGACGTGATCCATCAATCATGTCTTACAGCAGCAATCGTGATTAAACACTTAAAAACTGTTGAAAAGGGGATGTTAGGTAACTTCGCTAAGTTGGGCTACATTGAAGGGAGAAAAAAGTACATTCGGTCTTCTTACCACTATGCTATATGTTTAGCCAACTGTACAAAGTTTCTACCAGTACAGTAGCTTACAAAGTAAACATAATTAGCTAACAGTACATTGACAAATGCACCCTTCTGCTGCTTGACAGGCAGAGCCCACAAAGGATGGAAAATAACCTAAACCACTCCTATTTGTCAGGTATAGTTCACTTGTATTTTATATCACTCAGATATCCACTTAATGGTGGCCAATATTGAGAGATATCTTGAGGCTACCCTCATATATCAATTGATGTTATCTGATCATGAAAAGCATGCAGTCACACGCTGTATAACTCTGATAGAGCTAAATGTGCGCAATTGTTTTGCATGGAATAATCAGAAATGTGTAGTTCTGTCTATGCTCTTCAAGAGGGGATATTACAACCAAATAGTTCAGATGTATTTAACAATCCCTTGAAAACGGCACGCAGTTGTCAATGGTTTGAGCGGAGCTGGGAGTCTCCATGCCCACAGCAGGCAAATCGAACACTCTGCACCGTATTGTGACGTTTTATTGATAACGACTTATTGAACTTTGAGATTGCCAAAAGGCCAGTTTCTTTGGCAATGATAAGGAGTGGCATGTTAGCTAAAGAGAATGGTACTCAGACTAGCATATCTGTGGACACTAAATATAGTATATATCTCACTGGTCACCCCCAAAGCCAATTCTTCCTTTGGCTGCCTCTCCTTCCAGTTCAATGCTGCCAATGACTGGAACAAACTGCAAAAATCTCTGAAGCTGGAGACTCTTACCTCCCTCACTAGCTTTAAGCACCAGCTGTCAGAGCAGCTCACAGATCACTGCACCTGTACATAGCCCATCTGTAAATATCCCATCCAATCTACCTCATCCCCATACTGTTATTTATTTATCTTGCTCCTTTGCAACCCAGTATCTCAACTTGCACATTCATCTTCTGCACATTCTACCATTCCAGTGTTTAATTGCTATATTGTAATGACTTTGCCACCATGCCTATTTATTGCCTTACCTCTCTTATCCTACCTAATTTAAAGTTAAGTTTAAGTTCTCTCACGTCACCCCGCTCCTCCGCTCTCTCCACTGGCTTCCAGTTGAAGCTCGCATCCGCTACAAGACCATGGTGATTGCCTACGGAGCTGTGAAGGGAACGGCACCTCCATACCTTCAGGCTCTGATCAGGCCCTACACCCAAACAAGGGCACTGCGTTCATCCACCACTGGCCTGCTGGCCCCCCTACCTCTGAGGAAGCACAGTTCCCGCTCAGCCCAGTCAAAACTGTTCGCTGCTCTGGCACCCCAATGGTGGAACAAGCTCCCTCACGACGCCAGGACAGCGGAGTCAATCACCACCTTCCGGAGACACCTGAAACCCCACCTCTTTAAGGAATACCTAGGATAGGATAAAGTAATCCTTCTAACCCCCCCCCCCCCCCCCCCTAAAAGATTTAGATGCACTATTGTAAAGTGGTTGTTCCACTGGATATCATAAGGTGAATGCACCATTTTGTAAGTCGCTCTGGATAAGAGCGTCTGCTAAATGACTTAAATGTAAATGTAAATGTAATTTGCATATGCTGTATATAGATTTTTCTACTGTATTATTGACTGTATGTTTGTTCATTCCATGTGTAACTCTGTGTTGTTGTATGTGTTGAACTGCTTTGCTTTATCTTGGCTAGGTCGCAGTTGCAAATGAGAACTTGTTCTCAACTAGCCTTCCTGGTTAAATAAAGGTGAAATAAAAATAACTTGCTTGCATCATCCAACCAACACAGATCAAATGCTAGCTACAAGTGAAATTAAAATGAGAACAACACTCATTCATATACAGCATCTAGCCTATTAAAGTTAAAGAGGGTTTTGTTCATTAGTGCTGTGTGTTGTCATACCTGTGTGGGCACCAGGACTAGAGGGTATGCCAGCTTGTGATGGCGGTACATCCAGAACGAGAAGAGGATGATGGCAGTTATGCCTATGATGGGCACCAGTGAGTACATCAGAGTGGTGAAGACAGGAGGCTTCTGGGTAACCGGGTTCGACGTTGCTATGGAGGGAAAGAGAAGAGAGGGAGAGAGAAAGAGAGAGAGAATTAAATCAATCGATCTAGATTATACCAGGACAAAAGGACTATTATAGGATGTACTCCAAAAAAAGGAGCGCTGAAAGAGGATTTTGTAAAAATGACGGCACAATAACTTTGCCAAGAATGTGAAAAAGAATGAGTTATGTGTTGCAGTCTCTGTGTTCATAATATAGAGATGATATGGGCTCAACTTTAGCTGGCTGATGTCATTTTTATCGAATGCATTTCTATCTATCTAGCTAAAGCATGTTTGGTTCGCCGGCTCCCATCCTGGCACAGGCCCATTACAGAGCTTCATGAGAGAGAGAGATAAGACTGGATGGTGCCTCGTCGCCAAAGCAGCAGCCCCACCACATAATCACAACATCCACTCGTGTCACCTCTGAGGTGGATTCCCCTTCCTTCGCCTGCCAGCGTGACATCCAGTGTGTGTGTGTGTGTGTGTGTGTGTGTGTGTGTGTGTGTGTGTGTGTGTGTGAGAGAGAGAGACCTCGTGCCATTGCTTCTCTATGTGGGTGACCTCAGCTGAACTGGCATTAGGTAGCAAAAGAGGGGCACTGTTCATGATGCTGCCTGCCTGCCACAACCCCCCATGCAGTGCACCTCCTCCCACCCTCTACCCGTCGCTCCCCTCCCCCAGCTCCCTGCCCAGTGCTCCATTTTAGCTGCAAGCGGGATAAGAACCCGGATTAGCCTTTGAAATGAAAAACATAGCAGTCCCAAACCCCCATCCTCTCCACCCTGCCTCCTTTGCCTGCATCCTCCCCCCACCCCCAGGCAGGATCACCACACGGCACACGCCACGGAGTCACTCTGGTCAGCAGGTGACGCTCTCTCCCACTCTCTATCCACTCCTAGGGCCCTATAAAATCTGCATTACGGAGAACACGGCCGGAATCACGGAACCCAGATATTAAAACGGAATTCAACAATACTCCAAAATCTATTGAACTAAATGTACTGAAGACATGACCAAAATGCATCAGTGATTTAATTGTATTTTCCTGTAACTTTCTGAAATGGCACAGTTCTGTGTGTATGTGTACGGTTTCCCAAAAACCTAACTACAGAGTAGCCTATGCCTACCTGGCAGAATGATCTCATGATTATTTTCATCAATCCAGTGGCTATTTGTTCAGCAAACTCTGCAATCACATGAGTGCTACAGATACATTGCTATCCAAACAACAGTCTCTGGCTGGTGCACAGTTGAATCAAAGGGTAACTGCACCTAAAAATCTAAATGTATTACATTTTTCCCAAACCTGAAAAGTGGTCTCCGGATGTGGTTTAAGCATTGTTGTTGACTTAGAAAAACAACAAAATTGGACATTCTATTTAAACAGTGTGGCTTTAAGAGCAAAAACACTGAAAGAAATGGAAAACTGGAAAAACTAAACAGAGAAAAAGGAATTTATAGGACTCTACACTTCTGCATTGTCGCTCTCCAAAATAGGCCCTATTGCAAGGTTTAAAAAAAACGCAGCTGTGACTATGTGACTGTGTGTGACTATGTGACTGTATGTGACTATGTGCCTCTGTCACTCAATTCCATAGTCAGGCTCCGACCTAGCTTTTTGTTCCAAATATCCAGGGCATTCCACATCTAGTTAGTCGCTGCTGCAAATACATGTCCACGTTCAGTTGCATAAGCGGAGGGAATAAGGCCCATCCCCCACACCAACCCAACGCTTCAATACATCCTATTCTGTAACCTTTATCTGACTCCAATGCAAGAACACACTGATTTTCCCCATGAATTAACAGGACTATTCTGAAAAGGGCATTTCTGTTCATTGTTAAGCAACAATGGGACAACTGGAAAAGGAGTTTCCCAACCACAACATTAAGGCATTTTTGAACACTGATTAGATGTTTCTTTTCATTCTACTTTACTGAGGAGGTATTAAAAAAAACAAAAAACAGATCGTTTAAAAATGAGTGTTTTTACAACAATTACGAGAAGAATGTAGCCAGGACCAAGAAATTCCAGAACCAAGGTACATTAAGGAAGCTGATGTCAGTGTGCCCCTGCCCAGCTAGCTAAACCTCCTCTGACTGAGTCACTGCATTCCTCCTCCTGCTAAGAGGATGTTTAGCAGTGAGGCCCGTTAGCTCAACAGGGATAATGAGGACAGACCAGCCCCTTTAATCTGAAAAACACAGCAATCCCTGAGGAATGACACACAAGCAGCCACACAGGACACGGTTCGACACGCAATGGCACACACTTCCTGGACCTGGGCAAGTCACATAAAACCAGACCACAGCAGAACGTCAGCGTTACGTAATGTGAGAAAACTAACAGATTGGGTTATTTATTTTGTCTCGTGACGTTAATAGGACACAAAAAGTCGCATTTCGGATTTCAGCCTAACAAATTTTTCAGTTCATATGGTGTTACACACACGCAGACACATGCACACGTGTACGCACACAGACAAACCCAGAACTTACTCTGAACAGCTTGTGTGTTGTCAGGAGTGTAGACAAATTTCTCGTTACACATGTTTCCTTCACAGCAGCAGAAGAACACGTCAGGGCTTTCTTTCTTCTCCACACATTCAGTACTGAAAAACAAGAGAGGATGCGGTCAGTGTCACAATCATGTTGGAAAGACCACACTTTTGTAATTTATTTGGTTTCTTTGTGTTACAATTGTATACAAACAAAAAAAGCTTTTCTTTCAGAATTTCAGAACTATCCTTGAGTTTCAGACCGGAGCGATGCAGGTATAGGATGTAAAAAAACTCAAGTTCAAGTGCTTGGCCCTTATGATGCTGTAGTTTATGTTGTTGTAGGTACAGTATGTTACTTCCTGTAAACAAGTTTATTCTTTTTTGTGTTTCACCAAGTTGGGTGGGACGTAAAAAAATTAAGAATTCTACATTAACTGACAAAATTACATTCCATGGCAGTTAAACCACATGAAAGCAACACTCCGTTCTCTGAACAGCCCCGAATAGATAAACAAGCTTATTAGCCCAAGCAGAAACCCAACGAGCAATGTTCACTCCAAGAACAAGAAGAGAAAAGCAGTCAGACCGTTTGGCCGTTGTTTACACGTTACATGTAGAGCACGCACCTGCCGGTAAGCTGCCGCACGGCGCGGTCAGAGTCAGCGGCCGCACGGCGCGGTCAGAGTCAGCGGCCGCACGGCGCGGTCAGAGTCAGCTGCCGCACGGTCAGAGTCAGCGGCCGCACGGTCAGAGTTAGCGGCCGCACGGCACGGTCAGAGTCAGCGGCCGCACGGCACGGTCAGAGTCAGCGGCCGCACGGCGCGGTCAGAGTCAGCGGCCGCACGGCGCGGTCAGAGTCAGCGGCCGCACGGCGCGGTCAGAGTCAGCGGCCGCACGATCAGAGTCAGCGGCCGCACGGCGCGGTCAGAGTTAGCGGCCGCACGGAGCGGTCAGAGTTAGCTGCCACACGGCACGGTCAGAGCTACCTGTTGCTCTACATTTAGTAATAACATGGAAGCACGCCACACTTGAAAAATACATGGATCCGGTTGCTGCAGGTGGGAGCGGTTGCTGCAGTTGGGAGGTAAAGGGGTTCAACGGCATGTTAAGACAAGAGGACCAGGTAACTAAGCCTTCCTGGGCTCTGGTTCAACAGCATGTTAAGGAAAGAGCCGCCAGGTAACTCAGCCTTTCTGTGACTGGGCTCTCGCACGCTATAAAATTAAATGTTTCTGGTAATGCTAGGCTAGCTGACATGTTGAATGGATAGCTGAGAAGATATCACAATACAGTGGAATGGATTTGTGTGTATTGTTGCGAATTGTTAGATACTACAGCACTGTTGGAGCTAGCAACACAAGCATTTCTCTACACCTGCAATAACATTTGCTAAATATGTGTATGTGACAAATAAAATGTGATTTGATTTGGATGGAGAGCAAAGCTTAAAAGAAACAGCATGTTAACTGAAGAGGCTCAAAACACTTCAACATCAGCTGATATATGGACATAAGATCCTTAGTGAGGAAAAATAAAATCTCTCCGTCTCGGTCTGTTCTGGCTCAGAGGGCAATATGCAAACATCTAGGCATAGCTTGTTTCAAAAAAACATTGCAGGTCTTAAATCACTTGAGAAGAAGCTCTACTGCTTATCACAGTAGCGTAGCCGTTAGAACAAGTTGAGACGGCTGATGCTGCCATTTTAAAACAGTTGGCAAGGAACCAGAGCGGTGTTCAAATAACCATACTAACATACTGTATACTACATACTTAATGAGTATATACTACATACTATTAGTTCATTTTAGTATATTGTAAACAAACGGTATCCTTTCAGTTGAGAGTACTAGCGTGTCGCCTATCTACCGGAAGTGGATGCTGTTGCTATGCAACCTCTGGCTAGCTTGTTATCATAACAAATTACGACTTCGGTGTGTTCGTAAATTCAATCTGGAGTGCGCTCTGGGAGTTTGTAAATTCAGAGCGGTGTCAGATTTTCCGTTCGTAATTTAAGAGCGTATTGCTCTTGGAGCGCACGTCAATGGACGCTCTGGCCGAGGAGTAGGGTTGATCATTTTTTGCCGACGTTTACTGACATTGGCCATATTCAACAGGTGTTGAGCGTTCGTAAATTCATCAGTTATTCTGCACTCTGGCACACTCAGATGAGAGTACTCAGAAATCGGAGTAGATAGCCAGAGCGAATTAACAATGACCATTGAGAACGCTCAATGACTTTACCACTTAGCTAAGCTAAGAATGACATATAGTTAAAATACTGGCAAGTTCGATGTATTAGTAGGCAACTAACATTAGGTAGCTAGCTAACATACCGGTTCATACTGCTGTAATGATATACTGCGGTTCGTAAGGATAGCGTAGCTAACAAATTGTCAGCCAACGTAACTTATTTGAAAAGTCATTACTTTATTACATCGCTCAACATTTTCTTAACATTTGTCATAATTAGTTGAAGCAATGAAATTGTATCCGCTCTCGTCGGACTTCGGCTGCATATTCTCAGCCATTTGTTTTTACATCTGAAAACGTTGTGAAGCCATGCCCATTTTCTGAAGAATTGTATTATGCGCCCTAAAAGCAAGGAAATAGTGTCCACTGCTTGTATACTTCGTATTTTGGCGAATTTAGTACGACATCCAGAAACTTTTGACATACTAACTCTATCCATACTATGTTCAATAAGCATACTACATACTCAATTTACGTCACAAATAGTACGGTTAGTATGAGTATTGGAACACAGCTCAGGTTCATGATGATTTTTCTTGCACCCCATTCGACACCTTTAACATCATATTCATGGTACGACCAAGTCCTCACATAGAATGGAGATCCTATATAGGCCTATAAGAATAGTTTTCACTGATATACTGATAACATTTGTGACCCATTGCAACACACCAATGACACGGTGGAATGATTAAGTGTGTCATTGGTGTGTTGTAACAGATCACAAATGTTATACGAACCACCACAGAGCCCTGATGCAATAGGCCCTACCTGTCATAGCAGTTGTGATCATCCAGCCAACAGCCCTGCTTTACGATCTCTACGATTCCCGACACGTTCCTCCAAGTGGCGAAACAGTGTCTCCGCTTGTCCTTCTCCCCGGCACACGTCTCGATGCCACTGCGGTTCCCTCGGTTCTCCTGGATGGCAGCAGGGTTGGGGTTGTAGTTATAGTGGACACACTCCTGTGTTTCCATCCGACCCAGGATCGCCCCTGAGAAATAGAGATATGGAGACACTAGATCAGATTTTGAAGGTGAATGTTGAACAGAAGTCTTGTTTTACGGTAAATGGGTTGATGTAATAAATCATTTGAGAGAATCGATTTAATGGCGTTCAAAACACAGAAACAAGATCGAAAGAAACATAACAAATATGCCTACTGCGTCCTGCACATCAACAGAGTTCATGTTGGGCCAGCCCTGTCTACAGTGTGCCATCATACAGTATGTCCTATTTGTTTCATGTTCTTTTAATCTACTACTTATCTATTGCTCTCATGAAGCAATGCACGGATCATGTCCCTCTCTGCCCAGTGCAGGAGCATTCCAGGACAGAGGCATTAAGAACACTCCAGTGCTACAGTGATCAATAACACAGTCATTGCCCCCCTACAGTGTGAAGCCTTACCACATCCCTGTAATTAACCAGTGGTGACGAGTGTGTCCCTCTAGAGACCGACATAGTCTTCAAATGCTGTGTGGGAGAATCTGTGGCCCTGGCAGGCCTTAATATGACTTGTTAGTGATTATGTTTGATAGGTCCAGGAGGGTAATGGGGCAGAACAATCATTTAGCCCACCGGTCTAGGCCTGACAGTATGCTCGGAACTGTACAACCCACGCTACACGAGTCAATCAAACAATTGCCAATAATGTACTGTCATGCATATGGTCGACAATAGAATAGGTAGACTGTAGAACAGGTAGGTTGTAGAACAGGTAGGCTGTAGAACAGGTAGGATAAGGAACAGGGAGGCTGTGGAACAGGTAGGCTGTGGAACAAGACAGGTAGGAATTATGAGTTAACAAGTTTACGAGATTAATAACTGAATAATTGATTAAAAAAAAATGGAAATCAGTAAAATCGCTATAACTAACTGATAGGTCTACGGTAGACGTACCAATTCATTTTTGTGATTTTACTGACATCAATTTGTTTATTAATTATTACGTGATTAAAACTCATAAAATCTGATAGTCTACCATTACTTGTTACTTTTGTAAACTTTCATTATCCCTCCTCATGAGGGAGAGAAACTTAAAAATGTCTTAAAGTAACAGAATTACAAGGCAATATTTCTTAAAATTACAGAAGGTAAAAAGTTTTTTGTATCCGTTTATCCAGAAATCAAAGCCTTTACCTATACCTAACTTTTCAGATGGAAAATGGTTGAAAAATGAATCTATGCCTTCATTATCCCAAAAATATACACTCTTAGCTTTCATTTGACAGCCAATTTGATATGCTCCTACGAATTTTCCTTGTTGGTGCTCATGGGTCCTTTAAAGGGGAATGAGCTAGATCCTCTCAGACACCAAAAAGGCCAAACAAAAAATTATGTATCTTTTAAATTGAATCCTTGACACTTAATCTTATCTAAATAACTGGGGGAAAGGATATTGAATTTAAAGTACAAAACAGCCTGAGGGTACCATATTGTTTATGAAACAACATGAGATGGTTTTGTGGTTAACCCTGACAAAACCTCAAGAAGTAGGCCTAACACTGACCGACAAAAACAAGGCTTATTCAGCTAAAGGATGTGGTGGGTGTGGTTTGACAACTTATTATTGCTAAGACAGAGAACAGAGGCTCTGATACAACAATGAGCATGTAAAGACCTCTCTCTCTCTCTCTCTCTCTCTGAGTACCAAATAGAGGAGAACTAACAGTTCAGGCATAGAAAGCTTTCTATAAATAGGCTTGTCGACTTGATTTAGCTCAGAAGGTATAAAATGCTACTGTTTAGCCTACGTATCTAATCTAAGTCTATTCTTAACACATGTTGTCCTTGGGGTTAAAAATACAACACATCCTTAGTTTCAAATAATTTCTAATTTAAAAAGTACAGAGATATTTTGAGAGAGACAGGAGAGAGAGAGAGAGAGAGAGAGAGAGAGAAAAAGAGAGAGAGAGAGAAGGTATTGAAAAGACAGGGAGAGAAAGTGAGCGGGAGAGAGATATGTGACTAATTTCAGGAAACTAGGCATATGTTGTGCCTCACTAGTTCACAGGAGAGCCATTTGAACATAACTTTTTTTTTTTATCTAAATGTGTTTTTTGACAGAAATGCCTTCTGGAACATGTGAACTTTTATGTGCTTTAAAAACAAATAAAATTCTTAAAATTACGAGCCTAGTGGGTTTAGCCACAGAAAAAGCGGGCAACCTTCCCGCTAGCCATGACTGGCTGAGATAATGATGGGCTAGACATGCTGAGAGATGAGTTCGGATTGGTCTGCCATGTAGCATGCTTCTGTCTATAATATGAGCTGCTCAGTATGTGTAGGTAATCCTTTCTAACGCTGCTTTTTTTTCTCCGATATCATATAGTAGAAGTGCATAAGTGTTAATCTCCACTTTCTGGAGGACCGAATTTTGAAATCAGTGGAATTAGAGTATGATAGCTAAGGAGATTCTGCCGTTTATTGCAAATATGCACACGGAGTCAAAAAGAGAACACACAGAAGGCCATTGTATAAAACACCTGTCTCCAGATTACATCTTCAAACTAAGGGCAACCATGGCATCCATAACAGAGAGAGAGAAGCGACCATCCATGTATACGGGTAAGAGAGTCTAGCTAGCTACATTTTCAGATATTACATGTTTCTAATTTTGTCATAAAGTCATTTTCATTTCAAGTTAAAGTGTACTGTTAGCTAGCTAGCTAGCTAACGTTAGCTGGCTGGCTAGGTAGCTAACATTACGTGTATGATCTGTGTAGTAATATTATTCCTATTTCAGAGCCATTTGCATTGGTAGTTATGTTAGCTACTGTAACTTTGAACCTGGTTGGTTACCTACCTGCAGATTCATGCAGGGTAGTAACGTTATGAGTTGGGATTATGGTTCATTGTTTAGCTAGCTAGATGTCTTAACAAAAGACTCCACTATGCAAGTAACTATTTCAATAGAATTTTCATGATGTCACTGCAACAACTGTCGATAGACGTAGAGGGTAAATTCGCTCTGGCTATCTACTCCAATTTCAGAGCACTCTAGTCTGAGTGTGCCAGAGCACAGAATAACTGACATATTTATAAAGGCTCAACACACATTGAATATAGCCGGTGTCAGTAAACGTTGGCAAAAAAGCTTAACTACATTTTTTGCAAGCAGCACAGTTGCAGTCACCAATGCTCTAGATAACATAAAAACAGCCTAACCAGCTCTGCTAGGGTGAGTAAAATGGTCAGTGAGCGGTTCTCTCATTTGTGTCTGGAAGTAGCTAGCTAGCTAGCCAACGTTTGCCAGTTAGCTTGGGTGCTTGACTGCTGTTGTTAGGTCAGAACGCTCGGATCAACCCTCCTTTTCGGCCAGTGTCCACTCTGAACGTTCCGAGAGCGAAACGCTCTGAATTTACGAACGGACAATCTGACAATGCTCTGAGTTTATGAACACCCAGAGCACACTCTGGCACTCTAGATTACATTTACAAACACACCCATAGTATAAGCCAGCCTTTAGTCGTGAAATCTTTGGTTGTTTAGTACATAGCCTCACATGTGAATCCTTAAAGAGATGGGTGGGGCTAAAGCTTACATTACATTACATTTACATTTTAGTCATTTAGCAGACGCTCTTATCCAGAGCGACTTACAGTAGTGAATGCATACATTTCATTTCATGAATTTTTGTTGTTGTTGTACTGGCCCCCCGTGGGAATCAAACCCACAACCCTGGCGTTGCAAACACCATCCTCTACCAACTGAGCCACAGGGGAATACATGACATTTAAAAAATACAACTAATGATGTACAATAAAAACAACATTAAAGATGAATCATAGGTAAACTAACAATATTGTAGACTTGATGCTAAATACAGATTTTTTCAGCTTTAGTGTGTATTGTCACGTCCTGACCAGTAAAAGGGGTTATTTGTTATTGTAGTTTGGTCAGGGCTTAAAAGGGCGTGAACGATGCTGAATGGGTGTAAACAAAGAAGAGCTCTCCAGTAGGTATGAAAACATTCAAGGACCATTTCTCAAAAGTGAGGTTACAAGTTTATCAACTTTCAAAGCAGAATTACTTTCCCATTGTTCCTCAACTGTAGTGTATGATATACCATGTTCTAGCTCTGAGTCTCACAATTTATTCAATGTAAAAAACACAATCGAATTATTCTACATAAGACCGAATCGAGCCGGTCGGTCACATATATCTACCATATCACAGGAAGCAGGGAGTAAGGACCTACAGTGGTGACGTTTGGCACAGGGAGTCAGTGGAATGGTATCAAATTCATCAAACACATGGTTTCCAGGTGTTTGATGCCATTCCATTTGCTCCGTTCCGGCCATTATTATGAACTTTTCTATCCTCAGCAGCCTCCTGTGGTCAGGACCTACAGTCATGCTTGGCCCAGGGAGTCAGGACCTACAGTCATGCTTGGCCCAGGGAGTCAGGACCTACAGTCATGCTTGGCCCAGGGAGTCAGGACCTACAGTCATGTTTAGCCCAGGGAGTCAGGACCTACAGTCATGCTTGGCCCAGGGAGTCAGGACCTACAGTCATGTTTAGCCCAGGGAGTCAGGACCTACAGTCATGTTTAGCCCAGGGAGTCAGGACCTACAGTCATGCTTGGCCCAGGGAGTCAGGACCTACAGTCATGTTTAGCCCAGGGAGTCAGGACCTACAGTCATGCTTGGCCCAGGGAGTCAGGACCTACAGTCATGCTTGGCCCAGGGAGTCAGGACCTACAGTCATGCTTGGCCCAGGGAGTCAGGACCTACAGTCATGCTTGGCCCAGGGAGTCAGGACCTACAGTCATGCTTGGCCCAGGGAGTCAGGACCTACAGTCATGTTTGTGCTGACAAACAATTATGAGCGACAACACAGTGCCAGCTAAAAACCAGGGCTCGACATTAACACTTGTCCTGTTGTCCAGGACAAGTACATTTTTTTTTATAATTGTCTGACAAGAATATACTGTAGATTTAAGTTGTCCGAACGGAGAAGTAAAAAAAATTGAATCACACACAAATCACAATATCAAACAATTACTCCAGTCAGAATTGGATCAGAAGACAACACTGGAATAATATTAAAATCTCATGTTTCTCTTTTAACCTTTATTTAACTAGGCAAGTCAGTTAAGAACAAATTCCTATTTACAATGACGGCCTAGGAACAGTGGGTTAACTGCCTTGTTCAGGGGCAGAACGACAGATTTTTAACTTGTCAGCTCGGGGATTTGATCTAGCAACCTTTCAGTTACTGGCCCAACGCTCTAACCACTAGGCTACCTGCCACCTTGTCCAAACCGATGCTGACATGAAGGAGGCACCAGATAATGTAGCCAAACTTTGAGACTTTTAATTACATAAATATATGCTACTGAAGGATAATTTTAACATAAAAGCTTGATTCTGTGGACATACTCGAGGCACGTTTCGTTCAGATCAAGACTGGAGAGTAAAGGACAGTGCCTGTTGCGCACCGCACATCAACCACTTTGAATCTGAGCGGAGGCGGTCAGTATTTTTCTTTAACTATTTACCCATAAATGTAATTGTTTAAAACCATCTAACCTTTAAAGTAGCGGGAATTATTTTATAAACATAATATGCAATTTGTTCATGTTCTATTGGTTTTCAAATGAACTTTATTTTATTGTACAGCAGCCAAAGGCAATGGGACATCTTAGACAGTTATTCCCTAAAATGTCTTCATATGAATAAATAGGTCTAAACCTATGATGACAATAAGAACCTCATAGAGATCAGTGCTACTATGGGGAAGAAGATAGCACCTGACTGTATGCATTCAAAAATAGCCAACAAGAGGAAGTGTAGAAAAAATACCCAATTATCATACTTGAGTAAAAGTAAAGAAACCTTAATAGAAAATTACTCAAATAAAAGTGAAAGTCACCCGGGAAAATACTACTTGAGTAAAAGTCTAAAAGTATTTGCTTTTAAATATACTTAAGTATCAAAAGTAAAGGTATAAATTATTTCAAATTTCTTAAGTAAACCAGACAACCTAATTCTGTTTTTTTATTTATTTCCAGATAGCCTGGGGCACGCTTCAACACTTCAACATATAATTTACAAACGAAGCATGTGCTTAGTGAGTCGGACAGATCAGAGGCAGTAGGGATGTTCTCTTGATAAGTGTGTGAATCGGACCATTTTCCTGTCCTGCTAATCATTCAAAATGTAACAAGTACTTTTTTGGGTCTCAACATTTATGAAGTAAAAACTAGATCATTTTCTTTAGGAATGTAGTGAACTAAAAGTAGTCAAAAATATAAATAGTAGAGTACTGATTTTTTTAATTTAACCTTTATTTAACTTTATTTAACAGATACACCCCCACCCCCCCAAAAAACGACTTAAGTAAAAATACTTTAAGAACTACTTAAGTATTTTACACGACTAACAAGAGGCAACTTTGCTTACACTGAACACATCAGATCCATTTCTTCATTACTCATGGCCCTAGTCCAAGAACAGCCCTGATTTCCTCATTCATATTTATCCAAGTGTAAACAACGTTAAAACAAGAACAACATAATGGCTCATTAAAAAACAAATGGTGCTCTGCAGTCTGTGGCGGCATGGATGAAGAAAATTATTTTGGGAGGGAATTAATTAGCTAATTGCCCCTCAGTGGGGATAAATCCTGGGGATTATTTCCAAAGACACAAATCGCCCTCATCAGGATTACTGAGAATCTTTGGGAATTACTGTCACATCCACACATGGTGGAGGAGGAGGAGGAAGAGGAGGAAGACACAGCCCAAGATGCACATCATCTGTCAGAGTCCCTATGCCATGATTACAGATCTGGACCAGCAAATTGAAACAGACAAATTGACCCAGGCGCTTAACACAAATCACAAAGGGCCCTGTTCAAAAATCAATTTGTTTATTGACTAATGGGGGATAGTTGGATTGGGCAAGACCTGCAACAATGCTGTACAGACTGGGAGCCAACACAGAAAAAACATCTTCTCCATTAGACTTGACTATTCTCACTCAGCCCCTAGCCTAAACCTTCTTTTGAAATACATGGCCTGGAGACTGATTGGCAATCACGTCGGAGGCAGCAGGTAGCACTGGGCGGTATACCGTATTTTATGATATACCGGTATTGATGCAGGGACCGGTTAAGGTTTTTATTTGACGTTCTATACCGTTATTTGAATGTTTGGTTTGTTAAATGTGATACGCCATGTGTAATATCAATTTTCATAGTTTGTTTCGCTAATTGAGTCATCTCGCTCTGCGCCACTTTCCACACAGATTTAGCCACGCCCCCTGTCACTCAAGGAGCGCATTTGATGTTCCTCAACCAGAGACACTTGCGTTTAGTCTGCATGGTCAATGCAGCACATGCAACACTGTTGATGACAACAATGCTGTTTTCACTTTGCTTCTTAATATAAATCCACTAGCGTTCTATAATGACACTATTAGTTTCTGTTTCTTACATCAGCTAGTTTGTCTTTTCTTAGCAAGTTGCCCTAAATGTTGTGAGACGCTAATTGTTAGCCGACAATGCTAATAGCTAGCTAGCTAATAAATGTACTGAGTAAGAGCAAACGTAGCTAGCTAATACAGCCTGATAATACCAGTGATGGTGTAGACCTAAATCAGAATGTTGTTTGTGCAACAGTATCTTCTAAATCAAAGAGGAATATGCAAAGCAAGAATATGTTAGCTACATGAAGTATCTAAGAGAAAACATGCAATGTAGCCAAAGCTTATAGGGTCCCCTAGGAAACACGTACCAACACTTGAGTTCCTACCCTGTCACAATAACTCCTCCCTGGCATTTGAATTCGTTGTCATCTCAAACAACACTGTATTCAAAGTGCCCACTATTATATTCTAACTATAGAATTAGAATAGTCATTCTATTTCCATGATTCCAACAGTTTTGTTCTAATTCACAAGTCAAATCGCAATTGCAACATTCGGTTAAAAATAAGTCCTAGATTATTTGCCCATATCGTGCAGCCCTACTTGGCAGTGTGGAAATGATCTCAAATGAGCAGTGGTGTAAAGTACTTAAGTAAAAATACTTTCAAGTACTGCTTATGTAGGTTTTTTGGTATCTGTACTTTACTATTTTTGACAACTTTTACTTAACTACATTCCTAAAGAAAATACTGTACTTTTTACTCCATACATTTTCCCTGACACCTAAAAGTACTCTTTACATTTTGAATGCGTAGCAGGACAGGAAAATGGTCCAATTCAAGTACTTGTCAAGAGGACATCCCTGGTCATCTACTGCCTCTGATCTGGAGGACTAACTAAACACAAATTCCTTGTTTATGTCTGAGTGTTGGAGTGTGCCCCTAGCTATCTGTAAATTAAAAACAAAAACAAATGGTGCCATCTGGTTTGCTTAATATAAGGAATTTGAAATTATTTATACTTTTACTTTTGATACTTAAGTACATTTGATCAATTACATTTACTTTTGATATTTAAGAATATTTAAAACCAAATACTTTCAGACTTTCACTCACGTAGTATTTTACTGGGTGACTCAGTTTTTCTATTACTTTTTCTAGTAACTTTCTATTAACGTATCTTTACTTTTACTTAAGTATGACAATTGGGTACTTTTTCTATCACTGCAATTGAGTGCAGGAAATGCAGAAATGATAAAAGTGCTGAAATTTGTTTTGGTTGAAGTTGAATTGAACAGTATAAAACAATCAGAATGGAGGAAGACTCATTGAAATCACTTAGAATGTGTGTTGCCACCCTAGGAACACTCACTACTCATAAAGCAAATGTACAAATATATTATTAAAAAACTAAAAATACCGTCAAAATACCATCATACCGTCCAATTTTTTTTTAAATACTGTGATATAATATTTTGCCCATATCACCCAGCCCTAGCAGCAGGGTTACTTGGGGATACTCTATTGGTCCAAACATAAAACAATCTTTCGAAACCCTTACTGAAAACAACAGCAATGCACAGCAATACAATTGACCCTACGCTAAGCCTCGCACCTTTTGGTTACTGTTGCAACTTCTGACATTTTCCCGAAAAGCCCAATTCCCCATTCAACTAGTGGCGAAATCCCCTCGCAATGATCTCAAACTGTTTCTAATACACAATGAAATTTAACACAGACTACCTCTTGCTAGTCGGTATCCCCTTATCACGAAATTCTTCGGTATGTTGTGGTGGACCTGTCATTACAATTTCTTCATGGGAACCTGGTACAGTTACTATCCATTGGAGTACTGTGATTGGTTGCCCAACATTATGGGGCCCTACAGTAGGCATATTCTTTAGATGTGGTGGTGGCACAGACACAACCAAAATGGAGTAAGAACCCCAGCTCATCAAGCCTGTCTGTAGCAGACTCCTCTGATTATCTTGTCTAGTCCAGCGCGGGCCGGGACAGCCCGGATTTAGCGGAAGGGGAGAAGGGGGAGAGGGGGTGTTTTGAAAAGATGCCAAATGGGGAGAAAAGACACTTTCTTTTGTGCTCCATCTCCACAGGGTGTAACTGGCATGGATGCGAAACAAGTGCAGTTATAAATTTAGCTCGTACTTAAGAGTTTCGCACATGCAAACTCAGCAAAAAAAGAAACGTTCTCTCACTGTCAACTGCGTTTCTTTTCGCAAACTTAACATGTGTAAATATTTGTATGAACATAACAAGATTCAACAACTGAGACATAAACTGAACAAGTTCCACAGACATGTGACTAACAGAAATAGAATAATGTGTCCCTGAACAAAGGGTGGGGATCAAAATCAAAAGTAACAGTCAGTATCTGGTGTGGCCACCAGCTGCATTAAGTACTGCAGTGCATCTCCTCCTCATGGACTGCACCAGATTTGCCAGTTCTTACTGTGAGATGTTACCCCACTCTTCCACCAAGGCACCTGCAAGTTCCTGGACATTTCTAGGGGGAATGGACCTAGCCCTCACCCGCCGATCCAACAGGTTCCAGACGTGCTCAATGGGATTGAGATCCGGGCTCTTCGCTGGCCATGGCAGAACACTGGCATTCCTGTCTTGAAGGAAATCACGAACAGAACGAGCAGTATGGCTGGTGGCATTGTCATGCTGGAGGGTCACCCCTGGTGAGACAAAACCGCGACTCGCCAATGAAGAGCACTTCATGCCAGTCCTGTCTGGTCCTGCGACGGTGCGTTTATGCCCATAGGCGACGTTGTTGCGAGTGATGTCTGGTGAAGACCTGCCTTACAACAGGCCTACAAGCCCTCAGTCCAGCCTCTCTCAGACAGTCTGAGCACTGATGGAGGGTTTGTGCGTTCCTGGTGTAACTCGGGCAGTTGTTGTTGCCATTCTGTACCTGTCCCGCAGGTGTGATGTTCGGATGTACCGATCCTGTGCAGGTGTTGTAACACGTGGTCTGCCACTGCGAGGACAATCAGCTGTCCGTCCTCTCTCCAAGAAGCGCTGTCTTAGGCGTCTCACAGTACAGACATTGCAATTTATTGCCCTGGCCACATCTGCAGTCCTCATGCCTCCTTGCAGCATGCCTAAGGCACATTCACGCAAATGAGCAGGGACCTAGGGCATCTTTATTTTGGTGTTTTCAGAGTCAGTAGAAAGGCCTCTTTAGTGTCCTAAGTTGTCATAACCGTGACCTTAATTGCCTACCGTCTGGAAGCTGTTAGTGTCTTAACGACCGTTCCACAGGTGCATGTTCATTAATTGTTTATGGTTCACTGAACAAGCATGGGGAACAGTGTTTAAACCCTTTACAATGAAGATCTGTGAAGTTATTTGGATTTTTACAAATTATCTTTGAAAGACAGGGTCCTGAAAAAGGGATGTTTCTTTTTTTGCTGAGTTTATATAAGTTCAACCAACTATTGATATCAAATTGATAAACACAGCATCTAATGGATTACACTTTCATGGCTTTGATCACTTCAACAAACTATAAAATTAGACCCAGGCTATGTGACACTACGGGCGTTAGAGTACTAACAGTTCCAAACAAGTAGGCTCCATGGAAGTCTGTCGTAGTTGTGCATTCATTCCTCATCCAAGCTAAGTTTCAGTTAATATCATGGCATTTGTATGCAAAGCGCTCTGCTCATTTCTGAGAATTTAGATCTACTTGTTACTCCTGGTAACAAACGAGGGGCCAAATAGCTTTGTTCAAAGTAAACTAACAAAACAGGACTGTTTTCAGCTGAAAATGTGATTGTTTCCCCCTGATCTCTGTCAGAGCACATAATGTCTCACTTCTTCCAGTTGGAGTGATAAGCAGACAGGGCCTGAGACCCAAGAGCCTGCTTGGAGCTGGACGGACATTCCAGCCAGGATTAAGGGATCTGACTTCATCACTGTGTTTAGCTGTTTTACAGTACGAATGAATGGGCCTGCAGTCTGCAGTCTTTGTGTCTGACGAACAGCATTAGGACAACACAGGCGTTAGAATGTGCCATTTGTTTTCTGAGAGGGGGACCTTTTCCGTCTATTCAATTTCTAAGAAGTCAAGACAATTTTTACAAAAATATAAAAAAGCTTTGCTGAACAAACAATTGAAATGTCCATAGGGTACATAGAGTTAAGTGCCCTACTTTTAAGTCCCATCAAACTTCCTCTTGTGAATTGAGCCTGGAACTTCCAGCCCATAGAGCACTTCCACATAGAACCCTTCCCTGTGCATCTCCAATGGTTGTGTCACATTTAGTCCCAGTGTGTTATGGGGACTGCAGGTTGAGTCTGATGAGTGTTTAAAATGCCATGCTTTTTTAGGACAAATTCTCTATTCTAAACTACAGATGAGAACAGAATGTTCTCACTCTGACCTGAAGAACAACAGAATGTTCTCACTCTGACCTGAAGAACAACAGAATGTTCTCACTCTGACCTGAAGAACAACAGAATGTTCTCACTCTGACCTGAAGAACAACAGAATGTTCTCACTCTGACCTGAAGACCAACAGAATGTTCTCACTCTGACCTGAAGACCAACAGAATGTTCTCACTCTGACCTGAAGAACAACAGAATGTTCTCACTCTGACCTGAAGAACAACAGAATGTTCTCACTCTGACCTGAAGAACAACAGAATGTTCTCACTCTGACCTGAAGAACAACAGAATGTTCTCACTCTGACCTGAAGAACAACAGAATGTTCTCACTCTGACCTGAAGAACAACAGAATGTTCTCACTCAGACCTGAAGACCAACAGAATGTTCTCACTCTGACCTGAAGACCAACAGAATGTTCTCACTCTGACCTGAAGAACAACAGAATGTTCTCACTCTGACCTGAAGAACAACAGAATGTTCTCACTCTGACCTGAAGAACAACAGAATGTTCTCACTCTGACCTGAAGAACAACAGAATGTTCTCACTCTGACCTGAAGAACAACAGAATGTTCTCACTCTGACCTGAAGAACAACAGAATGTTCTCACTCTAATCTGAAGAACAACAGAATGTTCTCACTCTGACCTGAAGACCAACAGAATGTTCTCACTCTGACCTGAAGACCAACAGAATGTTCTCACTCTGACCTGAAGAACAACAGAATGTTCTCACTCTGACCTGAAGAACAACAGAATGTTCTCACTCTAATCTGAAGAACAACAGAATGTTCTCACTCTGACCTGAAGAACAACAGGAGCATACTTGAGGAAACAAGGCATTGTATTTCATTTCCAAGGCATTGTAT